>NC_090822.1:19051582-19676582 GCF_000390325.3 Nicotiana tomentosiformis
CATATCTATGGAGTAATCCTCTTTAGGGTTTGATGAATTTGGTGTATTGATGATTGTTTGTGGATTATAACTCTAGTTTTTATGTATTGAAACATTTTTGGATGATTTAATTGTTGCATATATATTCACTTGTTCATGTAATCGAGAGAGCCACAACTTTTGATATCTTTGCATTATATTGTTGGTTGAGTAAATTCATTGTTCTTATTAATCGAAAGAGGTTAGTTGATTCATTGATTAAACCTAGTTAGGAGAATAATCGAAAGAGGTTTTCCTAAAGACCAATCCATTACATATTCTTGCATATCTTAACGTGCTTAAATTGGTTCATCTTGTGAGGTTAAGACTTAATCGAGAGAGGCATTTTTGTTGAACGTTTGAACTAATAATTGAGTGAATTCGAGAGACTCACTTGAACATTAGAAGTGAATTATCAAGAGTTAGATCTCGAACAATTATCTTGCACATATCCTATCAAAACTTTATCTTCTCCCATTGATAACCTTCTTTGCTTATTCCTTGTTTCGATAGTCATTAGTCAATAGATTTAGATTCTTAGTTAATTTTAGTTATTAATCATATAAATCTCGATTGTTGATTCTTCTGGATAGCAATCAAGTTAGAAACTACAAAAATATTGTTTAACTCCAATCCATGTGGATACGATATTATACTATACCATCTTTGACTAGCGAGCATAATTTAAGTGTGTGTTTCAAGCTCATCAAATTTTGGCGTCGTTGCCGGGAATTGGCAATCAATAGTGTTCAAAGTAGTTTTTGGTGCTAATTCAGGAATTATGTTTTAGTTTTTTTCTTTTCTTTTTCCTTTTATATTTTATTTTCTTTATTAGTTTACTTCTTTTCATGATTTGTTTTGTAGTACCTAACAAGTTGGAGAAGATAATGTAGATATTGAACTCTAAATGTTGTGAAGATGGAGTACAACCAACCTAATAAAACGGTTGAAAAGTTAGCAGTTGAACATTATCAGCGGTCTGTTATATGTTTTAAGTGCGGTGGAAATCATCTATGGGTTGACTGTCAAGCATGAATGTATCCTTCTTATGGTTCTTATTTTGAACACAATCTCACTATGTTTCTAGTCTGTACAGGTATCAAGATTCATATGGGCACAATCCCGACTCTGGTTGGGATGAATATCCTTATTATGGCTGGAATGAAAGCGAAGTGAGACAACCACCTCAAGAGGAGAATAGTAGTTTAGAAGTGCTTATGCATAGGTTCATGAATAGTGTTGAAGACAAGTTTATGCAAAATGATGAAGCCATTAAGAACCTAACAACGGGAGTGAGTACACTAGTTAATATACTTTTAGAAAGCTCATTGAATTTTGATAGTAAATACATGGAGGAGATACCCTACGAGAATAAGTCTACCCGAGAGGATGAGCGTCTATAGAGAGAGCTTTTCACTATTCAAGAGGACTCTGATTCAACTGAGATGATTGAAAATAAGGTTGTGGTTGAGTGTGAAGCAACGGAAGAAGAATTCAAATCCACATCCACCTTTCCACATCTGCAACCTTTAGTAGAAGAGAATGAGAAACAAATGGACTTGGACATACCAGAATAATATTCACTTGACCCTTCTTCTTTGTTTTCTTATTCTAACCTTGATCATGTGAATTTTATTTTTGGGGATTTACAGGAATATGTATGGATTGATCCCATGAAAGAATACAGAAACAAGTTAAGGATCACCATGAACGAGCAATTCACCGCTCAAGATGAGGACAAGAAATAAAGAAAAGAGCGGGTCTTGCGGGTATCCTCAGAAGAATTGGGCATAATGAGCTCCATAAAGAATCCTAAGGAGTGAAAATGAGGAATGAATTCAGAATTAAGGGTGGATTTCATAATTTATCGAAAAAGAAGAAAATTCAAGGAACTTTTCTTTACCTTATGCTTTTTAATTGTGTGTTATGGGGACATACAATAACTTAAAGTGTGGGGTGGGGGATTTTTGTATGTATGTATGTATTTTAGTTTTCTTTTTGTTAGTTGTGGTAGTTAGAGATAGAAAAAAATTGAAAAAGAACCATAAAAATTTGAAATAATTTCGATTTTTCCCGACGATGGATATCATTCGACAAGTTTCTTGAAGGATTAAAGTCAAAAGAAAAAAACAAAAATATTTTTTTTAGGTAGTGTTATAATTCCCCCTTAGTTTTTCTTTGTATCGCGGTTCTTTTCCAAGGGGTTTATTTGAACCGGGTGTAGTTAGTTTTTTTTTTTGGAGTAGGGAATCTTGTGCTGTGATTTGAACTGAAAGAAATGTCTCTTGACTTTATTATACCTTGAGAATAGTGAGTGCTTTAGTTGTGACGCTTAGGCTCAGTTTTTGACTCTTGTATAACCACCTTAAACTGTATGATTTAAACTTTGCTTAACTGCTTTGATTAGAGTGTCTTGATGAGTTCGATCCTGAGTGAGTTATGTGCCATGTGTGTGTGAGGTTTTGTGTATTCTGTGCATTGCATTTGATGTCTAGAACTTGGCATGTGTGTTTACAAAGCGAAATAGTAGTTTTATTCAGTCTTGAAAATGATATAGGCATTCCTTTTTTGAGCCAGTTATATGCTTACCCACCTAATTGTTATATATCTTAGTTAACCCTTTTGAGCATGTAATCATATTTCTTTGGCAACTACATTACAAGCTTTACCCATTTGTTCGAATTGCCCGTCTATTTGAACCTTTTACCTCTCATGAGCACTTGAATTTATTATGAACTTTGCAAAAGTTAAAGTGTGGGGTGATTGGGTTGGCGTTTGAGTGGAACTAATGAAATAAAGAGAAAGATGCACTGTTTAAAAAAAAGTAAAAGCTACTTGAATTGAAAAAGAAAGAAAAATAATAATTGTATGATTGTGAAAAATATTCCTTGATAGTGGTAACTCTTGATGTAATTGTGCTTAAAGAAGTTTAGAGTTGATATATATTGATTTAAGGGTGGAGTTATGGTTTGACATAAGTGTGGGATTTTGAAAAATTTAATGTATGTATTAAAGTGCTTAGAGAGGTGTAGTCACTCTTATATCTAAATGTATCATACCCGCCCTACAACCTATATTACAACCAATTAAAGTCCTACTTGATCCTTAACTCAATGAGCTCAATTAGTAGAGTAGTACACTACGGGTAAGCCTATGGTACGTTTTTTTGTGGCATATGAATGTTTCTTTCTAAGAGTGAGCAAATTCTTTCTATCTTGAGATCCTGATTGTTCTTAAATTTCATTGTGTGTGGAACTACTCTCTATTGTTCTGTGAGGGCACTTGATTAATGAAGGAAAGGTAACGTCACTGACCTCTGTGTTAGAGTAAGTGAGCGGGTTATAAATAAGGTGTGGTGCTTTTGAGTCAAATCTTGAGGCTAGGATGTTACGATATTGTGCTTAGTCTGTTTTAAATATTCTTGGTGTGATGAGTTATGAGAGTTGTTGAAAAGTGTTGTGTCTATGTGAATTTGATTGCCCGAGGACCAGCAATGGTTTAAGTGTGGGGGTGTTGATGCTAGGCTATAATTACATATTTTAGTCGCTTATTGCACTCTAATTCACTGCACTTTAATTGCTTTGAACTTTAATTAATAGTATTTTGTACTTATTGTGTGTTTTATACCTTGTAGGAGTGATTCGAGCTATGTAGATGTTATGGAATGAATTTGAGTGATTTGAACCTTTGTAGTCTGAGCAAAAGCCCAAGGGATTAAGCCAGGGTTGTGTTCGGGGGTCGAGGACCAAGTTTGGACGTCAAAACGCACGAAAATTCCATACTCTGAGAAAAGTCCACTACCGCGGCGCGTGGGGCGCCGCAACTGCCTATTTCTCTGCTGCCAGTCAGAACTAACTCTCTGGATTTCCCCACTAATGCCACGCATGACGTGTCGCCCCATGCGGCGCGCCTGTGCAATTTTTACATAGCGAAAAATCTATTTCGGATAGGAGAAGGTGATTTTGTCTCGGTCCAACCCTACTTGGTATAAATACACGAAAAATATTATTTTCTGGACTTTTTTTACACATATTCGACCTAAGGAGGCTAAGGAGGAGTTGGAAGAACACGAGCACAATGATTTCACCGTTCCTTCCTCACTCAAGACACGCGTTTGGATTGAATTTATGTTTTCCTCTACTTCAACTTTATTTGTGATGAATTGTTCCATATATGTGGAGTAGTTCTCTTTAGGGTTTGATGGATTTGATGTATTGATAATTGTTTGTAGATTATAACTCTAGTTTTTATGTATTGCAGCATTTTTTGATGATTTAATTGTTGCATCTATATTCATTTGTACATGCAATCGAGAGAGGCATAACGTGTGATATCTTTGCATTATATTGTTGGTTGAGTTCATTCATTCTTCTTAGTAATAGAAAGAGGCTAGTTGAATCATTGATTAAACCTAGTTAGGAGAATAATCGGAAGAGGTTTTTCTAAAGACCAATCCATTACGCATTCTTGCATATCTTCACGTGCTTAAATTGGTTCATCTTGTGAGGTTAAGACTTAATCGAGAGAGGCGTTTTTGTTGAACGTTTGAACTAATAATTGAGTGAATTCGAGAGACTCACTTGAACAATAGAAGTGAATTATCAAGAGTTAGATTTCGAACAATTATCTTGCACCTATCCTATCAAAACTTTATCTTCTCCCGTTGATAACCTTCTTTGCTTATTCCTTGTTTCGATAGTCATTAGTCAATAAATTTAGATTCTTAGTTAATTTTAGTTATTAATCATATAAATCTCGATTGTTGATTCTCCTGGATAGCAATCAAGTTAGAAAATACGAAAATATTGTTTAACTCAAATCCATGTAGATACGATATTATACTATATTATCTTTGACTAGCGAGCATAATTTAAGTGTGTGCTTCGAACTCGTTAGTTAAAAATTATTATCTTAATTAATTATTAACCAACTTTCTCATCCTTTCTCTAAAAAGTACATGAAAGATTTGAGCAGTTATAATTTGAAAAGTTATTTATAACGAGTAGCGGTTCAGCTGAATTATTCTTTTTGATGTGGTGGTGAAGCAACACGAGAATATACTCTTGGTTGCCTATAATACTGTCACTTCTTGAAAAGTGATCCAGGTATGTGGATTATATTTTGTTATTTTATTACTACTTTTTTTAACAAATCTGAAATCATGTACTTAATATCACTTTTCAAATGATACTTCTATTCTCTAGGGAATTGTTGGATGTCTGGACCTGTATACATTGGAATGCTATATAGTATATATGTTTGTTTAGTACCATGTAAAAGATCTTTATTTGCGTAGCTATGATTTTCTTTAATGTGAAGAGCAAATTAATCATATTTAGCTGTTCTGATAATCTATTTGTATTTGTTTGTAGTGTCAAACATTTTACAAGGAAAATTTGGTTACGTTTCTAAATAGTTTCATCACCATATTCACCGGTGTTGATCTGAGATTAAAAGCATTATAATTGTAAAGAAATATTTCTATTGTAATTGTTATTTGCACTCCATGCATGTGGTAAGGAATTAAATGTCATTTTTTACTATTGTATGTGTAAAAGGTGGCCTTATTTTTAAGCTTTTTATTTGTGAGCCTTGATGGCACATTTGGAACATTTTATTTAAGGTCTTGTTGGCCAAATAAATGGCCTTGTATTTTGAGAGGATGTGGCCAATTGTTGACCAAGCATTTCTTTCTTCTCTTCCTATATAATGAGGGCTCTCTACTCATTTGGATACACACCAATAAGACTTGAGTATTCATTTCTTGTTTCTTTCTTTCTTCCTTTATTAAGAGTGTTTTGTATGAGAGTTAGTGTTGGGAAACACTTGTGTGGACCCTTTCTTTGGAGTGATCTTGTGAGGTTATTCCCTTAGGGTATTTGAGATTAATTAGAGTATTTACTCTAATTTTGTACTCTCTTTTGTACTCTTATTGTTATAGTAAATTTCCCCTCTCCGCTTGTAGACGTAGGTCACTTTAACCGAACCACGTTAAATTTGTGTCTTCTTTATCTACTTTAATTGTCGTTGTTATCAACTTCCATTGTCTTTGTTATTGTCATTATATCGTTATTTGGCTAAATTCCGCACCACCCGGGTTCCCTATCCTAACAGTATGTTTGAACTCAACCCTTTTTAATCATCTTATTTAATTATATTTTCTTACTCTTCGGAACCAAATGATTGGTCTTAAATCTTCCTCTTGGCGGCGATAGAATTGATATTGTTTTATCAGAATCTATGGATACTTGTTGGGTAGTCAATTAAAAACCCATTTGGCTCTTTATGATTTTTCGGTGATTCTATCACTTGAATGTAGCAGTTATGCTACATATTATTATTGTGCCTCATTGTTATTTGGTGCTATTTTAATTTATTATATTTAATTCTTTGATTATATGTATACTTATTTTTTTAATGTAAAAAAGGATATAAAGTCAACTACTCAATTTAATTTACTTGTATTATATATTTGTAGAGGCAAATCTTTTTCATCTGCGGTTTATCTTTCATAAACTATATTTTAATTTAAAAATAAAATAAAATTATATTTAAAAAAATAATCATCGTTCTCTTAATTTTATTCTTTTATAGTTTATGTATGGACATTGTTTATCAAAACTAAGTAAAAAAAGTAAATTTTTGATTTCCTTGACAACATGTGGAATTGGTCGGAGTACTCCATTGAAATATGGATTGAATAGCATATATTGCTTAGAATAATTATTGGCACATTATTGGATCGTAAAATCAGGACCTCTTTTATTACATATTAATATAAGAAAACTTTGAGCAGCTTTTGTTTATGCAGGTTTTGAAGATATTCCATCATTTTGGGTACAACACCCATGCCACTAAAATGAGACTAACATTTCATCTTTTGATTTTATACTTTTTTCTTTAAGTTTTGTTTAAACCTAACATATATTTTAATAATATTATGTTATTTTAAAATATTTATACTGATATGGAAAACACGTGCAACGTACGTGAGCAAAAATTAGTAAATTAAAACAGAGGAAACTGTTGATATCAGAATTGATGACATATGACAACTATAAAAATAGCGGAGTGATGGTGTGAAGAATTTTTTTTCCCTGATCTAATATTAGAGACTCGAACAAAGAAAAGCTTATGAAATTTTACGATTATATAAATACTCGAACAAAATGGCTGACAACGTAACAATTTTTCTATACATTAAATAATTTACCACAAAAAAAAAGGAGCTGGATAAATCAAGGAAAAGAAATGATCACTTTAGCCGCAAGAATTATGGTTTATAATTATGAGCAGTACTATAACTTTTATTATGACACCAAAAACGTGTTGCATCTGTATTTAGGAAAAAGAAAAGAGCTCAGGACAGGAAGATGCAAAATTACTACTTTAAAAACCTTGAGTACAAGTGCTATTGTATTTTGTTTGAGATTATGAAAACAAAACAAGTCAATTCGATGCACAAAGTATTTTGTCGTTTACATATGGTTCGAGAAAGGGTCGTACCCTGAGAGGATGTGATGTACACAATATATCCGGGAGGTTCTGCATCTA
The DNA here is from genome assembly GCF_000390325.3 of Nicotiana tomentosiformis. Lineage (NCBI taxonomy): Eukaryota > Viridiplantae > Streptophyta > Magnoliopsida > Solanales > Solanaceae > Nicotiana > Nicotiana tomentosiformis. Next base: position 19,059,155 of record NC_090822.1, read on the forward strand.
TACCCGATTTTGGGGTCACAATTGAACATATACCCACTTTGCAAAAAATAAAATGCAAGTCTACCCACTTTCGATCAACTTCAGACTTATCGGGTCTGAAGTTATAAAAAAATTGGTCTGAAATAAAAAATTATACTTCATATGCAATTACGGTCAAATAGGTTCGAAGTACAACCAATGGTTTTACGCACTTAAGACCAATAAGTCTGAAGTGAAAAATTACACTTCAGGTGCACTTAAGGCCAAAAGGTCGGAAGTGCAACCTACGTCTTCATGCACTTAAAGCTAAATAGGCCTGAAGTGCAAATTGCTCAGAAACAGAAATTTATTCTTCGAATTTTAACGATCCAATATACGATTTAATACATAAATCTACTCCAAATGAGCTCAACTTTAAAACATATCCTCCAAATATCATCAAGAACAAACTCCAATCATTAATTTGTCAAAACAACAATAAATCTAACGAACCCATTTTGCAATTAAGAAAAAAGAAGAAGAAATCCTAAGCAATAATAAAATATAAAGCACCACAATAGCTTAGCACTCTAAAACATCATAAACTATCTTAAAATATGTTCGCAAACACCATATAAAATCACTGTTATCCGAAAAAGAAGAAGAAGGAGGAGGAGAAAAAAGCTTGAAATTATTTAAACGCGAGTACAAATTAAAAAAATTAAAAAGTGGGTACATATTAAATGGGGCGAATAAACAAGTCACTTACATTTTTTACATAAAATCAACAAGGAAGTCTATTATTGGACATTAGGGATGTCTTTAGAAAGTGCTAAGATATGATGGCTGTCGTGGAGTATCCTAGGACACAATGATTGCCACAGCCATCTTTAGTTAATTAACCTTTCACGCATATTCAAAAGTAGTTCAAGGCAAATTGTTAAGGTATTATTCGCTAAGATTCATTTTTGGGACTCATAATTTTATACTGACTTTAACTCAAAAGTCATCTTAAAAGTTGAATTATAAACTCTCCTTTTTATGGCCTTTAATTCTCCTTCCATTTTTATGTAAGATTTGTGTGAAAATTGGCTTACATTATTAAATATTTTATTTATATTTTAATATTATGATTTGATGATAATCCACAAACACAACTTAATTATAAGTATGATAATTTATTGTTAAGTTGTGTATTTTATGTGTTTGATGGGTTTAATGTGACAGTGAGTGTAGGCTCAACCCGATGAGGTCCGTAATGGGAGGACCCACCAGAGTTTCAATAATTGTAATTAGGTCACCTTTCTAGCATTTATATAAACACACAATCAAAATTATTTTATAACTTCGGTAGATGTCTCATTGACGCTGCCATATTGGAGAAAGGGTAATTGAGAGACTTCGTCAATCCACGGTATGGCTTGAACAAGTACACAACTATTCTTGCTAATCTAAATTTATTTTGTATCCTAATATCATGTTTGATTTTGAGTTATACAATCAAAGTTATTTCATAACATCAGTAGCTGTCGCCGTATTGTGTTAATATTCTTACAAGACTTGCGTAAGACAAATTTTTTAACAGGCTTCATTTTGAGTTCAACCGTTAGTAATTTGTAGGCTGCTACAATATAAATATCTATAACACTTTGGTTTCGATGGAATCAGCAATTGTAGTTAGTGAGGGAGAATTATGTAGAGAATGGAGTGACCGAAACTCTTATACAAAATTTTGTACAACTCAAAGTTTTTTCACTAAGGAATAACTTCCCTCACCTATTACTTAATTAAATATGCGAAATCCAAAATTTTGGATGATAGAACCTAATAGTGTTATATGCAGCTAGGGATGTTCAAAATCGAATCATAACCGTTAATCGAACCGAATCGATGGTTTATTGGTATCGGGTTATCGGGGTAATGATGGTGAACGGATTGAGAGTTTATAATTAACGGCTTAACGGTTTGGGAACATATTACTCAATTTTCTTATCGGATAAACCGTTAACCCGTTAAATTTTTTTATATTTATACTTTTACCCCTATGTATATAAAGTACTATTGAAACCCTAAATGGCTAAATCATTAATTTCTAATTCTCAATTGAATTCAGTCCGCATCGGGGAGTGAGAAGTCGGCAAATCATCATAGGAACAATCTCAGTGTTAATTCTCAGTTTTCTCCTTTTATTTTTCTTATCCAATATTGATGAGTACTTGTAATGGCTTGTTATGTATGATTTATAGCCACAGAATAGTATTATGGAATCCTGCTATTAAAAAATACAAAATGATTCCCAAGCCTAATCGTTACATGTTGTGACGTGCTAATATTAGTCATTACGAATCAGCACTATATGGTTTTGCCTATGATTCTGTTACTGAAGATCTACACCTGTGATTAATGCAAAGGATAGCAATTACAACGTTGGAATGTACTTAGTGAATAATGAATCTTGGAGAAAGATTGGCACTATTCTGGATGGGCATCGGTTGTTCTGACCAAAATTCAACACTTAACGTGATAGCGACTATTTTAGTTCAAGAAAACGGAAGCAGTACGTTTAATAAATTTAATTTAGCCGATAAACTGTTTGATAATCGTCCGATAATCGTTAATTTGATACTAATTCACTCGTTGTCTTATTGGATGGTTCCCGGATTACTATATTTATAATCCGATAATCGATAAGCTGAATCGTTAAGCATAATTATCCGTCCGATAAGTACCCTTATAGGCAACCACGGATTCAAAATTTAGACTTGAACGGTCCGACTTAAAGCTATGTATTCAAATTTAAATTTTTTACATATATATCGGGTACAGCAATTAATTAGACAAAGTTGAAGTACCTAAATTTCCCGCCAAATTATTGATTCTTCCTCATAATTTAGTTAGCTATTGCCTAATAAGTTAAGAAATGATAACTAGATCCTCTCCTTTCTCCATTAAATTATGAAACCAGAAAACGTGTGACGTGAGTCAATTAGTCGCAGACACATTACTAGTATCAAACGTGTGAAGTGAGTCAATAAATTATTTCTCTTGTGATTACTTTTTTTTTGTTCGAATTATATTTGTGATGCTATATATATCCTATTAATCATTTCAGTTTTATCAAATGTTTTAACAAATTGAAATTTATGAACTTTAATATGAATTAACTTTAGCATTTCAAAACAATATCATACTTCATGCTTCCACCATCTAAATCAAGATTTAGTAGTAATTATTGAATACTATATCAAATGATAAATAACGACCCATTAAAGAGTCCCAAGAGATGATGATCTAGATCATGAAATTCGATATTTCTAAATTATGAGATCCTTCTACATTAGCTTAGAGAACCTTATTTATTCTTTTTTGTTTTCATAATTGAAGAGATAATTGGACATTCTAATGGTTGAGTATGAGTAGTTATACATTTCATATGAACTCTCAAAATATTTAGGCTTTCTCGTCTTATAGTTATATATATATAAAAAAAAAAAAAAGAACCATCTACTAATCTTGCAAATTAATATCTTATTCTTTTTGTAGTATTTTATGTGATATACTCTTTTTTTATTTTGTCTTTTAAAAAAAGACATATTTTTTATTTAAAAATAATTAAAATTTAAAATTCTCATTTTATACTTAATGAAAATATTTATGATCTATTGTATTACAAGTTTTAAAATTCTATTCTTTCTTTTGTAAATTTCGTGTCCACATAAATATCGTCATATAAAATGAAACACAAGGTAAATTAACCCTAAAAGAAATATGAAAAGCAACATATATCAAGGGTTATTAAGGAATACATATGATTCATCTGCCCTTAACCAAAAGGTCTTAGGTTCGGCGATGGGATCAATTGGACTCCAAAGCAAAGTAGTTTTAAATGAATCACACCACTACCCTAGTTTGGTACGAGACACGAGCGATAATTAATTTTGGGATTAAATTTAAAATTAATTTATCTTATATTTAATTGAGATAAAATTATAATATAATTAATTCTATCCCAGATTTATAGTATTTTTTTATCTCAATAAAAAAATGAGATAAATCATCTCAAAATAACTAATTTCGCAATAACTTATTAACAACCAAACGACATCGGATACTACGCAGTACGCACCGGGTAGTAAACCAAAAGAAAAGTTCTCCCCTACCGGCACTTCTCCATTCTAGTCAAATCCATTGATTCACATAGTCTAAATTGCAAAGTGTCTTACAAGTTATAATCCATTAATTGTGGTATTAAACCCTCTTCACAAATCACAATCCAACCCCTCAATTTTAAAACATTTTCTCTCAAAACTCCCATTTCTCTCTCCCCTCCAAAATCTAAACACCAAATGGAGGACGAAGAACAATTCTCCATTCAACAACAAGAAGAAGAAACACAACAAGTCTTGAAAGTACTCCAAGCTCTAAAACAAGCTTCACAAGACTTACAAACCAACCCTGAACCCAATTCGTCCCAGTCAGACTCACCCATAAAAGCCTTACTCGAGCTCGAAACTGAGTCAAACTCACTCCTCTCCTCTGACCCAAATCTCTCAAACCTCTCTCAACATCTCTCTGATCTCAAAACCCTCATTTCCTCTCTCCAAAAATCCAAACTCAAACACGGTCTCCGCTCGTTTCTAACTCGCCGAGTCAAGACACATGAAATCACCCGAGTCGCCGAGTCAATCGAGTCAGAAATTCAATCTTGGATTGACCGAGAAACAATATCAAATCTCACTTCAGAGCTTGAAAAGATCAGTTCTTTAGAGTCGAATTTGAGTTCTTACGAAGAAGATGAGCTTATTCAGAAATTGGGTCAGTTCCATTTTCGTTTAAGTCAAGGTTTTGATATAAAAATTCAAGATTTGTTGTTAAAGTCAAGAATTTTTGAAAAGCTTGAATTTTTACTTTGTAATGTTAATATGTCCAAAAGGGTACGTGAAAAAGCAGGTTTTGCGTTAAAAGAAGTTGTACTTTTTAATAAAGATGTTTTTGTGGGGCAAGTGTTAATAGGACAAACTATAAGGGCTTTAGTATCAATGAATTCTTTGTGTTCTTTAGAAGTTTTAGGTTCACTTATAAAAGCTATTAGAAGTCCTCTTGTTGATGTAATTGAATCAGTTGGTGGGATTTCAAAGGTGATTTTGTATTTAAATTCAGAGGAATTGGAATTAAAAATAATGGCTTTTGATTGTGTTCTTGAAATTGGGTATTTTGGGAGGAAAGAAGCAGTAGAAGCCATGTTAAATGAAGGGTTAATCAAGAAATTAGTGGAATTACAAAGGTCTAAATTGGGTGGTGATTTGATTGATTTGGGAAAAGTTCATGGGGAAATTGAAGAAAATCAAGAAAATGAAGGGGTTGAAGTGAACAAGAAAAAGAGTTATGGGGAAAAGAGATATTTAGAGAGACATCCATTTGCTAGTTGTGTAGCAAGATTTGCAGTGCAATTGGAAATAGGTGAAGGCTTAAGGCAAAGAGAGAAAAGGGCATTTAAACAAGAGATTTTGAAGAAAATTAGAAAGGCTTCTAATTCTGATGCTGAAGCTGCTACCATTGTTGCTGAGGTTTTGTGGGGTTCTTCACCTTGAAATTATTGTTCAACAAAATTCAAGGAAACTGAAGAAATGTGTAAGTAGTAGTAGTATATTTTTTATTTTTTGGTAATTATTGTGGATTAAATTTTATGTTTAATTGTGTATGTACTTGTTGTTGTAAAGGAATCATGAAATAAATTCTTGGATTATTTTTTATTCAGATGACAAGATTTGGTTAATTCATGGTTTGATTTTACTAATGGAATTTTTCAAAATTATACTTTAGCTTGTTTGGATGGATGTTACATATGGTTTCATATTTTGTGTACTATTTTATATTATATTGTATCGTTTGATAAATATAATGTTTGGATAGATTATACTCCATTGTTTATCGCCATTTTATGATGTCACTAACCAACAATATGAAAAATAAATTTGTAATAATACAAAGAAAAAAATGGTACGAAGTAAAATTATTATATAAAAATGAAGGATAAAAAATAAAATAGAACTATTTAATAATAATGAAGGGCGATATGAGAGAAAAAGACAAGATAATTGTTGACACTGAAATTTTAGCAGATCAAGATAAATCCTAAATTCAAGATGACTCTTGAAATATTAGGAGTCCATTAAGGTTACTTGGTTGCTACTCCACACAAACCTTAATCCATGCCTATAAATAAGGCTACGTATGTCCTTCAAAGACGATCTCAGGAATTCCATAAACTCCCGAAATATGCATAATGAGATCAAATATACGATCTCCGAAATTCTATTAAAATCTTGGAATATTCATTAAGAGATCAAAGGCATATTAAATATGTCTTGCTTAAAGTTCTAGCAACATTCAAGATCCAAATTGAGTGTTGCTACATGCTTCCTGATCATCAAATACATTAAGGAGATGCATATCATTCTACATTTGAGAAATGTGCCGCCCTCAAATTACGAATAACAAATCGGAGGAAAGAATCAAGGGATAAACATAGTTGTAACCCGTAATGTTTATCAATAAAATCTTTTTTTCTTTATAATTGTTTGTGATTGTAATTTTATTTTTCTGCACAAATTTATTATAAACAGTAACGATGCGACCATACCAAATCGATTATTATATAAAGTGACACTTTTAAGCGTTTACGTAACGACGAATTTAATGATACGATACAATAAATTTAAATAATAATCAAAATAAATATTATATTTAATAATACAAAACAATATTGTAACAATTATTCAAACAATGGGATCAAGGTCGAGATTTTTGGTATTCGCAAGGGAATATTCGATTTTAAAAAAAAAATGTTTTAGGAGAACTATTCAAACACGTTGCTATGACTTTTGAGTGTTTGGACAGGGGGTCCATTCTTTATGGAGTGGAAAACAAGAATATTTTGGACGAAAAAAAAAGAAAATTAAAGAAAACAAGAATTTTGTTGTAGTTTATTTCTATTTTTATTTTCCAACCATTTTCTTGAGAGAGAAAAAAAACTGTTTCTGTTCTAATAAATCATTTAAGAGAAAAAAATTGTTATAGTCCTAACAAATCATTTAAGTTTATTTTCGAGAAAATAGTTAGTCTTTTAGAACAATCCCCCACCTTATTCATTTCTCCGATTAGAACCATTCTTAAATTTAGCATTTCAATATGGCTTATACTATACGATTTAGAATTTTGATTTTAAAATCGAAATTTTATCATTTTTCAGGCAGATGATTTCTGAAGTGACTTGCCATTTTGAGAAGAATGCTCCAAATAATGATTTAAGACGATTAGGTCATTTAAGTACACCTGTTTGGCACAAATTATACCTAGAATTTTGACCAAATTAACGAGTAGAGTGTAAACATATTTCTGTCACACTTAACCAGATCTAGAAATTATGCTCTCTCATGCCCTCTCAGTCCAGCGGCGTAGGCAGAAAATTTTACTAAGGAACTAGTGTCAACATATAAAAAAATTAACGTATGAAGTAGTTAAAAAGATTCAACATATAATACATATACATAAAAATATTTTTTTTGCTCAAATACACAGTTTTATTTTCCGGTAAAGGGGTATTAATTGACACCCCTTAGCCTAAGGTGGCTCCGCCACCGCCTCTCATCATCGATTTGTCTCATTTTTGTGACAAAGAAATAATCTCTTATGCTTACTTATAATTTGAATGAAAAAATGATCCTACAAAAATTTCTTGTATAGTATTTTCAAAATTTATGTGTATTTATTAGAAAAATATAAAACTAAAAATAAAGTTGTAATAAAAGAACTTGAACTTAGCGAGTCTTTTCCATTTGACGTACGTCTTATTTTTCGGAAAACAAACATTCTGTTTTCAACAAATCACAAGCCATCTAGAAATTTCTACCTATTGATTGGGAGATGAAAGCCACCTTATTTGTAAAGATTGCAAACTCCAGAAATACTATCTTGGCGTTGTATTCTTGGCTCAAACTAGTCTTCGAAGACCAAGCAAAGCTAAGAAAAGGCGTGTGTCTTTGTTAGGTTGGAGTTGGACTAGTCTTCATAATTAATGAAATAGCATTATTCATATTACATTTCAATAATGCTAATGGGGTATGTTGTCTCTTGCTAGGAAAATGTGTAGTAAGAATACTGTAGGGACCAAAATATTTCCAAGCAATTGTGCATATGTTGTATAGGCTCTTCTTGGAAACAAATTTAAATACTAAGTTTCAAGAGAATAGGGGTGTACGTTGATTTTATCACAGTAGCGTATAGTAGCCACATACATAGAAGGGTGGTCGACCGAACATCCTTTATCGAAAAATTATATTGTGTATATAAAAATTTAAATTGCGAATATAGGTCAAACAATATTTTTTATAGGATGGGAAAGATAGTGTGTACACAAACTTTATCCATATCTTATGAAGGTTGAGATACAGTTCTCGGTACCCTTGGCATAATCAACTTTTAAGACATTAAAGTTTATTATTCGCGATTCTCGATCGACAAACATCCCAATCTTTCCTTCTTTATTTTCTTTCCAATACCCAAATTAATACTATCTTTTTCTGTCATTATTATTGATCCCCGTGTCTAACCAAGTACTTGAAAATAATATAACTAAGAACTTTGTATATACAAAATATTATATTAAAATAACTTTCTGCAGAAAGCATTTTATCCAATATTAAGACGAACTAAGAACTCTCTAAAGTTTAAACCTTGTACATATAGGAGGAGTAGAAGAAACCCAAAACCTAAAGGTGAAAAGTTAACATCATTTTTACTAAAACCCAAGAACTGAAGCAGGAAAAAAACTCTCCAAAATCCCGTACTTATGACAAATTAATTCACATGACATGTGTTTTCACATTTATTTTAATCACTTAACCATGAATAATTAATGCATATTTTTACCTAATAGTACCATTCATTCATAATTAATTACAGTATGGTTTGTTGTAAACATTATGTGCGAGTAAAGTTTTTGCAAATAATTAAAAAAAAACATCAACCACAATTACAAAGAAGAAAAAGGGAGGAAAGATGAGACAGGCTTTTGTATTTTATCCCAAATTACCGTTCCCTTAATACCGAACACTGAAATACATTAAAAGAAACGTGGGCAGCATATTCGAATCTATGCATATGCTTCTGGAATATGTCATTATTAATTTAATACTAATATTTTGCCCAATGCCTTTCATAGTTGAATTAATTATGTCATCTGTCACTGTTATAAGACCAGATGTAAATGTCTTGTGGTTTGGTAGTTACTTGATGTCATGCATGAGAAAGTTTGATTAATTATTTAAGGCGTATTATTTATTTAGTTTCCTTGACTTTGTGCGTTTAGAGAACAAAACCCAAATATTAGTCGTTTTTATAAATTAAATTTCTTTCAAAATATTTAACGTTTTTATTTTCTTTAAAGGTTAAGTAAATGAAATAAAAATTAAATTTAAAAAATACTTACACACTGTGAAAACTACTGTCCTTTGATCAAACCAGAATTTTTATTAAGAGGTGTCAAAATATATTAAAGCAAATATACCAAAAAATTAACGGGAGTCAATACATAGTGTGTGTGTGTATATATATATAATTACCTACCTACACAGTGTATTTTCATGCGAAGTTCATTTGACACCCCTTCCTATAAGGTGGCTCCGTCACTAAGCCCATGATGAAACCATATTAAAGACTTAACATAAATAGTCGCCTACCTAACCGTTCAAACTAAAAATAGCCACAGATATATTATATTTGCTTAATCTATGTATAAAATGAGTGTAATTGTGTATAATCCATGTATATTGGATAGAAAAAATAAACAGTAAATTTGGCCAGCTTGTGTAAAGAATATATGGAAATGACACCAGGTAGTCACTTTTAAGCATGTTATTTAAAATATATCCACGGTTTATAATATATTTAAATATTAGTTAATTTCGCTTAAATATCAGGACACGACATCCTAGAGTTTAAACCTTAAAATTCAAACTTCAGGACATCGTGCCCAAAAGTTTGAAAATTGTATCCTGAAGTTCGAATCTTATGTCCAGAATTTTAAATTAGTAGTTCAAAAATTCAGAATACTTAGTCCTGAATTTCCAAATTCAGGATACTTAGTCCTGAAATTTGGGTAAATTGGCTAATTTTTAAATACATTGTAAAGTATGAATATAGTTTAAATAGCGGGCTTAAAAGTGACTATTGCTACACTTCACCCTATATTCACAAATAAAGCCCAATCAATTGGAACTCAGCAAGCCCAACCAATTGGAGTTTTACCTAAACCTGCTAAATGGGTCGGGCTAGCCCATTGACATCCCGAGTTAGCCCGGACCGCTAGGGTGGTGGGACGGTTTGAGGAGGGTTAGGGGTGGAGCCGGACAGGGGCAGGCCTTTTTTGGTAACTGGTGCCCCGGAACCCGGTTAGCCCGATTACCCACCACCGAGTTTTTACCAGACTATAACCCGGTCCAACCTAGTTACCGTTAGACATTTTTTTATTTTTTTTATTTTTTGACTATTGCCAATGGTCAAATTCAAAACTGACAATTGGACAACAATCATTTTTTACAATTTTGGCCATTTCGGTCTACTCCCTTAAGAAAATAGCTCCCCACCCCTAATCATTAATAAATTATAATTTTAAACTTTTAAAAACTATAAATAGCCCCATTTTTTCTTTATTGTTTTCTCACAATTTGTTCTCTTACTACTATAATTCTCTCTCAATTCTCTCTTGATAATATTGCTTATTGCTTTGAAGTTCTCAATTACTTATTATTTCAAGTTTCATCAAATATTTACTTTTGTCACTACAAAATTATAATTATCGAGTATTCAAGTGAAGTGTGGTATCAATATCATCAAATATCAATTGAACTGTGATATCAAATTTAGTGCGGCATTCGGAATTTCGGTACACTCGTTCCATCTCTCTCTTCTTTGGTGTATATTTTTATTTTATTATTTAGAATTATTAATTTATTTTTAAAATTTTATTTATATAATGAATATATTTAGAACAACCAAAAAAGCGTGTAATAGTAGGGGTGGTAGTAGTAAGAGTAAAATCCTAAAAGATCAAGAGGTGGTACTGGTTCTTCTAGTAGCTTTACACATATTTTTTAAAGTTCACCTATAAATTTGAATGTAGATTATGAGCAACTTCAAGAAGATTATGGTATAGATGATAATTTAGATGATATTCAATCACCTGATAATCTTGAAACACCATCAACTACACCTAGTACTGCTAGTCAAAATACTAGGGGTGGAGGTCGCGCTAATACAGATAGGCCTCCCCTCCCTTTTAAGAAGAATCGAAGATTAAGAAGTAAGTGTTGGAATATTTTTGAAAGACTAGAAGAAGATAAAAATTATGTAAGATGTCAAATTTGTAATGAAGTTTATAAACATGAGACCGTAGGTAAGCAATGGGGAACAGGTCAACTTCGTAGGCACATGGTAGATAACCACCCTATTGCATGGGGTGTTGATGAGGAAGGTGGGCAACAAAAACTTAACCCGGGTACTGACGGTTTAATGGGTAAATACGATATAGTGAAAGATCGGGAAGAATTAGCTAAAATAATTATTTTAGGTTATTTACCTTTTTAGTTTTGCTACTTCACCTTATCTTGTTACTTATATTCAAAGAATTTATAACTCTTTGTTTAAAGGTATTCCTAGAAGTACTTGTAGATGTGATATCTTTAGGCTTTTTGGACAATATCTAACACGTATCCGTTATTTGTTCGTGTCACAACCCAAAATCTCACCTGTCGTGATAACGCCTATCTCGATACTAGGCAAGCCGACAACCTCAATAAAACCACATTTCCTTAAAGTTTGAAAAAAACATAATAATTTGAGTTTAATAAAAGGCCTCACAATTTCAGATACAAACACTCCCAAAATATGGTGTCACTAAGTACATGAGCATCTAATATGAGTGCAAGTCTGGAAAATACAATTTATAATAGTCTGAGATAAAATATAGTAAATAATGAGGTAGGGAAGGAGAGACAAGGTCTGCGAAACACGGCAGCTACCTCTGAATCTCCGAAAAATTAACTGCGCAAAGGAATCAATACCCGCTATATCCGGGAATACCTGAATCTGCACACGAAGTACATGGTGTAGTATAAGTACAACAACTCAGTAAGTAACAATAATAAATAAGGAACAGAAGATAGTGACGAGCTACACAGTTATAGTTCACTTTTAGTAATTCCAGCAAAGAATAGACATGCTTTCAAATCCGACAGTTTAAGTCAAATCAGTTTTATTCAGTTCAAGTTCAGCTAATGCGGATATAAAATCTCTCAGAAATTTCACAACAAAGTGTAACAATAAATGAAAATCAAGTACAGCCTCTCAGGGCAACAGTCACTCAACTCAACTCATCACAACAGCTCAGTCACTCGGCTCTCAACCCTCAGCACTCACACTCAATAGGTACTTGCGCTCACTGGGTGTGTACAAACTTCGGAGGGGCTCCTACAGCCCAAGCGCTATAATCTGTACGGACAACTCACGTGCTATAATATAAATATCTGAATCCGTACGGATAACTCACGTGCTATAACATTAATATCTGTATCCGCACGGACAACTCACGTGCTATAATATCAATATCTGGATCCGCACGGACAATTCACGTGTTGTACGGACAACTCACGTGCTATAGTATAATATAAGGATCCGCACAGACAACTCATGTTCCCCACAGATAACTCACGTGTTGCACGGACAACTCATGTGTTACACGGACAACTCACGTGCTATAATATAATATCTCACAATCTGTCCCTCGGCCTCACTCAATCATAAATCTTTCTAGTCTCTCGGGCTCTCAGTAATCATGAAATTAGCCCAAACAACAATGATATGATGTATCAATAATAATAACAGAGACTGGGATAAAATAAATAAGTAAATTGTGACTGAGTACAAATAACATTTAAACAGATAGTTCAACATGTACACGACCTTTGTGGGTCCCAACAGTACCAACATATAGCCTAAACATGGTTCACTATCAAATTTCTATAGCACAAAAAGGGCACATAGCTAACAACAAGCTTATTCAACTTTACAGTTTCTACGGGACGGACCAAGTCATAATCCCCTCGGTGCACACCCACACGCCCGTCACCTAGCATATGCGTCACCTCCACAATAATCACATGACACAAAAATTTGGGGTTTTATACCCTGAGGACCAGATTTATAAGTGTTACTTATCTCAAAAAGTGAAATTCTTTACTGTGTTATGCCTTTGCCTCGCAAATCGACCTCTGAATGCCTCGAATCTAGTCAATAATAATTCGTTTCCGATAATAAATTTATTGAAATTAATTCCATAAGAAAATATTAATTTTCCAACAAAATCCAAAATTAATTCAAAAATTCATCGTGGGGACCACGTCTCGGAACCCGACAAAAGGTACAAAATATGAACGCCCATTCAACCACGAGTCCAACCATACAAATATTACTCAAATCCAACATCAACTCGCCCCTCAAATCTCCAAATTAAACCAAGAGGGTTTTCTCAAATTTTTCAACTTCATTCACCAATTAAATGTTAAAAATAACCATGGATTCGGGTAATTTAATCAATATTGAGTTAAGAACACTTACCCCATTATTTTCCTTGAAAAACTCCCGAAAATCGCCTCTTCCCGAGCTCCAATCCGTCAAAAATGGAAAATTTTCAAAACTTAAACTCTCTGCCCAGACATTTGCTCTTCGCGATCGCGAACATTCACACGCGATCGTGAAGCACAATTTTTCCACTGCCCAAATTAACTCTACGCGATCGCAAATTCTTTCACGCGATCGTGATGCATAACTTCGCACGCCTACGCGATCGCGGACTCGTCCACGCGATCGCGAAGCACAATATTCCAGCTCTACGCGATCACATCCCTCTTCATGCGATCGCGAGTCACAAAATCCCAGAGCTACGCAATCGCATCCCTCTTCACGCGATCGTGTAGAACGAAACTCAGCAGCCCCCAATTAACCCTATGCGATCACGGATATCCTCATACAATCGCATAGAACAAAAATCTCTACTGTCCAACTAAGCCTATGCGATCGCGAAGAAGGTTTGAAACACCAGAAATCAGCACCTACTAGTAGTGCAAAAATGAAAGAAAATAATCCGAATACCAATTGAAATACGCCCGAGCCCCTTGGGACCTCAACCAAATATACCAACAAGTCCTAAAATATCATATGAACTTAGTCGAGTTTTCAAATCACATCCAACAATAATAAAAACACGAATCATACCCTAATTCAAGCCTAATGAACCTTGAAATTTCAAGTTTTCACAAACAACGCCGAAACCTATCAAATCACATCCGATTGACCTCCAATTTTGCACACAAGTCATAAATAAAATAACGTACCTATTAAAATTTTCAGAATCGGATTTCGACCCCGATATCAAAAAGTCAACTCCCCGGTCAAACTTCCAAACTTAAATTTTTATTTTAGTCATTTCAAGCTCAATTTAGCTGCGGGCTTCTAAATAATTTTCCAAACACGCTCCTTAGTCCAAAATCACCATACGGAACTTGGAATCATCAAAACTCTATTCCGGGGTCATTTATACATAAGTCGGCATCCAGTCACTATTTTAACCTAAGCTTTAAAGCCTTGGATTTCATTCTTCCAAACTAACTCCGAAATACCTGAAAACCAAAACCGACAATTCACATAAGTCATAATACATCGTAAAGGTATTCAAGACTTCAAATAGTAGAAAGGAGCATATATGACCAAAACGACCGGCCGGGTCGTTACATTCTCCCCCACTTAAACATACGTTCGTCCTCGAACGTGCCAAGAGTTATTTCCAAGCCATCAAATCACTATTCCATCTTACCACGCACGTACCCGGGGGTGGTCATCACACCACCCTATTCTATAAAGGTCTGACCACACAACATAACAAAAAAATAATCATTAATTTAACCTTAGCCCAAAAACCTTGGAGCCAAATTTCTAACATCGAGAATTCTTTTCAAGACCCGAATTTCACATCTACACACTGTATAAGCCTGAACAAGTTGTATCCAGCCATAACCATAATTTCAAATATAACCACATAACATACTACACAACTCATATACTCGTAGCACAATTTCTGATCATAGTAACTACTCAAAACCAACCAAGTACTAGTATAAAACCCCGCATTCAACAAAACTTCATTCCAAAACCTTCGTACACTGCCAATGATAAAAGAAACAATCAAAAACTCATAACCACTCATCAGATCAACTAGCCATGGAGCTCTCTCTCCCCAACCAGAACCATAATCATCTCGAATATACTATAATCAAGTCTGATAGTGCCCATTCTAGGTCCAATGACCTTATATTATTAAACACAACTATCCCATAGACACGCTATATCAATATAACTCCAACCACCACTGCGCAATCCCTGTACCCAAATATGGGAGATGTCTCAAGGAAGAGAACCATATTGCAAGTTCAACAAGCACCACCACAACCACAATGTTACAACCAACTCCTCAAATTTCGTGAAGAGGATAACCGTAGGCGTATGTGCACAATTGTATAGGAAGGAAATTAATGAATCAGATAAATTATCATAGAAATAAAATTCCCACACACGACACAGATAACTCACGTGCCAATAATATGAATCGCCTGGCATGGTCAGAGGCTTCCAGTTCCAGCATATCATACAGGAGCAATTAAACAAGTACACTTGTATATGGTAATAACATAAGATTCGCATGCTCCCGGACTGGTATAAATAACACGCCATAGTGTAAGCATGTGTAAAGTCTGCTATCACACTTCAAATCGATAATTTTTAATGCAGAATTTGTAACTACCCCGTTTATTTAGGGAATCTTCTTCTTTGCAACCTCAAGTATAGCCTAGATAGTTCTCAACAAAGGTAAAAATACAGGAAATGTTATAACTTTACGCTTAACAGTCAACTCTAGGCATATTATAGCCTAAGCATTCTTCCGAGTATGAATACTTTCTCTAATGCCTGCACATGGACTCAAACTTCACATATATGCGCACTCAAAGCGCATAGCTATCACAAATAATTAACGCAACTAGTGCCTCCATCGAGTTTTAAATAAAATAGTCACCACAAATAGGTCACAACCCCGGAATAATACACTCTCAAAACTCCTAGTCTCCAAATTCATTGAACACATGAATCACCGTAATTGATCCCAACTCCAACACTAAAATGACTAACACATCTTCCATTCACGATAATCCCATGAGGAATAATTTCATAATTCTTCCGTGCCACGTAGTAATAATTTGAATATCAGTACTCTATCAACCAGGTGAGTACTGCAATACCGATGAACATCCGTAAGTCAAAACACAGCGCGCCTTCTGAAATGCGCACCCTTCTCAGGAATTACCGAGCAGTTACAACATTCATCGAAATATCTGAAACTGACCATGTTGTCCAACATTCGTTACCTTCTCTTCAAGACTGAATTGTCACCTTGTACATGTAAATCCTAATCTCGCACAATACACCACATCTATTATGCCATCATGTGACAAGCACAAGAATCCCATTATTAACTCTGAGTCACTGGAAAATTACATACTCGGTTAGTTAGAAACCTTCCAGGAGAAAATTGTAATACACAACACGTTTCCCACACCAGTAAAAAATATCAGGTTCAAACCATGGTAGAAACCATCAAGAATACTTTGAAATCCATCTGCACATAACCAAGCTATTAGAACTAAATTCCTCTAACTCAACCAAACCACGTAGGTCACCAAAACCCAAGAATATTACCACCAAAACATCTGTAAAGTCTCACCACATCATAATTACCCCTATAAATACCACACCCGAAACACCCACTCTGAAAATACTTTATTTGAGTCTAAGGACGTTTCATTCACCTTTCTGATACCGAAATATAAAATCCATAATGATATACAAAAATGCCACAAGTCTCGACACCATCCAACTTAAATCTCAGATTTTAGCCATAAACAAATCCGCCAAAAATTCTCAATTGTTACATATTAATCTCGAATCCATTAGAACTTTCTCGAGAGCCACCCCTTTTGTTCAAATCCACATTACACCACCCAGATGGGCCAAAAGACATGTTCCCCATTAGCACAACAACACTCAAAGAAAGAACTCTACTTTAATACCACCTATCAAATTCATACTCCGTGCGCACTACAGCATTCACAAATAACAACTCACTCATCCCATGATTTTCATATACTCATAAAGCTCAATATAACCCGTATCCAAAAAATTCATTACTCGAGTCATTCTCGAACTCCACCTCTGCAAGTCATCACTGATTCCCAAGTATACTTCAGACCAAAACAAAAAATAATTATCAATAGCAGGCTCCCTCACTTGGATCAAATCCATAGATTAAAATACTTGATAACTCACAATACACATACTTTATTATTGCCTTAATGCCGCAGTCAGTTCAACGAAAATTCTTCTCAAGCTTAAGACACAAAAACCATAAAATACCTCAATCATCCGCTAATCTCGCATTCATTCTCTTAACACTCAAGTCAACTTTCTCAACCAGATTCAAATTCAAGTCTCAACACATACACCCCGCTGGCAGCAAAGAAACTCTCTATTCACATCATAAGGAACACACCTACATAGATTACTCTGCAAGAGATAATCAACCTGCTTAGTCTCAAATTGGCATCTTGTTGTACCCTTTCACATCCACAATTACTATGAAATTACTTTATCTTTCTAAGCCTAAACTCATTAACCAGACACGAGAATTTAGTTTACCCCAAAATTTAACAACATGAAAGATCTTTCAAAATATTTACACTCGAGATTTAACGTCACATCAAAATGAAAATAAAGCACTCAATGGTCTTCCTTTACATTTCAAGGAAACACTTCTCGTCACATTCAAATCGTCTTAACATATCCCACAATTACATCATACTCATCACAAAGCCATTCCACCGCTCATCGAGCAACAAATTCCACTTGTAGGGACATTACCAGACATATGAGTCCAAATGTACAGGTTAAAACTGAAGCTATCGGGCCTAAGCTGTTGTCTAAACCTGGCCTCAAGTCCTCCAGACTGGCCCATCACCAAAACACAAAATACACATCTTGAATCTCATTCATAGAATCACAAGCCAGCGATGCATAACTCATACCGAGCGCTCATATGCGCATATAAATGCGTGGAAGGAATTCAAAGAGATGTGTTTCAAGCTGAATCAATTCTGTATGATAGAATACAAGAAAGTGAAATTTTCCTAAGGGTTTGGCAGCCTCTCGAAGATAAGTACAAACGTCTCCGTACCGATCCGCAAGACTCTAATAAACCTGCTCATGACTCGTGAGACCTATGTTACCTAGGGCTCTGATACCAACTTGTCGCGACCCAACAACTCACATGTCGTGATGGCGCCTATCTCGATACTAGGCAAGCAGACAACCTCAATAAAACCACATTTCCTTAAAGTTTGAAAAAACATAATAATTTGAGTTTAATAAAAGGCCTCGTAATTTCAGATACAAACGCTCCCAAAACATGGTGTCACTAAGTACATGAGCATCTAATATGAGTGCAAGTCTGGAAAATACGGTCTATAATAGTCTGAGACTAAATACAGTAAACAATAAAGTAGGGAAGGAGACACAAGGTCTGTGAAACACGACAGCTACCTCTGAATCTCCGAAAAATCAACTGCGTAAAAGAATCAATACCCGCTATGTCCGGGAATACCTGAATCTGCACACGAAGTACATGGTGTAGTATAAGTACAACAACTCAGTAAGTAACAATAATAAATAAGGAACTGAAGATAGTGACGAGCTACACAGTTATAGTTCACTTTTAGTAATTCCAGCAAAGAATAGACATGCTTTCAAATCCGACAGTTTAAGTCAAATCAGTTTTATTCAGTTCAAGTTCAGGTAATACGGATATAAAATCTTTCAGAAATTTCAGAACAATGACAGATAGCAACAAAGTGCAACAACAAATGAAAAGTAAGTACAACCCCTCAGGGCAATAGTCACTCAACTCAACTCATCACAACATCTCAGTCACTCGGCTCTCAACCCTCAACACTCACACTCAACAGGTATATGCACTCATTGGGTGTGTACAGACTCCGGAGGGGATCCTACAGCCCAAGCGCTATAATCTGCACGGACAACTCACGTGCTATAATATAAATATATGGATCCGCACGGACAACTCACGTGCTATAACATCAATATCTGGATCCGCACAGACAACTCACGTGCTACACGGACAACTCACGTGCTATAATATCAATATCTGGATCCGCACGGACAACTCATGTTCTATAGTATAATATAAGAATTCGCACAGACAACTCACATGTTGCACGGATAACTCACATGCTATAATATAATATCTCACAATCAGGCCATCGGCCTGACTCAGTCATAAATCTCTCCAGTCTCTCGTGCTCTCCGTAATCATGAAATTAGCCCAAATTACAATGATATGATGTATCAATAATAATAACAGAGACTGGATAAAATAAACAAGTAAATTGTGACTGAGTACAAACAACAATTAAGTAGATAGTTTAACATGTACACGACCTTTGTGGGTCCCAACAGTACCAACATATAGCCTAAACATGATTCACTATCAAATTTCTATAGCATAGAAAGGGCACATAGCTAACAACACGCTTATTCAACTTTACAGTTTCCACGGGACGGAACAAGTCACAATCCCCTTGGTGCACGCCCACACGCCCATCACCTAGCATATGCGTCACCTCCAAAATAATCACATGACACAAAAATTTGGGATTTCATACCCTCAGGACTAGATTTATATATGTTACTTACCTTAAAATGTGAATTTTTTTACTCTGCTATGCCTCTCCCTTACAAATCGACCTCTGAATGCCTCGAATCTAGTCACAAATATTTCGTTTCAGTCAATAAAAATTATTGGAATTAATTCCATAAGAAAGTATTAATTTTCCAACAAAATCCGAAATTTAGCTCAAATATTGCCCATGGAGACCACGTCTCGGAACCCAACAAAAGTTATAAAATATGAACGTCCATTCAACCACGAGTCCAACCATATAAATTTTACTCAAATCCAACATCAACTCGACCCTCAAATCTCCAAATTAAACCAAGAGGGTTTTCACAATTTTTCCAACTTAATTCATCAATTAAATGTTAAAAACAACTATGGATTCGGGTAATTTAACCAATATTGAGTTAGGAACACTTACCCGATTGTTTTCCTTGAAAAACTATCAAAAATTGCCTCTTCCCGAGCTCCAATCCTCAAAAATGGAATTCGTCCCATTTTCAGAACTTAAACTCTCTGCCCAGACATTTGCTCTACGCGATTGCGATGCACAAATTCACACACCTACACGATCGCGGACACGTCCACGCGATCGCGATGCACAACATTCCAGCTCCACGTGATCGCATCCATCTTCACGTGATCGTGAGTCACAAAATCCCAGAGCTATGCGATCGCATCCCTCTTCACACGATCGCGTAGAACGAAACTCAGCACCCCCCCAATTAACCCTACGCGATCGCATAGAACAAAAATCTCCACTGTCCAACTAAGCTTACACGATCGCGACCGAATCTTCGCGATCGCGAAGAAGGTTTGAAACACCAGAAATCAGAAGCTACCAGCAGTGAAACAATGAAGAAAAATAATCTGAATACCATCCGAAACATGCCCGAGCCCCTCGGGAACTCAAACAAATATACCAACAAGTCCTAAAACATCATACGTACTTAGTCGAGTCTTCAAATCACATCCAACAACACTAAAATCACGTCTGATTGACCTCAAATTTTGCACACAAGTCATAAATGACATAACAGACCTATTAAAATTTTCAGAATTGGATTTCGACACCAATATCAAAAAGTCAACTCCCCGGTCAAACTTCCATACTTAAATTTTTATTTTAGTCATTTCAAGCCTAATTTAGCTACGGGCTTCCAAATAATTTTCCGAACATGTTCCTAAGTCCAAAATCATCATACGAAGCTATTGGAATCATCAAAACTCTATTCCGGGGTCGTTTACACATAAGTCGACATCCGATCACTATTTTAACCTAAACTTTAAAGCCTTGAATTTTATTCTTCCAAACTAACTCTGAAATACCTGAAAACTAAAACCAACAATTCACACAAGTCATAATACATCGTATGAATGTATTCAAGACTTCAAATAGTAAAAAGGAGCATAAATGCTCAAAACGGCCGGTCAGGTCGTTATAGTTCGCTAGTCTTTCTTGTAGAGTTTCTCTTACTTTTGATAGTAGTCGTGCTGTGAATGGAAATGATTATTTGACCGTTACATGCCATTGGATGTGTGATAATTTTTGTATGCAAAAACGTATTATTGCTTTTAAATATGATGAAGATCAAAGTCATACTGGTGCATTTATAAGTAATAATATCCATGAAGTTGCTTTATTTTACAATTTTTCAGAAAAAGTTTTGTATATATCATTTGATAATGCTTTTAATAATAATTATGCTATTACAATATTAAAATTACATCTACACCCACCACTTTCTGAAATGTTTCATGTGAGGTGTGCATGTCATATTTATAATTTATGTTAAGAGTGGCATTGAATTATTCAGAAATGAGATCACTCTAATTAGAAGAGTTGTTGGTGTAATTCAAGTAAGTAATAGAAGTGCTAGATTAAATGCATTTAAGGATAAATGTGTACAATATGGACTTAAACCAAGACTCATGCCTGAAGAAATAGTTACTAGGTGGAATTATACTTATTTATTCTTAAGATGCGGTTATAAATATAAAATGCCTATAACTGAAGTTGCTAATTCTCATTGTACCGATCCTAACTGTTTGTTAACATCTATAACTTGGGATGTCATTGAAGATGTTGTACAATTTTTACAAAAAATTTATGTAGTTACACTTGAGTTTTCTGGAGCTTATTATCCTATTATTGCAAATGGTTTAGTTCATATTGCTGAAATTTCTCTTTTACTCCATAATTTCAAGAAGAAAGAAGGATATGGTTTTGTTGTTGAATCTATGCTAGATAAATTTAAGAAATAGTTTTATCCAATTCTCCCTATTTACCTAATTAGTGCTATTTTAAACCATTCTATCAAAACAACCACTTGTCGCCAATTAATCACTGCTTATATATTTATATGGATATTGGATCAACTGAAACCCCTCATGTTGAAACTTGTATTTCTGATATACACAAATATTTACAAACTTTATATAACTATTATGCTAACATTGTTGATGCTTCTGTTGCCGTAGATGCAAATATTCCTTCAAGGTCAGTTTCAACATATGCATCCGGTAATTTGGAGGATAATGATGGTGTTGAACATTATTTGATTTGGTCTACACTAGGAGAGCATCAACAAACCAGTAGCAGGAATATTGATGAACTCCAATTTTACTTGCAAAAGTCACCAGAGACCCGTACAAAGGAATTTTTACCGCTGGGTTGGTGGAAGAGCAACTCAAATCAATATCCTGTTCTTTCGGCCATGGCTCGAGATGTTCTAAATGTGCCGATTTTAACAATCGTATCAGAGAGCGCATTTAGCCAAGCAAGGCAGCAACTAGGAGATGCCAGTCATTCATTGGGTAGCAACGATTTGGAAGTTCTAGTGTGCTTCAAAAATTGGATAAGATCAGAACATCGAAATCAAGGGTGTGAAGAGGTAGATGAAATAGAGGACCAAGAAATTGGAGATATAATGGTTTATGCTTCCGATTCAAGCAATGCCGGAAATCAAGAACCTCATGTTGACATGGATGAACTTACGAAAATGATGCAAAGCATGTGATGTACTCTTTCTTATTTTTTATAATTGCTGTAAACTTTTAATTTGCAAGTTCAAAAATAAAATAAAAATCATAATACAACTTGCAAATTAATTTTAAGTATTATTTATTATTCACTAAAAATATAAAATAAAAGCCTTCGGAGTTTGATCCTTACATATTGGTCTTATTAAATAATTTTTTGTAGCCACTTACTTTCAATTATAAAATTTTAAAATTCAGATTTCAAATTTAAAACTTAAAAGTTTAAAGTTTTAAAGTTTAATTCTAAGCCTTAAAATACTTATTTCCTCAATTAAAAGTTTGCAAACACTTAAGTATCAATAACACTAAATAAAAAATATATAATATACTAAAAAAAAAAAATTAACCCGGTCCGGTCCAGACCCGCTAAGCCCGAACCCAGACCACTAGCAACCCGGTTAGTCAGCCCACTATCCAGCCCGGACCACTAACCGGACGAACTATTTTTTTCGTGTCCAACTCGGACTAGCCCGTCTGATAAACAGGTATAGTTTTACCACATTAAACCAAAGCATATGACCAATTAGATTTTTTTTTCCCAACAAAGCATATAAATAATTAAATTATGAAAAAAATGGGTGCTCCTTCTCGAAATGATTGATGGGTAATTTTAGCTTATTAAATCAAACGTACTTATGGCTTGTTTAGTTCAAAGTAGTTCATTTGATTTATCATTATTTCTTTAGTTCACTTTTATTAAACACAAAACAATATTTGGCTATCGCAAAGAAAAGTTAATCTTTAGTTCTGTTTACCCAGATATTCGAGTAATAAGTAAACTTATGTAGTGGTTTCAAGGATACGTGATTTAATCCAATACTAATTCATAAACAAGGAATTAAATAGATAATTTGAATAATAAAATAAATCAAACCAGTGTTCTGGCAGTGCTTTCGACTTCGATTCGAGATGGTCTCGAGGTTGGGTAACAAGAACAATAAAGAACAGAAAATAAATAGTGTTGAGTAGTAATAGATAGTAAGTGAAATAGAGAAAGCAGTGTATGTGTATATGTTTATCAATGAATCAAATCTCCCTTACAAATGAATGGCGTTCCTCTTTATATAGTAGAGGAAATCTAAATAAGGAACAATTCTAATAACGGAAACAAATCCCATGATTGGCGTCAAGAACCACTTGATTCGATCTGTTCCGAAATTTTCGCCGAGATTTTCGGTCGGTTGCTAATATCTCGCCATTATGTTATTATGCCTTACTCGAAGTCGGTCATGCTCGGTCTCGATCTTCAGCGAGCACTTCGATCTTCATGCTCCATACTCTGCCATTAAGCTCGAGTCTGGTCTATTACAAGCTTACTCTCGAGGTAGCTCCTCGTGCCTACGAAATCGGATATGTCCGATTTCGACCGTATACAGATAGTCCCCGCGTTTCTTGGAATAAAATGATAAGAAACGGTTTGAGCCTCGATTTTCCGAAACCTCGACCATGACGTCGTCCTCATGACGTAAGTGACGGATGTGACCGAAACGTCCTGTCGATTCAGTTCCCCAAATCATTAATGCTTGTTAGTTAGCGGTCGACAACTAGCGCCACCGAACTGTCGTCGTGAGCCTATAAATACTTGCTCCTTCATTGAATCAAACTTTACTTTTGCTGTAATCAAACCTCTAAGTCTTCTCACTCTTTTCGTCTCCTCCTTTTCACCGTCTGTAGAGCCACCTTCGTTAGCACAGAAACCACTAGTTTTCAATCTTTCTTCGCTCTTCTTTACTTATACAAATGGCGAAAACCTCCAAGACCGTATCGCAGAAGGTGAACGCTTCTTTCTCCTCTTCCCGTCCTTCCGATGACTAGGCGCCGATAGAGCCGCTTTCCCACGAGTATGTTCCCGGCCCGTGTACTAAAAAATCCAACTTCAAGGTCGAAAACCATTCATCGATCCCGGGCCGTTATGAGCATGTGTCTATGTACATGTGCTCAATAATGAAGATCCATCTCGAGGCCATGAAGAGGGACTGCAACTGGGGTCCCGAGGTCGTGGTGCAAATTCTTGCTCCCGAAGAGAGCATCATCACTTATGTGGAGGGGTTCCTAAGTGTTTACACTTACCCCTTCACATTGGGTCACCTCGACTCAGTGATTATTGATCTCTATAAAATATATTAGGTAACCCTCGGCCAAATTTACCCCTCTCTATGGCGCATAATAATCATGATGCGCTTCATCTCTAGCAAGGCCGAGGGGATAGAGTTTACTCTAAATCATCTCATGCGGTTGTACCGGCCTCAAATTTATCGAGGACTAATCAGGCTCCAATCTCGGGCAACGAAGGCCTTGTTCTCGATCATCGACGAGGACAAAGATCGGGGTTGGATCAGACATTTTATACGGGTGAGGATCCGCGACATTATCCCAGAAGAGAAGATATCGTTCCTGAGGAGTGGAACTTCGACCGTAAGTGATCTTTTAAACTTTGTTCTTCGTACCATCTTCGACTTCGCCTGATATTCCCTTTCGACATGCAGATATTCCTTGTATGCCTCAAGCGATACCTGACCTCGAAGATTGGGTTCGTAGGTTAGCCTCAACTTTCACTTATGCCAAACGCGCATGACGTGATTTGGCAAGGGGCAGATGGGAGGCCAAGAACCACGGTAAGGATCTCCTTTTTCATGTTCTGAAACACTTTTTGTACTTCATTTGTCACTAACTTTCTTTTATACAGGCCTGACCAAGGATGTCATTTTGAGGCCCTCGAGTGGTGAGGAAGAAACCAAGTCCCCGGTTCCAAAGCCGGGGAAAGACAAGAAGAGGAAAAGTGCCTCACAGCCCGAGGACCCCAAGACCAAACCTCGAGGGGTGAGGAGGAAAGTAATCGCTCTCACGATGAACTCGGTCCAAAAATTGAGAGACGAAGAAGAGGAAGAAAAGGAAAATGCCTCAGCACTAACGGTCCGACCTAGGAAAGCCGTCGAGGTCACCAAACCTTCTGAGCTGACGGCGACGGCTAAAATCAAGCCTCGTGTCGAGGAGGCTTCCAAAACGAAATTGGGTGAGGATCACGAATTACCAGAGGTCGAGATAGTTTCTTGGCCATCTGCAACTACACTAGATAGGGCCGGTTCTGAGACCCCGAAAATCTATCAGAGCGCCTCGAGAGACTTTCTCGGGACCATGACAGCAGGTCACTTGCCTTCTCTTCTGACTTTTTCTGAAGAGGCACTAAGGGTGGCTCGAGAGTTGAAGACCCCTGATATAAGCAGAGGCTCTAGTGTAGGTAATCCCTTTCGGGATTTCTATACTGGAGTTGATGATGCCTCTGATATCAGTGACACTTCTATTCTTTTAGAAGAGGCCCAACGTCTCTTATCTCGGGTAAGAATCAGTTTACTGCACTTCTTTTCTTTACTCTTTTTTCTCTAAATTTGACTTGTGTTTTCCTTTTTTGTATAGGCCTTCTCCAAGTTTCGAGCTGACCTTAGCCAGTGTGAAACCGAGCTCCAAAAGGTCTCGGAGGAGAGGAACACTCTGAAGTTTTTTTTCGGCCTAAACAACAAAACTATAAAGGACCTTCAAGCAGATTTGGCCAAGGCTCGTGAGGAAGAGGTTGAGCTAGATAAGCAGGTGAGCATCCTTTTGATAAAGTATGGACTCGACCCAACTGTGGAGGCTAATACTTCATTATCTTAACTGCAGCAAAAGGTTGAAAGGATCGAGCTGCTTCGGAAAGAAGTTGATCAGGTCAAGGCCGATTGTGATCGGTGGAAGGAGAATATGGACTGCCTGGCTGCGGAAAAAGAAACTACCTTGGCGAAACTGTCATCGGCTGAGGTTAAACTTCGGGGCCTCAAAGAGAAAAGCTCGGCCCAAGCCAAGAGGATCGAGGAGCTTGAAATCGGGTTTGTTGAGGCCAAGGCATAGATCTAGAATACAAAGTTCATGGTGGACAGGTCCATTGCCATGTACCGGGCCAATGTTGAGGCTGCTCAAATACAGCTAAGGGAGGGTTCTAACCGAGAGCGATGGATCAATGACTCGACAAAGTGTCAACCCCGTAGAGAAACCTTCGAGGAAATCCATGCTCGAGGTTTTGACCTCTCCAAGGAGATAATCCGAGCCAAAGTACTCGAAGCCTAAGCCAGGCAGCTTGCCTCCTCCGATGACGAAGACGATGATGAAGAATGCAGTCGAGGTGGATCCGATGAGGGGGCTGAACGAGAGGTTTCTCCTGGAGAAGAGGTGATACCGTCTGTAGTTAGGACTTTATCTCTTGTACATAACCTTTTTTATAATAGAAAAACTTCTTTTGATTGTCTTCTCAGTTTTATGTTCAAACATGTTTTGTGCTTTTGCCTTGTGAAAATTTTATTGTTGCAGCCTCTATAATCGATTGAACACTAGTTCGAACTTAGACAAACCCTTAGATATTTTAAACACGCAAGGGCGAGTCCCCGAGCTCAATAATATGTTCGAGATTTCTGATGGCTTGATCGATGCCATGACTGCACTGTTTTTATAACTAAGTTCGAGTATGTTTTGAACATATAATAGAACAAACCCTTAGGTTTTTATCATATAATGGGTAATTGTCGAACTTACAGTAACACACCCTTTAAGGTTTTATGGCAGATCCTTGAGCTAAATTCAAGTAAACTTTATTTAAACTCGGAATAGTGGAACCCTTAGGTCCGAGCTGAGTGAGAACAAAGTCTCGAACTGTAAATGTATTGGCCCTTAGGCCCTTTTAGGTTGGGCCCATATAGACACTAAAAGATGGTTATTATTTCCCCTTTCGGCTTAAAAGACTTAGTAAAAACATTTTTATGCCTTAGCATGTATTTTTTACCCATTGAGTTTTTTGAGGGTCCGATGTCGGTTGAAACCCTTTTGCTTTTTGTGCCTTAGCACGCTTGTGTTAAGATAATTTGATACCTCTTAAGGTTTTTTGAGGGCTGATTTTATCAAAGCCCTTTTGATTATTTGCCGAGGGTAGCCTTTTTTAGCCGATTTTTCAAAGAATTTGAAGGCCTATAGTTATTGCGGAATTCGGACGTCCCTGAGCTGCGTTATTTAGGCTGTAGCCTTTAGTTTGTCTGTAGCCTTCGGGTATGCCTCTTGGGCTTATTTTCCAATAACATTTGGAACTTGTTTGAATGTCAGTCCCCGAGAATGGTGGCCTTGGCCTATAGATCGAGGGGTGCCTTTTTAAGGTTTTATGAATTTGAGTTTAGATAACTCGAATATGACTATCATCGATGGCAGTCCCCGAGTGTATATTTGAACTTTGGCTCTTGAGCCGTTTCTCATAATATCATAAGCATGAGGTTTGTGTAGTAGAGAATTTTCTTCGAGACACAAAATGTTTAAATGAAGAGAGAATGTTTCTTTGAATAGTTTATACATGCGCACATGTTTTGCCATCGGGGATCGACTAATTTATATGGACACGGTTCACTTGACCATTTGACCCATTACAAAGCTTCCCTATCGAGGCCCTTTGACGTGAAATACTATTCTCGAGAATACAACATCCGAGGGTGATGCCCTCCAGTATTCGAGGTTGATTATAAAGAAGCCTTGGATACTGTTGAATTGTTCTCAGGTAGCACATAATTGTTTCCTCGTTAAAAACCTCGCCGAAAAACAACATTTGGGATAAAAACTGATCTAAGGGAAAAAGAGTGCAACACATACTTTAAAACTCGAGGTCTCGATGTCTTTGGTCGAAATCCTGCAATGAGCTAGCGTCGAATATATATAAATGAAATAAGGGAGTAAGTCATACCTTAACAATAATATAGTTTGAGAAGTGATATGTTCCAGTTGTTTGGTAGTGGTTCGTCGTCCATAGTTCCGAGTTTATAAGACCCTTTTCCGACTTTATCGAGGACTAGATAGGGTCCTTCCCAATTCGGGCCAAGCTTCCCTTCATTAGGATCTCGAGTGTTGATGGTGACCTTCCTTAGGACTAAGTCCCCGACCCTGAAGTGGCAAATGTTGGTTTTTCTATTGTAGCACCTTTCGATTCGTTGCTTTTGTGCAGCCATTCGAACGAGTGTCGCTTCTCGTTTTTCATCTAATAATTCGAGGCTAGTATTCATAGCCTCGTGGTTCGATTCCTCTGTTGCATGTCAAAACCTGGTGCTGGGTTCTCCGACTGGAATCAAGGCTTCAGAGCCATATACTAAGGAAAACGGAGTTGCCCCTGTACTGGACTTTGATGTTGTTCGATATGCCCAAAAGACTTCGGGTAGAATTTCTCTCCATTTAGCTTCGTTCAACCTTTTCTTCAGGTTTTGGATGATAGTCTTGTTCGTCGATTCGGCCTGTCCGTTCCCACTTGGGTGATACAGTGTTGACAATATCCTTTTTATTTTATGGTCTTCGAGAAATTCTGTCACTTTACTGTCGATAAATTATTTATCATTGTCGCATACTATTTATGCGGGTATCCGAAATCGACATGCGATGTGATCCCAGATGAAATCTATAACCTCTTTCTCTCTGACCTTCTCGAAAGCCTGTGCTTCGACCAATTTAGAGAAATAGTCAATCATAAATAAAATGAACTTAGCTTTACCTGGGGCCGATGGCAGAGGGCCGACAATATCCATCCCCCATTTCATGAATGGCCATGGAGATAGGACCGAATGAAGTTGTTCTCCAGGATGGTGGATCATCGGTGCAAACCTTTGACATTTATCATATTTTCGAACAAACTCCTCAAAGTCCTTTTCCATGCTATCCAGTAGTATCCTACTCTAATGACTTTGCAAATAAGTGAATCGGCACCGGAGTGATTCCCACAAGTTCCTTCATGGACCTCTCATAGAACATAATCGGTGTCCCTTGGTCCCAAACACACTTCCAATGGTCCATCGAATGTTCTTTTGTATAACGTTCCGTCGTCGGCCAATGTGAAACGAGCAACTTTAGTTCGTAGGGCCCTCGATTCTTTAGGGTCTGATGAAAGCTTTCCATTCTTCAAGTACTCGATGTATTTGTTCCTCCAGTCCCAAGTTAAGCTTGTAGAATTTATCTCGGCATGCCCTTCCTCGGTCACGGATTTCGAGAGTTAAACGACAGTCCCCGAGCTGATCTCATCTTCCTCGACCGATGACCCCAAATTTGCTAGTGCATCGGCCTCACTATTTTGTTCCCGAGGTACATGCTTTAAAGTCCATTCCTTGAAACGGTGCAAAGTTACCTGCAATTTGTCCAAATACCTTTGCATTATATCCTCTCGAACTTCGAAGGTTTTATTTACCTGGTTCACCACCAGTAAAGAGTCGCACTAGGCTTCAATGACTTCTGCTCCCAAGCCTTTATCTAGCTCGAGACCTGCAATCATGGCCTCATACTCGGCCTCATTGTTAGTCAATCTGGAGGTTTTGATAGACTATCTAATAGTGCTACCCATGGGCGGCTTCAAAACGATGCCTATCCCGGACCCCTTCGCATTCGAAGCACCATTTGTGAAAAGGGTCCATACCCCCCGACGATGTACCTAATTTCAATAAGAGTTCCTTTTCAACTTCAGGTACGAGGGTTGGCGTGAAATCGGCCACGAAGTCCGCTAAAATTTGAGATTTGATGGCCGTCCGGGGTTGATATTCGATATCGTACCCACTGAGTTCGACGACCCATTTTGCCAATCGGCCCGATAGTTCGGGCTTGTGTTAAATATTATGAAGTGGGTAAGTGGTTAATACGCATATGGGGTGACATTGAAAGTATGGTCTTAACTTTGTAGAGGCGCTTATTAGTGCAAGTGCCAATTTCTCCAAATGTGGATATCTAGTTTCTGCTTCTTCTAAGGTTCGACTTACATAATAAATGGGAAATTACGTACCTTGCTCTTCTCGAACTAGGACGCCACTTACTGTGATTTTCGATATTGCCAAGTACAAGTAAAGTTTCTTATCTACCTTTGGAGTTTGAAGCAGTGGTGGGCTCGATAGGTACCACTTCAATTCCTCTAATGCATGTTGGAATTTCGGGGTCCAGGCGAAGTCGTTCTTCTTTTTTAGCAGAGAGAAAAACCTGTGACTTCGATCCGATGACCTCGAAATGAATCGGCCTAAGGCAACTATCCGTCCAGTCAGCCTCTACATGGATTTTACACTGTTCACAATAGTGATGTCTTCAATGGCCTTGATTTTATCGGGGTTGATCTTGATCCCCTGATTCGATACCATGAAGCCAAAGAACTTGCCCGAACCGACCCCGAAAGCACATTTCTCGGGGTTGAGCTTCATGTTGTATTTTCTTAAAATCTGGAACGTTTCCTGCAAATGAGCCAAATAGTCCTCTGCACGCAGGGACTTAACTAGCATATCATCAATATAAACTTCCATTGATTTACCTATTTGTTCTTCGAACATTTTATTTACTACGCGTTGGTAAGTAGCTCCTGTCTTTTTTAGCTCGGAAGGCATTACATTATAATAATATGTTCCATACTTGGTGATAAATGAAGTCTTTTTTCGGTCCTCCGGGCTCATTTGAATTTGATTGTACCCGGAATAGGCATCGAGAAAAGTAAGGATCTCGTGGCCGGCCGTGGCATCGATCATACGATCGATATTAGGCAGTGAAAAGAATCTTTGGGGAACGCCTTGTTTAAATCCTAATAATCTATACACATTCTAAGTTTGTTCCCTTTTTTAGGGACTGCAACTACATTGGCTAACCATTCGGGATATTTCACCTCCTGAATGGACCATAATTTGAGAAGTTAAGTTACCTCGTCCTTTATGAATGCGTGCTTTACCTCGGACTGGGGTCTTCTCTTTTGCTTCACCGGCTTGAACCTAGGGTCCAGGCTTAGCCGATACGTCGTTATCTCCGGTGGGATCCCTGTCATGTCTAAATGAGACCAAACAAAATAATTTATGTTATCAATAAGAAATTGAATAAGCTTTTTCCTGAGTTCGAGGGTTAATACCGTTCCCAGGTATACCTTTCGCTCGGGTAGGTACTCGATCAATATAACCTGTTCCAGCTCTTCAACCGTTGATTTGGTGGCGTCAGAATCTTCAGGAACAATAAAAGTTCGAGGGGTAAAAATATTCTCCTCTTCTTCTTCTATCTCCTACTTCCCTGATTCGGTCGAGGGTGGTGGTTGTGATTGCTATTTGACTTCCTGTTTACTTTTGATGCTTAACCTTTCCGAGGTTGATAGTGTCGATATCGGTGTTACCTCATCTCCCGCAAATATTTCCTTTGTAGCATGCTTCTCCCCGTATACTGTTTTTACACCGTCCGACATTGGGAATTTCATCATTTGGTAGAGAGTCGAAGGGACTGCCCTCATATTGTGGATCCAAGGCCTTCCGAGCTGGGCATTGTACCTCATGTCGCCCTCGATTACGTGGAACTTGGAATATTGTGTGAGCACCTAATTTTTGACCATACTTGAATTTTTATCACATTTTAGTATGTAAATATTTTTCTATTTTAATCTACATATTGTAGCCTTTGTTTTATTTTACTTTTTAGTAGGTTTAATTGACAAAATTGAAAACCACAAAAATATTTTACATTTTAGCTAATTGAGTAGTAGTTAGATTTTTAAAATAAATTTCTTTCTTTTAATGTCCCATTAGTTTAGATAATTAACAATTTTGTTTCATCTTCAAAAGAATAGAATTGAAAACAAACAAAAAAAGAAGAAGAAGAAAACAGAAAGAAAAACAGGAAAGAGCAAAAGAAAAGTCAAAGAGGAGAGAAACGAAGGTTTAAATTGGTCTCACCCCCTAAATTGATTTTTCTCCATATTCCCACTCAAAAAATCACGTGCTTACTGACAGAATTTTATTCTTCTCTATCACAAAATTTTCCTCTAGTGGGACCACAGACACACACAACTCACACCCACTTGTCTCCTTCCCACTCAATTTTCTCTCCCTCATCTCTCTTATAAAACAGAACACACAAAAGAAAAAGGGGGGATCAGCCAAGAAATCCCATTGAAACCAGATGAAAAATACATCAAAACTCAGCCACTAAACAGTCCCAAAATCACTCCGAAAATATCCTGAAATCACCCCCTAAAACAGTCCAAAAAGCATCAAAAACAGCCTAAAAATGAGCTGAAAACCTCCATCAAACATCTCCGAAAACAGTCTCGAAACATTCCAAAAATAGCATTGTCTCCGTCGTAATTATACCATCTCCAACCAGCCCCTTTTCCTATAACAAACAGCTGCACAACTGTCTTGAAACCAGTCCCAAACCCAGTCAGAAATGACCCTCATTACTGTTTCCAAAACGACACCACAGGTTCCTAAAAAACGATACGAAGACGTACATGTCGCAACTGAGGTTCCTTTGGTTTCCATCGCTCGTGGTTTGCTATTAAGGTACAATGAAAGCATTGTTGTTATGCTTATTTTCAACTGCTGTAGATCTCATTTAGCGAATAGACATTGGAGGTCTACTTTCTATTTTTGTTTTGTGTTGGAGAAATAAAAATATATGTTTCGTTCATATTTTTTTTTTTTAGACAAACTGTGAATGCATCTTGATTTTGCCTGAGTGCATTGACTGTTGGATACTTTGTTATTCTTCATTTCTTTTCCTACTGTGTTAGCATTGAACTTGCTTCAGTAGTTTCCTTTTTGCTTAAGAGCTTTATTGGTAGTTTGGACCTGGGTTTAATTGATAATGGGCCAGATTATAAAATGGACTATTAGCTAAGATATTGGGGGTCATGGAGTAGTAAGAACTTGGTTATTTAGAGTTTAAATGGGGCATAGATATATGTAAGAACCATGTGGTATAAGACTTGAGCCATGTGAAAAACAAATGAAGAGAATGTCAATTTTGTTAGGTCAAACAAGTTAGTAATAGATGTAAAAAATCATTTTGATAACTCCACATCCATA
The DNA here is from genome assembly GCF_000390325.3 of Nicotiana tomentosiformis. Classification (NCBI taxonomy): domain Eukaryota; kingdom Viridiplantae; phylum Streptophyta; class Magnoliopsida; order Solanales; family Solanaceae; genus Nicotiana; species Nicotiana tomentosiformis. Next base: position 19,092,914 of record NC_090822.1, read on the forward strand.
AACTATTGTCCTTACAATAATCGTTAGTTTAGAAAATAATTCTTATAAACACTCATAGTTTGCTTTTAGGCATGTTAATAATAAAATATCGTGACTATGAGTATGATTCCCGTGGCATAGTCATGATACATAATCCTCAATTCGACTGCGCGTTTCATGTGACTTGACCATAACTTCAAATAATAATGAAAAAAACATATTTCAAATCGCGGGTGCGTTTCACGTGGCACGATTCACAATGTGTACAAAAACAACGAGTGTGCGACATCGCGACTTGTTCAGATAATTCCATATTTTAATAAATAAAAGTGGACATAGGTAAAATATGAAAATCAATAAAACACAGTTTATCCAAAATAATATAAGCCAAATATAGTCAATAAAGTGACCGTGCTAGAACCACGAGACTCGAGAAATACCTTACACCTTCTCCTCGGTCAACAGAATTCTTTATCCGGACTTCGTTTTTGCAGATCAATAATAAACGAGTCAAACCTTCCTTTGACTAGGGATTCAAATAAAGTATGACTTGGAATACCAAAAAAATTAATTTCAAGTGGCGACTTTGTAAATAAAATAATCCCTATTCAAATTTGTCACTTCAATTGGAAAAACTTTTTAACCTGCAATCCATAACATCACCACATTATCTTTTATGGGGTAAAAAGGGGTGTGACATCTTGAATGGTTACAACCACGTTCACTGGTAGAATAATCTCCCATTTAGTTGTTTCACTGGCCATATTGAATCCGTTTAAGACTCGAGGTGCGGGTACGATTTGATTTTGTAGGCCGAGCTGCTCCACGACCCTCGATCGGATGATATTTGCTGAGCTACCTGGATCCACTAAAACACGCTTAACTTGAACTTTATTTAATAAGATAAAAATTACCAGAGCATCGCTGTGGGGCTGCGAAATGCCTTCTGCTTCTTCGTTGTTGAATGATAAAGTGCCTTCGGGCACATAATTTCGAGTTTATTTTTCCCTAGTGATTGATACCTTAGTCGTTTGAATATGGGTCCCTGTGGAATGTCGACCCCACCGACGATCATATGAATGACATGTTGGGGTTCCTCCTGTTCATTTTTCTTGTTGGCGTCCCTTTCTCTGAAATGATTCTTGGCTCGATCGCCGAGGAACTCTCGAAGGTGGCCCTTATTGAATAGACGGGCTACCTCCTCCCTTAATTGCTTACAATCCTCGGTTTTATGACCATGCGTACCATGATACTTGCATATCAAATTTGGGTTTCTTTGGGAAGGATCGGTTTGTATGGGTTTGGGCCACCTAGTATCTCTGATCCTTTCGATTGCTGATACAATACCCTATGTATTGATGCTAAAGTTATATTCCGATAACCGAGGTGCCTTTGTGGGATTGGAATACTTGTCAAAACCACTTTTGCTCATAAGTCCCCGAGAATTTTGTCCTCGATCACTTCTTCGATCGTTCCGGGCGGAATTGCGTCCTGAACCATTGTTCCTTCGATCTGCGGTATATGGTTGATATCAGTCCCTGTTCGACCTTGGATCCCTGTAGACGTCCCTCTGATTTTTAACTGTCGATCTGTTTTGATATACTGAATCGGAACGGGCTCCTAATTGGTCATCCTCGACCCTGATCTTCGACTGATATCGATTGTGCACATCTGCCCAAGTTACAACTGGATACTCGATCAAATTTTGTTTTAACTGCCGTGATGCTATCGAACTCCGTTCGTTCAACCCTTGGGTGAAAGCTTGAACGACCCAATCATATGTGACTGGTTGTAACTCCATGCATTCCATTTGAAATCGGGACACGAATTTCCTCATCATTTTTCATTATCCCTTTGTCTTACCTTGAAAATGTCTGATTTCCTCGTTGCGACTTTTATGACCCCGACGTGTGCCTTTACGAAAGAATATACTAACATGGCAAGTGAATCGATGGAATTTGGTAGCAGGTTGTGATACCAAATCATTGCTCCCTTCGAAAGGGTCTCTCCGAATTTTTTCAACAGCACGGATTCGATTTCATCATCCTCTAAATCGTTACCATTGATGGCGCATGTATATGAAGTAACATGCTCATTGGGATCGGTAGTCCCATTGTATTTTGGTATGTCTGGCATACGAAACTTCTTTGGAATAGGCTTCGGAGCCGCACTTGGAGGAAATGACTTTTGTACAAACTTCTTAGAATCCATCCCTCTCAAGATTGGCGGTGCCCCCGGTATCTGATCAACTCGAGAGTTGTATGTCTCCATTTTTTTATCGTTGACTTCGATTCTCTTCTCCCCTAATTCAATTCTTTTGGTGAGCTCCTCGAGCATTTTCATTATCGCAGGATTAGTCCCCGATTCGTTAGCATTCGATCTTTCCAGTACTGGCTCGGTACGACGAGTAAATTTCGGCTCGACCCTAAGCTCTATTTTGATTTTGTAATTGAGCAATAGAAGCTTGTTGATCCTGAAGCATCTTGAATATCACTAGGAAACCGACTCCTTCGTCTCATCTACCATGTGTTCCTTGGCCACTAGATCAGCCTTCTCTGCGTACACTCCCATCGAGATCTGTGCCTAAGTCTGTGTTTAGATCAACGTGCAAACTGACATCGACTAGGTTGGCAACCGGTGTTGCCCCGAGATTAGCCTGTGGCACCTTGACTCCTGGAGTGATCACATTTTCGTTTTCATCGTGGAATCCGAGGCCATTGTCACAGTGTATTGATGCGTTTTGTGAGTTTGACATGTTTTAACCTGAAAGCAAAAACACTCGACAAGAACAAGCGTAAAATAATGTGTTTTTACCAGAATCAGTACTGAACAATCACTATTATCCTTAGCCTCACGGTGGGCGCCAAATTGTTTACCTAGAAATTCGAGTAACAATTAAACTTATTTAGATGTTTCAAGGATACATGATTTAATCAAATACTAATTGATAAACAAGGAATTAAATAGATAATCCGAATAGTAAAATAAATCAAACCAGTGTTCTGGCAGTGCTTTCGACTTCGATTCGAGATGGTCTCGAGGTTGGGTAACAAGAACAACAAAAAACAGAAAATAAACAGTGATGAGCAGTAATAGATAGTAAGTGAAATAGAGAAAGCAGTATATGTGTATATGTTTATCAGTGAATAAAATCTCCCTTACAAATGAATGAGGTTCTTCTTTATATAGTAGAGGAATCCTAAATAAGGTACAATTCTAATAACAGAAACAAATCCCATGATTGGCGTAAATAACCGCTTGATTCGATCTGTTTTGGAATTTCCGCCGAGATCTTCGGTCGGTTGCTAATATCTCGCAATTCCGTTATTATGCCTTACTCAAAGTCGGTCATGCTCGGTCTCGATCTTCAGCGAGCACTTCGATCTTCATGCTTCATACTCTGTCATTGAGCTCGGGCCTGGTCTATTACGAGCTTACTCTCGAGGCAGCTCCTCGTGCCTACGAAATCGGACATACCCTATTTCGACCGTATATAAGTTCTAATGACAAACTATTGCCATAAAAGTATTTAAATATCTTAATCAATTATCAAATATTCAAAAATGAGTTTCGCAATCCAAATTAGACAAATTCGCAAAAAATAAACTCTAGAAAATAATATTTTCTGATAAAAAATACATAATCCCCTCTAAATATCCATGGATGGATGGTAAAAGCATCAAACTCATAGTCGACAAATAGCATCATTTTATATTTTTCAAACTCTTGACCTACATGATATTCGCACATTCACAGTACTTATATGATATTACATATTGAGAAGTCAAGTTTTTAACAACAGATATTTGAAAGAACTCCTTGTCTCTCTCTGAAATAAGAGAAAAAGTAAGTTTGACTCGATTCCTGAAAGGATCGTCACGTTACAACTGAACAGTCACGTTATAAGTTTATTTGTACAAGTTAATATATTTGTACAATATTACTTATTGGTTAGCTTATAGTTAGTAGTCCCTCAAATAATCATGGCAACAGTTTACATTATTAATCATATAATCTTAACTTATCTAAAGTTATGTGAATGTGTTTTCCATAATATTGCATAAGAAGCTGCCGAGATGATTTCTCATAGAAAACAAAATGATTTACCCACTACTCCTATAATGCACAAGTGGAATAAAAAAACAAATAAAGAAACGCACTTAACGGTATAGTTTAATGGTCAATAAATTTGTTCAAATTTTAGGAGAGACAAAAAATAATAAATAATCAAATCTAAGTGGGTAAAGTTATCCACATACACAAAAAAGAAAAGAAAAAAAACACGATATTTCATTAATCCTAAACCCATCCAGTGGATCTTGCCACGTCTCCCCCCCCCCGGGACCACGGAAATACATTCCTACATTTTCACGCCACAAAACTAAACAACCCCCCCACCCCCCCACCCCCACCCCCACCCCCAACACAACTGAACTGACAGAGAAGACTGTTCCCTACTAAATCCATATGCTTTTGTACTAGACTAATTTTCAAGAATTCTACTGTATCCAATTCAAAAGATCAGTTTTTTGGTAATACCCAGTTCAAAAGATAGCATTTTTAGTATAGAAAAACCTCTGCTGATGCAAATTACCTAAGACTTGCTAGTTGACTCCCTTTGTGGTTTCTGCAATTTAAGGTACAATTATTTATTTTCTTGGTTGTTTTGTTTTAAAGAAAGATTGTATTTTGATGGAGGTAAGAAACTTTAAATAATTTCAATGATCTTGAAATTGGTACATTTCAATTATATTTTAGTACACCCAATCTAGAAAATAGCATAATTTTGATATAGATAATTGATATATGATCTTCATTTTCTGCTTAGTTTAGTTGAGCTAAGATCCACATTTTAGATTTGTAAATTGTAATGATTCTAATAATACCCAGTTCAAAAGATGCTTTTTTGTTATGAATTAAGCTGTGCTGATACCAACCCCCCTTAGACTTGCTGGTTCACTCCCCTTTGGTTTCAGCCTTCTAGATACAATCCCATATCAAGAGGTGGAGCCAGCATTTGAAGTTTATGGATTCGGGATTCTAGTTTATTGCGTTCTAAATTAATAATTTGTACATACTCAATGGATTTCTTAAGACAAATACAGAGTTTGGACTAAAACTACTGGGTTCAGCCGAACCCGTAAGTTATACTCTAGTTTCACCCCTGCCCATATCTCTAGTTTCACCCCTGCCCATATCACTTTCTTGATGTTCTAGCTACATTCATTCATATGAATGTGGATTTTCTTAAGATATGTGGTTTAGTCATAGAGGTTAAGAACTATAAATATAATCAATGAGCTGGAAACTTATAAATTCATTATGCACCCAAGGGTGTGATTTAGTGGTCAATGAAGTCGGAGGAGAACCATGAGATCTTAGATTCAAATCGCGCCGGAGGCAAAAAAAAAATACTGGGTGATTTTTTTTTATTTGCCTAAGCTTTGTTGGCAGAGTTACTCGGTGCCTGTTCTGGTGGGAGGTAGCAGGTTACTTGTGGAATAGTTGAAGGGCGCGCAAGCTGGCCACTGTCAATAAAAGAAACTTGTACATTCTTTATCGATTTGTAATAGTTCTAGTATACCCAATTCAAAACATTGCATTTTGGACATCGATAATTGACATGCTTTTCATTTTCTTTTTGTTTGATGATGTGATCTGAAGTGGAATGAGTCTTGGAGAAAAGTGACACTGATCTAAGAATCTCTCATTATCTTTTTAAATCCTCTAGACTTTGTTGATAGTATAAAGATGCTGCTAAATGATGCTGAATTGTTGCTTTTTATATCGGAATTTAAGGCAAAGTGTTGCCTCAAAATGAAAGTTTTTTCCAAAAAGATGGGCAAAAAGGAGTTAAATGATCTGAACTGGAACACCTTTGTCAATGTGGCATTTACTAGGATATTTTTCAGCATGTTCTTGTTGTGTTCACATTTTACTTCTTCTATGTTATTTCTTCTTTTTCCTTTTATCTTCCTATTTACTTGTTTCAAGGAGATGGAGTATGAGAGATCGGTAAATAAGCATTTTCTTTAAGGATGGAAGTTATTTCTAACTTTCTATAAATATTATCGTACTAGCTACACCTGTTCTGAGGAAGAGAATGTTTTTGGCATAAAAAATAACTTCTGCTTTTACATGCTTTCAGTTTGTTTCGGAATTATAGTTTGATGAATTAGGTGATAAATGTGCAAAAGTGAAATTTATTTTGAGATGGACTAATTTATATTCTCATAAATATGCAGTTATGTCGTTTCTTTAACCTTCTGATCCCTGTGTTGGTTCTTCTTGGATGCAGTCAATTATAACTTGAGTTGCCTGAATCTTCTCTGATTGAGCAGTGCTCGTGTTGGAAGTTAGCAGGAGAGGAGCCAATGTTGCTTCATCTCTTGTTTTCGTTATCTCTCGTCTTGACATTTATAGAAAATGGGAATGCTGGTATAACAAGCGCATTTGTTCGAACTCAGTGGCCGTCTGTGGATATTCCTCTTGCAAATGAAGTATTTGCAGTTCCAAAGGGTTATAACGCTCCACAGCAAGTAAGTTTGGAGTCCTAAGACTTACTTTCTTGTTGGATCATTCAAAGCTTTCTTAAAGAAGTATTTGTTTGGTTAGAGTCTTTTATCCTAGTCAATTCTTATTCGACCGTTTTAAGTCTGACCTGGTCAAAAAGATAAATCCATGTTGTTGTTCGGTGTTTAGCATTCGTTCTTCAGATTTAAAAGTTCTTTACGATCACTTTCTGGACGAAATGAGAAAATTGTGAAATAAACAACAGTATAATATTGCTGTACTCCTAATCTATAAATAAACGTTCTTGTCACGCTCATCGTTTTCCAGAACATGAGAAGCTTAAACTCCACTTTTTGTTTTTTTCCTGACAATTTGACCATGATTTCTTTGAGACTAGTTCAACGACAAGCTGTTTCTAATGCAGAAGTCTTGCTCCGATATGTTTTTTTTTCTAGGTGCATATTACACAGGGTGACTATGACGGGAAGGCTGTAATAATTTCATGGATAACTCCTGATGAACCAGGGTCTAGCCAAGTGCGTTACGGCTTATCTGAGGGGAAATATGATTTTACTGCTGAGGGGACTGTAACAAACTACACATTTTACAACTACAAGTCCGGTTATATACATCAGTGCCTTGTTACTGGCCTTCAGGTAGTCAACACCAACATTTTTGTTATCCTCTTTATTACATCATGCCAGTGCAGTTCTCACGTAGCATATAGGCGAGCATTCTCATATACTTTTCCCACAACCAAATAAGTACTGCTTAATTTTCTGTTTGTGGGAGGGTGGTATTTCATTTCTCTGGCAATATAATTGGTAGGCATAATCTCTCCTTAGTTCCTATTACATGATTTCCTCTGTTTCATTTCAATAAGGCAAAGACTGGCACATGACTAAGAACAAGGGCCTTAACTGAGAAAGGATTAAGAATAATAGGTCAACTAACATTTCGCAATTGTAGAGTTTGAAGAAAGTAGTAGACATAAAAAAAAGAAACTAATAATAAAAAAGAAAGTATGATGTAATTACTAGAGTTTGGATATAAACTTGGATTGATAGAAGAACATCAAATTCTGGTTTCCATCTGGCTTATTAGATGATTTTAAATTTTTTGTTCATCAGATCGAATTCTGATTTGCATCTGGCGGTAATAGCATATAGATGTCTTAAATGTTTCCCTCCTCCCCCTTTTCCAATCTGTTTGACCAATTAGCTTTTATCTTCTGGTTTAGTATGACACGAAGTACTACTATGAAATCGGAAAAGGCGATTCTGCTCGGAAGTTTTGGTTTGAAACTCCTCCAGAAGTTGATCCAGATGCTTCTTACAAATTTGGCATCATAGGTAAGTAGTTTAAATTTCTATTTGATTACTTATCTAAACAAGTTTCTTAAGTTTTTTCAGAAGGACAAGCTGCCTGTACCTCTTTAGATTTTAAGATGGTTTATGCACCACGACATCACATACCTTTGTTACGATTGATTTAACAATATAGAACAAGTTTCTTTTGTGTTTTTCTTGCTATTGTGAAACAAGTCAACCACTCATAGGAAGCAACATTAGAAATCTGTGACTCTCTATTTTTCGGTGAGAAGTTAGCTAATGTTTCTTATCTGTTCACCATATTTAAACTGAGACCGTGTATCAAAAAGCATTCGAGTTTTTTCACATATTTTATGCACTATGTTATGACATTATCATGGCAAGATTCTTATTTGAAATTCATCGACGTTCTTTGCAGGTGATCTTGGTCAAACATATAATTCTCTTTGTACTCTTCAGCACTACATGCAAAGTGGAGCCAAAAGTGTCTTGTTTGTTGGAGATCTCTCTTATGCTGACAGATATGAGTATAACGATGTTGGAGTTCGTTGGGATACATGGGGCCGCTTCGTTGAACAAAGTGCAGCATACCAGCCATGGATTTGGTCCGCTGGGAATCATGAGATAGAGTTCTTTCCAAATATGGTAATGACTTTACATATGTTTCACAAAGTTTTTGGCTTTTTATAACGTCAGCACTACTGTACGACATGTTTTATTCTCATTGTTACTACTGCTTTCTAGTTACAAAATGAGATTTACTTCATTTTGTTCTCAGATGTCAGTGTATGTTGCAACATTCTAGTAGCCACAAGCACTCCATTCACTCGAACTAAAGATGACTTAAAGATGTTCTGCGCTTATGTTGAACAATGGCTATTCTTTCACAATCCTCAGATGGACCTGAGGCTGTGATGGCTAGATACGCCAAGCATGACCATAATTCTATATTTAGCAAAATTCCCATATTCATTTCTAATTCAGACCTCAGATGTGCTCATGTCTTTGAGAGCAATGTTTTAAAATGTACTAAATTAGAATAACATAAAAACATCTCGGATGAGTCATATACAAAATTTCTCCCTTCGTAAGGACCTCTGCACTGTGTCCACTTAAGATATTCTGATGCCCGTTGACAATACTTCTCATTATGTACAGGGGGAAGTAGTTCCATTCAAATCATTTCTATACAGATACCCCACACCTTATCAAGCTTCAAGAAGCAGTAATCCCCTTTGGTATGCCATCAGAAGGGCATCCGCTCACATAATTGTCCTATCAAGCTACTCTCCTTTTGGTAAGTAGTTCCCTCTTATTTCTTGCTTCTTTTGTTTCTCAAACCAGCTACTTTAACATTCCTAAGTGGAGGTAGTCAGATAAAAGGGTGATGAATCATACATCAGTCTGTTTTCTCTTGCTTTAGTAGGTGCAGTACTTTGTTCTGATATCTTGCCGTTAAAATCGAATTTACAAATTCTCTAATTTCAGAAGACTTAAGGAAACACAAACAAAATATTTGCAGCTCCACAGAGTGAAAATGTCTGTGTTAGTCGACTAATGAACTTTCTAAATGAAATGCAAAAACATCATGTAATCAACTAAGTATATGCATCTGTAAGTAAAAATCCTCGAACTCATGCTCACTAGCTTTTGCATTGCAGTTTTGCCAAGATGATTTGCTGGCTTCTTTTTGCTAGTTGTTTTCTTCATGACCAGTTATTTGTTCTTTTACTGCCGAACTATGTCCATGTGAAGGAAGGAAAAATATTCCAGTAATTATTTGGTGCATTTGGCTGGGGATTTTTTTTCTCTTCATGTACAGGTCTCTTCAAGCTTAGAACAAAGTATTTTTGCTTTTTTAATGCAAATAACAAGCTTTAGGACTTAGTTTTGAATTGTCTAAAACCTGAAAATGTTTCTAGTTGTTCTTGTTTTGCTATATCTTTGACCATCATCTACCATAAAAATGGTTCTTTTGATTGGATAGCTACTCAGTCGCTGTGTCTCTTGTCTTGCAGTAAAATATACACCTCAATGGCATTGGCTGAAGCAGGAACTTAAAAATGTGAATAGAGAGAAAACTCCTTGGCTTATAGTCCTTATGCATGTTCCCATCTACAATAGTAATGAAGCTCATTTTATGGAAGGGGAAAGCATGAGATCCGTCTTTGAAAGATGGTTTATCAAACACAGGGTTGATGTGATCTTTGCTGGCCATGTCCATGCTTATGAAAGATCAGTAAGTTGTCTTATCTCATCATCATACTCGCCATCGCTGCTTGTCTCTTCAAAGAAAAAGATGACATTTTGATATTATATATCCAAATCATGTAGCTTTTTGTATTAGCTATTGGGGCTTTGGTCATAGCTGAAACTAACCCCCGCGAAAAAAAACTCAGCTAAAACTAATCAAGATCAATAGGAAGCTAAGAAATATATTGACAAAGTTCAACCGACAATGCTCTATATCTTTGAGTAAATCGTGGTCTTTTCCACATAATATTGTCAACCAAAGATTGGAGCGTCTTAGCAGACAAATAGAAACACGTGGAATATTAGCAAAAATAGAGATTTTAGGCACAATAGAGAAGAATGCTGAGTTTGCCCCAGAAGCAATACTCTCGCTTTGTATATCTGGACTAGTTCACTAAGAAGTATCATGTTTATTGCCAAACTGATATATATTCTGGGACGACCTAACATTTTACTCAAAATATTTGAGCACAAGTTGCAGTAATGTGAGGCTATCAAGATATAGGCTAGAGAGACATAAATGCCTTTATTGAAGACGAAATTTTAAGTCAGTGTATTTGACACACTGTTGCCGTAGAGAGAATTTAGTTACGGAAATCAGTTGCACATTTTTTCTCTCTCGTCTTCTTTCAATTTTTAACTTTATCTGTATTGTAATAATTATGCTGTGATGTTGAGACCTCCTATTTTTTATCCTTTTCAGTATCGCATATCTAATATACACTATAATGTCTCGGGTGGTGATGCTTATCCCGTACCGGATAAAACAGCTCCTATTTACATTACGGTTGGTGATGGAGGAAATCAAGAAGGTCTTGCTTCAAGGTTAGTTACACAGATTGCAGGGATTACCCTAGTCAATGACACCTTATGCGCTCTTGCTGAATTATGTGGTCCACCTTATCTGAAAGTTTGAGTTACGTTTTGACGTTTGTTTTTGCTTCTTTCTTTTCCTTCCAAGAATGTCTCTAACCACTACAATTTGCACAAGGGATCCTGTAATTGATTTATTTTACTGGGTTGTTTATGTTGTTGTTGTTGCTGCCTCTGTTAACAGCCTGAGTTTACCGAATTTTATTACTGTACATTTTATGCTATCCAACTAATGTGGCTTTCTACATGATGTTGAACACTTGAACTATCATTTCCCTTTCTATGCAGATTTAGAGATCCACAGCCAGATTATTCTGCTTTCCGTGAAGCTAGTTATGGTCATTCGACGCTAGAGATCAAGAATAGAACACATGCATTCTACCACTGGAACCGAAATGACGATGGAAATAAAGTTACAACTGACTCGTTCACGTTGCACAACCAGTATTGGTCAGTATCATCCTTTTCTAGCTTTTCCATAAAATTTCTTTTCATTTCTCCCACAATAATTTGTTTATTGCGCAGATTAGCCAGATCTTGATAAAATTGAAGAACTTCCAACTCATAGCTTTCAGACTTTAGATCCATGCCATAAAATAGTGAACAAATGTGGTGTTTACTTTTATGTAAACAACACTGGATCTTGAAATCATTCTCAAGGCTAAAAGGTGCTTTTGTAAACCACATTGCGTCTTGTGTAAAAAGGGCAGCGCGGTACACTAAGCTCCCGCTATGCGTGAGGTCCGGGGAATGGCAGGACCACAAGGGTCTGTTGTACGCAGCCTTACCCTGCATTTAAAAAAGAGGCTGTTTCCACGGCTCGAACCCGTGACCGTCTGGTCACATGGCAGCAACTTTACCTGATGTATGAGATACTGATACTTAACTAAAAGAGTCCGGAATAGTAGATGCCATGACTAGGATGGCTAAGCATATATAATGCACTTGCTCTTATTTTCTAGTCGATGGACCGACCTTGTGATTTTTGTGATAAATTTAGTTACCGAACAAAACTGGAACAACATTTCTGCATTTAATCCTACATGGAAAGATCTAAAAAAATGCTTTTGATGCACTGTGATGGAAACTAATTGGTTTCGCCGAAATATAAAGCATTAAGTTTCCATTACTCTCACAAGTGAAGCGTTATTTTTTACTGATAAATCTTGAGAAGTTAGTACTTGTACCTCAGCTATATGCATTCACCGCTTATCGATTCTTCCACAGTTGCACCTGTCAATATCACTATATGTCCGAGCTCTTAAGACCATTATATTATTTGAAATACAAATTGGTGTTTGATCATTCTTTTACAACAGTGGTGTCCGAGTCAACTTGCTTGCACTCGGCTGTACCACTAGGTACCTTCTACCTCCCATCATCACAGGTATTAGTAACCCTGCCCATCGATGCTTAAGTAGATGGAAATGAATCACCTAGCGTTTTGTTTATGCTAGAATTTTGAACACTGAACCCCCGTAGTTTTCACGCACTTTATTAACTGTTAAGCCATGCTCTTGACTGCTACATAGCAGTAAATGATTCCTGTTGTTTTTTTATCGTTGATGTCTCCCATACTAATGAGTACAAATCATTGTTATGCAGGGGAAGTGCTCGTCGCAGGAGAAAGTTGAATAAGAATCACCTACACTCTGTCATTTCGGAAAGGCCCTCCACTGCACGGTTCTGAAACATAGTTTCTCAAGCATGTTGTCAACTTAGTGGTAGTTTTATGCCATGGTCCTACTATCCAGTTTCGAAATCTATCTACTTTGTTGAAGAGAGAATCCAGCTACCTTACTACTAGTTGTATTGGTCACTTAAAATAAGAAATTTGTGTTGTTTATGGCAGCATCATGTCATTATGGAAGTGTTTAAGTCCTTGTAAATTTCTCGCGATGATTGAAACTCTTTCGTGTTGAAACAACTACTTATTAGATTTTTATCGTCGTGTTATTTGACTAACTAGTTTTTGGACAGGTGTGTTGCACAACGTGTATCATGTTATTTGACTAACTAGTTTTTGGACAGGTGTGTTGCACGACGTGTATCTTACCGCATGTGTTTTTGGACTAGTTTTTGTCAATATTTTGGTAATTCAAATTCTAGCTTTTCAGGTTCCCACTTTTAGGATAGATAGTATTATATGATAACCCTGTTGATGGGCGTTTTAAAAAGAATAGCCTACTATGATAAAAGTTCTTTTTCACTTCTCCACTCAAGAGAATCAATAGAAAATCAATTATTTTTTTTTCTAATTTACTCTTATATATTAAGTCGCCATTTTTCAAATTATTGGAGAATTAGTAGTCAAAAGTGATACTAATATTAATTACCATTAATGAGGATAATTTAGTAAAATAAATACTTAATTGATGTTTTCTTAAGGATAGTGCAAAATGCATTATGGACAAGTAAAAAGCAACTACATTCTTAAGGAAGTACAATATTATTAACTCATAATTAAATCCATATTATTTCTAATAATACATCTAACCAAACAAAGGACTTACTCTAAGTTTATATATGTAAGCTTATACTACATTTTATTCTTTCTCCAGCTTCAGCTTTACTTCAGAAGTTTTGCAGCTTTACATTTCTCTCTCCTCTGCACTAATCAAACAATTATCTACAAAAATGTTCAATTCTACAAATTGTCACTGCCTATGACAGATACAAAATAACTTCTATTGTGTACAAGTCTTACAACAACAAAAAAACATTCCTATAATTTTTTTTTATTGTTAGGAGTCCCTGTATATGGGCTGTGGTGCCCATTTGAGATGCAAGTTCAGTTTTCCTGATTTAGCTCCATCTAATTCAAAGGTTTCTTTATATTCTCCTTCCATTAGTACTCTTGTCAATGTCAGTATGCATCTTCCCATGTAATCCTGCCAATAGAAGAAAAATGTAAACACTGGAAATGAATCATTGTAACCACATTTATGTAGCAGCGGTACAAAACAGAAAAAGCTTACCGATGCCCTGTGTTTACATCAAACTAATAAATACATTACATGTCTTTCATATAAAACGTTTACCGCTAACCATGGCCGATTAGTATGTACTTTAGCCTCAATCCATCACTTACAACAACGACAACATACACAGTATATTCCCACATGTGGGGTCTGGAGAGGATAGTGTGTATGCAGATCTTACCCCTACCTAGTGAAGGTAGAGAGGTTGTTTTCAATAGAAGAGGCACATAAAGGTAGGGAGGAGGAGGAGGAGGAGAAAAAGAAAAAGAGTGGGAGAAGAAAGTGAGGGAGAAAAGAATAAGTAGTACCAAATAGAAACAACAAGGAAATACGATAACTAAAACGAACTAAACAACATGACATAATATAGATCTGAGAATAAGAAAGTACATGCTAACCATTGCCGATTAGTATGTACTTTAGCCTCAATCCATCACTTACAACAACGACAGCAACCCAGTATATTCCCACATGTGGGGTCTGGGGAGGGTATACGCAGATTTTACCCCTACATAGTGAAGGTAGAGAGGTTGTTTCCAATAGACCATCGGCTCAGAAAAGGTAGGAAGAAGGAGAAGGAGAAAAAGAAAGAGACTGGGAGAAGAAAGGGAGGGAGAAAAGAATTAGTAGTACCAAATAGAAACAACAAGGAAATACGATAACTAAAACGAACTAAACAACATGACATAATATAGATCTGAGAATAAGAAAGTACATGCATACTACTAATACTGGTAAGAAACTTTCAACTACCTACTAACCTTCTACCCTAATCCTCGACCTCCACACCCTTATATCAAGGGTTATGTCCTCAGTAAGCTGAAGTAGCCCCATGTCCTGCCTAATCACCTCTCCCAGTACTTCATTGGTCTGCCTCGACCTCTAACCATAGTAAATTAATGTGGTATGGTGTAAATATCAAATGTCAGTACGTTTTTCCGTACAAAACAATGTCTTCGCCCCTTCCCCTAATCCCCACTTAAAATAAGGGGGAAATCCCTCAAAAATCATCCTCTATCTTGATTTGTAGGATTGATTTGTCATAAATTACATATATGGATCTCCATCGACAATTCAATTTATCATAATGAATAACGCTAATGTTTCTAGTGGTCTCACATGTCTGAGCAGTTTGAGATGCTAAGGGAGAAATACTAATTAATAACTGCTTCCCACACAATGAATAGCACAAATATATAAAAAGATGAGAAAACCAAAAGAGAAAGTAACAAAGGCCAGATTCTTACCAGCCTCACCTTTGGCCTCGGCAGTTTCTTTGTACTAATCAAGCATTATATATCAAGAAAATAATTGGAGATGACCACATTGTTTTGCTGGTCGGTTGAGGATAAGGCAAATGGTATTCAGAGGAATAGACAAGGCATGATTTTTGTCTGGATAAAAGCTAGATAATTTGTTGTTCTCCCTAATCATCTTGTTCTTTAAATGTTGATCATTCAATTAAAATTCAGGAATAGGGTAACTGATGAACACATTTGTAATATCGAGGTCCAACTTTTTAATGTTTCAATTGTTTATGTTGTCGGTTTTCTTAAATCTATCTGAAAATTAAGACTTTAATTTTCCAAAAAGATTCTAGTATGTCCCAAATCATCTGACAACTCCAAACAAGGCATTGGAGACTTTACCTGTTCTAAATTAAGCAAAAATTAGCATGGGTTTAATGAGGTTATTTCAGCTAAAGAAAATCTCACATCAGGAAACATTGGTGTATGAATAGATACAACACTTACTGGCTTAGTAATGCTAATGAAATATTGTACCAAGACCAATAGTAATAGGATAAGTACTTGGAATTGGTTATAGGGAAAAATACTCTACCTTTCCAAAGGTGTCATGGTCCCACACTTCTAGAATTAGCATATCATGTAACCCATCCTCAACGACAAAGTCAAAAGTCTGATTCCACACTGGATTTAAACTTTCCGGCACAACCTACATATGGACAAAAAAACCAGCGTTATACTTGGTTATGAATTATGAAGTTTAAAGCAAATTACTTTAGAAAAGTAGTCTTTAATGCATTAGACGGAAATCCAAGTGAAGAGTATCACAACAAAATGTCCTTGTCTCTGCTTACCAGAAAGAAGACAACGTAAGAACGTCTTTAAACCTAACTAAACATTTAAATAAAAAGAAGAAAAGATACCCTGGTTTTGTTCTTGGTTTCGGTCTTCTTCATAGTAATCACAACATAAGGATCAGCTTTTCCCATTAGATCAGTTGGTGCCAGATCGTCAGCTGATATCACGGTTACAGAAAGTACACCCCGTACTATTACGTCCTTTCTCCTGTTGATTTCACCTCCATTTTTGGTAGCTTCTTTTCCTTCTGCTCCACTTTTAAATACCTTCTCGAGTGAAGTCATTGACATATTCGGTGCAAAAGGGTTACTGAACCCATTCTTTATGCCATAAGGACAATACAATAGCTCCAAATGCACCTAAACCAAAGATGAAGAGAATAGGTCAGACAAAGAGCTAAAATAGACTATTGCATGAATTTGTTTATGTTTGCAATTGTCACCTGGCCCCTATTCTTTTGGTCTCTTTGGATCTCCAAATCTTTCACCAATTTCAACCAGACATCCTTCACCTTTCCAGGCTCAAGCTCGTTTAAACGGATATGTGCACATCCGATTAGTTCAGCTGCCTGAAGCCCTTCATCGTCATAGATCTTCACCACTAAGTGTTGTGTCAATGGATCTTCAATTACAAACTCGAAATGTTCATTCCACACTGGGTTCAATTGGTTGTTCTGAACAGAACAATTGGTTACTTAAATGTTAAACTTGGTCAGTGTATTACCAAATCTCTTCCATACAAACAGATGAAATGAAAAACTTACAATTGTTTTGCTTTTTTTCATTCTATCTCGTATAGGGCGGACATATAACTCGGCAAAAGGATCAGATTTACCAATGAGGTCTTTGTTTGTTAACTCCTTCGCTTGAACAAGTTTCACCTCCAACACTCCAGTAGGCTTCAGTTCAAGATCACTAATAACAATAAAATAGAATGTTAAACAGAAACCAGTACCTCAGACTTTGAAAATGCAATCAAAGTCCAAGTTTTGCATAAAAGTTCAATCGTTTACTTGTCCTGCTAAGGTCAATATTTAGATAAACATCTAGTACAAAATTTAACTTTTACAGCTTCCACAAAGACATTAGGTCATTATGAAATTAAACATGTTAACTTTTCAAGTTGGAAACTGATCAGCAAAATGGAAGAAAGTCATGTCGATTACTCTCCCGCATTTTGGGGACTTCTCCAATATCCAAATTCCAAATTCTGTCTTCTGATATCTTATCGAAGAAGTTCCTTATAATATTTAATGAGAAGCGAATGTGTTCAATTGGAATTAAAATTTGAAGCTCCCTTATTAACGAGAATACCTATAATCCCCAGGCAAAATGGGAATAATTTTTCGAACCGGCCATGTGATAGAGTCTTCAATGGCATCGCGGATGGTGCCCTGTAGAGAGAAATTCATTTAGTACACCTGGATAGTATCAAACCATAAGAAACATTTTAGAATTTTCCCAAACCTTGAGTGCAAAAATCGCAAACATGAGAAAACAGTCCAAACAAACAAACAGTTTGTCCTCTCATTTCTTACCAATGAGGACAGTGATATGAAATGCACCAAGAGACTATTAAAAAAAATGCTGAAAGTTTTCATCTTCGCTCTCATCACATATCATTAATGTGCCATAGCTACACTATGAAATCAAATGCAAAACAGATGAGATACCCTTGTATAATCACATAGAAACCTATCCTTGTACCAATCACATAGATTTTTTTTATACGTCGATGGCGTCGGGGCCAGCTTGCGTGCACCTCAAGTATTCCACTGGTACCTGCTACCTCCTACTAGCACATGTACCGGTAACTATTACCCACCACCAATCACATAGATACTTAGTATTCATTCAGTTCTTTCACTCTTTTCTGGAAAGGAGAGAGGGAACAGATAAATCATGGACCGTGCCAGCATTATCCATTTCCAGCACTCCGAGTATCTAAAGGACTTATTATATCTAATCAAGCAGCATCAGAAGTTATTGAAGGACTACAAGATGTGACTATATACATAAAAAAATTAAATGGTAAAATTTTGCCCAAACCTCAATTGCATCTGAAATGCCAGGTATTGCTGTCATGTCACCACCAACCACTTTAAGCGTAAAATCCAGCTTTTTCTGCAGACCACAAAAATTTCAGAGTTATTTTTTTCTCCTAAGTTTAGAAGTGGTGTTAGTTGTACATGTGTGGGGTTGTACATGTGTGTGGCTGTCCAGGTTAGCTTGCATCTTATGTGAACCCAGTGGCGGAGACGAGTTTTACTAAGGGGTGTCAAAATATAAGTAAACACATGAAGAAATGAAGCGTCTTCAACATATAGTATATATACATAAAAACAAAGATTTGACTTAGCAACACGGTGTAATTTTTCGGTGAAGGGGTGTCACCCTTTAGCTTAAGGTGGCTCAGCCACTGTGTGAACCTTACACTTCAACCAAAACAAAGTACAAGATGATTAATTTTGGACATGTTAGGTGTCATGCATGTCTTTATTGTGGAGTATCGGCATCTAAATCCATGAGTCATTTGGCAAATCCATCAATTATTGACCAAGTTGCTGTTAGAAAATCATCCAAATCCAATAGTTAACTCTAAACCCAAGAAATAGCTTTAGAAATTCATTAGTTGATTCCGTACTTGTATGTACACACGTGACACACACACACTTGTGTGGTAATAATACATAATTCAGTATGCTCAATAACCTTAGAAGGATACAAGTGAAGTTGGAAGTATATACAACACCTTTTGCCTTAGTGAATAACAAACAGCTCCAAAGCAGGGAAACTCATCAACTAGCGGCCTGAAGATCAGCCTGAAAACCCCAGTAAACCCAATGTTTTTCACCTAAAACCGAAGGAAACATTAATGTGAAATCAAATTCCCTGAGAAAAGCTAGAAAACTTTTGTAAGCTAAATGAAGTCTTAAGAAAGGTGACAAGAAAACATGGTAAATACAAGTTAAGAAGTGGAAAATAGGTCCAGCTATCTTTCTAAGATGGAGACCTTGAACAAGTAGATACTACACGGAAATGACGGGAAAAAGAACTATATTAGAGAACACTGGAGTAATAGAACGTCTAGAGGGTAGTTGAGAAGACTTTTAACCGCGTTGACTGTAGCCAAACAACAACCTTGTGAATAAAAGAAGACCATGAACACAGAGAAGCTAATCATGAATACTTAACAGATACATGTTCTCGAGGAGTAAGCTTGCCGAGAGGGAGCCCAGATCCCCGATATAGTTAAGGCTCCTGATGAGCCCCACATTTGTTCAGTGGAAGCTAATACTTTATGTATTTCAGACCTTTTTTATAGGTATCATCCAAAGTTGTAATAAGTTATTCCTAAATTGCTCCATGTGCTTACATCGGTCCTTGTTTCTGTTGGATGCTCTGTTAAGAGATATTTATGTTTGCTTAAGTAAGCTTTGTTGAGAATGTTGTGAAGGCTTGATTATGTTTCTCTTGCTGTGATTACCGGATTCGCTGGATCGCATTATTCCGAGTTATTTACAATGGCAACAAATTGGTATCTCAGAAGAAGTAGCATGTCAGTTCGAATTAAGATCACATTAAGTGTGCAATGAAACAAAAATGTCACAACGCTGAGGAGCGCAAGCTATTTAGTATAATGTCTAAGCTGTAATTACCAACTATATTACCTGCACTGGTAATGCTACACCAACATATGTCTTGATATCGAGTTTAATGCTAGGGTTCCCATCCCATTGCATCTCTAATTCCATGGTAATACCTTCAGTTCCATCTTCAAGAATAGAAATTCCTGTAAAGAAAACATCAGGTGTGAGCACCAGTGTGTTGAATAAAATATGTGTTTCTCCTCAACAAGCACTATATTTTATTACAGCTTAAATGAAACTACACAATGGATTATTATTCAAATAGCTTCATCAGGTTCAATTGTCTTCTTTATCCTTTTGTCTTTCCAAATTTATTTTGTCACATTTTGACTTCTCATGAGACATTAGTACTCGAGAATCGTTAGGAATACTCCAACGGTGAGGTAAGGGGTAACGGCTTTGACTTTTGATTAGGATAAAACTGGTCCAATGCAGTTTCTTAGGAAGTATAATATGCAAAATTTTAGAATAATTAAATGAAGCAAGAAGTTTGCCATCAATAGAACTGGTCCAATTGCCATCTATGGAAGTAGTCAAGACTCATGGGTGGATCAAAGGGGAAAGTAGGACAAGCAGAGAAGTAAGATAAAATCTAGTATAACGGGCTCAAGGAAAAGCAACAGCTTGAACAAAAAGAAAAGCACGGCTTGCAATCACTACCAAAGGGAGTAGAAAGCTCAATCATATTTCTTGTTACCTATTCTATGACCAATTTTAAGTCTTTCTACCCTTTTTGGGAAATAAATCCATTTATACACTAGGAATCAACACAACAAGCACTCTATAAGCCAATTTCAATTTTGTGTGCGACGAACATATAAACTAAATGTAAACTAATAATTAAAAAACAGTTGCAGGTTTTAGAAAAACATGCTCAAAGTCATTTAGTACAGGACCAATATTATTTAAGGATATTGCAAGAGAACAGAGACAGCAAATTAAAAGGAGAGGCAAGAAATGGAAGTTGGGCCATAACCTGGTAGATAATAATATACTAGTTATATTTGCTTCAATAAAAATCTTCCTTATTTAGGATATAGAGTTGAAAGCTAACTACTTGTTCATTGTTTTATCTTTCTTTTTTGAAATGAATAAGCTACTTTAAATAGTAAGTAGTAATATGTATCTCCTTCCCTTCTAACAATAAGAAATCATTTTCCAAACCACATGTTTATACACAGAAATAAAATGCAACTGCTGAAAAATGTTATTACGAGACATCATCTAACCTGTGAATTGAGGAGCAACAGTCCCAAGAGTGAACTTGGAAAATTTCAATGAAGCCAAAATCATAGGTCTATATTGTTCCAAAATTGGCTCCACACTTGACCTTACCAGTTCTGATGCTGCCTGAATTACAATTACCAGAACCAACTCAAATAACCAAAAAATTAATTAAAGGAAAAGAAAACCCAAATATTAGAAATTTAAAAAAAAAAATGCTGACACCCTAACAAAAAACCAAAAATGGATAGACATTTAGACTAACCTCATCTACATAAGGCCAGAGCTTTTCAAGATGAGAATTAAGCCACTTCAACTGTAAGAGTCAAAAACATGAAACAAACATTAAAAAAGTCACTACCTTTACACAAAAACATTAATCACAAATATGATAAATAAACATTTAGTAAAGATAAGATTTAAAACACACACACACATACTGACCTTCTGCTGATTGGAGAAAACAACCCAAGAAGGATACTGCTCAGGTGTGAAAATCTTTCTGGAATCTTCCACTGTCATTCTACCAAACGCTGCTATGGTAGTAGCCTTCACAGTTCAAATTCAACAACATACATCAAAATGCAACCTTTAAATTCAAAACAAAACAAAACTAAAAGATCCTTTTTTTTAATAATCAATAAGAAAGCAAGAAAACCCTTGTATTAATAATCAATAAGAAAAGCTAACAGACCCTTAAATTGACTAACCAGTTCAGAACGGAGTTTGGATCGGGCATTTTCAGATTTAACAAACAGAACTATTAGAGCAACTCCAACTATTAGTCCAACTACAAGTCCCAAAACAAATGACATCTTTTTGCTCTTCAAATTTTGCTTCTTCTTCTTCACAGTTCCTCTTTGTTTATTCAACTTCTTCTTTTTCAAGATTCTGAAAGTGAAGTTTTTGAGGAAAACTAGTACTGAAAAGTGACAATTAGAACGTGTTTTTGTTGTGTTCTTTACTTAAAGGCAAGAAGGGGATGAAGATTAGAGGTTTAATGAAGATATTAGAGATTTTCTTAAGATTTGGTATTGAATACTCACTCATTTTTTAGTCAAAATAGTTCTTTATTAGTATGTGATTTCAAAAAGAATTCTTTTAGAATTTTAAGATATTGATTTATATTCTGAAATATTAAAGAATTAATACAATTAAAGGTTGTAGTGAAGAGATCAGTATTCTTCCATTTTTCATTATAGGTTTCGAGCTTTGAATTTTGGGTATATAATTGCATTTAATAGAAAATATTTTACCTCTAAAATGAGATTTTCGGATGCATCAAACCCCAAAATTCCATTATTGGACAATCAAATGAAAAAACTAATTAGGAGTCGTTTGGTAGGATATATAAATAGTATTAAATATGGTATATAATTAATATATATATATTAGTTATACATAAATTAAAAAATACTATCATATAAAAGATTAATAATACTAAAATTAACACATATTATTTTTCCTAATACATCGTACCAAAGCAACCTTTAATGTATTAGGAACATTGTCAATTAGAAGTCTTTGTATTATTGTTTTCTCATTTTGATTTTCAAAGTGTTCTTTGGTGTTGTAATAAAGATTTGGACACCCAAAACTAGCCAAAGCCACTTTTTCGTAAATGTCCAAATTGATGCTGCGATAATTTGCCATTTGCCGACAGCTGACTTGAATACGTGTCGTGTAGGGGCCAGAACTAAGCCAATCATATTTCCTTGTCATCAAATCATGCATTGTTTTATTAACTTTTTTTATTATTTCGTTTTATATAATACTCACTATTGTCATTTGAAAATTAAATATCTTTTTAAAGATTGTCTAAATAAATTTTTAGTTATATAATACTCTTTCCATTTTAATTTATATGTTTTGCTTTACTTTTTAGTCTTTTTCAAAAATAATACTAGCATCATTCAGGACGAAGTCACCTTTTTTCGAAGGGTGTCAAATTATACTAAATAAATAATTAATTTTTTTACATATATTATATATTGTATGTTGAATCTTCGATTCCTTAGGTGTTATGTCTTAGTTTTTCAATTGACCTTTCTTAGTATACTTACTTCTTTATTTTTCAAAACCCTTTAGTGTGATATCACAATTGATATCAATAACAACAACAAACCCATCCCACGAATGAAATTTAGAAAGAATAATGTGTACACAAATTTTATCCCCACTTTAAAGACTTTGAAGGTAGGGAGTCTATTTTTAAATATTGTAGGTGATGTCATCTTTCTATATTTAGTAAGCACTTAGTTTCAACATTCTATTTTATCCATAATACACTTGTTTATATAAATGACATGACATATTTAAGTTCACATAATTTAAGCGCATGTGTATTTTTGGTATCTTGTACATATCCTTAATTTACAACTACAATATTTAAGTCTTTTTTACCGATTTAACTTTGTGCACATAAAACGAAATTGAGGGAGTATAGTTAATAAAAATACAACGTAACGAACTTTAAATTCTTGTAATTAATAGTTCAAAAATTAAGGAATGTTTAAATGCTTCACCTCAAATTTGATCACTACACTCGCTACAAACTTCTATCACTATCATATGTGAAAATAGCATGGGCTAGTCAGTTTTTGGATTAGTAATTGAAAAATAACTAGCGTTTGTAAAGTCATTAAAAATAGTCACTTTTTTGCTGCAACACGAAAAGTTTCAGCATAATATACTGGAGATTGGTGCACATGTATACGAACTTTTAGCATATATGCTAGAACTCTAGCACACGGAAAGTTCCAGTATAATATACTGGAGATTGAAGCACCTATATATGAACTCGCATATATTATGATGGAACTCCAGTACATTATGCTAGAAGTTCACATGTAAAAAATTCGAACTCTAGTATATTATGCTGGAATATTTTTCGAATTTTGACCAGTGTTTTCGTTCAGATTTATCTTTACATGAAAATGGCTAAATCTCGATTACTTTTAAAACTGTGATTATTTTTCAACTATTACTTGTAAATCTGACTATTTTTGAATTTCGCAACTAGTTTTCATATCTAACCAAACTATAGTAGATGAGTTATCATGTAATAACTATTGATCAACTAAAGTCAGAATTATATAGGTCATGATTACATTCATAGATGTCAAATATGGTGTCTGGTCATACATACAATATTGGTGTTGAAAAAAATTAGATATTTATAATATTCGTCATTAAAGAGACACCTAGGTTGCTTAATATTTACATGAATATATTTGCGTATCTCTATTGGTATTGAACTTTCTTAAGTGTTAATGATAAGATTTTGGGTGAACGGCGAGAATTATTGAACTAACGAAGATGATATAATGGATCCAGAATAAAAATCAAAGTCAAGAAAATTCCAGCTCAGATATATAGAACCAGTAGTACTTATTTCGAAGAATGAACCTGAATAGTCACTCATCTAACCGTTTAAATAAAAGATAGCCGGAGAATATATATGTCAC
Organism: Nicotiana tomentosiformis; assembly: GCF_000390325.3. Taxonomy (NCBI): domain Eukaryota; kingdom Viridiplantae; phylum Streptophyta; class Magnoliopsida; order Solanales; family Solanaceae; genus Nicotiana; species Nicotiana tomentosiformis. The sequence continues at coordinate 19,117,289 of NC_090822.1, forward strand.
GACCCGGTCCCATCTTCGAAATCGTGATAGCGCCTAACATTTCACTTGCTAGACAAGCCAACGTTAGAATAGTTTTTAGTCCTTTTTAACAAATCAAATTATCTGATACCAATTAAACTGAATAAACTGAGATAGAATGAGAAAAATACCAAAATAACCGCAATATCTAGATACAATTCCAGAATTGGTGTCACAAGTGCACGAGCAACTAGAATAATACAGATAATGGTCTGAATAAAAGTAAAACTGTCTGAAATGAAATAAACAACTAGGATAAGGTAGAAGGAGACTTCAGTGTTGTGAATGTCGAGCAGTTATACCTCAAGTCTCCGTCAGGTAATCAATCCGAGCAATCTATTGACCGCTGCTAGAACCGACTCTAAAATCTGTATAAAAAGTGCATAGTGTAGTATGAGTACAACCGACCACATGTACTCTCTAAGTGTCGAGCCTAACCTCGACGAAGTAGTGACGAGAATAAGGCGGGTCACTTACAATAACTTGTACGCAGTATAATAATAATAATAACATGAAAGAAACGAAGGAAAAATAAGGCAGTTAACTTATGAAAATAAAATCAATCCTCGAAAATCAGTAAAACCAGAAATATCAGTCCTCAGAATCTCATACGAAAACACTGAAAGCTAATACAACGCACAATGAATATCAAACTCAAAATTTGTTGCGGCGCGCAACTCGATCCCACCGTACAAACACAATCCCCCCTTATTTCACCATATCAATATCAAGAATAACATGTAAAATCCGCTGCGGCACGTAACCCGATCCCACCATATAATCAGAATCAATATCATAATCCTCCTTTATTTCACCATATCAAGATCACATGTAAAATCCGTTGCGGCGTGCAACCCGATCCCACCATATCAATATCAATCCTCCCCTATTCCATCTGTTGCGGCGTGAAACCCAATCCATAAATAAAATCAATAAATGTAAGCAATTCAACAACTCAATTCACAAGAATCTCTATGATTAAAGAATATGAAAACAAGCTATAAAGGAACCTCGTACCAAAGCAAGGAATGCTACAATTAATACAAAGCAACTCAAGTCAAATATATGACAATTAAAATATATAAGTAAGACAATTAAGGCAAGTAGCAATTAATCATGGAAGCAAGGAAGAAACGAACATTTTAATACGAGAGAAATAAGTGACAAGTAGCAAGTTAAGGCATAGGAAGCAAGTAAAGCATGTAACAGTTAAGACATGGAATAAAATAATTAATGAAATATGAGAAATTATGGAAACAAGTATTTTGACGGCGTATAGACACTCGTCACCTCGCACATACGCCGCCACATGTAATTCACATAGCACATAGCTCAAGAGTTCCTAATCCCCTCAAATCAAGGTTAGACCCAACACTTACCTCGCTCTGCAAGCAAATCAAAACTCAACCGGGGCCTTTCCTCTAAAATCCACCTCTAAATCAATCTAATCTAATCAAAATCGACTCAATAACATCAAACAATACTAGAGAAATCAATTACAATACATAAAGTTAAGATATTTACACTTTTTCCAAACGTCAACAAAAGTTAACCCCGGACTCCCTTGGTTAAAATCTGATATTCAGACCAAAACACAATTACCCATTCATCCCCGAGTTCGATTATGTAATTAGTTTTAAAATCCAACATCAATTTGAGGTATAAATCTTAATTTTATAAAAACTCTCAATTCTTTCCAAATCCTTAATTTTCTATCATGAAAGAGAAGAGATTAAGGTTAGAAATTAATGGGTGTTGATAAAAATGGAAGAAAACAAGTTAAAGTATACTAACCTATGAAAAGGTGATGAAATTTCTCTTCAAAATCTCCTTTAGGCCGAGCTCTAATGAGAGGATGGTGAAAAATAGGTGAAATCTCGTGTTTGGGATATTTTAAAGTCTGGGCGTCAGGTGTTCATCACGTTCGCAAGACACCTAACGCGATCGTGAAGCAGTAGCGGCCAAAGTCCTTCGCGTTCGCGATGGTCTATCCCCCCTGGCCATCGCGTTCGTGAGCCTTGGCTCGCGTTCGCATAGAACAACCCTAGTTTCCCCCTCCCAGGCCCCTTGCTCTTCGCGTTCGCGTAGTGCTGGCCGCGTTTGTGAAGGGTGATCCCATCATAGCTTCGTGTTCGCATACACAGCCTCGCATTCACATAGAGGATAAACCTCCCCCAACCCAGATTACTCTTCGCAATCGCGAAGAACACACCAGATGACAACATCAACTTTCTAAGTTTAAAAATTACTCTGTAAACTATTTAAAACTCACCCGAGTCCCTCGGGCTCCAAACCAAACATGAACATAAGTGTAATAGCATCATACGAACTCTCTCGCATGATTAAAACAGCAAAATAACACCTAAAAATATGAATCGGATATCAAAAGGAATGTTATTTTTAAAGAAACTTAAGAACATGAAATTTTACAATCGGACGTCCGAATCACATCAAATCAACTCCGTTTTGCACCAAATTTTGAAGACAAGTTATAAATACTGAAAGGAACCTATACCAAGTTCCGGAATCGAAATACGAACCCGGTAGCAACAAAATCAACCTACGGTCAAACTTAGGAATTCTTTAAACCTTTAAATTGCTAGTTTCCAACAAATTACATTAAATCAAGCTAGGTACTTCCGAATTCGTTTCCGAGCATACGTCCAAGTCCCAAATCACGATATGGACCCATCAGGATCGTCAAAATACTGATCCATATCCGTTTATACAAAACGTTGGCCGAAGTCAACTCAATGAGTTTTAAGGTACAATTCCACATTTTTATCAATTTCTCACATAAAAACTTTCTAGAAATAGGACATTGACTGTGCACGTAAATCAAGAAAGGCTAAACGGAGCTATTCGAGATCTCGAAATATAGAAATGAAGGGTAAAACTCTAAATGACCTATCGGGTCATCACATTCTCCACCTCTAAAATAAACGTTCGTACTCGGAAGGACATAGAAAGGTACCCGGACTGGTGAAAAGGTGTGGGCATCTAATCCGCATGTCCGACTCGGACTCCCACATGGCTGCCTCGATCAGCTGGCATCTCCACTGCACTCGAACTAAAGGATAACTCCTAGAACTCAATTGTCAGACCTGCCGGGCTAGAATAACCACCAGCTCCTCCTCACAAGTCAAATCGTTATCCAATTGGACTGAGCTAAAATCTAACACATGGGACGGATCGCCGTGATACTTCCGGAGCATGGACACATGGAACACCGGATGGACAACTGATAAATTCGGTGGCAATGTGAGCCTGTAGGCTACCTTACACACTCTCTCAAGAATCTCAAAGGGTCCGATATACCTAGGGCTCAACTTGCCCTTCTTTCTGAACCTCTTCACACCCTTCATGGGTGAAAACCGGAGCAATACCCTCTCTCCAATCATGAACGCAACATCACGAACTCTATGGTCGGCATAAATCTTCTGCCTAGACTAAGCGGTGCGAAGTCGATCCTGAATAATCTTGACCTATCCAAGGCATCCTGAACCAAATCTGTACCCAACAACCGAGCCTCCCTCGGCTCGAACCATTTAACTAGCGAACGACACCGCCTCCCATATAATACCTCATAGGGAGCCATCTGAATGCTTGACTGGTAGCTGTTGTTGTAGGCAAACTTCACAAGCAGCAAGAACTGATCCCAAGAACCCCCGAAATCCATAACGCAAGTGCGAAGCATATCCTCCAATATCTGAATACGCTCGGACTGTCCGTCCGTATGGGGGTGAAATGTTGTACTCAACTCAACTCGTTTTCCAACTCACGATGTACATCCCCTCCAAAAGTGCCTCGATCAAAAATGATAGACACGGGAACACCGTGAAGACGGACAATCTCGCGGATGTAGATCTTAGCTAACCGCTCTGAAGAAAAGGTAACTGCCATTGGAATGAAATGTGCTGACTTGGTCAACCTGTCCACAATGACCCATACTGCATCGAACTTCTTCTGAGTCCATGGAAGTCCAACAACAAAATCCATAGTGATACGCTCTCACTTCCACTCAGGAATCTCTAACCTCTGAAGCAAGCCTCCAGGCCTATGATGCTCGTACTTTACTTGTTGACAATTTAGACTCCGAGCTACATATGCAACTATATCCTTCTTCATCCTCCTCCACCAAATAATGTTGCCGCAAGTCCTGATACATCTTTGCGGCACTCGGATGAATAGAATATCAGGAACTGTGGGCCTCTTCAAGAATCAACTCACGAAGCACATCCACATTAGGCACACAAATACGACACTGCATCTGTAAAACCCTATCATCTCCAACAGTAACTTGCTTGGCACCACCGTGCCGCACCATGTCCTTAAGGACAAGCAATTGGTCTTCATCATACTGACGCTCTCTAATGCGCTCATACAAGGAAGACCGAGAGATTGTGCAAGCTAGAACACGGCTGGGCTCCGAAACACCTAACCCCACGAACTGATTGGCCAAAGCCTGAACATTTGTTGCAAGCAGTCTCTCACCAACTGGAATATATGCAAGGCTACCCATACTCACAACCTTTCTAATCAAGGCATCGACCATCACATTGGCCTTCCCGGGATGATACAAAATAGTGATATCATAGTCTTTCAACAGCTCCAACCACCTCCTCTGCCTCAAGTTGATATCTTTCTGCTTGAAAAAATACTGTAAACTCTGATGATCCATGAATACCTCACACGACATGCCGTAAAGATAGTGCCTCCAAATCTTCAGTGCATAAACAATGGCTGCATATTCTAAGTCGTGAACAAGGTAATTTTTCTCATGAACCTTCAGCTGCTGTGACGCGTATACAATCACCATGCCATCATACATCAATACTGCATTGAGCCCAATACGAGATGCATCGCAATACATCGTGTAGGATCCTGAACTTGTGGGCAACACCAACACAAGCGTCGTAGTCAAAGCAGTTTTGAGCTTCTGAAAGCTCAACTCACACTTATCCGGCCATCTGAATGGGGCATCATTCTGGGTCAATCTAGTCAATGGGGCTGCTATGGATGAAAACCCCTCCACGAACCGGCGATAATAACCCGCCATACCTAGGAAACTCCGGATCTCTGTAGCTGAAGTAGGTCTAGGCCAATTCTGGACTACCTCGATCTTCTTAGGATCCACATTTATGCCCTCTACCGATACAACATGCCCCAGAAAGGCGACTGAGTCTAACCAAAACTCATACTTTGAGAACTTGGCATATAACTGGCTATCTCTCAGAGTCTGAAGTACAATCCAAAAATGTTGCTTATGCTCCTCTCGACTGCGGGAGTAGATCAAGATATCATCAATGAATACAATAAAAAAAAGAATCCAAGTAAGGCTTGAATACCTGGTTCATCAAATCCATAAATGATGTTGGGGCATTTGTCAACCCAAATGACATCACTAGGAACTCATAATGCTCATACCGAGTCCGAAAAGACGTTTTATGGACATCTGATGCCCTAATCTTCAACTGATGGTAGCCATACCTTAAATAAATCTTCGAAAATACTTTGGCACCCTAAAGTTAATCAAATAAGTCATCAATCTTCGGCAACAAATACTTGTTCTTGATAGTGATCTTGTTTAACTGCCAATAGTCTATACACATCCTCATCGACCCTTGTTTCTTCTCCACGAACAAGACTGGCGCACCCTAGGGAGAGACACTAGGTCTAATGAATCCCTTATCTAGAAAATCTTGCAACTGCTCCTTAAATTCCTTCAACTATGGCGGGGCCATATGATATGGTGGAATAGAAATGGGTTGAGTGCTCGAAGCCAAATCAATACAAAAGTCAATATCTCTGTCGTGTGGCATCCCCGAAAGATCTGCAGGAAACACCTCTGGAAACTCACGCACAACAGGTACAGAATCCATGGAAGGAATCTCCGCACTCGAATCATGAACATAGGCCAAATAAGCTAGACACCCCTTCTCGACCATGCGTCGAGCCTTCACATAGAAAATAACCCTGCTGGTAGAATGGCTAGGAGTCCCTCTCCACTCTAATCGAGGCAACACCGTCATGGCTAAGGTCATCATCTTGGCGTGACAGTCCAATATAGCATGATAAGGTGACAACCCATTCATACCCAAGATAATATCGAAGTCTACCATATCAAGAAGTAGGAGATCTACGCTAGTCTCAAGACTCCCAATAGTAATCATACATGAGCGATAAACATGATCTACAACAATAAAATCTCCCACAGGCATGAACACATACACAAGAGCACTCAAATAATTACGAGGCACAACCAGATATGAAGCAAAATAGGATGACACTTAGGAATAAGTAGAGCCCGGATCAAATAGAACTGAAGCATCTCTATGGAAACTGGAACAATACCTGTGATAACGACGTCAGATTACTCAGCCTCAGGCCTAGCAGGGAAAGCATAACATCAAGGCTGGGGCCCACCACTCTAAACTATGTCTATGGGACGACCTCTAACTGGCTGGCCTCCACCTCTAACGACCTGACCTCTACCTCTAATGACCTGATCTCTACCTCTGGCTGCCTGACCCCTGCCTCTAGCTGGCTGAGCGGGCGGTAGGGCAACTGGTGCCGGAACCATGGCTCGAGAACTTTGTTGCGGTATGTCGCCTAACAATCTCGGACAAAACCTCCTTATGTGAACAGTACCTCCACACTCAAAACACCCATCCTGCTGTTGTGGATGTTGAAGCTAAACCGAACAGGCCGGATAACCTCGGTGATAGCTCTGAATCGGAGGCGCACTGATAGGAGTTAATGGTGCACTGTAGGCTGGTTGCCCAGAATGAGGCATATAAGGACCACGACTCCCTGGAGCACTGTGAGATACCTGAAGCACTAAATGAAATAACATGGGATGATGGCCCCTTTAAAAAATACCCCTGCCTCCAGATGAGGCACCACTGAAGCTACCGTAATGATGAGGTCTCTTATCAGACACCGACCCCCTCTCCTAAGCACGAACCATCTCGATCCATCTGGAAAGAAATATCACATCCGGTCTCTTTGGCCATCTGTAGCCTAATAGTGAAAGTGAGCCCATCAATGAATCTCCTTACTCTCTGCCTCTCAGTAAGAAGCAAGATAATAACATGGCTAGCTATGTCCACAAATCGAGTCTCATACTGGGTAACAGTCATACTACCCTACTGAAGACGCTCAAACTGCATGTGGTACTCCTCTATCAGAGTGACAGGAATGAACTTCTCTATAAATAGCTGTAAGAACTAATCCCAGGTAAGTGCAGGCGAACCAGCTGGTCTAGTCTATATATAATCTCTCCACCACCTCTTGGCGAAGTCAGTCATCTGAAACACTACGAAATCGACCCCATTGGTCTCAACTATACCCATGTTCCGCAACACCTTGTTGCAACGGTCTAGATAATATTTTGGGTCCTCAGAAGGTGCACCACTAAAATGAACAAGAAAGAGCTTGGTAAACTTGTCTAACCTCAACAAAGCCTCAGAAAACATAGCGGGCCTATCACCGGCCTGTGCCGCAACAACCGGCTGAACCACCCCAACTGGCGGGGCTGCTGGAGTCTGATACTGGGGAGCCGCCTGCTCCGGAGTGTGAGTAGTAGGAGTCTGTGCTCCTCCCCCAGCCCGAGAGACGGCTGATGCCACCAGGAATGTACTGGTTTGAGCCACACTCTCCATAAGGCCTACCAAATGGACTAGAGGGTCTTGAAACACTGGAGTGGCTATGAACCCCTCCGGAACCTGAGATGGTACGATGGGTACATTCTGAGCTGGAATCTTCTCCTCGTGATCAATCTGAGGCTCCACCGCGGGTGCTGATGCTCGAGCTCTAGGCTGAGCTCTGCCTCAGCCTCGACCTTTGCCCCTGGTGGTAGCTGCCAATGGGGGCTCCGACTCCTACCCGGCTGTAGATGCAGTGCGTGTTCTCGCCATCTGCGAGAGAACAACAATAGATTGGTTCAATCATCAATGATAGAATAAAATCGCACGATAGAGAAAGAAAGAAGTAAAATTGTTCCTAAACTCCATAGCCTCATAAAGATAAGTACAGACGTCTCCGTACCGATCCTCCAGATTCTACTAAGCTTGCTCGTGGCTCGTGAGACCTAGGTAACCTAGTGCTCTAATACTAACTTGTCACGACCCAGAATTCCCACCCTCGGGAACGTAATGGTTCCTAACATTTCACTTGCTAGGCAAGCCAACGTTAGAATAGTTTTTAGCCCTTTTTAACAAATCAAATTATTTGATACCAATTAAACTGAATAAACTGAGATAGAATGAGAAAAAAAATCATAATAGCCGCAATATCTAGATACAATCCTAGAACTGGTCTCACAAGTGTACGGGCGACTAGAATAATACATATAATGGTCTGAATGAAAGTAAAACTATTTAAAATGAAATAAACAGCTAGGATAAGGTAGAAAGGTACTTCAGGATTGCGAACGACGAGCAACTATACCTTAAGTCTCCGTCAAGTAATCAATCCGAGCAATCTACTAACTGCTACTAGGACCTACTCAAATATCTGCACAAAAAATACAGAGTGTAGTATGAGTGCAACTGACCCCATGTACTCTGTAAGCGCCAAGCCTAACCTCGATGAAGTAGTGACGAGGCTAAGGCAGTCCACTTACAATAACCTGTAAGCAGTATAATTATAATAATAGGAAAGAAACACAGGAAAAATAAGGCAGTTAACTTATGGAAATAAACTCAATCCACTAGAAATATCAGTCCTCAAAATCTCGTACGAAAACACTGAAAGCTAACACAATGCATAATAAATACCAAACACACAATCTGTTGCGACGCGCAACCTGATCCCACCGTACAAACACAATCCTCCCTTATTTCACCATATCAATATCAAGAATAACATGTAAAATCCGTTGCGGCGCGCAAACCGATCCCACCATATAATGAGAATTAATATCATAATCCTCCCTTATTTCACCATATCAAGATCACATGTAAAATCTGTTGCGGCGTGCAACCCGATCTCACCATATCAATATCAATCCTCCCATATTCCACCTGTTGCAGCGTGAAATCCGATCCATAAACAAAATCAATAAATGTAAGCAATTCAACAACTCAATTCACAAGAATCTCTATGATTAAAGAATATGAAAACAAGCTATAAAGGAACCTCGTACCAAAGCAAGGAATGCTATAATTAATACAAAGCAACAAGACAAGTCAAATATATGATAATTAAAGTGTACAAGTAAGACAATTAAGGCAAGTAGCTATTAATCACAGAAGCAAGGAAGAAATGAACATTTTAATACGGGAGAAATAAGTGACAAGTAGCAAGTTAAATCATAGGAAGCAAGTAAAGCATGTAACAATTAAGACATGGAATAAAATAATTAATGAAATACGGTAAAACATGGAAACAAGTATTTTGACGATGTATATACACTCGTCACCTCGCATATACGCTGCTAATTCACATAGCACATAACTCAAGGGTTCCTAATTCCCTCAAATCAAGGTTAGACCCAACACTTACCTCGCTCTGCAAGCAAATCAAAGCTCAAACGGGGCCTTTCCTCTAAAATCCGCCTCCAAACCAATCGAATCTAATCAAAATCGACTCAATAATATCAAATAATGGTAGGGAAATCAATTACAATATATAAAGTTAAGATCTTTACACTTTTATCAAAAAGTCAATCCGGGCCCTCTTGGTCAAAACCCAAAATTCGGACCAAAACCCAATTATCCATTCACCCCCGAGCCCGATTATGTAATTAGTTTCGAAATCCGACCTCAATTTGAGGTCTAAATCTCAATTTTATAAAAAACATCAATTCTTCCCAAATCCCTAATTTTCTTCCATGAAAGAACATAGATTAAGGTTAGAAATTAATGGGTGTTGATGGAAATGGAAGAAAACAAGTTAAAGTATACTAATCTATAAAAGGGTGATGAAATTTCTCTTCCAAATCGCCTCTAGGGCGAGCTCTAATGAGAAGATGGTGAAAAATGGGTGAAATCTCGTGTTTGAGATATTTTAAAGTCTGGGCGTCAGATGTTCATCGCGTTCGCGAGACACCTGATGTGATCGCGAAGCAGCATCGGCCAAAGGCTTTCGCGTTCGCGATGGTCTATCCCCCTTGCCATCGCGTTCGCGAATCTTGGCTCACGTTCGCGTAGAACAACCCCAGTTTCACCCTCCTAGACCCCTTGCTCTTCGCGTTCGTGTAGTGTTGGCTGCGTTCGCGAAGGGTGATCCCACCATAGCTTCGCGTTCGCATAGAGGAAAAACCTCCCCAGCCAAGATTACTCTTCACGGTCGCGAAGAAGAACAAACCTAATGACAACAACAACTTTCTAAGTTCAAAAATTACTCTGTAGCCTATTCGAGACTCACCCGAGCCCCTCGGGCTCCAAACTAAACATGCACACAAGTGTAATAGTATCATGCAAACTCACTCGCGCGATCAAAATACCAAAATAATACCTAGAACTATGAATCAGATATCAAAATGAATGATATTTTAAAGAAACTCAAGTACATGAACCGGAAGTCCGAATCGCGTCAAATCAACTCCGTTTTGCACCAAATTTTGCAGACAACTTATAAATACTTAAACAAACCTATACCAAGTTCTGAAACTAAAATTCGAACCCGGTAGAAACAAAGTCAACCTACAGTTAAACTTAGAAATTCTTTAAACCTTTAAATTGCTAGTTTTCAACAAATTACATTAAATCAAGTTAGGGACTTCCGAATTCGATTTCGGGCATACGCCCAAGTCCCAAATCACGATACAGACCCACTAGGACCATCAAAATACTGATCCGATTTCGTTTACATAAATCATTGACCGTAGTTAATTCAAATGAGTTTTAAGGCACGATTTCACATTTTAATCAAATTTCTCACATACAACTTTTCAGAAAAAAAGGACACGGACTGTGCACGTAAATCGAGGAAGGCTAAACGGTACTATTCGAGGTCTCAAACAAATAGAAATAAAGGGTAAAACTATAAATGACGTATCGGGTCATCACAGTATAATACATGTATTGTAATACATATATAACCATGTATATTCAGTATATAATCTATGTATATCGGCTAAAAAAGCAAATAGTATATGCAGGGGTAAGGCCTGCGTGCACTCTACCCTCCCCATACCCCACTTGTGGGATTACACTGGGGTATATTGTTGTTATATCCAGCTATTTGTTTAAAGATCCCTACTATTTTCTTGATTATTATGATTTACTATTTTCCACTGTTATAATTGTACAACCGCTCTCAAAATAATAGTAAAAAAATATATACTTTTTGTATATTTATATATTTTTGTATGTTATATACAAAATAAATAAATATAAGTTTTATATATTTTTGCGGCACCGAATGTAAATAGTTTGGCCGCGGGCTAAAAGTGATCTTTACACTTGTAGAGAAGCAGTGATGGGAATCATGGCCCAGTGATATTTATGGGCTAAGTAATCTGGGCTAACGACAGTAAGTTGGGCTCTCTGTCCAACTTTTCTCTTTATCGTGCCAAAAAACGCAACTTTGGCCCATTTGTTACTAAAAAGTACTCATCCAAAAGTAGCTTTAGTTTGATTTTTGGAAGTAAAACTTGATCATGTAGTAGTACATTCATACAACTTTAGTAAGTACCTATCTTTAATTTCTACACTTTGAAAAATGAAGGTAAAATATATCTACAGAAGTTAGTCACACTCACCACTAAGATCACTTTAGGACATCTAAAGTGGAAGTAGAAAACCGAAATACCAGTAATGTTAGAAGACAAATCGTAGACATCTATTTTTACTTGCGTATAGTCGTTATCATTTGGCGCAATGCTAAAATTGTTGTTATCTGATTAGGAAGTCACGAGTTCAAGTCGTGAAAACAACTTCTGGCCAAAATTTTAGGTACAATTGACCTAATATGACTCGATCCTTCTATAAAGCCCACTCATAACAAGAACTTAGTGCACGCGACGTACTTTTTTTATATGTCGTTATCCTTAAAGCTCACGCGGACTAATTTTTCACATGAAATACATATGAAACACAAAATTTGTGGTGTGATTGAACCAAAAAAGCAGAGGATGTGTTTTGGATTTTTGGACTTTTGTGCAATGGGAAGAGACAGGGAGAAAGAAACTAGAGAGACCACTTTCCTTAATCCAATTCAACTCCTTAGGAAATTTCCTATCTATGGTAGTATCCTTCTCCAAAACTAGCAAATTGTCAAGATTGGGACAACACTTTTAAAAGGAAAATATTACTAACATGTATCACAAATGTGGTTGGTATATGAATTTGTAGATAATTTTGTGTAATACTTTTTGAAATGGGTGCGCATAGGATAAATTCGGTTACTATATAATATCTCGTAAACTATACAAAAATGTAAACTGCACTAAGCAAGCCCTGTGCGTTGGGCTCGACTGAGAAAATTTATGCAAGTGGATTTTGAACCCTACACCTTCCATTTGGAAGTCCCCTGCTCAACCAACTCATCCACCTCAAAGGGTTGTTATAGTATAATTGATATATATTATTATCTTATTTACTTACTTAATTGCGATAAATTTATATTTTAGTATGTGTGAACTCTGATGTCTCTTAGCATTTTCGAGTAGGCATGAACCCAAATAATTTCTTATGTTGATTTTTAAGGCGGACTTATTATTTTATGAGGCAACTTGAGCGGTCCCAACACCAATCGAATAACCAACTGCCATAAACTATTTTCCGTTCTCAAAATATTTGTCGTGCTTTCTTTTATATGTTGTCTTAAATTTTTTATCCACTTTTATTAACAGAAAATTTCTTTATAAATTTCAATGTTGTTTATTGTTTTGTAGTATGTGTTTTCTATCAAAAATGTTGACGAAATCGTAGGATATGTTCAATAATTACAATAATTTGAAAATGGTAGGTAAAAATATTTAGACAAATAAATATATTGCTTGTGTGAATGAGGTAGACCAAATCTCAAGTCTTAGATAACTTGACAAAAGCATACCTGGATCAGTTGCAAGTGGATTATCAACTTGTCTACCTAACGTGCAAAAAATAGAAATAAAATATCGCTGAGATATTATGAAAATTATTATTTAATTTATTAGACTATTCTAGCTCTCAACTTTTCCCCGGTATTTAGCTCTTCACTTATTAAGTAAATGATTTGTATTTTTTTATATGTGATTATTTACTCTAAAGATGTATGATTTATTCAGATCTTGCACAAAGTATATATATATATATATATATATATAAATGGGTAAATATAAAGGAGGTTATAATTATAAATTTTGGACTTTCTTTGTGGATGATAAACGATATTAACTTTTGTTGTAAAAATTCCTATTCGGTACTCTCTCTCTTAATCTATAAACTTATATTATTAATATTTTATCTAAATTATGAACTGATATATATATATAAAGGGGGTAAATATAAAGGGGGTTATAATTATAAATTTTGGACTTTCTTTGTGGATGATAAACGATGTTAACTTTTGTTGTAAAAATTCCTATTTGGTACTCTCTCTTAATCTATAAATTTGAATTATTAATATTTTATCTAGATTATGAGCTGATATTACCCCTTAAAATACTCTTTTCCCCCCACTATGTTCATCTCTTCTTTTTAATTCTTTAAAGATCTGGATCTTTTCCTAATATCTCTTTCTTTAACCTCACCCTGGCCTCAGTTAAACATGTTTGCCCATTTTGACGCCTTTGTGGCTATATTTTGGGCTTTTTAATTGATCTTTCCTAGGAATTTACAAGTTAATCCATGAGAGTTATTAAGAAATTAGAAAGATAACCATATACTTAGAGTAATTTTTTAATTATTTATAAACTAGCAACTAAGAATTTTAACATATAATATAAAACTTAAAGACATAAATAAAAATAGAGCGGGGTAATAAACAATAACATAATTTCTAGTAAAAAAAATATTAACTTACATGTTTACAGGAGAGAGGTTTTCCTTTCGGTAAACCCGAAAGAGTTTTACTGAACTTGAAATTAAACACTTGCACACTGGAACATAGGATTTATTTATCTTACAGACTTGACATAGAAACTACTATAACATACATACATAAATATTTTTATAAAAAAGGGGTTGTGGATGGAGAATGGTTGAAGGTAATGGTGAAAGAGGGTATTTTTCTGCTGATTTCTCTTTAGGTAATGGTGAATGAGGCCAGGATGAGGTTAAAGAAAGAGATATTAGGAAAAGATCCAGATCTTTAAAGAATTGGAAAGAAGCGATGAACATAGCGAAAAAATTATAAAAACAAAAAGAGAGTATTTTAAAGAGCGAAAAAATTTAAAAAAAGAAGAAGAAAAGTATTTTAAGGGTAATATCAGTTCATAATAAATTTTGGACTTTCTTTGTGTATAAAGGGGGTTATAATTATAAATTTTGGACTTTCTTTGTGGATGATAAACGATATTAATTTTTGTTGTAAAAATTCCTATTCGGTACTCTATCTCTTAATCTATAAACTTGTATTATTAATATTTTATATAGATTATGAACTGATATTACCCCTTAAAATACTCTTTTTCTTTCTTTCTTTTTTTAAAAAAATAATTTTTTCACTTTGTTCATCTCTTCTTTTCAATTCTTTAAAGATCTGGATCTTTTCCTAATATCTTTCTTTAAACTCACCCTGGCCTCAGTTAAACATGTTTGCCCATTTTGATGCCTTTGTGGCTATATTTTGGGCTTTTTAACTGATCTTATATATATATATATATATATATATATATATATATATATATATATATATATATATTCTTTACTTTTTCCGCATTGACCTTGAAGGGTGTCCATAAAAATCTGAAAAATCAAACCAAATCCAAAATCAAACTAAACAGACCAAAAATATTAATACTTATTTGATTTGATTTGGTTTGGTTTTAATAAAAAAATAGCCGAAAAAATCGAACCAAACTAACTAACTAACTAACTAACTATATATATATATTGTAACGACTCAACCAGTCATTTTGACTGTTAGAACTCCGTTCCCCTAAAATAAAACTCCCCGAATGTGCTTTTAATGATGATTTATGACTTGCGGAAATGGTTGATTTGGGATTTGGAAGTATTCGGGTTGGAATCGGAACACTTGGTTCCTTAAGTTGGCTTTAAAATGTCAAGTTTGACTTCGGTCAACATTTTGAGAAAACGATCCCGAAATCGGGATTTGATGGTTTCAATAGGTTCGTATGATGATTTCGGACTTGGGCGTATGCTCGAATCTTGTTTTGGATAACCTGGGTGCGTTTTGGCATTTGATAGTGAAAATCAACTATTTGAAGGTTTAAAGTTCTTTAAATTTGGTTTGGAGTAAGTTTTTGAGTAATTAAAGTCCGTTTGGAATTTTGAGTTTGAGAATAGTTCCGTATAGTGATTTAAGACTCGCACGCAAATTTTGGTGTCATTTCGAGTAGTCTAAGTATGGTTCGGCGCATTCGGAGAATTTGGAAAACTTGAAGTTCAAAGTTTGATCCAATTTGGTTTTGGCGTGTGATTCTTGAATTTGTTATTGTTTTGCGCGTTTCGAGAGTTTGAGTAGGTCCGTATTATGATTACAGACTTGTTGATGCCTTTAGACGGGTTCCGAGGGGCTCGGGTGTATTTCGGACCGCCCAGAGCTAAATTTGAGAAACCATATTTTTCAGTTCTGGTTTCCTTCTTCGCATTCGCGAGAGAGGTCTCGCATTCACGAAGGGAAAACTGGAGCATGCGAGATTTTCTCTTCGCGTTCGCGAAGGAGGCATCGCGTTCGCGAAGGCCAAGTTTGGTAGTGCATCACGTTCGCGAGTGGAGCCTCGTGTTCGCGAAGAGTAAAGTTGGGCAGCACATTTTTGTGCTTCGCGACTGCGAGACAAGGGCCGCGTTCACGAAGAAGGAGCCTACTGTTCCGGACAGAATGTCTTAAAAATGGGATTCCACCATTTTTAACCTCATTTCTTCCATCCTTGGGTGATTTTGGAGCTTTTTGAGAGGGAATTTCAACTAGCAACTTGAAGGTAAGTTAATTCTACACATTTTGAGTTAAATACATAGATTATGGGTAGATTATAACTTGTAAATCTTGAAAATCAAGGATTAGAGGAAAAACTCATATTTGTATAAAAAATGAGATTTTAACCACGAAAATAGTTATGAAATTGGGTAGAAATTATATATTTGAGTTCTTGAGATTATGTGTAACATTTTCATCCGAGAATTTCCGGAATCCGGGCACGTGGGCCGGGGATAAATTTTAGAAATTTTACCATTTTGGGTTGGGTAATTTATTTAATAGCCTAAATTCGAATTATTGAACATGTATTAATTATTTGTATAATATTTGGATAGCTTCGGATTTTTCGGCATCGAATTGAGAAATTTACGCAACGTGATAATCGGAAAGTGGATTTTGAGACAAGGTAAGTCTCTTGTCTAATCTTGTGAGGGGTAAATTACCACATAGGTGATGAGAGTCCGTGCGTAGCTACTATTAATGCTAAAGTCCGGGTAGTTTAGGACACAAAGCATGAATTACTTGTGCAAATTGTGTTCTTTGTTTAATTAATATTATTTAATATATATATATATATAGTGAATTGTTAGGTAAATATATGAAAAGATGAAAATCTCATATGCTTAATTTTCTGTTTAAATTAATTATTGTTAAAATAAAATTGTTCATCCTCCCGAATTTATTTTATAATAAATATACTCTCTTTCCGGAGGTACATAAGAAAATGTCCTCTTTTCTTGTGGAGCGGGCCGAACGCCTCGGCAAGATAGATGCATCTATGGATCGTGCCGCACGTGTAATGACCCAATCAGTCATTTTAACTTTTAGAACCCCTTCCCTAAAATAAAACTTTCCGTATGTGCTTTTAATGATTTATGACTTGTGGGGATGGTTGGTTCGGAATTTGGAAGTGTTTGGGTTGAAACCGGAACACTTGGTTCCTTAAGTTGGCCTTAAAGTGCTAAGTTTGACTTCGGTCAATAATTTTGAGAAAAATGACCCCGGAATAGAATTTTGACGATTCCAACAGCTCCGTATGGTAATTTTGGACTTAGGAGCGTGTTCGGAGTTTTATTTGGAAGTCCGTAGTTAAATTAGGCTTGAAATGGCTAAAATAGAAATTTAAGTTTGGAAGTTTGACCGGGGAGTTGACTTTTTGATATCGGAGTCGGAATCCAGTTCTGAGAATTTTCATAGATCCGTTATGTCATTTATGACTTGTGTGCAAAATTTAAGGTCAATCGGACTTGATTTGATAGGTTTCGGTACCGAATGAAGAAGTTGGAAATTTTAAATTTTATTAAGCTTGAATTGGAGGATGATTCGTGATTTTAGTGTTGTTTGATGTGATTTGACGTTTCTACTAAGTTTGTATGATGTTTTAGGACTTGTTGGTATAATTGGTTGAGGTCCTGAGGGGCTCGGGTGAGTTTCGGACGGCTAATGGATCATTTTTGGCTTTTGGAACATTGGTGATCGCTGCTGAAAATGTTCTTCTGATTTCCTTATACGCGATCGCGTGGATTGGGTTGCGATCGCGTAGGCTTAATTTGGCAGCTGAGAATTTGTTCTATGCGATCGCGTGGGCAAGTCCGCGATCGCGTGGGTTGGATTCAATTGTGCTATGCGAACGCGTGGCTAAGGCTGCGTTCGCGAAGAGGAAACGAAGCAGAAGCTGACCACGCGCTTATTGCTTCGCGATCGCTTGAGGAGGCTCGCGATTGCGTAGGCTTACGGAGACTGTGCTTCACGATCGCGTGGGACATTCCGCGATTGCGTAGGGTTAATGTTTGGGCAGTAAAATTTGTACTACGCGATCGCGTGAGGAAGTTCGCGACCGCGTAGAAGAAATCCCCGGGCAGAGAGTTTAAGTTTTGAAAATGGGACTTCGTCCCATTTTCCATTTTTAACAATTTGGAGATCGGATTTAGGCGATTTTTGGGAGATTTTCAGAGAAAATTACGCGGTAAGTGTTCTTAACTTTATATTGGTTAAATTACCCGAATCCATCACTATTTTTATCATTTAATTGGTGAATTGAGTTGGAAAAGTTTGAAAACCCTCTTGTATAGATTTGAGGATTTGAGGGCTGAATTGTTATCGGAATTTAGTGATTTTGGTATGGGTAGACTCGTGGTTGAGTAGGTGTTCATATTTCGTAACTTTCGCCGGATTCCGAGATGTGGGTCCCACATACGAAATTTTAATTAATTTCGGAAGTTTTTATTGAAAATGTAGTATTTTCTTATAGAATTGATTTCTATAATTTTTAGTGATTGTATCGAATTATGTTTGGCTAGATTCGAGCAAGACAGAGTTGGATAATCGTGGAAAAGGCTTTCTAGTGGATTTAATTGGAGCAAGGCGATGTAAGTCTCTTGTCTAATCTAGTTAGGGGGAAATTATCTCATAGGTGATTAAAATTAAATAATTGTTGCTAATTGTGGGGGCTACGTACGCACGAGGTGACGAGAGTTCATGCGTAGCTACTATTAATGCTAAAGTCCGGGTAGTTTAGGACTCAAAGCATGAATTACTTGTGTAAATTGTATTCTTTATTTATTTAATATTATTTGACATATATATATTTATATTGTGAATTGTTAGATAAAAATATTAAAGTATGAAAATCTCATATACTTGATTTTTCTGTTTAAATTAATTAATTGTTAAGAGAAATTGTTCTTCCTCCTGAATTTATCTTATAACAAATATACTCTCATTCCAGAGGTACATAAGAAAATGTCCTCCTTTCTTGTGGAGCGGGACGAACGCCCCGACATGATAGATGCATCTAAGGATCGCGCCGCACGTCCCTCGGCAGTGTACACGACACTCTGGATCGGGCCGTACGTCCTCGACCGAAATCGTGCTTAATAATAATAATTACACGATACTTTAATAGTTTTTTCAGCTTGCGAAGCTAATTGATAAATTGGAAAATCCTTAGAATTTAATGAATTATTATTCCTGCTTGTTAAGGAAATAAATTGTTATTCCTGTAAATGAGATTAATTGATAAATTAGAAATTATTTGAATTTAAGGAATTTAATTAATATATTGAGAATTGTTGCATTTGAAGGAATTTGATTATTTCCGCTGATTAAATAAATTATTTTAAATTCTGTAAATCATGTTGATTTAAATATCCTAGTTGTATTTCAATTATTATTATTGACCCATAGTGAGTGTCAAAGTCGGCCATCTCGTCTCTACCACTTTGAGATTAGGCTTGATACTTACTGGGTACACGTTGTTTACGTGCTCATAATAAACTTGCTGCACTTTTTGTGCGGGACCTGAGACAAGTACTAGTGGGGGACCTATCGTCTTACACCTACGTTATCTAGGGGCATAGCGGTGAGCTGCCTTTCTAATCCGTTCTGCAGCTACTAATGTCTCTCTTTGTATTTTTCATTCTGTCTATTTTAATTTCAGACAGTGTTTGAGGTTTTGTATAATCTACTAGATGCTCATACACTTGTGACACCAGGTCTTGGCACACACATTGGTAGAATTTGGATTTTATTATTTTCTTGGTTTTAAATTTTGTCAATATATGCTTAATTTATTAAGTTGGCTTGCCTAGCTGTAGTGTTGGGCGCCATCACGACCTATAGGTGAAATTGGGTCGTGACAACGTAGTATCAAAACACTAGGTTCACGTAGGTCTCACAAGTTATGAGCAGGCCTAATAGAGTCTTGCGGATCGGTACAGAGACATTTGTACTTATCTTCGAGAGGCTATAGGGTGTTAGGAAATTTCCTTTCTTCATATTCCATCATGCAATTGATGTAGTTCTAAATATCCTTCTCTTATTCTCTCTCAGATGGTGAGAACGCGCTCGAATGAGGTTCCAGACCAGGGAAGAGCTACTCCCCCAGTTGCTAGAGGCCGAGGCCGAGGGAGGGCTCCAGCCCGTGGTAGAGGGCGAGGACGTCCCAAGACTATTCAAGTTATGCCGCCAGTGGGTCCAGCAGAGAATCCCATTATTGAGGAGCATGGTGAGGTGCTTGTGGCAGAGCCAGCTCCGGTGGATTTCACATCTGCACCGGGATTTCAGGATGTCATGGGTCGTATGCTTCGGTTCATGGACCATATGACTCAGGCCGATTTATTTCCGGCAGATCCAGCCACATATCAGGAGGGCGGGGGAGCACAAACCCCTACCACGCAGGCTCATGGGTAGGCAACTACTGTATATCAGAGCCAGGGTGCACTACCCGTGGGAGGAGCCCAACCAGTGGAAGCAGCTATACCTGAGCCCAGGCCAGCTGTATCCGCTGATCCTCAGAAGCTATTGGATAGATAGACTAGACTACATCCTCCTGTCTTTGGGGGAGAGCGACATGAAGATCCACAAGACATTATTGATCATTGCAGGGACAGACTGCACAACATGAGGATAGTGGAATCTCATGGGGTTGGCTTCGCTACTTTTCAGCTAGAGGGCAGGGACCGTAGATGGTGGCAGTCTTATGTTCTCATCAGATCAGCATATTGTCCTCCCATGACTTGGGACAGGTTCACCAGTATCTTCCTGGAAAGGTATATTCCACCCTCTCAGAGGGAAGAGTTACGGTTTTAGTTTGAGCAGATCCAGTAGGGTCAGATGTCAGTGACCGATTATGAGGCGAGGTTTTCTGAATTATCTCGCCATGCACTTATGATACTCCCTACCGAGACGGAGAGAGTGCGGAGGTTTGTATCCGATTTACATACTGATATTCATGCCACTATGGCTTGAGAGGTTGAGATGGGTACTTCTTATGAGCTAGTTATAGAGATAGCCCGGAGGATTGAGGGTGTGCGTCAGCAGAGCTGAGAGAAGATTATGAGAGATAAGTGGTCCAGGTATTCTGGAGAATTTAGAGGTGCTCCATCTGGGGGCCGAGGTCAGTTCGTGAGGGGCAGCCCAACAGACCCCTATATCCAGCACCACCACCTCCTCGAGGTACTCCAGTGCGACCTTATCTCAGTGCTATACCAGAGAGTTCCTACCGCCCCCAGCTATTCTGGGTCCTCCCAGTAGGTATTCAGATCCCCAGGGCCAGACACTTAGTCAGCAGTCCATCACACCGAAGAGTTGTTACGAGTGCGGGGATCCCAGTCACATGCGAATATTTTGCCCCAGGCTTCGGGGTAGCCAGTACAGCAGGGTCAGCAGCTTATGCTTACCGGACCAGTTGCTCCACCAGTAGTCCGACCACCAAGAGGTGGAGGACAGGTGGGTAGGGTCCGTCCTAGAGGTGGAGGCCAACCAATTGGCACTCCAGCTCGGTTCTATGCTTTTTCGGCTAGACCAGATGCAAAGGCCTCAGATGCTGTGATTACATGTATTATTTCTATTTGCGTCAAAGATGCCTCAGTATTATTTGATCCAAGATCCATGTATTCATATGTGTCATCTCTATTTCCTCCATTCTTGGGTGTTTCTCATGAGTATTTCAGTACTCTTGTTTATGTGTCCACTCATGTAGGTGATTCTGTTATTGTGAACCTGATCTACCGGTCTTGTATTATTACATTTTGTGGTTATGAAACTAGAGCAGATCTCTTATTGCTCGAGATGACCGATTTTGAAATTATTCTGGGTATGGACTGGTTATCTCCATATCATGCTATTCTAGATTGTCATGCCAAAACTGTTACCTTGGCGATTCCATCTTTGCCTAGGCTGGAGTGGAATGGTTCGTCGGTTAGTTCATTTAATCGGGTTATTTCTTTTATAAAGGCTCAACACATGGTTGAGAAGGGTTGTTTGGCTTATCTAGCCTATGTTCGGGATACTACTGCAGAGACTCCGACTATTGATTCAGTACCAGTAGTTTGGGAGTTCTCCGATGTATTTCCTTCATATCTTCCAGGAACATGAGCAGCATATGAGAGTAGTGCTTCAGACATTGCGGGAACAAAAGCTATATGCTAAGTTCTCTAAATGTGAGTTTGGCTAGAGTCTGTAGCATTTTTGGGACATATTGTATCAGACGAAGGTATTAAAGTTGATCCTAAAAAGATTGAGGCAGTTCAGAATTGGCATCGACCCACTTTGGCGACTGAGATCAGGAGTTTTCTGGGTTTAACAAGTTATTATCGTCGGTTTGTGGAAGGTTTTTCATCTATTGCAGCACCTTTGACCAAATTAACCCAGAAGGGTGTTCAGTTCCGATGTTCCGATGATTGCGAGTCAAGCTTTCAGAAGCTCAAGACAACATTGACTACAACACCAGTGTTAGTGTTACCTTCCGGTTCGGGAATGTATACAGTGTATTGGGATGCTTCACGCGTTGGTTTGGGTTATGTATTAATACAGGAAGGGCGAGTTATTGAATATGCTTCACGTCAGTTGAAGCCCCACGAGCAGAATTATCCCGTACATGATTTAGAGTTAGCTGCGATTGTTCACGCCCTTAAGATTTGGAGGCATTATCTTTATGTGGTGTCCTGTGAAGTTTATACTGATCATCGCAGTTTGCAACATTTGTTCAAGCAAGGGGACCTAAATTTGAGGCAACACAGATGGCTGGAATTACTAAAAGATTATGATATTACTATCCTATATCATCTAGGTAAAGCAAATGTAGTTGCAGATGCCTTGAGTAGAAAGGCGGAGAGTATGGGTAGTTTGGCTTTCATTTCAGCAGAAGAGAGGCCATTAGCTTTAGATATCTAGTCCTTGGCCAACATACTTGTGCGGCTAGATATTTCAGAGCCCAGCCGAGTTCTTTCATGTGTCGTAGCTCAGTATTCACTATTTGAGCAGATCAAGGCTCACCAGTATGATGATCCACACTTGATGATGCTTCGAGAAACGGTACTACGAGGTGGTGCCAAGGAAGTCACTATTGGAGCGGATGGTGTTCTGCGATTCCAGGATTGTCTATGTGTTCCTAATGTGGATGGACTGAGGAAAAAGATCCTAGAGGAGGCACACAGTTCTCGATATTCTATTCATCCAGGTGCTACGAAGATGTATCGTGATTTGAGGCAGCATTATTGGTGGCGACGAATGAAAAAGGACATTGTTGAGTATGTAGCTAGGTGTCTAAATTGCCAGCGAGTTAAATATGAGCACTAGAGGCCAGGTGGCCTACTTCAGCAGATGACTATACTAGAGTGGAAATGGGAACGAATTACTATGAACTTTGTAGTTGGGTTGCCGTGGACTTTGAGAAAGTTTGATGCAGTTTGGGTGATTGTTGACAGGTTGACCAAGTCGACACATTTTATTCCTGTTGTGACTACGTATACTTTAGAGAGGTTGGCCCAGATTTATATTCAGAAGATAGTTCGGTTGCACGGTGTACCAATTTCTATTATATCAGATAGAGGCCCTCAGTTTACTTCACATTTCTGGAGAGCAGTACAAAGTGAATTAGGGACCCGTGTAGAGCTCAGCACAACCTTTCATCCGCAGACCGACGGGCAGTCAGAGCGGATAATTCAGATTTTGGAGGATATGCTCAGGGCATGTGTGATTGTCTTTGGAGGTCAGTGTGATCGTTTCCTGCCTTTGGCCGAGTTTGCTTATAATAACAGTTACCAATCCAGCATCGAGATGGATCCATTTGAGGCTTTATATGGCCGTCGATGTCGATCACCTATCGGATGATTTGAGCCCGGTGAGGCTAAGTTATATGGTACTGATTTGGTAAGGGATGCCTTGGAAAAGGTAAAGTTAATTCAGGAGCGACTTCGTATAGCACAGTCCAGACAGAAGAGTTACACTAATCAGAAAGCACGTGATTTATCATTTATGGTAGGTGAAAAAGTTCTCTTGAGGGTTTCGCCGATGAAGGGAATTATGAGATTCGGGAAGAAGGGCAAGTTGAGCCCAAGGTTTATAGGCCCATTTGAGGTGTTGAGACGAGTTGGAGAGGTTGCTTATGATCTTGCATTGCCTCCCAGTCTAACGGGAGTTCATCCGATTTTCCATGTATCTATGCTCCAGAAGTATCATGCCGACCTATCACATGTGTTGGACTTCAGCACAGTCCAGCTAGATAAGAGTTTGGGTTATGAAGAAGAGCCATTTGCCATTGTTGATAAACAAGTTTGCCAGTTGATGTCCAAGAGGATTTCTGCAGTAAAGGTCCAGTGGAGGGGCCAACCAGTCGAGGAAGCGACTTGGGAGGCCGAGGAACACATGCGGAGCAGATATCCACACCTATTCAGTACTCCATGTATAATTCTAAACCCGTTCGAGGATGAACGTTTGTTTAAGAGGTTGAGAATGTAATGACCCAACCGGTCATTTTAACTTTTAGAATCCCCTTCCCTAAAATAAAACTTCATGTATGTGCTTTTAATGATTTATAACTTACGGGGATGGTTGGTTCGGGATTTGGAAGTATTTGGGTTGAAACTGGAAGACTTGGTTCCTTAAGTTGGCCTTAAAGTGCTAAGTTTGACTTCGGTCAACATTTTTGAGAAACGCGACCCCGGAATAGAAATTTGACGATTCCAACAGCTCCGTATGGTGATTTTGGACTTAAGAGCGTGTTCAGAATTTTATTTGGAAGTCCGTAGTTAAATTAGGCTTGAAATGACTAAAATAGGAATTTAAGTTTGGAAGTTTGACCGAGGAGTTGTCTTTTTGATATCGGAGTCAAAATCCAGTTATGATAATTTCCATAGCTCCGTTATGTCATTTATGACTTGTGTGTAAAATTTGAGGTCAATCGGACTTGATTTGATAGGTTTCGGTACTGAATGAAGAAGTTGGAAATTTTAAGTTTCATTAAGCTTGAATTGGAGGATGATTCGTGGTTTTAGCGTTGTTTGATATGATTTGAATTTTCGACTAAGTTCGTATGATGTTTTAGGACTTGTTGGTAAAATTGGTTGAGTTTCCAAGGGGCACGGGTGAGTTTCGAACGGCTAACAAATCATTTTTTCGCTTTTGGAACATTGCTGATAGTTGCTGGAAATTTTCTTCTGATTTCCTTATACGCAATCGTGTGGATTGGGTTGCGATCACGTAGGCTTAATTTGGCAGCTGAGAATTTGTTCTATGCCATTTCATGGGCAAGTTCGTGATTGCATGGGTTGGATTCAGTTGTGCTATGCGAACGCGTGGCTAAGGCTGCGTTCGCGAAGAGGAAACGAAGCATAAGCTGACCACGCGCTTAATGCTTTGCGATCGCGTGAGGAGGCTCGCGATCGCGTAGGCTTGCAGAGACTGTGCTTCGTGATCGCGTGGGACATTCCGCGATCGCGTAGGGTTAATGTTTGGGCAGTAATATTTGTGCTACGCGATCGCGTGAGGAAGTTCGCGATCACGTAGAAGAAATCACTGGGCATAGAGTTTAAGTTCTGAAAATGGGACTTCGTCCTATTTTCCATTTTTAACGATTTGAAGCTCGGATTTAGGCAATTTTTGGGTTCAGAGAAAACAACGGGGTAAGTGTTCTTAACTTTATATTGGTTAAATTACCCGAATCCATCACTATTTTTATCATTTAATTGGTGAATTGAGTTGGAAAAGTTTGAAAACCCTCTTGTATAGATTTGAGGGCTGAATTGTTATCGGAATTTAGTGATTTTGGTATGGGTAGACTCGTGGTTGAGTAGGTGTTCATATTTCGTAACTTTCGCCGGATTCCGAGATATGGGTCCCACAGACGAAATTTTAATTAATTTCGGAAGTTTTTATTGAAAATGTAGTATTTTCTTATAGAATTGATTCCTATAATTTTTAGTGATTGTATCGAATTAGCTTTGGCTATATTCGAGCCAGACTAGGCGCTATCACGACCTAACGAATTATTGGGTGCTATCACGACCTATAGGTAAAATTGGGTCATGACAGCACGTCCTTGGATCGGGTCGTACGACCTCGGCATAAATCGTGCCTAATAATAATAATTACACGATACTTTGTTATTTTTAATTGTAGCTTGTGGATTTAATTAATAGACTGAGAATTGTTGCATTTGAAAGAATTTGATTGATAAATTGGAAATTATTGGAAATCTAAAGAATTAATTATCTCTGCTTGTTAAGGAAATTATGGTTATTCCTGTAAATGAGGCTAATTGATAAATTGGAAATTTATTGGAATTGAAAGAATTTAATTACTTCTGCTGGTTCAATAAAATTATTGTTAACTCTGTGAATCACGTTGATATAAATATTTCTATTTTCACGATTATGTAATATTATTGACCCATAGTGAGTGTCAAAGTCGGCCATCTCGTCTCTACCTCTTCGAGATTAGGCTTGGTACTTACTGGGTATACATTGTTTTTCATACTCATGCTGCACTTGCTGCACATTTTATTGTGCAGGTACATTTATGTCTAGCGGCCTTGTGGGCGCATAGGTGTGGTTAATAATTGTGGGGACATAGGTGAGCTGCATTCTGTATTACGATCCGCAGTCAACAGAATCTCCTTTTGAGTTATTATATTTTCCTGTCTAATTTGTATTCTGGACAAATGCTGTATTTTAATCTTAATTCCCTAGTAAAAGCTCATGCACTGGTGACACCGGATTTTGGGAATGGTTGTGAATTGTTTAGAAATTTAGTTGCTAAAAATATTTATCATTTACTCTATGAGTTCTATATTTATTGTTTCATTGAAGAAATTTTGATTTCAAAAATACTAAAATGGGTAATTAAGTTAACTGATTATGGTTGGCTTGCCTGACAGTGGTGTCCGGCGCCATCACGACCTTAATAGATTTTGGGTCGTATATATATATATATATATATATATATATGTGTGTGTATATATATATAAAGTCTCTAAAATTTGGTACATGATAGTCGTTTGCACTTTTAGTCTAGTTCTTTGCTATTATAATAGTCTAGTTCTTTGTCTTTACATTCTACTTGTAGTTTTCTTTTGCTAAGTGCAAGAATCTATGTCATGTTAAAAATAATCTATTTTTCATTGAGCACTTAAATTATTCATCACTATTTAATTCAATGGTAAATGATAAATTTCTCAAAGAGCAATTGATTTGATAGTGTTACGTTGAAAATATAGTCGCTGAAATATGTGTTTGGTAGTGTAACGACCCGGCCGGTCGTTTCGAGAGTTATAGCCCCGTTTCCCCCATTTCTGCTTCTTTATATGTCATTCAGCTGTATTGTATTGTACCGGGTTGGTTGGTTCGGGTCCGGAGTAGTTTCGGAGTGGAATGAGACACTTACTCTCCTATTTAGAAGCTTAAGTTGGAAAAGTCAACCAGATGTTGACTTATGTGTAAACGACCTCGGATTTGAATTTTTGATGGTTCTGTTAGCTCCGTTAGATGATTTTGGACTTGGGAGCGCGTTCTGAATGAGATTTGGAGGCCCGTGGTAGAATTAGACTTGAATTGGCGAAAGTTAGAATTTTGACGATTTTGGTCGGTAGTGGAAATTTTGATATCGGGGTCGGAATGGAATTTCGGGAGTTGAAATAGGTTTGTGGTATTATTTTTGATTTGTGTGTACAATTTGAGGTCATTCGTACGTGGTTTGGTTGGTTTCGGCATCAGTTCTCGAATTTGGAAGTTTAGAAGTTCTTAGGCTTGAATCCGAGGGTAATTTGGTGTTTTGATGTTGTTTTGAGTGATTCGAACCCTCGACTAAGTTCTTATGTTGATATATGACTTGTTGGTATGGTTGGTTGAGGTCCCGAAGGGCTCGGGGTGATTCCGGGTGGTTAACGGATTGTTTGAAGTTGGAAAATTGCAGCTGAAGCTGCTGCTACTGGTATTTTTGCACCTGCGGAGGGAGAAACCGCAGGTGCGAGGTCGCAGGCGCGCGCGGAATTTCGCAGGTGCGGACGGAGTTGAAGTAGGTTGGGTCTGTAGGTGCGTAGGGGAGGTCGCATCTGCGGTTCCGCAGATGCAGATAGATTCCCGCAGAAGCGGAAGTGAGGAGGTCAGACAGCGTCCGCAGGTGCGAGGTCTTTTCCGCACCTGCGTGGTCGCAAATGCGGATATGGAGTGCATGTGCGAAGTTGGGGGAATTAATGACTTTTCGCAGGTGTGGATTTTATTGTGTAGATGCGGCACCGCAGGTGCGCATATTTGGCCGCAGGTGCGAAAGCCGTGGGAAGAAAGTATAAAAAGAACACTATGCGAATTTTGGTTCATTTCCACCATTTTCTACTCGGTTTTTGGAGCTTTTGGAGTGATTTTGAGGAGAGATTCAGGGGGTTTTCATTGAGGTAAGTTGCTTGAGCTCTAATACTCCTATCTATGATGATTTTCTATTGTTTAATCATTTAATTAGTGGGAATTAGGGGTGAAAATGAGAGGATAAGGCTTGGGTTTTTGTAGAGTTTGATGAGAGGAATTGAGGGATCAAATGGTGTCGGATTTTGATAAATTTTTCATGCATGGACTCGTGAGTGAATGAGCTTTCAAGTTTTGTAATTTTTGTCAGATTTCGAGATGTGGGCCCGGGGGCCTGGTTTGAGCCAATTTCGGGTTTTTGGTCTAAATTGGTAGTTTTTCTTGTGGAATTCATTCATTTAGCATAAATTGATGGTATTGTACTGATTGTGAATAGATTCGTAGAATTTGGAGGCCGAATAGAGGGGCAAGAGCATCGTGTAGTAGGGATTTGATCGGTTTGAGGTAAGTAACAATTGTAAATCTGGTCCTGATGGTATTAAACCCCAGAATTTTGTATCATTTTACTATTTGGAGGTGGCGCACATGCTAGGTGACGGGCGTGTGGGCATGCACCGTTGGGGATTGTGACTTGGTCTGTCCCGTATCAACTGTAAAGTTGAATATTTTGTTGAAACTAAATGATTCCTATGTGTTTTAGAAAGAATTTTTGTAAATCAGGCTGGATGCCATGTTTAGGCCTTATGCCGGTGTTGTTTGGACCCTTAGAAGTCTTTTCTTGCTATCCTCTCATTGTTTTTGATTGAAAATCTATACTCAGTCATGTTTATACATACTTACAACATAACTCAGTCTCTATTACTCTATTTTGATGTATCATATAAATGTTGTTTGGGCTGAATACTTTGTTTTCTGAGAGTCCGAGAGGTTGGAGAGGTTTATGACTGAGTGAGGTCGAGGGCCTGCTTTGTGAGTATATTTATGGGATCGGGCTACACGCCGCAACATGTTTGATATAGGCCGAGGTCCTCATTGATTTATGACATGATTGGCTTGATATAGCGCTTGGGTTGAAGGAGCCCCTCCGGGGTCTATACACACCCCTAGTGAGCGCAAGTACCTACTGAGTGCGAGTGCCGAGTTCCGAATGCTGAGTGACTGGGAGGCATGAGTGATGGTGAGGTCTGCCCGATGGGATGTATACGAGTGATTGTGAGGTTTGCCCGAGGGGATGTATATGAGTGATGTTGCCCGAGGGGTTGATTATGATTTTATTATTTTTGCTCACCTTTGCATTGAGCCTTTATTTGTAAACTGTTGAAAGATGTCTTTAAATGATTTTACTGGAACTGGATTTAAAGAGCTGATTTGATTCAAACTCTGGTTTTAAAAGCATGCTTTATTGTTTTTCTGAATTTTTGTGATATGAACTTTACTTGCATTATTTCTCGTCACTACTTCTCAGTATTTATATATTGTTGTTACTTACTGAGTTGGCGTACTCACGTTACTCCCTACACCTTGTGTATAGATCCAGGCATATCTGGACACGGTAGCGGCTGTTGACTATTCCGGTTGCAGATTTTTCGGGGATAGCAATGTGGATGCCTGGCGATCGCAGCCCTGCTCTTCTCCCTCTTATCTTCCTTTAGTTGTATTTAGCTACTTTCCAGACAATGTTAGTCTCGTTATTGTCAGACAAATTGTGGTAGATGCTCATGACTAGTGACACCCCGATGTCAGGCTTTTCTTTTCCGCACTTTTGATTGATTTGAACTCCTTTACGAAGGTTTTAATGTTAAATAACCTTGAAATTATCTTTGAAATGAAAATATCGATTTGTTTTGGAAATGAGTCGGCTTGCCTAGTTCCATGATAGGCGCCATCACGACATGGTTAGTTTAGGTCGTGACAAATTGTTATTAAAGCCTAGGTTACATAGATCTCACGAGTCATAAGAGGGATTAGTAGAGTCTTGCGGATCGGTACAGAGACATCTGTACTTATCTTCGAGAGGCTGCAGAACCTTTAGGAAATCTCACATTCTTGAATTCTTGTCGTGTGAATATGTTGATTCTAGTAACTAAACTTTTGTTATTTCATTCTGTCACAGATGGTGAGGACTCGTACTACCGGTCAGGATTGACACCCACCAGTACCACCAGACATGGCCGCGAGAGGTCGAGGTCGCGGTAGAGGCCGCAGTAGGGGCAGAGGTGCAGCCCGCACATCAGTTGGGGCAGTACCTGCAGACCCACCAGTTGCCCCAGATCAGGATCGAATTCCAGTTGTTGATGCACCATCTCAGGCACCACCTGTGCCTATTGTGATTCCAGGCCTTCAGGAGGCCCTAACTCAGATTCTGGCAGCGTGTACCGGCCTTGCTCAGGCAGTCTCTATCTCGGCGGCCGCAACCACTTCTCAGGCCGGGGGAGGCACTCAGACTCCCGCCACTCGCACACCGGAGCAAGTTGTTCAGGGGCTTCAGACACTGGGGGCACCATCAGCCCATCCGGTTGTAGCTGCTCAAGACTATGTAGTTCACTTTATGCCTGAGGATGAGCAGCATAGATTGGAGAGGTTTGGGAGACTCCAGCCTCCATCTTTCAGTGGTGCAGAGGGTGAGGATGCACAGGGTTTCTTAGATAAGTGTCAGAGAATGCTCTGGACAATAGGTATTCTGGAGACCAGTGGGGTCTCATTCACTACTTTCCAGTTCTCTGGGGCTGCATTCAGTTGGTGGGAGGATTACGATGGGTGTAGGCCGGTTGGGGCAACACTCCTTACTTGGCAGCAATTCTCAGTTCTCTTTCTGGAGAAGTTTGTACCTCAGTCCCGCAGAGAGGAACTGCGCAGATAGTTTGAGAAGCTTCGTCAGGGTGATATGTCTGTGACACATTATGAGATGCAATTCTCCAAGTTGGCCCGTCATGCGATCTGGTTGGTTCCCACTGACCGAGAGAGGATCAGGAGGTTTATAGATGGCCTCGATTTTTAGCTTCGGTTGCTTATGACCAGAAAAAGAGTGTCTGGTGCTACCTTTGATGAGGTTGTCAACATTGCTAGACAAATTGAGATGGTTCGCGGTCAGGAGAAGGTTGAGATGGAGGCCAAGAGGCCTCGTGGTCAGGGTGGATTGAGCGGTGCTCCTTATGGGGGTCAGTTCCAGCACGACAACGGTCGATTCAGCTGTCGTTTGGAGAGTTATAGCTCCATTTCCCCCATTTCTGCTTCTTTATATGTTATCCAACTGTATTGTATTGTATCAGGTTGGTTGGTTCGGGTCCGGAGTGGAATGAGACACTTAGTTTCCTATTTAAAAGCTTAAGTTGGAAACGTCAACCGGATGTTGACTTATGTGTAAACAACCTCGGATTTTAATTTTTGATGCTTCCGTTAGCTTCGTTAGGTGATTTTGGACTTGGGAGCACATTCAGAATAAGATTTGGAGGCCCTTGGTAGAATTAGGCTTGAATTGGCAAAAGTTAGAATTTTGGCAATTTTGGTCGGTAGTGGAAATTTTGATATCGGGGTAGGAATGAAATTAAGGAAGTTGGAATAGGTTCGTGGTGTTATTTTTGACTTGTGTGTAAAATGTGAGGTCATTCTGATGTGGTTTGGTTGGTTTCAGCATCTGTTGTCGAATTTGGAAGTTTAGGAGTTCTTAGGCTTGAATCTGAGGGTAATTTGATGTTTTGATGTTTTTTTGAGTGATAAGAGGGATCGACTAAGTTCGTATGTTGATATATGACTTATTGGTATAGTTGGTTGAGGTCCCGAGGGGCTCAGAGTGATTCCGGGTGGTTAACAGATTGTTTGAAGTTGGAAATAAGCAGCTGAAGCTGCTGCTACTGGTATTTTCGCACCTGCGGAGGGGGAAGGTGTAGGTGCGAGGTCGCAGGCATGCGCGGGAGTTCGCAGGTGCGAACGGAGTTGAAGTAGGCTGGGTCCG
This sequence comes from Nicotiana tomentosiformis, assembly GCF_000390325.3. Classification (NCBI taxonomy): domain Eukaryota; kingdom Viridiplantae; phylum Streptophyta; class Magnoliopsida; order Solanales; family Solanaceae; genus Nicotiana; species Nicotiana tomentosiformis. Next base: position 19,149,371 of record NC_090822.1, read on the forward strand.
TAGATGCGTAGGGGAGGTAGCATCTGTGGGTCCACATACATGGATAGGTGCCCGCAGAAGCGGAAGTGAGGAGGTCAGACAGCGTCCGCATGTGCGAGGTCTTTTCCGCACCCGCGTGGTCGCAAATGCGGATATGGAGCGCAGGTGTGAAGTTGGGGGAATTAATGACTTTCCGTAGGTGCGGTGTTTCTTCCACAGATGCGGCACCGCATGTGCACAGATTTGGCTGCAGGTGCGAAAGCCCTGGGCAGAAAGTATAAAAAGAACACTTCGCAAATTTTGGTTCATTTCCATCATTTTCAAGCCGGTGTTTGGAGCTTTTGGAGTGATTTTGAGGAGAGATTCAGATGGTTTTCATTGAGGTAAGTTGCTTGTGCTCTAATACTCCTATCTATGGTAATTTCTCGTTGTTTAATCATTTAATTAGTGGGAATTACAGGTGAAAATGAGAGGTTAGGGCTTGGGATTTTGGAGAGTTTGATGGGAGGAATTGAGGGATTAAACGGTGTCGGATTTTGCTAAATTTCATATGTATGGACTCATGAGTGAATGGGATTTCACGTTTTGTAATTTTTGTAAGATTTCGAGACGTGGTCCCGGGAGCCGGGTTTGAGCCAATTTCGGGTTTTGGTCTAAATTGGTAGTTTTTCTTGTGGAATTCATTCCTTTAGCATAAATTGATGGTATTGTACTGATTGTGAATAGATTTGGAGCATTTGGAGGCCGAATCGAGGGGCAAAAGCATCGTAGAGTAGGGATTTGATCGGTTTGAGGTAAGTAACGATTGTAAATCTGGTCCTAAGGGTATTAAACCCCGAAATTTTGTATCATTTTACTATTTGGAGGTGGCGCACATGCTAGATGACGGGAGTGTGGGCGTGCACCATTGGGGATTGTGACTTGGTCCGTCCCGTATCAACTGTAAAGTTGAATATTTTGTTGAAATTATATGATTCTTATGTGTTTTAGAAAGAATTTCTGTAAATCAGGCTGGGTGCCATGTTTAGGCCTTATGCCAGTGTTGTTTGGACCCTTAGAGGTCTTTTCTTGCTATCCTCTCATTGTTTTTGATTGAAAATCTATACTCAGTCATGTTTATACATATTTACAACATAACTCAGTCTCTATTACTCTATTTTGATGCATCATATAAATGTTGTTTGGGCTGAATACTTTATTTTCTGAGAGCTCGAGAGGCTGGAGAGGTTTATGACTGAGTGAGGCCGAGGGCCTGATTTGTGAAGATATTTATGGGATCGGGCTGCATGCCGCAACATGTTTGATATAGGCCGAGGGCCTCATTGATTTATGCCATGATTGGCTTGATATAGCGCTTGGGCTGAAGGAGCCCCTCCGGATTCTGTACACACCCCGAGTGAGCGCAGGTACCTACTGAGTGCGAGTGCTGAGTGACTGGGAGGCATGAGTGATGGTGAAGTCTGCCCTAGGGGCTGTATACGCGTGATTGTGAGGTTTGCCCGAGGGACTGTATCTGAGTGATGTTGCCTGAGGGCCTGATTATGATTTCATTATTTTTGCTCACATTTGCATTGAGCCTTTGTTTGAAAACTATTGAAAGATGTCTTTAAATGATTTTACTGGAACTGAATTTAAAGAGCTGATTTGATTCAAACTCTGGTTTTAAAAGCATGCTATATTTTTTTCTGAATTTTTGTGATATGAGCTTTACTTGCATTATTGCTCGTCACTACTTCTCAGTTTTTATTTACTGTTGTTACTTACTGAGTTGGCATACTCACGTTACTCCCTGCACCTTGTGTGCATATCCAGGCGTACCTAGACACAGTAGCGGCTGTTGACTATTCTGGTTGCAGATTTTCTCGGGGATAGCAAGGTAGCTGCCTGGCGATCGCAACCCTGCTCTTCTCCCTCTTATCTTCCTTTACTTGTATTTAGCTATTTTCCATACTATGTTAGTCTCAATATTGTTAGACAAATTGTGTTAGATGCTCATGATTAGTGACACCCCGATGTCGGGCTTTTCTTTACGCACTTTGATTGATTTGAACTCCTTTACGAAGGTTTTTATGTTAAATAGTCTTGAAATTATCTTTGAAATGAAAATATCAGTTTGTTTTGGAAATGAGTCGGCTTGCCTAGTTCCACGATAGGCGCCATCACGATATGGTTAGTTTGGGTCGTGACAGGTAGTGTATGTCTTATCTTTAAGAAAAATCCGATAAAAAATCGAGAAACCAACATAAACTGAATCGATAAAAAATTGACTTAATTGGTTTGATTTGGTTCCAATATTAAAAAAACAAACTTACTTGGTTTGTTTTTTTTAATAGGAAAAATTCGATCCAAACCGAACCATAAACACCCCTATCTTGAAGTGTCAGACTATCCTTTTTAACCATTTGGCGTTTGAAATCATTAGTTCGACTAATTCAAATTCACATTGTAGAAAATCTAAAAAGAGAAGCGGGGTTTAGCATTCCTTACTAAAGATGACTCCATTCTAATGGTTTGAATGCAAGTTACATTTATCATTACACATCCCCTTGGTGATCATTCTTTCTTTTTATATATACTAGTATCTATGAATATGCGTTGGACGATAATAATGGCACGTGATGATTTAAATATTTATTTATATGAAGGAACAATAAAATTTAATTAATGAGAGAAATTTTATATACAATAATACAACAATCATCTAAATGCCGAAAAATATTATTATATTAGCATAATACATGAATTTAAAATAAAAGGACATCAACAAAACTTACACAAATGATCAATTTTGTCATGTTAGTTAGATAATTATATATTATAGTTTAAAAGTATTTATTGTGATGGTATCTTAATGTGATGACCCGATAAGTCATTTTTAATTTTAACCTTCATTGATGTATTCCGAGACCTTGAATAGCTCCATTTAGCATTCTTCGACTTACGTGCGCAGTCCGTATATTTTTCTAGAAAGCCTTTATGTGAAAAATTGATAAAAATGTGAAATAGTGCTTTAAAAATTCAATTAAGTTGACTTCGGTCAATATTTTGAGCAAACGGATCCGGATCAATCTTTTGACAGTCCCGATGGGTCCATATCGTGTTTGGTATTTGGGCGTATGCCCGAAATCAAATTCTAAAGTTCATAGCTCGAATTATCGCCATTTGACGAAAACTAGAAATTTAAAGGTAAAGAATTCCTAAATTTGACCATAATTGGATTTGTTTTGGTACCGGGTCCCGATTTGGATTCCGAGAGTTTGATCTGCTTTGTAACAATATTTATGACTTATGAACACAATTTGAAGTTATTCCGAGGTGTGTAGACACTCTTTCCGTTAGTTTTTGAAAAACAAATGAAAAGTTTGATTTTATAAAGTTTGAATTTCTAAAGTTTGACCGGAGATGTGACTTTTTAGCAAACGACTCCGGAATAGAATTTTGATGATATCAATAGTTTCGTATGGTGATTTTGGACTTAGGATTATGTCCGGATATTTATTTGGAATTTCGCAATAGATTTTGACTTGAAATGACGAAAGTTGAAAAATGAATGATTTTTAGAAAGTATGACCGAAAGTTGACTTTATTGATATCAGGTTCAAATTTTGATTCTAGAAATTGGAACAATTCCATTATGTCATGTAAGACTCGCGTGCAAAATTTGAAGTCATTCCGGATTGATTTGATACGTTTCGGCGCAAATTATAGAATTCGAAAAATTCATAAACTCATAATTCGATTCGAGGTGCGATTCATAGTTTTGATGTGATTTGAGGCCTCGAGCAGCTCTGTGTTATGTTATGAGACTTATTGGTATATTTGGACAACGTCCCGAGTGGCTCGGATGAGTTTTGGATGGGGTTCGGATCGTTGGCGCCTTGTTGAAGCTGCTGGAATTTCTGTTGGCAGAAGCTGTTTTTGGCAGCAACTAGTGCAATCCTCTTCGGACTTTGGAAGCTTATATCTTGAAATCTATAAGGAATCTGAAGATTTGCGAAACATAAAAGTTGTAGCTCTTTGATTCTAGTTTCCATAAATATTAACCATTCATCATTTGAATATTTGTGTATAAAGTTATGATCGATTGACTGAAGGTTGGTACTGCAGATTTTGGTTACAGCAGTGTGCATCGTCAGATTTCTGATGCGCAGAGCTAAATTTGGAAGCTTATATATCGAAATCTATAAGGAATATGGAAATTTTCAAAACATAAAATTTTTAGCCCTTTGATTCTAGTTTTCATAAAGATAAACTTATCATCATTTGGACATTTGTATAGAAAGTTGTGTTTGATTGGCTGAAGGCTGGTACTGCAGATTTTGGCTACAGTAGTGTGCTTCGCCAGATTTCTGATGCGCAAAGCTGATTTTGGGAGCTTATATCTCACAATCTATAAGGAATTGAGAGATGAGCAAAACATAAAAGTTGTAGCCCTTGGTGTATAGTTTCCAGAAAAATAAACCATTCATCATTTGGACATTTGTATAGAAAGTTATGATCGATTTACTAAAGTCTAGTACTGTAGTTTTCACTGAAATAAGTTGAAGTAGGTCGCATTTTAAAGATGCGATCTACTTGGGCAGAAACTATATTTCGGGGTTTCGGCCATTTTAACATATTTGGAGCTATGAAGCTCGGATTGAAGCGATATTTGAGGCAAGTTTTACCATATGGATTGGGGTAAGTGTTCTATATCCAAAAGTGATTATACTTCATGATTCCATGGTTATTTTCATCAATTATTAGTGAATCAAATGGAAGAAATTGGAGAAATTTGTAAAAGTTTTAAAAAATAAAAATTTAAGATTTGGATGTCGATTCATTATCGGAATTTGATAAAATTAGTATGGTTGAACTCGTATCGGAATGTATATTCGAATTTCATCAATTTTTATCGAGTTTCGAGATGCGGGCCCCATGACTGACTTTTAGAAAAAATTTGGAAATCGACGTATTATTATCCGGAATTATTTTCTATGAATTGTAATTATTTTATAAAAATATTTTGGCTAGATTGGAGCCGTCCGAAGGTCGTTTCGCGCAAGAAGGCTATTTTGGAATATCGGCCTAACTCCGTTAAGGTAAGTGTCTTGTCTAACTTTGTGTGGGGGAAACCACCCCTTAGGTATTGGGATGATTGTGTCATTCATGTTATGTGAAGGTCGTGTATGCGAAGTGACGAGTGGCTACACAACCTATATCTGGTATTTGACCGGTTTGGACCGTTAGGCTCCTTTTATACAATTGATTGTAAATATCGTTTCATGATTATATCTTTTGTTATTAGAGCTGTTTGTACGTGCTTTACTTGAGATTGTTAGCACATGTTCCATCCTTGTTGACAAGTTCACCCATATATGCTAATTGTTGATTGTAATCACTCGTTGAATTCATGTTTTACCTGCTACATGCCTTAATTGTTAATTGATGCTTATAAATTGTGCTTTGACTTATGGATTGACATTTCTTTGTTATTTGATTTCGTGAGCTATCGTGTATCCTTTTTCATTAGTTGTGATTTCTTTGTGTAGCTTCGTCATTTCTCTTGATTTTGTGGTATGTCGTAGTTGGTTGTAAATTTTTTGGTAATTATTGAGAGGGATCGGGTTGCACGCCGCAACGGATATGATTTAATATTGAGTGGGATCGGATTGCATGCCGCAACAGATATGATTTAATATTGAGTGGGATCGGGTTGCACGCCGCAACAGATATGATTTAATATTGAGAGGGATCGGGTTGCACGCCGCAACATATATGATTATTATTGTGAGGGATCGAGTTACACGCCGCAACAAATGAATAAATATGAAATTATTGTGATATTAAGGTTAATTCCGATTGTGACTCTCATGGTGCATTTCATGCTAGGACGACTACTGTGGTTTCTTAAATCACCTCATCGTATTTTGATCATAATTAATTAACCATCAATTTATTAAAAATGGAACAATATGGACTTCTTGTATGAGTCATGCATCTTATGTGATGTGTTAAGTTGATTCCAAATTTAGCGAAAGTAAATGAAAGAATTTTCAAGTTGTTTCACTGGTGTGTCTTTCAAAGATAAAACTTATATTTTATTCGGAGATTTACTAAATTAGTTGGTGATTATATTTTTCTCTAATTGATACTTCACCTTTCTCATTATCTTATTGTCGCATAAATTGCGTGAAAAATTATTATTAGTTTCTACCTTAATAAATTTCATATTTATCTCATTATAACTGGATCAAATGCCTTATTTTGTATAAATACAATATTTTACTGGATCTCATATATTTCTAAACTAAATTAAATTGATATTCTATTTGCACAACCACTCCACCATTTTACCTTATTTAAATCCTAAATTGGCTTAATGACTTATTTAATGTTTCGGTGTGTTTAATTTGGAAATTGTATTTAATTGTGTTTAAATTATTCATTGGTCATCTTGGTTGACATTGATACGGAAATTATACACATGGTAGCACGAGGATCTTGCCGTGCAAAAGTGATTTGGGAGATGTGGGCACAAGATGCCTCCTATGTAAGAATTGGAAGTTGTGAATCATGAATTGAGATTTCGAGGAGTGATACCTCGGGTAATTTATTTTGAATTACATGCATCATAAATAATTTAATTGATTGATTGATTTGTCATATGATTCCTTACTTGAACCTACTCATATGTCATTTGTACTCTGACTATGTTGTTGCGTAATTACTTGATTATTTTCTCGTTGTTATTTCGTATTCTCATTGTTGATTTGAGTTGGAAATTCTTTGGTTAATGGCCTTACATTGATATTCCTTCCTTGTTGTCTTTATGTAGTATTTTGTACAAGTTTATATGTCTGGTAGGTGTCTTGACCTGGCCTCGTCACTACTCTACCGAGGTTAGGCTTGATACTTACTGGGTACCGCTGTGGTATACTCATACTACTCTTTTGCAGATTTTTGTGCAGATCCAGGTATCTCAGTGTTGTCGATAATCATGCTAATTGATTGGACATTGCTGTGGAGACTTAAGGTATACATGTTGTCGTGTTCGCAGGCCCAGAGTCACCTTGTGATGATTCAAAATATTATCTTTAAATTTAATAAGTAATTCTGTATTTTAAGACCTCTAAAAGCACCATTTATCATTCCTCGACTTACGTGCGCAACCCATACAATTTTCCGGAGAGTTTTTATGAAACAGAAGGGATTAAAATATAAAATAGAGCTTTAAAACTGAACTGAATTGACTTTGGTCAACATTTTGAATAAACGGACTCGGATCAGTATTTTGACAATTCCGGTAGGTCCGCATCGTGACAATTCCGAGGTCCCTACCCGAGATATGGAATTTTGATGAAAAATTAAAAGCTTAAAAGCTTAATGATTTTTAAGAAATTACTGATGTTGGGTTTATTGGCCTCGGGTTTGTATTTTGGCTTCGGATCCCTGTATAGGTCCATTATAATATTTATGACTTATCTGCCGAATTTGGTGAGAATCAAAGTTGATTTGACGTGATTCGGACGTCCGGTTGCAAAAATATAAGTTTTAAAGTGTTCTTGAAAATTTCCTTTGATTTGGTGTCTGATACGTAGTTCTAGGTGTTATTTTGGCAATTTGATCGCGCGGGCAAGTTCGTATGATGTTTTAGGACTTGTGTGCATGTTTGGTTTGGAGCCCCGAGGGTTCGGGTGAGTTTCAGATAGGCTACGAGATGATTTTGAACTTAGAAAATCTGGTTTTTGAGCTTTTGCTGTCATCTAGTGCATTGTGCTTCGCGATCGCGAAGCCATTTTTGCGATTGCGAAGAGGAAATTGTAAGTAGTGAGTTTTACTCTTCGCGTTCGCGAAGATAGGAACGGGATCGCGGAAGGTAAACTCCCAGTGCACTGCAAACGCAAGGGACCAGTTGCGATCGCGTAGAAGGAAGGAAAGCAGAAGCTAGGCACGTCAATTGTATTACGCGATCGCGTAAGGCTGAAAAAATGTACTCCGCGATCGCATGACCATTTGCGCGATCGCGTAGAGTTAAAAATCCGGGCAGCCAAAATGTGCTTCGCGATCGCGAATCCATTCCCGCGATCGCGAAGAATAAAATGAATCTGGGCAAAGTTGTTCTACGCGATCGCGATGAATAACAATATGAAAAACAGAACTTAAGTTCTGGAAATGGGGTTTCGACCCATTTTCAACTCTTTTCCATTTTAAAGCCCGGGTAAGGCGATTCTTGAGTGATTTTCACGGAAAAACATTGGGGTAAGTGTTCCTTATCCTATATTGATTATATTTCATGATTTTATACTCATTTATATCATGAATCCGTGAATTTATGGAAGAAAAATCAGATTTTTATAAAATCTTCCAAAAACAAAAATTTAATATTTGATGGTCCATTTGACATCAGAATTTGATAAATTTTGTATGGTTGGACTCGTATCGGAATGGGTGTTCGGATTTCGTAAGTTTTTCCGAGATTTGAGACATGGGTCCCACTGTCGAATATTTTAATGAATTTCGAATTATTATCCGGAAAATTAGTAAATTCATATGGAATTAATTTCTATGATTCGTATTGAGTATATTGAATTGTTTGTGAATAGATTTGAAGATTTTGGAGACAAATTTAAAAGGAAAAGTTGTGGTCGAGTAATTGATTGGAATTTGCAAAGTGAGGTAAGTGTCGTGGTTAACCTTGACTTGAGGGAATAGAACCCTTAAATTATTTGTTATGTGAATTGCACGTGAACGACGTATAGGCGAGGTGACGAGTGTTTATACGTCGTCAAATTAATTGTTTGCCTGCTTACTTGAAAAATTATAAATTATTTTAAATCATGAATTAATTATTATAATAATTGTTTCTCTCCTATCCTTTGTCAAATATTTATTCTTGAATTCCTGCATTAACTGTTACATTCTATTTGAATTATGTGCTTTAATTGTTATCTGACATTTAACATATTAAATATTAAACTGCATATTTTCTCTCTGATTTTCATAATAATTATCTATTTACCTTTGTTTGTTTCATAATTAAATCATAATTATTGTATGCTTGTTGTCTTATAATTTTAAATTAATTGTTGCATTTATTGGGAAAATCTCTTCAACAGAGTTGATTATAATGAATATATTGGAGGATCGGGTTGCATGCCGCAACAGAATTAATTATAATGAATATATTGGAGGATCGGGTTGCACGCCGCAACAGACTTATTTAAAAGTCTATATATACTTGATTGAAATAAATAGATGACAGACTTGATTAAAATGAGTATATTGGAGGAGCAGGTTGCACGCCGCAACAGAATGGAATATGAATATATTGGAGGAGCGGGTTGCCCGCCGCAACAAAATGGAATATGAATATATTGTGAGAGCGGGTTGCACGCTGCAATGGAAATTGATGAAAATGCTAATTGGTTATGACTGCTGAGTTGGCTTCAATTATTATAAATGAGTTACCCGATTTATTTCTATTATTTGTTGTTGTTACTAATATTGCGTACAGGTTAATGTAAGTGACCCGCCTTAGCCTCGTCACTATTTCGTCGAGGTTAGGCTCAGCACTTACCAGTACATGGGATCAGTTGTACTAATACTACACTCTGCACTTCTTGTACAGATTTTGGAGTTGATCCCAGTGGCGTACCATAGACTTGCTCGAATTTTAGCTACCAGAGGAGACTTGAGGCATAACTGCATGGCGTCCACAGTTCTGAAGTCCCCGTCTATTTTACTTTAGTTGTGTGTTTATCTCCAGACAACTTTATTGTATTCAGACCTTTATTTGTATTTATTCTAGAAGCTCGCGCACTTGTGACACCAAATTCTGGGATGGCATTTAGACACCATTGTTTTTTTATGGATTATTCACTATATTTCATATTTCACTTCCGCATTTGTTCTTTGTTGTTACTAAATTTTTAAAATAGTTTTAAAAATGGATAATATTATTCTAACGTTGGCTTGCCTAGCAAGTGAAATATTAGGCGCCATCACGGTCCGAAGGTGGGAATTTCGGGTCGTGACACACCTTATGATATTTTTCCTGCACTGTTAATTCTATTCCGGAACAGTTGTATTTAGAGATTTTATTTTCTAGTAAACTCTTGTGATGACCCAAAATATTATCTTTAAATTTAATAAGTAATTCTGTGTTCTAAGACCTCGAAAAGTACCATGTATCATTCCTCGACTTGTGTGCGCAGTCCGTACAATTTTCCGAAAAGTTTTTATGTGTAAACTAGATTAAAATATGAAATAGAGCTTTAAAACTCAACTGAGTTGACTTTGGTCAACATTTTGAGCAAACGGACCCGGATCAGTATTTTGACAATTCCGAGATATGAAATTTTGATGAAAAATTAAAAGCTTGAAAGCTTAATGATTTTTCAGAAATTACTGATGTTGGATTTAGTGACCTCGGGTCTGTATTTTGGTTCCTGAGCCTGGTATAGGTCCACTATAATATTTATGACTTGTCTGCCTAATTTGGTGAGAATCAGAGTTGATTTGACGTGATTCAGATGTCCGGTTGTAAAAATATAAGTTTTAAAGTTTTTTTGAAACTTTGCTTTGATTTGGTGTCTGATTCGTAGTTCTTGGTATTATTTTGGCGATTTGATCGCGCGAGCAAGTTTGTATGATGTTTTAGAACTTGGGTGCATGTTTGTTTTGGAGCCCCGAGGGCTCGGGTTAGTTTCGGGTGGTTAACAGATCATTTTTGGACTTGGAAAAAATTGCAGAAATCTGTATCTGGTATCCTTCTTCGCGTTCGCGAAGAAGAAACTGCAGGCAAATAAAAATTACTCTTCGCGTTCGCAAAGGGGAGGCCGCGTTCGCGAAGGCTTGAGGTGCAAAGCTTCGCGTTCGTGATCGAAGCCTCGCGTTCGCGAAGGGAAAGAGGCTGGCCAGGATAATTAGCCTTCACGTTCGTGAAGGGCATCTCGCGTTCGCGTAGGCCAAGCCAGGCAAGCATCGCGTTCGCGAGGCAGCCCTCACGTTCGCGAAGAGTTAAAAAATTGGACAACACAAATTTGTGCTTCGCGAACGTGAGGCACTGACCGCGTTCGCGAAGGGTAAAAATCCCAGAAACAGAACTTAAGTTCTGGAAATGTGGTTTCGACCCATTTCTAACTCTTTTCCATTTTTGAGCTCGGGTAAGGTACTTTTTGGGCGATTTTCACGGGAAAATATTGGGGTAAGTGTTTCTTATCCTATATTGATTATATTTTATGATTTCATATTTATTTATATCATGAATCCGTGAATTTATGGAAGAAAAATTAGATTTTTATAAATTCTTCAAAAAATGAAAATTTAAGATTTGAAGGTCCATTTGATATCGTAATTGGATAATATTTATATGGTTGAACTCGTAGCGAAACGGGTGTTCGGATTTCGCGAGTTTTCCGGAATTTGAGATGTGGGTCCCACTATCGAATATTTTAATGAATTTCGAATTTTTATCCGGAAAATTAGTAAATTCATATGGAATTAATTTCTATGATTCGTATTGAGTATATTGAATTGTTTATGAATAGATTTGAAGCTTTTGGAGACAAATTTAAAAGGAAAAGTTCTGGTCGAGTAATTGATTGGAATTTGCAAAGCGAGGTAAGTATCGTGGTTAACCTTGACTTGAGGGAATAGAACCCTTAAATTAATTGTTATGTAAATTTCATGTGAACGATGTATAGGCGAGGTGACGAGTGTCTATACGTCGTCAAATTAATTATTTCTCTGCTTACTTAAAAAATCATAAATTATTTTAAATCATGAATTAGTTATTATAATAATTGTTTCTCTCCTATTCTTCATCAAATATTAATTCTTGAATTCCTGAATTAATTGTTATATGCTATTTGAATTATGTGCCTTAATTGTTATTTGAAATTTAGCATATTAAATATTAAACTGCATATTTTCTCTCTGATTTCCATAATAATTTGCTATTTGCCTTTGTTTGTTTCATAATTTAATCATAATTATTGTATGCTTGTTGTCTTATAATTTTATATTAATTATTGCATTTATTGGGGAAATTTCTTCTATAAGAATTAGTAAATGAATATGTTGGAGGATCGGGTTGCACGCTGCAACAGAATTAATTATAATAAATATATTGGAAGATCGGGTTGCACGCCGCAACAGACTTATTAAAAAGTCCATATTGGAGGATCGGGTTGCACATTAAAAAGTCCATATTGGAGGATCGGGTTGCACGCCGAAACAAACTTATTTAAAAGTCGACATATATATATATATATATATATATATATATATATATATATATCTGGGGATCGGGTTGCACGCTACAACAGACTTGATTAAAATGAATATATTGGAGGAGCGGGTTGCATGCCGCAACATAACCGAATGTGAATATATTGTGAGAGCGGGTTGCACGCTGCAACAGAATTGAATGTGGATATATTGTGAGAGCGGGTTGCACGCTGCAACAGAATTGATGGAAATGATAATTGGTTATGACTGCTGAGTTGGCTTCAATTATTATAAATGAGTTGCCTGATTTATTTCTATTATTATTGTTGTTACTAATATTGCGTACAGGTAATGTAAGTATCCCGCCTTAGCCTCGTCACTACTTCATCGAGGTTGGGCTCAGCACTTACCAGTACATGGCGTCGGTTGTACTGATACTATATTCTGCACTTCTTGTTCAGATTTTGGAGTTGGTCCCAACGGCGTACCATAGACTTGCTCAGATTTTAGCTACTCACAGGAGACTTGAGGTATAATTGCACGGCGTTCGCAGTTCTGAAGTCCCCGACTACTTTACTTTAGCTATGTGTTTGTTTCCAGACAACTTTATTTTATTCAGACCTTTATTTGTATTTATTCTAGAAGCTCGTGCACTTGTGACACCAATTCTGGGATGGTATTTAGACACCGTTGTTTTTATGGATTATTCACTATATTTTAGACTTTACTTCCGCATTTTTTCTTTGTTATTAACAAATTCAAAAATTGTTTTAAAAATGGATAATACTATTCTAACGTTGGCTTGCCTAGCAAGTGAAATGTTAGGCGCCATCACAGTTAGAAGGTGAGAATTTTGGGTCGTGACAACTCTGTAGAGCTTGTGACTTGTACTACCGGTTTTTGGGAATTGTAGGAAGTTTCTATTTCAGATTAATCAATATGATTGGTTTCCTTATTATTGTTCAAGTTGAACTGTTAAAAATGGCTAAAATTATTCTAACGTTGGCTTGCCTAGGAAGTGAAATGTTATGCGCCATCACGGTCCCGAAGGTGGATATTTTGGGTCGTGACACTTAACGAACACTTCTTTGTGGAGAATATTATTTTTGTGTATGTTTCCTTCTAATTCGTTGGTTGCTCTGCCTTAACCTGAACTCTTGTTGTCGATCTTGATATCTCTCTTGAAAGTGAAATATATAGTTATTCGTGCAAGAAAACATATTGCGGTAAATATAGTCAAATATTTAGGATGTTTGTCCTTATGATTTATTTATTATATCTGCAAAACATAAACATACTAAAAATTATTTTCACACAAATTTAAAAGGATATTCCTTAGTTTCCGAAGACGGAAGTTGAATTCAGGGATAAGAATATACTTAGTAGCACATTAACCAATATCATAATTTTTGCATGTATGACGTTATTGTCAAAACTTCTATGTACCATTTGTGTGCTATTACATAAGCTATTCGGCTTATATATGTTTTTTAGTAGCATGACATGCATATTTTTCTTCAAAATTAACCTATATACAATGGAAGATCAATTTTAACTTAGTCTATTATATATACGGTGACACATTGTGTCATGATGACCCAAAAGGTCATCTTATGTTTTAAAACTCGAATCTGCGCTCTTAAGACTTAAAAATCTCATTTTTACCCTTCTCATTTTGCGTGCGCTGTTCGGGTAGGTTTCTGAAAAGCTTTTATGTTGAAAACTAATAAAAATAAATTTTTTTGCCTTAAAAGTTGATTTTAGTTGACTTCGGTTAATATTTTTGGTAAACAGGCCCGAATCTGTGTTTAGACGGTCCCGGTAGGTCCGTATCGAATTATGGGACCTGGGGATATGTCCGGAATTGAATTTGGGGGTCCCTAACTTGAGTTATGAATTTTTGATAAAAAATAAAAGTTTGGAAATTATTTATTTTAAGAATTGATTGATATTTGGCATTGTTAGTATCAGGTCTGTATTTTGGTTCCGGAGCCCGGTACGGGTTCATTATAGTATTTAAGACTTGTCTGTGAAATTTGATGAGAAACAGAGTTGATTTGATGTGATTCAGACGTTCAGTTGAGAAAATAAAAATTTTAAAGTGTTCTTGAGATTTTCATTTGATTTGGTACTAAATTCGTAGTTCTAGGTATTATTTTGGTGATTTGATCACGCGAGCAAGTTCGTATGATATTTTTAGACTTGCGTGCGTAGTGGTTTGGAGACCCAAGGGCTCGGGTGAGTTTTGGATAGGTTACAGAGTGATTTGGACTTGGAAAAAATAGCTGATGTGCTTCAGCTGTGTTGCAGGCCTCAGACCTCGCAAATGTGAGGTCAGGGTTGGCATTTGCGATCACTGTTGAGGTCGCATTTGCAAACTTCTCATCGCAAATGCGAAGAGAAGCCGGGCCAGCATGTGTTCGCAATTGTGAACTTTACTTCGCATTTTTGAAGGGAGTCTAGGAGGGGTATGGATCGCAAATGTGATCTTTTGTCCGCATTTGCGAGGTCAGTGATCGCAATTGCGATACTTTCCTCGCATTTGCGAAGGGCAGCACGATTGTGAAGGCTTCACAATTGCGATAGCCCCTTCGCAATTGCGAGCTTCGCATTTGCGAAGCTCAGGTCGCAAATGCGACGTCTGCAGCTGAACAAAATGACTTTTGGACGGGAATTTTCATTTATTTCCCAAATTTTGAAGACCTAAAATACAAGAGGCGATTTTCCAAAGACCATCTCTTCCCCAAATCATAGGTAAGTGATTCTAATCTGGTTTCTTTCAATCTTTCACTACATTTTACAAGATTTCAACCTAAACCAATTACAAGATTTCAACCTCAACCTAAGGGATTTCGGAAATTTGGGGATTTAGACCTCAATTTGAGGTCGGATTCCAAAACCAATTATATATTCGGGCTCGGGGGTGAATGGGTAAATAGATTTTGGTCCGAACCTCGGGTTTTTACCAAGCGGGCCCGGGGTCGATTTTCGACTTTTTGGAGAGAAATTTAATTTATGCAATATACTTAATTCCTTTAGCAATATTTGATATTATTGAGTCATTTTTGAATAGATACGAGTGGTTTGGAGGTGAATTCCAAAGGAAAAGCTGTGATTGAGAATTTAGTGGTCTTCGGAGCGAGGTAAGTGTTGTGTCTAATCCTGACTTGAGGGAATTAGGAACCTTAGATTACTTGCTAAGTGAAATTCATGTGAGCGGTGTATATGTGAGGTGACGAGTACTTATGCGCCGCCAATTTACCTATTTTCCATGTTTCTCAGTTTTTTCTTATATTGTCTCATTCCTATGCCTAATTGCGATGTGTTATACAAGTGTTGTTCAATTGATCGTCATTATCATGTTTACGGATTTTTTGGTAATAATTGAGTTTTTATTTCAAAGTTGAGATTGATGTTATGGAACCAAATGTGGAAGTAAGGTTTGTACTTGTTATTCTATCTCCCTGTTGTTATTTATGCATTGCATTATGGTAAGGGAGAGTGTTAATGCACGAAGGGTGATGCCGTGCCTAATTGTGAGTATTAATGCACGAAGGGTGATGCCGTGCCATATTGTGAGTATTAATGCACGAAGGGTGATGCCGTGCCATATTGTGAGTATTAATGCACGAAGGGTAATGCCGTGCCATATTGTGAGTATTAATGCACAAAGAGTGATGCCGTGCCATATTGTGAGTGTTAATGCACGAAGGGTGATGCCGTTCCATGATATGAGAGTTAATTCATGAAAGGTGATGCCGTGCTATTTCTATTAATTTTATTGTGAGATGGAGAGTAAAATCACGAAGGGTGATGTCGTGCATTTTTCCTTACTGTATTCACTATTCCTGTTAATTTATGGTATATTGACTGCTCCAGTGATCATTCTGTTGTAGTTCTTTATCTTGTATTCCCCTAAGTATGTTCCCCTCCCGACAATTTCTATTTAGATCTTCATTTCTGTTATTTGTATATATACTGTTAAATTGTACAGGTTGATTCGTAGGTGCCTTGCCTTAGCCTCATCACTACTTCGTCGAGGTTAGGCTCGACACTTACCAGTACATGGGGTCGGTTGTACTAATACCGCACTCTGCACTTTCTGTGCAGATTTTGATACCGCCTCGGGTTGATCGAGATTCTGCTATTGGTCCGCTATCCAGAGACTCAAGGTAGATCTGTCGGCGTTCACAGACCTTGAAGTCCCCCGTCTATCTTTTATGTTCTACTATTTTTTTCATTCAGACAATTGTATTTTTTTCTGACTATTACTTGTAGCAAATTCTAGAACGCTCGTGAATTGTGACTCCATATCCGGGTGGCAGTAGTTAATACAAATTTATGATATTCCGCACTCATTACATTTTATCTTAGTTATTTATTGTTAATTACTGAATGGAAATAAGGAATTGGTTAATGATTCTCTAACGTTGGCTTGCCTAGCAAGTGAAATGTTAGGTGCCATCATGGTCGCGTCAGTGGAAATTTTCGGGTCGTGACACAGTGATACTAACATACGTAAGAAATAAGAAACTTGACAACAAACATGTATGGTAAAAAGTTATTTGGTATTAAATTATTTAAGTATTCTTCTTGGTAGTAATTATTGACATCATTTTCTGCTGAGTCAAAACTTGAAAAATAATTTGTTTTTCTATAGAACTTTGCAATCAACCTTTTATTAAGTTGATCAACATATTCATTTCTGCTACCTAAGATATCTTTTTAATTCTATCATGCGATTTGCACAAATTACATTTTAATCTAATGATAGAAATATTTCTCTTATTAAATGCACTACTATTACCATTGTGAGTGATAACCAAGTGTTCAGGAAGAACCAAATCATCTTTTATTGAATGCTCTTCTTCATTTCCGACACAAGGCAAGAAGACACTGAATACTGGATCTGTTCTTACTTTATATTTCTTGTCAGTTGAATCTTTTTCGTTCGAGTCCAGAAGTATAACTTTGGCAAGCTAGCTTTTACGGTCTCTGCTTTTGTCGATTTTGGAACTACTGGTAGTACTTGATAGAAATCACCTCCCAAACCATTAATTTTTCACCAAACAGTTCATTGATATCCAATATATCCCTAGAACTCTGGACAATCATTTCGATTGTTTGACACTTAGCCATAGGTGCTTCATCCCATATTATTAATTTTGCTTTCCTTATAAATTTAGCACAATTGCTCTGCTTTGATATATTTGTGATGGTTATTTAAGTTGTTTTGAATAGGTATATAAAATTTAAAGTGGGTGGTCTCACAATAAAATCGTTGTTGGTACCCCACTTGCTATTATTGCTAACGGTGTCATGCCTTTTGATATGATATTTGCAAGTAATGCATGACATATAAATATTATTTTGATTCCGCCGGAGGCATCTATAAAGAATAATCTCGTTATACCATAGTTGACTCTTTATAATATAGTCTTGAATGCTTGTTCTTGTTTAGGATTTAGTTTTGATTGTACTTCCTCATACACTTGTATAACATTTTGATTCTTAATAATATACTAACCTTTTTACTTTGTGTTCTAACGCTCTTTTTATGGAATTAATTTATATACCCTAAGATATTTTTTAACTTGATTAGGAATTTTACTCATATGATGAATTTAAAAAATAATTGAATTGGATTCTCTTGCTAAATAATTAATTAAAAGATTTAATTATTTAGTTTTAACATTAAAAAATAATATATTTTATGTTGATTCCGATCTTAATATTAGTTCATCTCTTGTTTTGAATATTTAATTAACTCTTACCAATCATTTTTTCTCTCTTTCTCACATACTTATATTCTTAAATATTTTCTTAGTTGTTGTTTAATAATTAGGTATTTTTCAATATTACACGAAAAATTGATTAAAAAAATATTATTTGAGTAGAACAATAGTTCAAATATAATATAAAAATATATTATCGTGGAAGTATTTGTTTTTCTCAATTTTAACTCTTTGTGCAGTCCATTTAATATTACTTTTATGTTTTCTCCACATTGGACATTATGTAATGGTAATGTATTGCCAATACAGAGGATTCTTATGAAATTAATTTTATTAAACCTTCCTACATATTTTTAATGAGTATTTAATAGACAAAATTTTATTAATTTTAAAATATTAAATATTAAAAATTAGCATAGAATGTATTGTAGTCCAAAAAATAGGTTATTGTAGTTATGATATTTCCCTATGAGTTCTCCCGTTTAATATTTTAGGGCTATTTTGATATATTAATATTGTATTTATGAAATATAATCTCTCATTTTTCTATATATATTTGTACAATATAATACATTCTCAAATTAAATTAGAAATAGGACATTATAATACGTTTTCAAATTAAATTAATAATAGAAATTTTTAAGAAATATATCCTAAAAGTAATAGGATTACATGATTAAACATATTTACTTGTTTAATTTTATATGAATTAGACAGCCCAAAATTAATTATACTAATAGGATTACTAAAGGTAATCATGTAGGATTCCTAACATATAGTATTATGTCCTAAAACTAATAGGATTATAAAGCTAATATCTAAAATTTCTGTTATGTCCTTTTATTCCGAGTTATTATGCTTAATATTATAAGGTTATTTTGGTAAACCGACATTGTATTCATACTTTTATAATAATATAGATACATATTTAAAATATATTGTTAATGCAATGTATATATATATATATAGGAAAAGGCTAATATCACCCTTGAACAACCAGGGTAGCTATCTCGAACCTTGACGATTAAGGGTAAAAGTGGTCAGTAGGTGAAAATTTGACTATAAAATAGCTAAGACAATATTGTGGGAACGATTAGATGTTTTAGGGCTACAATAGAGAAAAACAGAATCTCTAGGGAAGCAAAGAAATTTTTTTGGTCTTCCAAAATTCATTAACCCGACTAATTCGTATTCGCAATGGATAAGCTCATTAAGGGGATAAAATACTACTGAGAAATTATCAATATAATTCAAAGACTCATCGAAGTTACTGAACTCATCTTTTTTGATAACTTTTACTTCTATTATAATTTATATTCCAATATGGTTTTATTCACGTGAAGTTGAAATATATCTATCTATCTATCTATCTATCTATCTATCTATATCTATATTATTATAAAAGTATAAATAATTTATGCTAAATGTTAAACGACTAAAATATACTCAAAATATTGATAGACTTTTATAACCTTAAATATTTATAGAATTTAAGGATATAATTGTTGTCACGACCCAAAATCTGACTAGTCGTGATGGCACCTAACCCAACCCGCTAGGTAAGCCAATTATCAAATATCCAATTCCAATAACAATTATTAAAGTAATTTAAGTAAAGAAATCATATGAATCTTATACATTCCCCAAGAACTGGTAGTACAAATCATGAGCTTCTAAGAATAGAGTTTACAAATCGGAAATGAAATAAATACATAGTCTGCTTGAATAGTACATAAATAGAGTTTTACAAATCTAAAGCTACCACGAACAAGACGTAGCTACAGCCAGGACGCATGTACATCTTCAATCCAGCTCCTATCGAACATAACAACATCAACGGCCAACATCAGCTTCTTTCAAGTATCTCAGTGAAAATCCAAATCTTTTACCGAAAATCCAATATACGAGTAAGTTTGAAAACTGTGATTTTTCCCAAAAACTCCTTTCAACAAATAGTAAGATGTTTCATTTTCATATAACATGAGGAAGGTACTTCTCTGTGCAAGATACAGGTAAAATCATAAATGTCCCCAAACTGGGTAGCAGAAGGAAATACACCTCTATGCATGTATCTCAAATACGCATGTCAAATGCAATGCATCCCGATGATGAGCTCATGTACTCACGTTTTCAGAGTGCTCAATCTCACTGCCTCACATTCTCTCTCACTATGCTCAACACACTTAATCACTCAGCGCTGTACAATACCCGTTGCGGCATGCAGACCGATCCCTGTTTATAGTCGACTGCGCTCACTGGGGGTGTGCAAACTCCGAAGGGGTTCCTTTCAGCCCAAGCGCTATATCGCTGCGGCGTGCAGCCCGACCCAATCATATAAGTAGCCATAAAGCTCGTTGCGGCGTGCAACCCGATCCAAAAAATGTAATCAATATATCGCTGTGGCGTGCAGCCCGATTCCATAAAATGTAATCAATATAACATACTGCGGCGTGCAGCCCGATCCCAAAATATCACTCTCACTCAGGCCCTCGGCCTCACTCAGTCATCAATCTCTCTAGTCTCTCTCACGGGCTCATAGTGTCATGAAACTAGCCCGGCAATAATGATATGATGTATCAATAAATAACTGAGACTGAGATATGATATGAATGCATGAATATGACTGAGTACGAAATATTAGTGAAATCAGTGAGATGACAGTAAGAAACGACCACTATGGGTCCAAACAATATCGGCATAATGCCCAAATATGATATCTAGCATGATTGACAACTTAACTACTTTATCACATGGTAAAAATACGGATATCAACAAAGTAGGGCCACTATACAGTGCCATGGAAACAACAGAGTCCCAATTCATATGGTGCACGCCCACACGCCCGTCACCTAGCATGGGCTTCACCTCAATACCGATCACATAACACGTATTTCAGGGTTTCATACCCTCAGCACTAAGATTAGAAGAGTTACTTACCTCGAACAAGCTAATACCAATGCCGAGCAAGACAAGCGATGCTCCAAAGATGCCATCACGCGCGTTCCGACCTCTGAACGGCTCAAAACTAACCAAAAATAACTCAAATACATCAAATAATGCTAAAGGAACCAATCCCGATAAAAAAAAATCAAATCTTGAATCAAAAGCCCAAAACCGGCCAAAAGCCCAACCCGGGCCCGTACCTCAAAACCCGATAAAATCTACAAAATTCAATAACCCATTCAATTACGAGTCCAAACATACTATTTTCACTTAAATCCAACCCCAATTCGATGTTCAAAACTCAAAAATTCATATTATGAAACTTTAGGCCAAAACTCGCAATTTTCTCTTTAAAATTCACAATGCCATTACCAAAAACGAAGATAGATTCATGAAATATAACCAAACCCAAGTAGAAAATACTTACCCCAATTCATATGGTAAAAATTGCTTTAAGAATCGCCTCAATCCGAGCTTCATAGCTCCCAAAATGTATAAATGTCTGAAATCTTCGAAATAGAGTACTATATACACTGCCCAGACGTCCTCTTTCGCGAACGCGGGAAAACCATCGCGTTTGCAATGAATAAAACTCACACTGCCACAAAAAACTCTACGCGTTCGCGATGCACCCCACGTGAACGTGATGAACATTGCTTCCAAAGCTTCGCGAACGCGACTAACCTTATGCGATCGCAGAGAAGAACGCTCAAATTCCCGGCTTCCAACCTCAACACTTCGCGAACGCGATCCTCCATACGCGAACGCGAACAGGACTTGCCCCAACTCTACGCGAACGCGGAACATACTTCGCGATCACAAAGAACAATTTGTTGCTGCCATCAAAATACACTACGCGTTCGCGACACTTGCCACGTGAACGCGATGAAGAACTGAGACACCAAAAAAATAGCAGAACACAGCAGTACCAAAATGAAGAAAAATGATCCGAAATTAATTCGAATCACGCCCGAGCCCCTCGGGACCCCGTCCAAACATACCAACAAGTCCCATAACATAACACGGACCTACTCGAGGCCTCAAAACACACATAACAACATCGAAATGATGAATCACACCTCAATTCGAATTCAATGAACTTTGAAACTTCAACTTCCACAACCGATGCTGAAACTTACCAAATTACGTCCGATTGACCTCAAATTTTGCACACAAATCACATTCGACATTACGGACCTGCTCCAACTTCCGGAATCGGAATATGACCCCGATATCAAAAAGTCCAATCCAGGTCATACTTTCCAAAATTCCAACTTTTGCCATTTCAAGCCAAAATCAATCACGGACCTCCAAATCGCAATCCGTACGCGCTCCTAAGTCCAAAATCACCCAACAGAGCTAACAGAACCATCAAAATTCTAATCCTAGGTCAAATACTAAAAAGTAAAACTTGGTCAACTCTTTCAAATTTAAAGCTCCCTAGTTGAGAATCATTCTTCCAAATCAGTCCCGAATAACCTGAAAACCAAAACCGACGATTCACACAAGTCAAAATACATCATACAGAGCTACTCACACCCATAAACTACCGAGCAAAGTGCAAATGCTCAAAACAACCGGTTGGATCGTTACAATTGTAAATCACCTGAGGCCAGATTTCTTTTCCTTTTAAACTGCACATAGCCTACAAAGTTGATCCTACTTTGAGTCAAATTCCTTTTTGTGTCTCCATCATTTTTATTGTATAGTTAGACTTATTTTCTTATTAATTTGGAAATTATATTCTTCCACAAATATGTTTAATTGTTTTCCTTTTTGTAGTTTACAAATAGTTAATATGCTTACGGTATTCCATAAAATATAGACAGAGAGGACCCAAACTTCATATTCCATAAAATATGCTTATGGTATCTCATAATATGGTATGTATAGTAGCCCTTTTCTTTTTGGACAATAATATGATTCATTTTGTTATTCTTCTCCGGTTTGTATGGGATTCAGATTTATTGCATGAATCCACGTAAAAAAAAGAATAAGTTAGTTACTCTTATAAAAGATGTCATTGTTCCACATTATCAGTTATAATTTTTTTAGGGAGTATTGGCCATAAATTATGGTATTGTTGTAGACAGAAGCAAAGTTATCTGAAAGTATTGTTAGTTCACTTTATTGTTTTTGCTTTTTACAATTGAGTAATGCTTTGATTTAGGGTCATCTATATGAATTTGAGCGAAATAACATGGTTTAGAAATTCTATGAAAAGTAAAAATAAAACAATGACATCTTAACTTTTATTACAATTGTCTTATGATGTACTTTTTTATTTTTGTCATAATTTTTAGTTTTGGATATCAAAGTCTTATATATTGACGTAGTATGTAAGTTTAAATTCTATATATTAAGAGATAAATGATTTGTGCAATATCAAATATTATGTTAGTGTAATAATATTGATTCTCAGCATTTAAAAGATTTCTCTCATATTTTTCATGTCAATCATTTTACATTTGCTTTCATATACTCTTTTACTATTAAGGCTTTTGTTCGATTGAATTTCTATTCATCTATTGTTAGAACATATATTATCGTAATATCGAAACGTATGTATTAAGTCATTTTTTATAATATCTAATAAATTATCGTCCTTGTCAATACATTATTTGCTATATTGAGCATTCTCATACTTATTACTATTATATAGAAATAAGATATTATTTTGCAGTTGTCACGACCCGAAATTTTCCACCGACGGGACCGTGATGACGTCTAACATTTCACTTGCCAGGCAAGCCAACGTTAGAGAATCATTAAACCAATTCCTTATTTCCATTCAATAAATAAAACTAATTAACTAAGATAAAATATAATAAGTGCGGAATATCATAAAACTATATTAATTTCTACCACCCGGATCTGGAGTCACAATTCACGAGCATTCTAGAATTTGCTACAAGTAATAGTCAGAAAGAAATACAACTGTCTGAATGAAAGAAACAGTAGAACAGAAAAGATAGACGAGGACATCAAAGTCTGTGAACGCCAACAGATCTACCTTGAGTCTCCGGACAGCGGACCAATAGCAAAATCTCGATCAACCCGAGCCGGTATCAAAATCTGCATAGAAAGTGCAGAGTGCGGTATCAGTACAACCGACCCCATGTACTGGTAAGTGTCGAGCCTAACCTCGACGAAGTAGTGACGAGGCTAAGGCAAGGTACCTACAAATCAACCTGTACAATTTAACAGTATATATGCAAATAACAGAAATGAAGAACTAAACAGGAAATGTCGGGAGAGGAACATATTGGGGGGAATACAAGATAAAGAACTACAATAAAATGATTACAGGATATATCATGAATCAACAGGAATATTGAATACAGTAAAAAAAAATGCACGACATAAAATTAATAGAAACGACACTGCATCATCCTTCGTGCATTAACTCTCATATCATGGCACGACATCACCCTTCGTGCATTAACACTCACAATATGGCACGACATCACTATTAGTGCATTAACACTCACAATATGGCACGTCATCACCCTTCGTGCATTAACACTCACAATATGGAACGGCATCAACCTTCAGGCATTAACACTCACAATATAGCACGACATCACCCTTCGTGCATTAACACTCTCCCTTACCATAATGCAATGCATAAATAACAACAGGGAGATAGAATAACAAGTACAAACCTTACTTGAACATTTGGTTCCATAATATCAATCTCAACTTTGAAATAAAAACTCAATTATCACCAGAAATTTCGTAAATATGATAAGAACGATAAATTGAACAACACTAGTATAACACGTAGCAATTTGGCATAGGAATGAGACAGTATAAGAAAAACAGAGAAACATGGAAAACAGGTAAATTGGCGGCGCATAAGTACTCGTCACCTCACATATATGCCGCTCATATGAATTCCACTTAGCAAGTAATATAAGGTTCCTAATTCCCTCAAGTCAGGGTTAGACACAACACTTACCTCGCTCCGAAGGCCACTTAATTCTCAATCACAACTTTTCATTTGGAATTCACCTCCAAACCACTCGTATCTATTCAAAAATGACTCAATAATATCAAATATTGCTAAACGAATCAATTATATTACATAAATTAAATTTTCCAAATTTTCCTCTAAAAAGTCAAAAAAATCGACCTGGGGCCCGCTTGGTCAAAATTCGAGGTTTGGACCAAAATCCTTTTACCCATTCACCCCCGAGCCCGAATATGTAATTAGTTTTGGAATCCGACCTCATATTGGGGTCTAAATCCTCAAATTTTCGAAATCCCTAGTTTCTATCTTAACCCTTAATTCTACCATGAAACTCTAGATTTTAGGTTGATAATTCAAGAAATGTAATGGGTAATTGAAAGAAAATGGTTTAGATTTACTTACCAACACTTTGGGGAAGAAAATGACTCTTGAAAATTGCCTCTACTCGTTTGGTTCTTGAAAAATGTTGAAGAAATGGCTTAAACCCGTGTCTGGAGTCTGTTTTAAGTCACTGGACAGGCCTTCATCGCGTTCGCGAGAGGCCTGTCGCGATCGCGATGCACAATGGCCTAAGGACTTCGTGTTTGCGAGTCTTTCTACGTGTTCGCGTAAGGCAGCTCCCCCCAAGCCTTCGCATTCGCGACCCAGTGGACGCGTTCGCGTAGAAGAACATGACTTCCTCCCCCAGGTCCCTTACACTATCGCGTTCGCGTGAGACAGATCGCATTCGCGAAGGGTACCACCCCCAACGCTTCGCGTTCGCGAAGAAAAGATTTTCCCTGCACCATTTTACCTTTCGTGTTCGCGACACTACCTACGCGAACGCGAAGAAGGGCACACTAGAACAGCTGCTGCAGCAAAATTCTCAGATTTTCTAAGTGCAAATCATATCGTAGCGTATCCGAAACTCACCCGAGCCCTTGGGGCTCCAAACCAAACATGCACACAAGTCTAAAAATATCATACGGACCTGCTCGCGTGATCAAATCGCCAAAATAACACCTAAAACTCCGAATTTAGCACCAAATCGAATGAAATTCTCAAGAACACTTTAAAATTATTATTTTCTCAACCGAAGGTCTGAATCACGTCAAATCAACTCCGTTTCTCACCAAATTTCTCAGACAGGTCTTAAATATCATAATGTACCTGTACCGGGCTTCGGAACCAAAATACGGACCCGGTACTAACAATGCCAAACATCAATAAATTTTTAAAAACAATTAATTTTTAAAAACAATTAATTTTCACACTTATAATTTTCAACAAAAATTCATAACTTGAGCTAAGGACCTCCAAATTCGATTCCGGGCATATGCCCATGTCCCATAATCTGATACGGATCCACTAGGACCGTAAAAATACGGATCTGGGCCCGTTTACCAAAAATGTTGACCGAAGTCAACTAAAATCAACTTTTAAGGAAAAAATTCTTATTTTCATTAGTTTTCAACATAAAAGCTTTCCGAAAACCTGCCCGTACTGCGCACACAAATCGAGAAGGGTAAAAATGAGATGTTTAAGGCTTAAGAGCGCAGATTCGAGTTCTAAAACATAAAATGACCTTTTGGGTCATCACAATCTCCACCTCTAAAATAATCGTTCGTCCTCGAACGGACATAGAAAAGTACCTGGGCTGGTGAAAAGATGGGGATATCTACTTCGCATATCGAACTTGGACTCCCAAGTAGCTGCCTCAATAGGCTGATCTCTCCACTGCACTCGAACTGAAGGGTAACTCTTTGATCTCAACTGGCGAACTTGCTGGGCTAGAATTTCCACTAGCTCCTCCTCGTAAGTCAATTCCTTGTCCAACTGGAAAAAGCTGAAATCTAAACACATGGGATGGATCGCCGTGATACTTTCGAAGCATGGAGACATGGAATACTGTATGAACAACTGCTAAACTAGGTGGTAACAAAAGACTATAAGCCACCTGTCCCACTCTCTCCAGAATCTCAAAAGGTCCGATATACCTATGGCTCAACTTGCTCTTCTTTCCGAACCTCATTACACCCTTCCTAGGTGATACTCGAAGTAACACTCTCTCTCCGACCATGAATGCAACATCACGAACTCTACGGTCGGCATAACTCTTCTGCCTGGACTGAGCTGTGCGAAGTCGATCCTGAATAATCTTGACCTTATCCAAGGCATCTTATACTAAGTCTGTGCCCAACAACCAAGCCTCTCCAGGCTTGAACCACCCAATTGGCAACCGACACCGCCTACTATATAATGCCTCATAGGGAGCCATATGAATGCTCGACTGGTAGCTGTTGTAGTAGGCGAATTCTGCAAGGGGCAAGAACTGATCCCACGATCCTCCAAAGTCTATAACACAAGCGCGAAGCATATCCTCCAAGATCTGAATAGTACGCTCGGACTGCCCGTCCGTCTGAGGATGGAATGATGTGCTCAACTCAACCCGCGTACCCAACTCACGTTGTACTTTCCTCCAAAAGTGCGAGGTAAATTGCGTACCTCGATCAGAAATGATAGACACGGGTAGACCGTGAAGACGGACGATCTCACGAATATAAATCTCTACAAACCGCTCCGAGGAATAGGTAACTACCACAGGAATGAAGTGCGCTGACTTAGTCAGCCTATCCACAATAACCCATACAACGTCAAACTTCCTCTGAGTCCATAGGAGTCCAACAACAAAGTCCATAGTGATACACTCCCACTTCCACTCAGGAATCTCCATCTGCTAAAGCAAACCACCGGGTCTCTGATGCTCATATTTTACATGCTGACAATTTAGGCACCGAGCTACATAAGCAACTATATCTTTCTTCATCCTCCTCCACCAATAATGCTGCCGCAGGTCCTGGTACATCTTGGCAGCGCCCAGGTGAATAGAATACCGAGAACTGTGAGCCTCCTCAAGGATCAACTCATGAAGCCCATCCACATTAGGCACACAAATACGACCCTACATCCTCAAAACTCCGTCATCTCCAATAGTAACCTGCTTGGCACCACTGTGCCGCACTGTGTCTCTAAGGACAAGTAAATGAAGATCGTCATCCTGCCGATCTCTGATGCGCTCAAACAAGGAAGACTGAGCAACTGTACAATCTAGAACACGGCTGGGCTCAGAAACATCTAACCTCACGAACTGGTTGGCCAAGGCCTGAACATCCAATGCAAGCGGTCTCTCACCAACTGGAATATATGCAAGGCTACAAATACTGACTGACTTTCTACTCAAAGCATCGGCCACCACATTGGCCTTCCCGGGATGATACAATATGGTGATATTATAGTCATTCAATAGCTCCAACCACCCCCTCTGCCTCAAATTGAGTTCCTTTTACTTGAACAAATACTGTAAGCTCCGATGATCGGTTAATACCTCACATGGTACACCGTAAATATAGTGCCTCCAAATCTTTAGCGCATAAACAATGGCTACTAGCTCTAGATCATGAATTGGGTAATATTTCTCGTGAACCTTCAGCTGCCGCGAAGCATATGCAATAACCTTGCCACCCTGCATATATACCGCACCCAGACCAATACGAGATGCGTCACAGTATACTGTATAAGATCCTGAACCTGTGGGTAACACTAATACCAGTGCCGTGGTCAAAGCAGTCTTGAGCTTCTGAAAGCTCACTTCATACTCGTCTGACCACCTAAACGGGGCACCTTTCTGGGTCAATCTGGTCAACGGGGCTGCTATAGATAAAAACCCCTCCACAAATCGACGATAATAGCCCGCAAGACCCAGTAAACTACGGATTTTTGTAGCTGATGTGGGTCTAGGCCAGTTCTGGACTACCTCAATCTTCTTAGGATCCACCTGAATACCCTTTGTTGATATAACGTGACCCAAGAAAGCAACTGAACTCAACCAAAACTTGCATTTTGAGAACTTAGCATATAACTGGTTGTCTTTTTGAGTCCGAAGAACGATCCGAAGGTGCTGCTCATGCTCCTCTCTACTGTGGGAGTAGATCAAGATATCATCAATAAACACAACCACAAAGGAATCCAAGTAGGGTTTGAACATCCGGATCATCAAATCCATGAATGATGCTGGGGCATTTGTCACCCCAAATGACATCACTAGAAACTCATATTGCCCATACCGAGTCCGAAAAGCTCTCTTCGGAACATCAGATGCCCTAATCCTCAATTGATGGTAGCCATATCTCAAATCAATGTTTGAAAACACCTTGGCAGCCTAAAGCTGATCAAATAAATCATCAATCCTCGGCAATGGATATTTGTTATTGATGGTGACTTTGTTCAACTACCGATAATCTATACACATCCTCATCGATCCATCTTTATTCTTCACAAACAACACCGGTGCACCCCAGAGTGAGACACTAGGTCTAATGAAGCCCTTATCAAGCAAATCTTGCAACTGCTCCTTCAATTCTTTCAACTCTGGTGGGGCCATGCGATATGGCAAAATGGAAATAGGCTGAGTGCCCGGAGCCAAATCAATGCAGAAATCAATATCCATGTCTGGTGGCATCCCCGACAGGTCTGCAGGAAACACCTCTGGAATCTCACGAACAACCGGGCACCGAATCTATGGAAGGAACCTCCGCACTAGAATCGCGGACATAAGCCAAATAAGCTAGACACCCCTTCTCGATCATATGCCGAGCCTTCACATAAGAGATAACCCTGCTGGCAGAATGACCAAGATTCCTTCTCCACTCTAATCGAGGCAACCACTGCAAGGCTATGGTCACCATCTTGGCATGACAATCTAATATAGCATGATAAAGTGATAGCGAATCTATACCCAGTATGACATCAAAATCAACCATGTCAAGAAGTAGGATATCTACACGAGTCTCAAGACTCCCAATGGTGACCACACACGAACGATAAACATGATCTATAACAATAGCATCTCCCATTGGTGTGGACACATACACTGGAGCACTCAAAGAATCATGGGGCACAACCAAATAGGAAGCAAAATAGGATGACACATAGGAGTAAGCAGATCCTAGATCAAATAGGACTGAAGCATCTCTACTACAAACTGAAACAGTACCTGTAATAACATCGTCAGATGACTCAGCCTCAGGCCTGGCTGGGAAAGCATAACACTGGGGCTGGGCCCCACCACCCTGAACTACATCCCTGGGACGGCCTTTAACTGGCTGGTCTCCACCTCTAACGGCCTGACCTCTACCTCTAACAGTATGGCCTCTACCTCTGGCTGCCTGACCCCTGCCTCTGGCTGGCTAAGCAGGTGGTGCAGCAACTGGTGCCAGAACCATGGCACGAGAACTCTTCTGCTGTGAGCTGCTCGTTGCCCGAGGGAAAAATCTATCAATGTGCCTCGGATCACCACAAGTATAACATAACCTCAGCTGCTGTGATTGCTGACCCTAAAACTGACCCTGTCGACTTGAATAACCACCTTGATAACTCTGGAGTGGAGGTGCACTAATAAGAGTTGGTGGTGCATTGTAGGCTAGCTGGTCGAAATAATGCATTGAGGGCCATGACCACCTGAGGCATCGTGGGATGCCTGGAGCGCTGAATGAAATGGCCTGGGAGGATGGCCTCTACCAAAAGTAATCCTGCCTCTAGATGAGGCACCGCTGAACTCACCGAAATGATGAGGCCTCTTGTCAGACCCCTGATCTCCCTGAGTAAGAACCATTTCGACTCGTCTGGCGACATTAGAAGCCGCCTGAAAATAAATCTCACTCCCAGTCTCCTTAGCCATCTGCAATCTGATAGGCTGAGCAAGTCCATCAATAAACCTCCTCACCCTCTCTCTCTCTTAGTGGGAAGTAGAAGAATGGCATGACGGGCCAAATCCACAAAATGGGTCTCATACTGAGTAACCTGCTGGAGACACTCAAACTGACGGCGACGCTCCTCTCTCAATGTGATAGGCAGAAACTTCTCTATGAATAGCTGAGAGAACTGGTCCCAAGTAAGAGCAGGCGACCCAGCTGGTCTGGTCAACAAGTAATCTCTCCATCATTTCTTGGCGGAACCAGTCATTTGAAATGCAGCAAAATCGACCCCATTGGTCTCCACTATACCCATGTTTTGTAGAACCTCGTGACAGCTGTCAATATACCCCTGGGGGTCCTCTGAAGGAGCACCACTAAAGTGAACAGGAAAGAGCTTGGTAAACCTGTCCAATCTCCATAAAGCCTTAGAAGACATAGCTGGCCCATCTCCGGCATGTGCCGCAATAACCGACTGAACTAATCCAACTAACTGAGCTGCTGGAGCCTGATACTGGGGAGCTATCTGCTCCAGAGCAGGAGTGGTGGGAGTCTGGGCTCCTCCTCCAGTCTTAGAGACTACTAGTGCCATGGGAAATACGCCAATCTGGGCCACACTCTCCATAAGGCCCACCAAACGGATCAAAGCGTCATGAAATACTGGGGTAGCAATGAACCCCTCCAGAACCTGAGCTTTGTCCGGCAGGAACAGTCTGGGCTGGAAGCTCCTCGTCAAGCTCTATCTAAGGATCCACCACTGGGGCTGCTGCTCGGACTTTAGGCTACACCCTGCCCCTGCCTCGGCCTCTGGCACGGCCTCGACCTCGACCTTTGCCCCGCGTAGGAGCTACCACTGGAGGCTCTCGCTGCTGCTCAGCTGAGGAAGCGGTACATGTTTTCACCATCTGCGAGAGAATAAGAGTAGATAAGTTCAATCAGCATTGAGAAAGCAAAATCGCACGACATAGAAGAAAAGAAGTGAAACTTGTTCCTATACTTCATACCCTCTGGAAGATAAGCACAGACGTCTCCGTTCCGATCCTCCAGACTCTACTAAGCTTGCTCGTGAATCGTTAGACCTAGACAACCTAGTGCTCTGATACCAATTGTCACAACCCGAAATTTCCCACCGACGGGACCGTGATGGCACCTAACATTTCACTTGCCAGGCAAGCCAACGTTAAAGAATCATTAAACCAATTCTTTATTTCCATTCTGTAAATAACAATAATTAACTAAGATGAAATATAATAAGTGCAGAATATCATAAAACTGTATTAATTACTACCACCCGGATCTGGAGTCACAATTCACGAGCATTCTAGAATTTGCTACAAGTAATAGTCAGAAAGAAATACAACTGTCTGAATGAAAGAAACAGTAGAACAGAAAAGATAGACGGGGACATAAGGGTCTATGAACGCCGATAGATCTACCTTGAGTCTCCGGACAACGGACCAATAGCAAAATCTTGATCAACCCTAGCCGATATCAAAATCTGCACAGAAAGTGCAGAGTGCAGTATCAGTACAACCGACCCCATGTACTGATAAGTGTCGAGCCTAACCTCGACGAAGTAGTGACGAGGCTAAGGTAAGGCACCTACAAATCAATCTGTACAATTTAACAGTGTATATGCAAATAACAGAAATGAAGAACTAAACATGAAATGTCGAGAGGGGAACATACTGAGGGGAATACAAGATAAAGAACTACAACAGAATGATCACCGAAGCAGTCAATAT
This sequence comes from Nicotiana tomentosiformis, assembly GCF_000390325.3. Lineage (NCBI taxonomy): Eukaryota > Viridiplantae > Streptophyta > Magnoliopsida > Solanales > Solanaceae > Nicotiana > Nicotiana tomentosiformis. The sequence goes on from NC_090822.1 coordinate 19,181,688, forward strand.
ACCATGAATTAATAGGAATAGTGAATACAGTAAGGAAAAATACACGACATTACCCTTCGTGCTTTTACTCTTAATCTCACCATAAAATTAATAGAAATGACACTGCATCACCCTTCGTGCATTAACTCTCATATCATGGCACGACATCACTCTTCGTGCATTAACACTCACAATATGGCACGGCATCACCATTAGTGCATTAACACTCACAATATGGCACGTCATTACCCTTCATGCATTAACACTCACAATATGGAACGGCATCAACCTTCGTGCATTAACACTCACAATATGGCACGACATCACCCTTCGTGCATTAACACTCTCCCTTACCATAATGCAATGCATAAATAACAACAGGGAGATAGAATAACAAGTACAAACCTTACTTCAACATTTGGTTCCATAATATCAATCTCAACTTTGAAATAAAAACTCAATTATCACCAGAAATTCCGTAAATATGATAAGAACGATAAATTGAACAACACTAGTATAACACGTAGCAATTTGGCATATGAAGGAGACAATATAAGAAAAACAGAGAAACATGGAAAACAGGTAAATTGGCGGTGCATAAGTACTCGTCACCTCACATATATGCCGCTCATATGAATTCCACTTAGCAAGTAATCTAAGGTTCCTAATTCCCTCAAGTCAGGGTTAGACACAACACTTACCTCGCTCCGAAGGCCACTTAATTCTCAATCACAGCTTTTTCTTTGGAATTCACCTCCAAACCACTCGTATCTATTAAAAAATGACTCAATAATATCAAATATTGCTAAAGGAATAATTTATATTGCATAAATTAAATTTCTCAAATTTTCCTCCAAAAAGTCAAAAAATCGACCCCGGGCCCGCTTGGTCAAAATCCGAGGTTCGGACCAAAATCCTTTTACCCATTCACCCCGAGCCCGAATATATAATTAGTTTTGGAATCCGACCTCATATTGAGGTCTAAATCCTCAAATTTTCGAAATTCCTAGTTTCTACCCTAATCCCTAATTCTACCATGAAACTCTTAATTTTAGGTTGATAATTCAAGAAATATAATTGGTAATTGAAAGAAAATGGTTTAGAATCACTTACCAACACTTTGGGGAAGAAAATGACTCTTCAAAATTGCCTCTACCCGTTTGGTTCTTGAAAAATGTTGAAGAAATGTCTAAAACCCGTGTTTGGAGTCTGTTTTAAGTCACTGGACAGACCTTCATCGCGTTCGCGAGAGGCCTGTCGCGATTGCAATGCACAGAAACTAAGGCCTTCGCGTTCACGAGTCTTTCTACGCATTCTCATAAGGCAGCTCCCGCCAAGCCTTCACGTTCGTGACCCAGTGAACGCGTCCGCGTAGAAGAACATGACACCCTCCCCCAGGTCCCTTAAACTATCGCGTTCGCGTGAGACAGATTGTGTTCGCGAAGGGTACCACCCCTAACGCTTTGCGTTCGCAAAGAAGAAATTTCCCCTGCCCCATTTTACCTTTCGCGTTCGCGACACTACTTACGCGAACGCGAAGAAGGGCACACCAGAACAGCTGTTGCAGCAAAAATCTCAGATTTTCTAAGTGCAAATCACTCTGTAGCCTATCCGAAACTCACCCGAGCCCTCGGGGCTCCAAATCAAACATGCACACAAGTCTAAAAATATTATACGGACCTGCTCGCGCGATCAAATCGCTAAAATAATACCTAAAACTCCGAATTTAGCACCAAATCGAATGAAATTCTCAAGAACACTTTAAAATTACTATTTTCTCAACCGAAGGTCCGAATCACGTCAAATCAACTCCGTTTCTCACCAAATTTCTCAGACAGGTCGTAAATATCATAATGAATATGTATCGGGCTTCGAAACTAAAATACGGACCCGGTACTAACAATACCAAACATCAATAAATTCTTAAAAATAATTAATTTTCAGACTTTTAATTTTCATCAAAAATTCATAACTTGAACTAGGGACCTCCGAATTCAATTCCGGGCATACGCCAAGATCCCATAATTCGATACGGATCCACCGGAGCTGTCAAAAGACGGATCCGGGCCCATTTACTAAACATATTGACCGAAATCAACTTTTAAGGTAAAAATTCTTATTTTCATTAGTTTTCAACCTAAAAGCTTTTCGAAAACCTGCCCGGACTGCGCACGCAAATCGAAGAGGGTAAAAAAATGAGATTTTTAAGGCTTAAGAGTACAGATTCGAGTTGTTAAACATAAGATGACCTTTTGGGTCATCACAACTGTTGCTGTGTACTGAGCATTCTGTTAGCTTATAGATAATAAATATATTAATCATCAATATTAGATAATATTTTGTAGTTTTTTCTTATCTATTGTAGGTATTTTACTAAGGGTAATGGATATTGTGTCCCTATAAATAACTTAAACCTTAAGATATTTAATGGGTAATTAAGGTATTGAATATTCGAACATGATCAATTATAAAATATAAGAACCGCAAAGGAGCGGGTTTCGTTGGCATTTAATATTTATTGACAAAGAGGTAAGCTTCTTTTGTACATTTATTCTGATATAATTTATTACTTATTTGTATTATTTTTAATTTCTTAAATTATGGTTATATTAATTTATAGGGGGGGACAAAGATCCATTCAGTACTTTTCAATAATAATGGTGAAGATGGGAAAGATTCATTTCACCAAAAACAAAAGGTATTGAATTCTAGATGATTCTTTACCTATTTATCTGTGCACAAGGAGTTAGAAATATTAATTGGAAATTATAATACAGTTAGAGAATGCACCCGCCACTTTTTGACCACAAAAGTTTCAAATAATTTTCTAACTTTAAAGAGACAACAAAATTCACTACTTCATTAGAATATTATTTATTAATTTCTTTCTTGATATGTTTTGATAATACATGGATACTTTCATTTTAATGTATGTAAAGTATTTCACTTCCTTTAATAGTTAATGTTACGTGTGTTTTCTCTTAATACTTTTTACAGACGTGATTTGCATAACATAACTATATTAATAATTTTGCAGGTTCGGATGGTGATGTCTAATCAGTTTGAATTCACGTATATATATATATATATATATATATATATATATATATATATATATATATATATATATATATATATATATATATATATATTATTTATAATTAAATTAAATTTGTCTTAATAATTAAATTTGGTATTTATTCGTATAAATAATTGGCTAAAACATCATGTGTCATTATTAACGTGCAACGCATGTTCATAGAAACTAGTATTATTATAAAAGTACGAATGATTTATACTAAATGTTGAACGACTAAAATATCCCCGAAATATTTATCGACTTTTATGCTCTTAAATATTTGTATAATTTAATGATTAAATTATAAATTACCTAATGGTGGAATTCTTTTTCGATTTAAACTGCAAATATGCCGATCCTCCAAAGTTGTCAATATGAGATTGTACAGTTACTGAGTTTGAGAATGTTTAGGAAATAAATACTATGAGTTAGAAGTTAAACAGGATAGTAGTCTAACTCTATGTAACTTCTAATTAAAGAGAACAAGGTGTATTAACACAACCACCATACACGGTAAGAAGGCAGTGAAAAAATAATATTTTTGTATCCAGAACATTGTATAGCACAAGAGAGTTATTAATTTCTTCAACCTTTTTTCTTTATGCCTTACAATTGGATCCTGCATGTTTTTCTTTAATGAACTAAGTTGATTCCGCAAAAGTTCTGATGGTTTATTTGGCTGCTGAAGAGAAATAGTTAAGATGTTTGTTGAAATTAGTTTTAAGCTTAAAGAAAAAATGGATCTATTGTTTGTGAGTCAATATAGATATTTGTTTTCTTATTCTTTTAATTTGGGATACGTAGTGATCTGTAGTGTGTACAATCAATGATCAACTGTATTTTTGGTGCGTTTGCATGCTATATATGTTCTTTGATTAAGAATTTAGATGTAATAAAAAATTCAATAAGACAGATGACACTCTTAACTTTCTCTCGGATAAGCTTTTTCATAGAAGCAACAAGAGTTCGGATGTAATGTTACTGAAATTATTGATTTGTGATTTTAGAATCTGACTATGAGGGCACAGATCAATAGGAGTTTCCATGTCTACGACTTTAAAGAACCTTTATGTTAAAATTATTATATGTAACCTTGCCTTTTACTAGATAAATCTATTAAATTTATATGTTCATGTTCGCAGTCAAACGTCTGATTTCTCGTGTTGATCGTTCTCCATTATCAATATATCCTTATCTTGAGATATATATTAGACTTAATATACCTTAAGGTTTAACTAAAATAAATCATAACTTCACAAAAAAAAAGTAAATAATAGTACATTATTTATATTATTTTATAACTTTAATCACATAATTTTGTGACTCCAGAATGTTTAGTTTCAATTTGTCCTCCTATATTTGTCAAAACATTATTCATGGCTTGGTTTGTATGATATAATTTTTTAAAAATTTATTTTTGTAACGACCCGACCGGTCGTTTTGCTTTCTAGAACCATGTTCCCCTAAATAAGACTTTTCGTACTTGCTTTTACTGATTTATGACTTACGGAGATGGTTGGTTCGGATTTTGGAAGAGTCTGAGTTGGAATCGGAACCCTTGGTTCCTTAAGGTTGGATTAAACGGCCAAGTTTGACTTCGGTCAACATTTTGAGTAAACGACCTGGGAATTGGGATTTGACAATTTCAATAGGTTCATATGATGATTTCAGACTTGGGCGTATGTTCGGATCGGGTTTTGGATGACCCGGGAGCGTTTTGGCGCCCAATAGTGAAAGTTGGTTCTTGAAGAACTTTGAAGTTCTTTAAATTTGGTTTGGAGCGGATTTTTGTATTATCGAGGTCCAAACAGAAATTCGAGACCGAAAATAGTTTTGTAATGTCATTTAAGACTTGCACGCAAAGTTTGGTGTCATTCCGAGTGGTGTAAGCACATTTCGGCGCATTAAAAGTAAATTGAAGAACTTGAAGTTCTTAAGTTTGATTCAATTAGTTTTAGGGTGTGATTCTTAGTTTTAATGTTGTTTTGGGGATTCCGAGAGTTCGAGCGAGTCTTTTTTCTGATTTTAAACTTGTTGGTATATTCGGACAGGGCCTCGGAGGCCCCGAGTATCAATCGGACGAGGCTCGGACCAAGTTAAAATTTGGAAGCCAAAGCTGAAGCTCCAGCTGCTGTCATAATCGCACCTGCGCTTGGTCAGCCGCAGGTGCGAGCTCCATGATCGTAGATGCGTCCCAACATAGGCTACCCGGCTATAACGACCAGACCTGTCGTTTTGATCTCTAGCACATCGTTTAGTAGTTTGAGGCCAGGAGCAGCATCACTTCAGGTATTATGACTTGTGCGTATGGTCAGAATTGAATTTCGGGAAGTTCGGAGTTGATTCGGAAAGAATATTCTCATTTCGAAAACCTTAAGTTGAAAGAATTGACTAAGATTGGATTTTAGAGTAAACGGCCTCTGAATCGGGATTTGAAGGTTCCAGCAGGTTCGTATGATGATTTCGGACTTGGGCGTATATTCGGATCGGGCTTTGGATACCCCGGGAATATTTCGGCATCTATTGTGGAAGTTATCATTTTGGAAGAATTCCATAAATTTGGGTTGAAGTGCATTTCAATGTTATCGATGTTCGTTTGGAATTTCGAGTACAAGAATAGTTCCGTATGGTGATTCCGGTACTGGGAGCGCGTTCGAAAGTGGATTTGGAGTCGTTTGGCGAAAGTTAGAATCTGAAGATTTTTGGAAAGTTTGACCGGAAGCGGACTTTTTGATATTGGGGTCGGATTCCGATTCCGGAAGTTGGAGTAGGTCTGTAATGTCAAATGTGACTTGTGTGCAAAATTTGAGGTCAATCAGACGTGATTTGATAGGTTTCGGCATCAATTGTAGAGGTTGAAGTTTCAAATTTCATTAAGCTTGAAATGGGGTGCGATTCATGAATTCGACGTTGTTTGATGTAATTTGAAGGCTCGACTAAGTTCGTAACATATTTTTGGACGTGTTGGTATATTTGGTTGAGGTCCCGAGGGCCTCGGGTGGGTTCTGGAAGGTTAACGGATCGATTTTTGGACTTAAGAATTTTTGAAGCTTAATGCTTCTGGTGTAATCGCACCTGCATGACTTTGGCCGCAAGTGCGAGATCGTGGGTGCGGAAATTGCTCATAGATGCGAGAAGGGACTGGAGCTGGGGGAGCCGCAAAAGCGGACCAGAGAAGCGCACCTGCGTGTGCGTAGGCGCGAGGTAGCCACCGTTGGTGCGTAATATTTGCGCATATGCACATAGCAGGTTGCACCTGCGAAGCTCGCAGAAGCGAAGAAACTTACGCAGGTGCGAGGTCTTGGATGGGCAGTGAGGACCACGGGAGAGGAATTTGGACCGCACATGCAGAGCCGCAGGAGCGGCTATTGGACCGCAGGTGCGAAGGTCGGGCTGGGCAGAATGCTTTAAGCGAGGTATTTGGCCATTTTCCTCCCATTTTCATTTGGTTTGGGCAATTTTGGAGAGCTTCAAGCGCATATTTTCATCAACAAATTCTAGGTAAGTGGTTTCTTCCCATTGTGAGTTAAATACATGAATTATACATAGATTGGAACATGGAAATTAGTATAAATTGTGGGGTTTTGGTAGAAGACCTAGAATTTGGTATTTTTGGATTTTGACCACGAAATTGGGCATGGAATTGAGAATAAACCGTATATTTGAGTTCATGAGGTTATGGGTAAAGTTTATCTTCTAAACTTTTTGGAATCCGGGCACGTGGGCCCGAGGGTGATTTTTTATCGACTTTTCGATCGGGGTTAGAAATTGTTATAAATTAGATTATATTGAGTATTTGCGTATATATTAATGGGGTTGCATAATTATTGGCTAGCTTTGGAGCGTTGTGCATCGATTCAAGTTGTTTGAAGGGCTCGGAAGCCGGTTATGGACTTCGGAGCGAGGTAAGTCTCCTTTCTAACCTTGTAAGAGAGAATTTACCCCATAGGTGAAATAAATCACTGTGTGCTCCTATTTGTGGGGGCTACGTACGCACGAGGTGACGAGAGTCTGTGCGTAGCTACTATTATGCTTAAGTTTGGGTAGTCTAGGACCCAAAATCATGCTTTACTTGTAATATTTAAAATCTTGTTGTCAATTTAAAATGCTTAAATCATATCGAACTATGTTAATAAATTTCTAAAATGCTAGACATCGTTTTCTTGACTTTTAAAAGAGAAATTGCCTTTTCCTTGGATAATTGCCCCTTTGATGAATTCTTGATTGATTATTTGAATGTGTTATCTTTGTGGAACGAGCCGAACGCCTCAGTTATTAAATAGATGCATCTATGATTTGCGCCATTCGACCCTCCAACGGTACACCATTTAAATATTTATTGGATCGGGTTGTACGACCTCGACCTAATTTGCGCATACTTGTATTACTTGCCTTGAAATTTATAAATAACTATATTGCCACTCTGGTCTGAGATAAACTGATAATTTGATATGGCCTCATTGGCCGGAGATATAATCATTAAATAATGGGAGAAAGGTTTTTTGGAGATTCCTTAATTATGAAAGAACTGTTTACTTACTTCAGAATAATGGGCTTGCAACCGTATTAATTAATCCATGTCTAATTTAATGAAATTATTCAATTTATTTATAGCCCATAGTAAGTGTCGAAGTCGACCCCTCGTCACTACTTCTTCGGGGTTAGGCGGGATACTTACTGGGTACGCGTTGATTTAGGTACTCATAGTACACTTGCTGCACATTTTTGTACAGGTACACATATGTTTAGCGGTCTTATGGGCGCAGAGGCGCGATTATGGCGGGGACTTAGGGGAGCTGCATTCTATACGATGCTCCGCAACCAGTAGAGTCTCCTTCAGAGTATTGTACTTTCCTTTCTGTCCAAATTTGTATTCCGGACAGTTACTGTATTTTGTTTTTGAATTCCTAGAAAAGGCTCATGCACTTGTGACACCGGGTTCTGGGATGATTATGGGATGTTAATTATTGAAATTGTAAAACCTTATTATTTACTCTGTAAATACTTGATAAATTGAAGTGAATTTACGATTTCAAAAATATTACAATAAGAATTTAATTAACTATTTAGTGTTGGCTTTCCTGACAGTGGTGTCCAGCGCCATCACGACCCTTAACGGATTTTGGATCGTGACAACATAGTATCAGAGCACTAGGTTTACTTAGGTCTCACGAGTCATTAGCGAGTCTAGTAGAGTTTTACGGATCGGTACGGAGACGTCTGTACTTATCTTTGAGAGGCTACAAGGCTGTTAGTAGTACTTCCCTTCTTGATTCCTCATAGTGCGATTTGATTCCCTTGAGGCTTATGCCTTCATTTCCTTCCCATTCAATCTTATGCGACGTGAAGCACTGGTTATAAATCGGGAATTGAGGAATTGTAATGGTACTACAGATTTGGTGTTGGATGTTTCTCCCTACGTAGTTGATTGGGCTTTTGTCGTCGCCTTGTGGAAGGATATTCTGTCATTTCAGCCCAATAGTTGTACTTCTGAGAGCTTTGAGGCTATGCACAAGTTGCTATGATGCTCATGAGTTGTTATCGCACAGTATTGATGTGAAGGTAGGGTGCTTGCCTATGTCTCGGGGCAGTGAATGACTTGAAAGAAGATTTACTCGGTGCATGATTCAGATTTGGTATTTTATTTCCGACAAAGAAAAGACAATCGAACCAAGAATGTCCAGATTTGGGTTGATGGAGTAACGAGGCTTGGTATTTTTGAGTGTAGGAGAGTTCTCAAACTGCGATGTGGTGTCATCATCCTTGTTGAACGCGTTAAGGTTCGCCGATGTTATGGCCTTCTTCAATTTGCCTTCGGGGAAGGGTACTGTGGAATGGTGCTTGAGATGCGGTTGTCAGAGATAACAGAGTGTAGCGGTTTTGGAATCGAATTGGTACTTCTAGTATTGATGGCTCGAGAAAGAGGATGTTCTAAGAGGTTTAAAGTTAGTAGTGATATGTTGGTTCAAGTGCTACAGAGGTAGATTGTGATTTAAGGCAACAACTGGGCATCGAAGAATAAGGAAGGGCATGTGGGAGGATCCTTGCGGTGGATAAACTTATAGAAGGCCAAGTGTGAGAAACAGGAGTCGGGTAGTTACTTAAAGGAGTGAGTTTGACCAAAGTGGGAGAGTGGCAGAGTAGCATGTGGGTTCTGTGATAGGATAGCTACACGCCTTGGGGAAAGTTTAGAGTGATTTGGAAATTATGGTGGATGATGATTGGGTCTACGGACTTATTTTGCAATATTGGCTATTTTACGGCGGGAGATTGGATACAACAGAAAAAGTTGCTTTATATGAAGAAGGATACAACATGACTTTGTATTGAAATGTATTGTCGCACCTTTAGATGACGTCCATGAGGAGTGAACGGACTGGCGCAGCTGGTGAATGAGCTTGGACTCACGATGGTCTACTGATTTCGTAGTAATTATACCCAGTGCAGCGACGTTGGAATATGTCGGCATGAAATTTCCACATGTGGGTTATCTCCTGTGAGCAGGTTAGCGGTCGCATGGTGTTGACGAAGCTTCTGCGAAGAATTCTACTGGCTACTCGGTAAGAGATTTAATATGTAAATGTGGCTAGTGGTTTGGAGTGTTTATTAAAGGTTAATGGAAGGATTTTGAGGAATTTGGCGGGTTGATTGTTCTAGATCACATCGATGAAGGAAGAATCTTGGTGGGTTTCTGGTTTATGCAATAGTAGCTTCAATCTAAGTGGGAGAGTTCCATCGCCTACAGTTGGATTGCATGGTTGTCTATTTGTAAGATTTCTGGTTATCGTCATATTGATGGGTTATTACGACTAAGGAAAGAGATCATCAATGGTAATTTGAGCAAGCGATTTGAGGAATGTGTGTTATAGTAGGCCTTACCGATTCATGCTCAGGCTTTGGGAAGACTCAGGATTTCTTCTTCGTGTAGAGGCGAGTTACAAGGAAGATGATTCAGCCAGGTGCTTCTTTGAAAGGGTGCTCATATGCTAGCGGAGCCTTGGAGTTGATTATATTCGGGACCAAGTCAGAGTGGGTGACTCCCAATAATGGTCCTAGTAAATTCAAAAGTTAAGATGTGGTGTCTAAGGATTTTGAGTCCATAGTATGGTTGAATATCGAGCTTTGCAGCGGATTATGATAAAAGTGACTTGGAGTGTTCTATGTTATCTTCGGTATGCGGTGTAGCAATGGAAGAATAGGAGAAAATATCTTCGGAATCGTAAAGGAAATATTAGAATGGGTGTACCGGTTGAAGATGCGGATGTGCACACAAGGAGGGTGTGAAATAGTTCGTGGGTTTTGGGGACAATGTGGTCTCGTGAGATGGGGTCACTAAGGATGAGTGCGAATTGAGTTCGTTATATTGATAAGGGAGCTGTTGTTAGTTCTAAGAAAGATCCAGAGTAAATTAGGAGAAGTCGGTTTGGTTAGCAATGGTTGAATCGGCATAATGATGGCAATGATCAGCTCCTTCAGTTTGTTGGGTTATTCATGTGATTTATGACGGTACGTGCGAGGTTTGACGGTCGCCATAACTGATCTTATTCGGAGGCTTTCGAGTATTATGGCATGTTATGTGCAGATGGATCCTGAAAGTGTTATGGTGGTTTAGACCACTACTTGAGGTTGGTATTTCTGCAGATATGAGGATTCAGTCGCGTGTTAAGATGGTTCTCTTGGAATGAGTTAAGTAAAAGGGTTCTATGTGGTGAACTGTTACCTTATTAGTAGTTCAGAGGTTAAGATGAAATTCTTGTACTCTTGCGCATTGGCAGGAGTAAGTGCAGTGATTAACATAGGATTCCAAAGTTGAGGATCAAGGTTGCAGTTTGGTGTCGACAAGAATGTCAAGTGCTCGTATGAGCGGGAAAGGATTTAGATGGTTAGAGTAAGTTGGTATTGTCTTTGGCGCCACCTGAGATCGGTACCTGGTGTGAAGAGGCTTGGCATACTGAATGTGGATTCTTGAATTTGCTTTATAGCGATTGGTGTGGCTGGTAGTATAGATCTACAGACTTGTTACCTGGTGCGGAAGGTCATGGGAGCATATCCCACTGGAAGATTGTATAAGTGTGACATGTAGTCACTTGATTGATTGAAGAATGGAAACCATGTATGAAGATTTTGGTAATATCACTAATTGGAAATTTATGCCTGGAGGGCGCTCGGTTCATTTGGTTGTGGACTGTGGAAGTTTGTTCCGGTTATGATGGCTGTTCTTGTGTGTTATGGGAAAAAAGGTTATTATGGATCCCTGAAAGGTTATTAGCCTAGTACGGTGCGATCAGAATCGACTTGAGGTCTGTGGATGGATTTAAATGTGAATATGGGCTCTATGTCAGACCGGATGTGTTCAGTTTAGCATAATGCTACTTATGGAGGAGTATTCGGACGTTGGACGTCGTTTCGTTGACAGCTATTTCATGTAATACTATATTGTGCCATGTGAGTTGTGAAACGGCTTGTTAATTTCATATGTGTTGAGGTTCTGCGTAGCAATGGTGTTATGTGAGCAGGATAGCTCTCGAGATTCAGATCATATATCACACCTTAGTTGTGCTTGAGTTTTGTAGCGTATGGCGCTGTTAATCCTCCCAGGGATGGTATTATGCACTTCGCGTGCTTGTGTCCGATATTCGGATATTTTGTAGTGATGATCATTCTAGCTCGGTAAGTATTTCTTTATAGATTCTTTTGTGCGGATCGGGTGGCACGCCGCCACGGGTATGTTGTTTGGATAGGGTTGCACGCCGCAACAGTGTGATGTTGAGTACAGTCCCATATATTCTATTTTGTGTGTTTTGTGTCCCATTTTCTGAGAAAGGTTCGTAACACCTTTTCGGTTGTCTAATTAGTTACGCGGGTTGAGTAATCCTTTCCAGAGATTCATTTTCCTTATGTATCACGTTCGAGTTTGTAGCTTATTGGCACATTGCGACAACATATGAGACTTTTGGTCATGTCTGGGGTGGCTTGTTGCTTGAGTAGCTTATACTGGCTGAGACGAGATTTTAGATCTAGGATCAGTGCGATCGGATTATATGAAGTATATTAAAGAGCAATTACCATTATTTGGTTCATAATGAGGTAATGATTCTAGTCAAGAGGGGAGATTCAATGGTTTGATAATTCGGCAGTTGGTTACGAATGTCTACACATCTTTTCCGTTGTGGCGGTATTGCAAGAGTTGGAGCAAGACTTATATATGCCATGAGGTGCATTGTGAGAATCGAATTCGTGAAATTTTGGCTATTATGATCAGAGAATGTTATTATGGTCATGTGAATGTTGTGGTGCATGGTGTGAATTCAGCAAAGGTATGTAGTCATGTTCTGGTACATCGTGCGGTGATTGATACAGTGTTTGTATGTTGGAAGGAGGCCTGGCAGAGAATTCCGGATGTTGGAACTTGTGCTCAACTGAGTTGTGGTAGCACAAGTAGGTGCAGGAGGTGTTAACGGTGGTTTCGGACAACTCCAGCGCAGTTCTTAGCACGTTCGAGGACGAACGTATATTAAAGTGGGAGAGAATGTAACAACCTGACCGGTCATTTTGACTCTAGCACGCCGTTTGGCAGTTTGAGGCCATGAGCAGCTTCACTTCAGGTATTATGACTTGTGTGTATGGTCGGAATTGAATTTCTGGAAGTTCGGAGTTGATTTGGAAAGAAAATTCTCATTTCAAAAATCTTAAGTTGAAAGAATTGACAAATATTGGATTTTAGAGTAAACGGCCTCGGAATCGGGATTTGAAGGTTCCAGCAGATTCGTATGATGATTTCGGACTTGGGTGTATGTTCGGATCGGGCTTTGGATACCCCGGGAACGTTTCGGCACCTTTTGTGGAAGTTAGCATTTTGGAAGAATTCCATAAATTTAGGTTGAAGTGAATTTCAATGTTATCAATGTCTGTTTGGAATTCCGAGTTTGAGAATTGCTTCGTATGGTGATTTCGGTACTGGGAGCGCGACCGAAAGTGGATTTGGAGGCCTGTAGGTCATTTTGGAGTCATTTGGCGAAAGTAAGAATTTGAAGGTTTTTGAGAAGTTTGACCGGAAGCAGACTTTTTGATATCTGGGTCGGATTCCGATTCCGGAAGTTAGAGTAGGTCCGTTATGTGAAATGTGACGTGTGTACAAATTTTGAGGTCAATCAAATGTGATTTGATAGGTTTCGGCATCGATTGTAGAGGTTGAAGTTTCAAATTTCATTAAGCTTGGAATGGGGTGCGATTCATGAATTCGACGTTGTTTGGTATGATTTGAAGGCTCGACTAAGTTCGTAACGTGTTTTGGGACGTGTTGGTATATTTGGTTGAGGTTCCGAGGGCCTCGGGTGGGTTCCGGAAGGTTAACGGATCGATTTTTGGACTTAAATCTTTTTGAAGCTTAATGCTTCTGGTGTAATCGCACTTGCGTGACTTTGGCCGCATGTGTGAGATCGCGGGTGCGGTGAATTGCTCGCAGATACGAGAAGGGACTGGAACTGGGGGAGCTGCAGAAGCGGACCGGAGAAGCACACCTGGGTGTGCGCAGGCGCGAGGCTGCCACCGTCGGTGCGTAACATTTGCACAGATGCGCATAGCAGGTCGTACCTGCGAAGCTCGCAGAAGCAAAGAAACTTCTGCAGGTGCGAGGTCTTGGCTGGGCAGTGAGGACCGCACCTGCAGAGCAGCAGGAGCGGCTATTGGACAGCAGGTGCGAAGGTCGGGCTGGGCAGAATGCTTTTAAGTGAGGGTTTTGGCCATTTTTCTCCCATTTTCATTTGATCTGGGTGATTTTGGAGAGCTTCAAGGGGATATTTTCATTAAGCAATTCTAGGTAAGTGATTTCTTCCCATTGTGAGTTAAATACATGAATTATACATGGATTGGAACATGAAAATTAGTATAAATTGTGGGGATTTGGTAGAAGACCTAGAATTTGGTATTTTGGATTTTGACCATGAAATTGGGCATGGAATTGAGAATAAACCGTATATTTGAGTTCGTGAGGTTATGGGTAAAGTTTATCTTCAAAAATATTTAGAATCCGGGCACGTGGGCCCGAGGGTGATTTTTTATCGACTTTTCGATCGGGGTTAGAAATTGTTATAAATTGGATTATATTGAGTATTTGCGTATATATTAATGGGTTTGCATAATTATTTGCTAGCTTTGGAGCGTTGTGCATCGATTCAAGTTGTTTGAAGGGCTCGGAAGCTGGTTATGGAACTTCGGAGCGAGGTAAGTCTCCTTTCTAACCATGTAAGAGGGAATTTACCCCATAGGTGAAATAAATCACCGCGTGCTCCTATTTGTGGGGGCTACATACCCACGAGGTGACGAGAGTCCGTGCGTAGCTACTATTATGCCTAAGTTCGGGTAGTCTATGACCCAAAAACATGCTTTACTTGTATTATTTGAAATCTTGTTGTCAATTTAAAATGCTTAAATCGTATCGAACTGTGTTAATAAATTTCTAAAAGGCTAGACATCATTTTATTGACTTCTAAAATAGAAATTTCCTTTTCCTTGGATAATTGCCCCTTGATTAATTCTTGATTGATTATTTGAATGTGTTATCTTTGTGGAACGGGCCGAACGCTTCGGTGGATTAAATAGATGCATCTATGGTTCGCGCTATTCGACCCTCTAGCAGTGCACAGTTTAAATATTTGTTGGATCGGGCCGTACGACCTCGGCATGATTTGCGCATGCTTGTATTGCTTGCCTTGAAATTTATAAATAACGATATTGCCTCCCTGGTCTGAGATAAACTGATAATTTGATATGGCTTCATTGGCCGAAGATATAATCGTTAAATAATGGGAGAATTGTTTTTTTGACATTCCTTTATTATGAAAAAACTGTTTACTTACTTCGGAATAATGGGCTTTCAACCATATTAACTAATCCATATCTAATTTAATGATATTATTCCATTTATTTATAGCCCATAGTAAGTGTCGAAGTTGACCCCTCGTCACTACTTCTTCGGGTTTAGGCGTAATACTTACTGGGTATGCGTTGATTTAGGTACTCATACTACACTTGCTGCACATTTTTGTACATGTACACATATGTTTAGAGGCCTTGTGGGCACAGAGGCGCGATTATGGTAGGGATTTAGGGAAGCTGCATTCTATATACGACGCTCAGCAGCCAGCAGAGTCTCCTTCAGAGTATTGTACTTTCCTTCCCGTCCAAATTTATATTTCGGACAGTTACTGTATTTTATTTTGAATTCCTAGAAAAGGCTCATGCACTTGTGACACCGGGTTCTGGAATGATTATGGGATGTTCAGTATTGAAATTGGAAAATATTGTTATTTATTCTGTAAATACATCTTGTACTTGATAAATTGAAGTGAATTTACGATTTCAAAAATATTAAAATAAGAATTTAATTAACTATTTAGTGTTGGCTTGCCTGACAGTGATGTCCCGCGCCATCACGACCTTTAACTGATTTTGGGTCGTGACACCAGCCATCGTAAAAGCGGAGGAAGGACTGCAACTGCGAAAGCGCAGGTGGGAAGGCAGTCATCGCAGAAGCGGGCAATCTCGTAGATGCGCGTCATTTATAGTTCATATCACAAGAAATCTGTAAAGTAAAACATGATTTAAAAATAGTGTTTAAGTCAAATCGGCTTGTTTAAATCCAGTTCAGGTAAAACCAATAAAAATATCTTTCAACAGTTCTCAAATAAGGACTCAAAGAAGCTATGGACACACCAGATGAAATCATATACCGCCCCTCGGGCAAAACATCACTCAGTCTTCCCAATCACTCCAACCTCACAATCACTTATGCCTTCCAATCGCTCAGCACTCGTCACTCGTCACTCGCACTCAGTAGGTGCCTGCGCTCACTGGGGGTGTGTACAGACTCCGGAGGGGCTCCTACAGCCCAAGCGCTATAATCTGCACGGACAGCTCACGTACTGCACAGACAACTCACGTGCTATAATATCATATCAGAATCTGTACGGAAAACTCACGTGCCAAGGTACAATACCTCACAAATAGGCCCTCGGCCTCACTTAATAATAAATCTCTCCAGTCTCTCGGGCTCTCAAAAATCAAATAAATCAGCCCAAACAACATTAACATGATGCAACAAATAGAATAACAGAGACTGAGCTATGATGTAAGAATGCATTAACATGACTGAGTACGAGATATCAACTAAAGCAGTGAGAGGTCAGCAAGAAACGACCTCTAAGGGTCCAAACAATACTGTCATAAGGCCTAGACATGGTATCTAGCATGATTTACAGTAAATTTTTCTAAAGCACATAAAGAGCATATAGCTACAACAGGTTGTTCAACTTTACAGTTGCTATGGGATGGACCAAGTCACAAATCCCCAATGGTGCACGCCCACACGCCCATCACCTAGCATGTGCGTCACCTCCAAATAGTCAAATGACACAAAATTCCGGGGTTTCATACCCTCAGGACTAGATTTATAACCGTTACTTACCTCAATCCAAGCAAATCTCTACTCCGCAATGCCCTTGCCTCTCGAATCGGCCTCCGAGCATCCCGAATCTAGTCACAAACAGTACGAGATAATCAATATTGGCTAAAAGGATCAATTCCACAAGAAACTACTGAAATCTAGCCAAAAATCCGATCCCCGGGCCCACGTCTCGAAATCCGACAAATGCCACAAAACCCGAAAGCCCACTCACTCATGAGTCTAGCCATACCAAATTTATCAAACTATGACATCATTTTCCCCTCCAAATCCCCAAAATTCACTCTCGAATTCTCAAGCTCTAATCTCCCAATTTCACCTCAACCCACACAATCTAGGTGGAAAATATTAATGGGGAAACAAGATTTATGATCAAAATCAAGCACAAGAAGCATACCTCAGAATTCCCCTCGAAAATCCTCTTCAAAATCACCTAAGCCCTAGTCCAAGATGTTAAAAATGGTGAAAAAACTCGAAGTCCCATTTTTATTTATTTTGCCCAGACTTTTCGCACTTGCGGCTGCATTTCTGCATCTGCGGACCAAGCTTCGCCTCTGTGAAGAATCACTTAAACGCAGTCCCCGCTCCTGCGACCAAGACACTGCATCTGCAATCATCGCAAGTACGGAATTAGCATCGCGCCTGTGGACACAACACGCACCTGCGCTCGCTTTCACGCTTCTGCGGCCATCACAGGTGCGGCAAATCCTTCGCACCTGCGCACTCTGCCCAACCTTTTCTCTTTCGCATCTGCGCCTAAATACCCGCTTCTACGGGCTCGCACCTGCGGTTCCCATTTTGCAGGTGCGGAAATACCAGTAGTAGCAGCTTCAGTTGCATCTTTCCAACCTCAATCAATCTGTTAACCACCCGGAATCACCTCGAGGCCCTCGGGACCTCAACCAAACATACCAACAAGTCATATATCAACATAGGAACTTAGTCGAGCCTTTGAATCAATCAAAACAACATCAAACACCAAATTACCCTCGGATTCAAGCCTAAGAACTTCTAAACTTCCAAATTTTGCAAACGACGCCGAAACCTACCAAACCATGTCCGAATGACCTCAAAGTTTGCACACAAGTCACATTTCACATTACGGAACTATTCCAACTTCCAGAATCGGATTCCGACCCCGATATCAAAATGTCAACCCTCCAGTCAAACTTCCCAAAATTCAACTTTCGCCATTTCAAGCCTAATTCCACTACGGACCTCCAAATAATTTTCTGGACATGCTTCTAAGTAATCACCATACAGATCTACTGGAATAATCAGAATTGAATCTGAGGTAGTTTACACATAGATCGACATCCGGTTGACTTTTCTAACTTAAGCTTATACTTTAGAGACTAAGTGTCTCAATTCACTCCGAAACCACTCAGGATCCAAACCAACTAACCTGGTATAACACAATATAGCTGAAGACACAAGAAGAAAGAGATATTGATTTTGGCATTGATTTGTTGCCGGGCACTCAGCCCATCTCTATTCCTCCATATCGTATGGCTCCTCCTGAATTAAAGGAGTTGAAAGAGCAGTTGCAGGAGTTTCTTGATAAGGGCTTCATTCGGCCCAGTGTGTCACCTTGGGGTGCTCCGGTCTTATTTGTAAAGAAGAAGGATGGTTCTATGCGTATGTGTATTGATTATCGGCAATTGAACAAGGTTACAGTGAAGAACAAGTATCCTTTGCCTCGCATTGATGATTTATTTGATCAGTTACAGGGTGCCAGGGTGTTTTCCAAGATTGACTTGCGTTCTGGCTATCATAAGTTGAATATTCGGGAGCCGAATATCCCGAAGACTGCTTTCAGGACCAGATATGGTCATTATGAGTTTCTTGTCATGTTATTTGGGCTGACCAATTCCCAAACAGCCTTTATGCATTTGATGCACAGTGTATTCCGACCTTATCTTGATTTCTTCGTCATTGTGTTTATTGGTGACATCCTGGTATATTCCCGGTCTCGGGAAGTTCATGACCAGCACCTGAGGATCTTGCTTCAGACTTTGAGGGAGAAGAGGTTGTACACAAAATTTTCTAAGTGTGATGTCTAGCTTGATTCAGTGGCATTCTTGGGCCACATAGTGTCTTGTGATGGGACCAAGGTAGATCCGAAGAAGGTGGAGGCAGTGTAGAGTTGGCCTAGACCGTCATCAGCTACGGAGATCTGCAGTTTCCTTGGTTTGGCGGGGTATTACCGTCGCTTTTTGAGGGGATTTTCATCCACTGCAGTACCTATGACCATGCTGATGGAGAAGGGTAATCCGTTCAGGTGGACCGAGGAGTGTGAGCAGAGCTTTCAGAAGCTCAAGACAGCCTTGACTACAGCCCCAGTATTAGTATTGCCTAAAGGTTCAGGGTCATACACTGTCTATTGTGATGCCTCGAGGATTGGCCTAGGAGCGGTATTGATGCAGGATGATAGGGTGATTGCCTACGCGTCTAGACAGTTGAAGGTGCATGAGAAGAATTATCCAGTTCATGATCTCGAGTTAGAAGCTATTGTTCACGCCCTGAAGATCTGGCGTCATTATTTGTAAGGTGTTCCCTGTGAGATTTACATTGATCACCAGAGTTTGCAGTACTTGTCCAGGCAGAAGGACCTTAATTTGCATCAATGGAGGTGGTATAATATCACTATATTATACCACTCGGGGAAGGCCAATGTAGTGGCCGACGCCTTGAGTCGCCGGGCAGAGAGTTTGGGGAGCTTGGCATATCTTCCGGCAGCTGAGAGGCCCTTAGCCTTGGATGTTCAGGCCTTAACCAACCAGTTCATAAGATTGGATATTTCAGAGCCTAGCAGGGTATTAGCTTGTGTGGTTGCTCGTTCTTCTCTTTATGACCGTGTCAGGGAGCGCCAGTATGATGATCCTTACCTTGTAGTTCTTCAGGACAGGGTTCGGCGAGGTGATGCCAGAGATGTGACTATTGGTGATGATGGTGTGATGAGGATGCAGGGCCGGATCTGTGTTCCCAATGTAGATGGGCTTCGGGAGTTGATTCTTGAGGAGGCCCATAGCTCGTGGTACACCATTCATCCGGGTGCCGCGAAGATGTACCAGGACTTGAGGCAGCACTATTTGTGGAGAATAATGAAAAAGGACATAGTTGGGTTTGTGGCCAAGTGTCTCAACTGTCAGCAGGTTAAATATGAGCATCAGAGACCGGGTGGATTACTTCAGATATTGGAGATCCCAGAGTGGAAGTGGTAGCGGATCACTATGGACTTTGTGGTTGGACTTCCTCGGACTTTGAGGAAATTCGATGCTATTTGGGTGATCGTGGATCGGTTGACCAAGTCAGCCCATTTCATTCCGGTGCTGACTACATACTCTTCGGAGAGGTTGGCTGAGATTTATATCAGAGATATTGTCCGCCTTCATGGTATTCCAGTATCCATCATTTCATACAGAGGTACACAGTTCACATCATGGTTTTGGAGAGCCGTACAGCAGGAGTTGGGTACTAGGGTGGAGTTGAGCACAACCTTTCACCCTCAGACGAACGGGCAGTCCAAGCGCACAATTAAGATTCTTGAGGATATGCTCCGTGCCTGTGTGATGGAGTTTGGAGGGTCATGGGACCGATACTTGCCAGAGTTCGCTTACAACAACATTTACCAGTCCAGCATTCAGATGGCACCGTATGAGGCTTTGTATGGTAGGTGGTGCCGGTCACCAATGGGATGGTTTTAGCCGGCGAGGCCCGATTGTTGCGTACAGATTTGGTCCAGGATGCCCTGGTGAAGGTGAAGGTGATTCAGGAGAGACTTCGCATAACACAGTCCAGGAAGAAGAGTTATGAAGATCGTAAGGTTCGTGATTTGGCATTTATGGTTGGTGAGCGGGTCTTGCTTCGGGTATCGCCTATGAAGGGTGTCATGAGGTTCGGGAAGAAGGAAAAGCTGAGCCCGAGGTTCATTGGTCCTTTTGAGATATTGCGGTGAGTTGGGGAGGTTGCTTATGAGCTTGCCTTGCCTCCCAGCCTAGCAGGAGTTCACCCGGTATTCCACGTGTCTATGCTCCGGAAGTATCATGGTGATCCGACTCATGTATTGGATTTCAGCTCTGTCCAGTTGGACAAAGATCTATCTTATGTTGAGGAGCCAGTAGCCATTTTGGACAAGCAGGTCAGAAAGCTCTGGTCAAAGAATATTGCTACAGTAAAGGTCCAGTGGAGAGGTCAGCATATCGAGGAGGCGACTTGGGAGACCGAGCGGGATATGCGCAGCCACTACCCTCATCTTTTTGCAGTTTCAGGTATGTCTTTATACTTGTTCAAGGACAAACGATTGTTTTAAGAGGGGGAGGATGTTACGACCCGGCCGGTCATTTTGAGAGTAATAGCCCCGATCCCCTATTAACTGTCTCCTCCAAATCTTTTTCTGCTATTGTGACTTGTCGGGATGATTAGTTTTGAGTTTCGGTGTGTTTTGGGACACTTAGTCCATAAATGAGAGCTTAAGCCTTAGGATTTGGATCGTAGTCGGAACTGTGTGAAGACGACTCCGGAATGGAATTCTGTCGGTTCTGTTAGCTCCGTTAGGTGATTTTGGGTTTAGGGACATGTCCGGAAAGTGTTTTGGGGGTCTGTAGTAGATTTAGGCATGAATTGGCGAAAGCTAGTTTTTCGACGATGTCGGCCGATAGTGGAAATTTTGATATCGATCTCGGAATGGAATTCCGAAAGTGGCTGTAGGTTTGTAATGTCATATGTGACCTGTGTGTAAAATTTAAGGTCATTCGGACTAGATTTGATATGGTTCGACGTCGTTTGTAGAATTTGGAAAACTTTAACTTCTTAGGTTTGAATCCGTGATTAATTCATGATTTTGGTGTTGTTCGGTGTGGTTTAAAGGCTAGACTAAGTTCGTAAGGTATTTTAGGATTGGTTGGTGTGTTTGGTTGAGGTCCTGGGGGCCTTGCGTGTGTTTCAGATGCTTAACTGGTGAAAACTTGGACTTAGAGGAATTTCTGAACTTTGCTGGTTCTGGTGTTTTCGCACCTGCGAAAAAGAGACCGCAGGTGCGCGAGCCGCACATGCGGAGATGGAAGCGCAGATGTGATAAATAGAGAGTTGGCCTGGGGTCGCAGGTGCGAGGGCAGAGGGGGTAAGTGAGTTGCGCAGATGCGCAAAGATGTTCGCACATGCGCAGAAGCGGAAGGGACTCCGCAGGCGCGAGGGCGCAGATGCGGCCCTTTCGTCGCAGGTACGAAGGCAGAGGGGGTAAGTGAGTTGCGCAGATGCGCACGTTTTCCACACAAGCACACCCGCAGGTGCGGAAATACCTGGGCAGTGATTAAAACTGAAGGGCTTCGCGATTTTTATCATTTTTGGCTTTGCAAACTCGGGTTGGGGAGATATTTGAGAGCATTTTTGAGGCATTTATTGAGGTAAGTTACTTGTGCTTATTTTTGGTCAATAATATTGCCTTGCCATGTATTTTTCCACCTAGTTAATGTGTATTTAAGCTGGAAATTGGAAGTTGGAGACTAGAGATTTGGGAGTTTGAATAGTGGATTGGAGGACCATTTGGTGTTGGATTTTAGTAAATTTGATATGGTTAGACTCGTGAGTGAATGAGATTTCTAGTTTCGTGAATTTTTTCGGGTTTCGAGACGTGGGCCCTGGGGGGCGGGTTTGAGCCAATTTTGGGTTTTGGCCTAATTTTATATTTTTTCTTGTGGGATTCATTCCATTAGTGCGCATTGATGTTATTGTACTGTTTTAAATAGATTCGGGCCATTTGAAGTCGGATACTCATGGCAAGAATGTGATATCAAGTTGATTTGAGCGGTTCGAGGTAAGTGGCATGCCTAACCTTGTGTTGGGGACTTTTCCCTTAGGATATCTTGATATTATTTGGTGTGTGGGCGCTGTGTACGTGAGGTGACGAGTACGTACACTGGCTATTATTGTAAAAATCATGTTTAACCTTTTTAAATCATAAATTGCTTCTCTTACTAATTATACTAATATGTTTAATTGTGTAGTTTAGACTAGAAAAGCATGCTTACGTATTTTAACTGCCTAGTTGACATTCTATGCGTCATGTTCATTTAAGTCCTAATTTGCCTTATGTGTGTCCAGTATAAACTGTATAACTCGATGTCATACCTGTCATTTCATCTTGCGTTGCATATTTAAATTGGAACTACGGATGTATTCCGGGAGATCCCCTAGCACTGCATATTTACTTTGGGACGATGGACGTATTCCAGGAGATCCCTCTGTACTGCATATTTACTTTGGGACTACAGACGTATTCCGGGAGATTCCCCTGTACTGCATATTTACTTTAGGACTACGGACGTATTTCGAGATATACCCCAGTACTGCATATTTACTTTGGGACTACAAACGTATTCCGGGAGATCCCCCTGTACTGCATATTCATTTGAAACTAAGAGATTTTCTACTCTGTTTACCTTGTTTTGAGCCGAGGGCTCCCTTAACTGTTAAATTTTTAAGAATTTCCTTAACTGTGTTTCCGTAAATTCTACTTATATCTTTTACTGCTTAATTTATTATATTTACTCCGGTAGGACCTTGACCTGACCTCGTCACTACTCGACTGAGGTTAGGCTTGGCACTTACTAGGTACCATTGTGGTTTACTCATGTCCTTTCTTGCACATGTTTTTCGTGTGCAGATCCAGGTACGAACTATCAGCCTTGGAGTTAGTGCGTGCTGCTGATTCTAGGAGACTTCAAGGTATTTCTGCTTGCGTCTGCAGATCTTTGGAGTCCCCTTCTACTCCCCCGTCTAGAGACTTTCCTTATTATCTTCAGACTTTTGTATAGAGCTACATAGATTATAGCAGCTTGTAACTTAGTGATATTCCGGGTTTTGGAAAACTAATTTGCATATGCCGAGTGGTGCTACTCTTGGCTATTTATAATATGTTGTTTACTTTTAAAATGTTGTATTTTCTTTATATTTTTCGCAATGTTAGGCTTACCTAGTCGTAAAGACTAGGTGCCATCACGACACCTTACGGAGGGTTAATTTGGGTTGTGACATCTTTATTCTCCAATTTATGGGGTTTTTCATTAAAAAATTAAAAATATAAAATAAAAATAAAAATAAACAAAAAATGCAAAGAGGAAAAAAAGAAAAAGACAAATTAAAAGATTGGGGGGATCATTAAAAATTCACATTAGGAATGTTTCTAATATATTGTATTCTTTTTAGGTTTAGAAGTCTTTTTTTGTTAATAAATTTGTATTCATTGTTTGATTTCTTATAATTAGTTAATGAAATTTATCATATACTTGTATGGTTAAAATAGGAATAGGTAATTTTTAATTAATAAAACTAATTCATTATATTCTTATATGGCGTCATAAGAAAAGCATTAAACATCCTTCTAAGGTTTTTAAAAATTTATTCCTATTTTCGAAATTGGCATTCTAAACGAGAAACATTCAAAAATACACATGTCCTTGTTTTTTAAAATTTTAATATCAATTTTTATAAGATAAATTTAATAAAAAATATGGGTCAAGTTACAATTCCGAAATGAAAGAGCTAGAATATTAAAACAAAGGAGTACGTTAACAAAGATTAAAACTACTCTTAGATTTTAAGGTACATAATTATTGTTATTTTATAAATTAGATGCAACTTAACTAGTTAGTAACGATCTTCCGGTTAGTGTTGTGCGACATCCCTTAATGAACCTTCAACTATATCTAATACAAATGTTACATTTATTTTACTTTTAGTATCAAGTGCTATTTATCATTAATTTTCTCTTCTTGTGTTTAGTTTTTATTAATCGACGCGAACAACACATGCAACACACGTACACTAAAACTAGTATAAACAAGTTAGGCAAGGGAGCATGTTGGGACCAAGATCAATGTCTATTTCAAGGATAATTAACCTTGTCTCCTTTCCAAAAAAAGAAAAGAAAAGAACATGGAGAAAAGAGAAGAATAATTTTGTGTTGTCCCAATCATATTGGAAAAATGACATTGTATAACCGCTGTAAAAATAATAGCCAAAAACATATATATATATATATATATAATTTATATATATTTTGTATATATATACATTCTGTATATTATATACAAAAATTATATAGATTTTATATATTTTTCGGCTACCAGATGTAAATAGTTTCTGGCGCGGGCTAAAAGTGATAATACCCTATTAATATATGTTCATCACCTAGCTTCAATGTACTAGATATGATTAAGCAAATCTAAGAAATAGCCAACTTTCGACAAATGGTGTCGAACCTCCAAAATTAAATCTGAATAGGTGTGTAGGCATATAAACTTTTATTGGAATTAAATTCGTAAAATAATTTGGACTATATTTTAAATTCAAGATATATTAGTTCAAATAAATTTATTGGGCTAATATAATTTGATTAGTTATATAAGTCCAATATATATGGATTAAATAAATAAGTCTTAATCCATTGGGCTAAAGTGATGAGCCCACTTCATTAAGCCCAAGATGTCATCTTCCTAAAGGCCCAATTTGGCGCCACGTGTTAAATGACGTGGTGCCCCAAGTCAAACGGAATAGCCAATAGGATCGTGCCACGTGTCAAAATGACAAGGCATGCCAAGTCAAATTTAAAGGTGTAACGACCCGACTTGTCGTTTTAAGAATTTACGCCTCGTTCAGTGACTTAAGGTT
Organism: Nicotiana tomentosiformis; assembly: GCF_000390325.3. Taxonomy (NCBI): domain Eukaryota; kingdom Viridiplantae; phylum Streptophyta; class Magnoliopsida; order Solanales; family Solanaceae; genus Nicotiana; species Nicotiana tomentosiformis. The sequence goes on from NC_090822.1 coordinate 19,206,878, forward strand.
TCGAGCATCCTCACAATATGTATTATGACCCGCGTGTGTGGTCGAGTTTGATTTACGGATGATTCGGAGTGATTTGGGACACTTAGTCCCTAAGACGGAAGTTTAAATCTTAGGATTTTGACCGTAGTCAGAACTGTGTAAAGACGACTCCGGAATGGAGTTATGACGGTTCCGTTAGCTCCGTTGGGTGATTTTGGACTTAGGAGCATATCTGTACTGTGAATCTGAGGTCTGTAGCCAATTTAGGCTTAAAATGGCGAAAGTCGAATTTTTGAAAAGTTTGACCGGGGGGTGACTTTTTTATATCGGGGTCGGAATCCGATTCTGGAAATTTGAATAGCTTCGTTATGTCAATTATGACTTGTGTACAAAATTTGAAGTCATTCCGGTTTGATTTGATGTGTTTCGGCGCAAGATATAGAATTTGAAAGATCAAAGTTCATAGATTTTGATTTGAGGTATGATTCATCATTTTGATGTTGTTCGATGTGATTTGAGGCCTCGAGCAGGTCTGTGTTACGTTATGGGAATGGATGGTGTGATTGGACGGGGTCCCGAGGGGCTCGGGTGTGTTTCGGGGTAGTTCCGGACCAAGTTTGGGTGTTTTGATGCTGCTGGTTGCTGGTTCTGGTGTTGTTCTTCGCATTCGCGAGGAGCATCTCGCGTTCGTGAAGAAGGATTTTGTTGTTAGGACTTTGTGCTTCACGTTAGCGAAGAGGTTCTCGCATTCGCAAAGAAGGAAAGTTTGATGTTTGTCGTCTGACTTTAGAGGCTCATATCTCGCAATCTATAAGGAATTTGGCGATGATCCAAACATGAAAGTTGTAGCCCTTTGTGTCTAGGTTGCAAAAAGATCCATTTGTCATTTGGTTTTGTAGACAAAAAGCTATGGTAGATACACTATAAGCTGTCGGGGAAGATTTTGGAAATCTCTGTTGCACAGGGCTAACTTTGGAAGCTTGTATCTCATAATATATAAAGAATTGGGAGATGAGCAACAAATAAAAGTTATAACCCTTGGGGTCTAGTTTTCAGAAAGTCAAACCATTCATCATTTGGAGTTTTGTACAAAATGTTATGACCATTATACTAAAGGCTATCTGAGAAGAGTTTGAAAATGACTTTTGAAGAATTTGTTCATCGCGAACGCGAGGGGAGTCTCGCGAACGCGAAGAACAAATCCCTGGGCAGCAGAATAAAGTCCAAATTCGTGTCATTCTTCCATTTTTGGATCAAGGAAGCTCGGGTGAGGCGATATTTCGAGAGTTTTTCAAGGAAAATATTGGGGTAAGAATTCCTAACTTGATTTTGGTTAAATTACATGAATCTATTGTTGTTTTTATCACTAAGTTAGTGAATTTGGTTTAAAAATTTAGAAAACCCTCTTGGTTTAAATTTAAGATTTGGAGGTCGAGTTGTTATTGAAATTCGATAAAATTGGTATGGTTGAACTCGTATCAGAATGGGTGTTCAGATTTCATGAAAATTATGTCGGATTCCGAGGGGCGGTCCCCGCGTTGACTTTTGTTGACTTTTTGGAATAAAATTTTAAGTCGACGTATTATTATCCGAAATTATTTCCGATGAATTTTAATGAAGTTATACAATTAATTTGGATATATTTGAGTTGTTCGGAGGCCAATTCAAGCAAGAAGGCTATTTTGGAATATCGTCCTAACTTCAAAAGGGTAAGTGTCTTGCTTAACCTCGAGTGGGGGAATTACCCCTTAGGCATTGAGTCTTATGTGCCATTTGTGAAATATGAAAAGCCGTGTACGCGAGGTGACGAGTACGTACTCAGGCTTATACGTGCAAAATTCATTGAAATAAAGTCTTAGGCTTTATTGCGTAGTAAATTGGAAAATTGTGAAAAATTATTAAAATTATCTGTTTGCCATGCCTAAATCCTTATTGTTGAATTTGTTTTTATATGATAATTTGATGTGATTGTTACTTGAAATAATTATGAAATTTCATGAGTATTGTTGGTTTAATATTTCTTGGAAATTAATTCCAATATGAATCTTCTTATGCAAATAATTAATTTAAGCGAGCTTAAGAATAAGTGTTAATATAATTATCTAAATTTGCATTAATGAAGGTTTTGCTTTATGCTGAGTAATTTCTATCTCAATTGATTTTTTTTGGGTGTTATATACATTGTGCGGAGCCTTGGGGTATTTGTTGTGAAATTAATTGATTTTGTTATATCTTTGGAATTTGGTTGTGGCCATTGGGCAAATTGTGATATGAATTGATTTTATTATATTGTCGTGTTAATTTTTTGTGTAAATTGTTGTGTTGTGTGAGTTACTATTTTGGGGAGATAAAGGTGGCATTTCACCGTTGATATTATGTGGGTATAAGGGTGGCATTTCACCGTTGATATTATGTGGGTATAAGGGAGGCATTTCACTGTTGTTGTGTTTATTGGAATATTATCTGGGTGGAGCGATAAGGGTGGCTATAGGAACGATAAGGGTGGCTATTGATATTTTCTGGGCAGAGCGATAAGGGTGGCTATAGGAGTGACAAGGGTGGCAATAGGAGCGATAAGAGTGGCTATTGTCAGGGACGATATGTGATGATGTGGGGTTGTGGTGTTGACAATTTTCATGTGATGTTGTGATTTTTCTTGTGTTTATTTTTTTATACCTTGTGCAACTTGTCTTGTTATTAGTAAATTAATAATAATCTGATTTATGTTGAAATTGGGAACATGTGGCTATTGCCAGGCAGTTTATAAAATAAAATATGGGTACGAGGTGCCGTGAATTGTGATATGAAATGGGGATATTGCCACGTGAATTGTCCGTGCAGTTGTGATATAAAATGTGGGCACGAGGTGCTGTGATGAAATGATAATAATATTAGGCACATGAATTGTCCGTGCAGTTGTGATATGAAATGAGGGCACGAGGTGCCGGGCAAATATGATGATTTAATTATGGGCACGAGGTGTCATGAAAATATGAAAATGGGATGAGACCCGTATTTACGAAAAATATGAAAATGGGCTGAGACCCGTATTTTGATGATTTTGAAATGAGGTGTCACATGGTTACTTTTTAATTGAAAGAATTATATTCAAAATATTTATTTGGAAGAATTTTTACTTAGAAAGTATTATATAAAAGAATTGTATTTTGAAATATATTTATTTGAGGAAATTGTATTTGAAAAGATTTATTGAAAGAATTATAGTTGAAAAATAATTATTTGAGAAAATTATATTTGAAAGAAAGTTATCTGGAAGAACTATGTGAAAGACATTTATTTGAAGGGCTTGATTTAATTAGGTGTAATTGTGTTTATTAATTGTTGAGTGATATTAATGGTATTCTTGTTGTCTGTTGTGCATATCACTGGTTGTTTTATCCTGCCTTTATTATTTTTTGTTTCCTATTATTTTGTATATCATATTGCACAGGTTATTAAACTAGTGAGTGTATTGACTGTACCTCGTCTCTACTCTATTGAGGTTAGTCTTGATACTTACTAGGCACCGCTGTGGTGTGCTCACTCTACACTTCTGCACATTTTTGTACAGAGCTAGGTATTAAAGATATCGGACTTGAGCAGAGTTAAAGCGCGATCATAAGGATTCAAGGTAGAGCTGCTTGGCCGTCGCAGTCCCTTGGAGTCTCTTCATTTCATTGTACTGTTAATTTGTAATCAAACAGTATTGTATATTCGGTCCTCGTGATCATTCCATATATTCAATTAGAGTTTGTGACTTAGTACTACCAGTCTTGGGAGATTATGTATTGTAATTATTTCCGCTGTTAAATTTTAATTCAAAAAAAAAAGCTTCAAAATGTAATAGAAATCGACTTACCTAGTCTTAGAGACTAGGTGCCATCACGACGCCTGTGGTGGGATTTGGGTTCGTGACAAAAGGCCAGTGAAATCGCGCCACATGTACAAGTGACATATCCTGGCCAATCAAATGCGCCCTTGTCAAACTTCAATTTGATTGGTCGGAAATAGTTTACTCTTATCATAACTCTTCCCTCCCACAACTATAAATATGGGTCTTCATAACCTAGAAAAGACACCAGAAGTTTTAACAAGAAGCAAGAGAGAGCTCGTGGATCAAACGCTGCAGATTTCTCTAAAAGCTACAAGCATTCAAGTGTTTTAAGGATTAAAAGATCAAGACGAAGACTCAAGAATAAGCTGCAAGCCTTTGGAATAAAAATACATCAAGATCAGACCTCAAGCACTTGGATTAAAATAAAATAAAATTCAAGATTAAGCTTGAAGACTCTTTTATTTACTATTGGAAAGAAGAATCAGAGGATTCATAGAGATTGTAATGCTCATATTGTTTGAAATAAAATGCTACGATTGTTGCAATATTTTTCGGTCTTGATTATTTTCTTGACGCAAATTTATTGTCTACAATGTGCTTAAGTCTAAAATCATCGTACAAATGATGCTAGGCATAATTTCATATATTTTGATATTATTTACTCTGCATTTTTACCACTTTTTTAGTATATTTTTTATTATATATGTCCAACTTAACTTGAGTATTAAGCTTTATACTTATTTGAGTGTTAATTGATAATACAGGTACAATAAAGATGTAAGTAAAACAATGAGGTAAAAATATTGGAGAAAACTAGTTATGAAGTACCAGCGCAGTTGTGATGACCGAAAAGGTAATCTTATATTTTAGAACTCCTCGATTTGCGTGCGCAGTACGGGCATATTTCTGAAAAGATTTTATGTTGAAAATTGAAAAAAATAAGAATTTTTACCTTAAAAGTTGATTTTAGTTGACTTCGGTCAACATTTTTGGTAAACGGGCCCGGATCTGTATTTTGACGATCCCCTTGGGTCCGTATCGAATTGTAGGACCTGGGCGTATGCCCGGAATCGAATTCAGAGGTCCCTAGCTCGAGTTATGAATTTTTGATGAAACTTAAAAGTCTAAAAATTTAATTATTTTTAAGAATTGGTTAATGTTTGGCCTTGTTGATACCGGGTTCGTATTTTGGTTCTGAAGCCCGGTATAGGTCCAGTATAATATTCATGACTTATCTATGAAATTTGGTGAGAAACGGAGTTGGTTTGACGTGATTCGGACGTCCGGTTGTGAAGATAGACATTTTAAAGTGTTCTTGAAAATTTCATTTGATTTGGTGCTAAATTCGTAGTTTTAGGTGTTATTTTGGCAAATTTCATCACGCGAGCAAGTTGGTATGATATTTTTAGACTTTTGTACATGTTTGGTTTGGATCCCCAAGGGCTCGGGTGAGTTTCGGATAGGCCATGAGGTGTTTTGGACTTTGGAAAATCTGGTATTTTGCTGCAACAGGTGTTCTAGCATGTCTTTCTTCGCGTTCGCGAAGGTACTCTCGCGAACGCGAAGAGTAAGCTGGTCAAGTTGGAATTTTCTTCTTAGCGAACGCGAAGGCTTGGTCGTGAAGGCGAAGCGATGGGGGCGTTACCCTTCACGAATGCGACAAGCTCATTGCGAACACGTAGTGTTAGGCACACCTAGGGTCCCTAACTCGAGTTATGAATTTTTGATGAAAATTAAAAGTCTGAAAATTTAATTATTTTTAAGAATTGGTTAATGTTTGGCCTTATTGATACCGGGTCCGTATTTTGGTTCCGGAGCCCGGTATAGGTCCAATATAATATTCACGACTTATCTGTGAAATTTGGTGAGAAACGGAGTTGGTTTGACGTGATTCGGACGTCCAGTTGTGAAGATAGAAATTTTAAAGTGTTCTTGAAAATTTCATTTGATTTGGTGCTAAATTCGTAGTTTTAGGTGTTATTTTGGCGATTTCATCACGCGAGCAAGTTGGTATGATGTTTTTAGACTTTTGTACATGTTTGGTTTGGATCCCCAAGGGCTCGGGTGAGTTTCGGATAGGCCATGAGATGTTTTGGACTTTGGAAAATCTGGTATTTTGCTGCAACAGGTGTTCTGGCATGTCCTTCTTCGCGTTCGCGAAGGTACTCTCGCGAACGCGAAGAGTAAGCTGGTCAGGTTGGAATTTTCTTCTTAGCGAACTCGAAGGCTTGGTCGTGAAGGCGAAGAGATGGGGGCGTTACCCTTCACGAATGCGACCAGCTCATTGCGAACGCGTAGTGTTAGGCACACTTGGGGATCCCTAGCTCGAGTTATGAATTTTTGATGAAAATTAAAAGTCTGAAAATTTATTATTTTTAAGAATTGGTTAATGTTTGGCCTTATTGATACCGGGTTCGTATTTTGGTTCCGGAGCCCGGTATAGGTCCAGTATAATATTCATGACTTATCTATGAAATTTGGTGAGAAACGGAGTTGGTTTGACGTGATTCGGACGTCCGGTTGTGAAGATAGACATTTTAAAGTGTTCTTGAAAATTTCATTTGATTTGGTGCTAAATTCGTAGTTTTAGGTGTTATTTTGGCAATTTCATCACGCGAGCAAGTTGGTATGATATTTTTAGACTTTTGTACATGTTTGGTTTGGATCCCTAAGGGCTCGGGTGAGTTTCGGATAGGCCATGAGATGTTTTGGACTTTGGAAAATCTGGTATTTTGCTGCAACAGGTGTTTTGGCATGTCCTTCTTCGCGTTCGCGAAGGTACTCTCGCGAACGCGAAGAGTAAGCTGGTCAGGTTGGAATTTTCTTCTTCGCAAACGCGAAGGCTTGGTTGTGAAGGCAAAGCGATGGGAGCGTTACCCTTCGCGAACGCGACCAGCTCATCGCGAACGCGTAGTGTTAGGCACACCTGGGTAGAGTCACTGATCCTTCATCGTGAACGCGCGCATGGTCTCGCAAATGCGAAGGCTAGGGGGAGTTGCCTTCGCGAACGTGAAGGAGGTCTCGCGAACACGAAGGCTTGGCAGCCTATACTCTTCGCGAACGCGACAGTGTTCTCGCGAATGCGATGAACACTATCGCCGAGCACTTCAAACAGAATCAAAACGGGACTTAAGCCATAAAATCATTTTCTCAAAAACCAAACAGTCTACAGGTGATTTTCAAGAGGTAATTTCTTCTCCAAAGTGTTGGTAAGTGATTCTAAACTATTTTCTTTCAATTACCTATTTCATTTCATAAATATTCAACCTAAAATCTAGAGTTTTCATGGGAGAATTAGTGGTTTGGGTAAAAACTAGGGATTTCGGAAATTTTGGGATTTAGACCTCAATTTAAGGTCGGATTCCAAAACCAATTATATATCCGGGCTCGGGGGTGAATGGGTAAATGGATTTTGGTCTAAACCTCGGGTTTTGACCAAGTGGGCCCGGGGTCGATTTTCGACTTTTTAGAGGAAAATTTGGGAAATCTAAATATATGCAATGTAATTGATTCCTTTAGCAATATTTGATATTATTGAATCATTTTTGAATAGATACAAGTGGTTTGGAGGTGAATTCTAGAGGAAAGGCTGTGATTGAGAATTAAGTGGCCTTCGGAGCAAGGTAAGTGTTGTGTCTAACTTTGACTTGAGGGAATTAGGAACCTCAGACTATTTGTTATGTGAAATTTATGTGAGTGGCGTATATGTAAGGTGACGAGTACTTATGCGTCACCAATTTACCCGTTTTCCCTGTTTCTCCCATTTTTCTTATATTGTCTCTTTCCTATGCCTAATTACTACGTGTTTATACTAATGTTGTTAAATTGATCGTTCTTATCATGTTTACGAATTTTCTGGGGATAATCGAGTATTTATTTCAAAGTTGAGATTGATATTGTGGAACTAAATGTTGAAGTAAGGCTTGTAATTGTTATTCTATCTCCCTGTTGTTAATTTTGCATTGCATTATGATAAGGAAGAATGTCAATGCACGAAGGGTGATGATGTGCCATATTGTGAGTGTTAATGCACGAAGGGTGATGTCGTGCCATATTGTGAGTGTTAATGCACGAAGGGTGATGTCGTTCCATATTGTGAGTGTAAAAGCACGAAGGGTGATGTTGTGCCATATTGTGAGTGTTAATGATCGAAGGGTGATGTGGTGCCATGATATGAGAGTTAACACACGAAGGATGATGCCGTGTCGTTTCTATTATTTTTATGGTGAGATTGAGAGTAAAAGCGCAAAGATATTGGTTGTTCTAGTTATCATTCTGCTGTAGTTCCTAATCTCGTATTTCCCCTAGCATGTTTCCCCCTCCCGATATTTCCTGTCTAACTTTTCATTACTGTTATTTGTATATACATTGTTAAATTGTACATGTTGATTTGTAGGTGCCTTGCCTTAGCCTCGTCACTACTTCGTCGAGGTTAGGCTCGACACTTACCAGTACATGGGGTCAGTTGTACTGATACTGCACTTTGCACTTTCTGTGCAGATTTTGGTACCGGCTCGGGATGATCGAGATTCTTTTTGTTGTTCGACCGCTATCCGGACACTCAAGGTAGATCTGTCGGCACTCACATACCTTGAAGTCCCCATCTATCTTTTCTATTTTACTGTTTCTCTCATTCAAACAGTTGTATTCCTCCCAAACTATTATTTGTAGTAAATTCTAGAATGCTCTTGAATTGTGACTCCAGATCCTAGTGGTAGTAATTAATGCAGTTTATTACATTATTCCACACTCACTATATTTCATCTTAGCTAATTGTTGTTATTTAATTAATGGAATAAGAATTGGTTTAATGATTCTCTAATATTGGATTGCCTAACAAGTGAAATGTTAGGCGTTATCACGGTCCCGACGGTGGGTATTCTGGGTCATGACAAGTTGGTATTAGAGCACTAGGTTGCCTAGGTCTCATGATTCACGAGCAAGCTTAGTAGAGTCTGGAGGATCGGTACAGAGACGTTTGTGCTTATCTTTCAGAGGCTATGAAGTTTAGGAACAAATTTCACTTCTATTTTTCTATGTCGTGCGATGTTGTTTTCTCAATACTATTTGAACTCTGCTACTCTTATTCTTTCGCAGATGGAAAGAACACGTACCGTTTCCTCAGCTGAGCAAAAGCCAGAGCCTTCAGTGGAAGCTCCTACGCGGGGCAGAGGTCGAGGCCGAGGCCTTGCCAGAGGCCTAGGTAGGGGCAAGGCTCAACCTAGAGCCCGAGCAGCAGCCCCAGCAGTGGAGCCTCAGATAGATCTCGACGAAGAGGTTCCAGCCCAGAATGTTCCTGTTGGACCAGCTCAGGTTCCGAAGGGGTTCATTGCCACCCTAGTACTTCAGGACGCTTTGGTCCATTTGGTGGGCCTTATGGAGAGTGTGGCTCAGACTAGCGCATTTCCTATGGCACCAGCAGTCTCTCAGGCTGGGGGTGGAGCCCAAACTCCCACTACTCCCACTCTGGAGCAGATATTTCCCCAGTATCAAGCTCCAGCAGCTCATCCAATCAGAATAGTTCATCTGGTCGTCGCGCCACAGATTGGTGATGGGTCAGTTATGTCTTCTGAGGCTTTATGGAGATTGGACAAGTTTACCAAGCTCTTCCTTGTTCACTTCAGTGGTGCTCCTTCAGAGGATCCTCAGGAGTATCTCGACAGCTGTCACAAGGTTCTATGGAACATGGGTATAGTGGAGACCAATGGGGTCAATTTTGCTTCATTTCAGATGACTCGTTCTGCCAATAAATGGTGGAGAGATTATTTGCGAACCAGACCAGCTGGGTCGCCTGCTCTTACTTGGGACCAGTTCTCTCAGATTTTCCTAAAGAATTTTCTGCCTATCACATTAAGAGAGGAGTGTCGTCGTCAGTTCGAGCGTCTCTAGCAGGGCAGTATGACTGTTACTTAGTATGAGACCCATTTTGTAGATTTGTCCTGTCGTGCTATTTTCTGCTTCCCACAGAGAGAGAGAGAGAGAGAGAGAGAGAGTGAGGAGGTTTATTGACGGACTTGCTCAGCCTATCAGATTGCAGATGGATAAGGAGACTAGGAGTGAGATTTCTTTTCAGGCGGCTGCTAATGTTGCCAGACGAGTCGAGATGGTTCTTGCTCAGGGAGGTCAGGAGTCTGAAAAGAGACCTCGTTATTCCAGTGAGTTCAGCGGTGCCTCATATAGAGGTAGGGGTACTTTTGGCAGAGGCCATCCTACCAGGCCATTTCATTCAGCACTCCAGGCATCCCACGGTGCCTTAGGTGGTCGTGGTCCTCATATTCATTATTCCGACCAGCTAGCCTACAGTGCACCACCAGCTCCTATTAGTGCACCTCCACTCTAGAGTTATAAGGGTGGTTACTTAGGTCGACAGGGTTAGTTTCAAGGTCAGCAGTCGAGGTCATGTTATACTTGTGGTGATCCGAGGCACATTGCTAGATTTTTCCCTCGGACATCGGGCAGCTCACAGCATCAGGGTTCTCGTGCCATGGTTCCAGCACCACCTGCTCAACCAGCCAGAGGCAGGGGCCAGGCAGCTAGAGGTAGAGGCCAGACTGTTAGAGGTGGAGGTCAGGCCATTAGAGGTAGAGACCAACCAGCTAGAGGCCGTCCCAGGGACATAGTTTAGGGTGGTGGGGCCCAGCCCCGGTGTTATGCTTTCCCAGCCAAGCCTAAGGCTGAGTCATCTGATGTTGTTATCACATGTACTATTTCAGTTTGCAGTAGAGATGCTTCAGTTCTATTTGATCCGGGATCTACTTACTCCTATGTGTAATCCTATTTTGCTTCATATTTGGTTGTGCCCCGTGATTCTTTGAGTGCTCATGTGTATGTGTCTACACCAGTAGGAGATGCTATTGTTATAGATCGTGTTTATCGTTCGTGTGTGGTCACCATTGGGAGTCTTGAGACTCGTGTAAACCTTCTACTTCTCGATATGGTTGATTTTGATGTCATACTGGATATTTATTGGGTGTCACCCTATCATGCTATATTAGATTGTCACGCCAAGACGGTGACCTTAGCCTTGCAGAGGTTGCCTCAATTAGAGTGGATAGGGATTCTTGGCCATTATGCCACTAGGTTTACCTCTTATGTGAAGGCTCGACATATGGTCGAGAAGGGGTGTCTAGCTTATTTGGCTTATGCCCGAGATTCTAGCGCGGAGGTTCCTTCCATGGATTTAGTACCAGTTGTTCGTGAGTTTCCATAGGTATTTCTTGCAAAACTTCCGGGGATGCCACCCGACAGGGACATTGATTTCTGCATTGATTTTGCTCCGGACACTCAGCCCATTTCCATTCTGCCATACTGCATGGCCCCTCCAGAGTTGAAAGAATTGAAGGAAAAATTACAAGGTTTGCTTGATAAGGGCTTCATTAGACCTAGTGTCTCGTCTTGGGGTGCACCTATGTTGTTTGTGAAGAAGAAAGATGGATCGATGAGGATGTGTATAGGTTATCGGTAGTTGAACAAAGTCACCATCAAGAATAAGTACCCATTGTCGAGGATTAATGATTTATTTGATCAGCTTCAGGGTGCCCAGGTATTTTCGAAGATTGATCTGAGGTCTGGCTACCATCAGTTGAGGATTAGGGCATCCAATGTCCCTAAGACAACTTTTCAGACTCGGTATGGGCATTATGAGTTTCTAGTTATGCCATTTGGGCTGACAAATGCCCCAACAACATTCATGGATTTGATGAACCGGGTGTTCAATCCCTACTTGAATTCCTTTGTGATTGTGTTTATTGATGATATCTTGATCTACTCCCACAGGAGAGAGGAGCATGAGCAGCACTTTCAGATCGTTCTTCAGACTCTGAAAGACAGCCAGTTATATGCTAAGTTCTCAAAATGCGAGTTTCGGTTGAGTTCAGTTTCTTTCTTGGGTCACGGTGTATCAGCAGAGGGTATTCAGGTGGATATTAAGAAGATTGAGGTAGTTCAAAACTGGCCTATGCCCACATCAGCTATAGAGATCCGTAGTTTTTTGGGATTGGCAGGTTATTACCGTCAATTCATGGAGGGGTTTTCATCCATAGCAGCCCCGTTAACCAGGTTGACCCAGAAGCGTGCCCCGTTCAGGTGGTCAGACGAGTGTGAGGTGAGCTCAAGACAGCTTTGACTGCGGCACCGGTATTGGTGTTACCCACAGGTTCAAAAACTTATACAGTATATTGTGACACATCTCGTATTGGTCTGGGTGTGGTATTGATACAGGGTGGCAAGGTTATTGCATATGCTTAATGGCAGCTGAAGGTTCACGAGAAGAATTACCATGTTCATGATCTAGAGTTGGCAGCCATTGTTCACGCGCTGAAGATTTGGAGGCACTATCTTTACGGCGTGCCATGTGAGTTATTCACGAATCATCGGAGCTTGCAGTATTTGTTCAAGCAGAAGGAACTGAATTTGAGGCAGAGGAGGTGGTTGGAGCTATAGAAAGACTATGATATTACCATATTGTATCATCTCGGGAAGACAAATGTGGTGGACGATGCTTTGAGTAGAAAGTCAGCTATTGTAGGTAGCCTTGCTTATATTCCAGTTGGTGAGAGACCGTTTTCATTGGATGTTCAGTCCCTGGCCAACCAGTTCGTGAGGTTGGATGTTTCTGAGCCCAGCCGTGTTCTAGCTTGTACAGTTGCTCGGTCTTCTTTGTTTGAGCGCATCAGAGATCGGCAGGATGACGATCCTCATTTACTTGTTCTTAGATACATAGTGCGACACGGTGATGCCAAGCAGGTTACTGTTGTAGATGATGGAATCTTGAGGATGCAGGGTCGTATTTGTGTGCCTAATGTGGATGGACTTCGTGAGTTGATTCTTGAGGAGGCCCATAGTTCCCGGTATTCTATTCATCTGGGCGCCGCCCAGATGTATCAGGACTTGCGGCAGTATTATTGGTGGAAGCGAATGAAGAAGGATATAATTTCTTATGTAGCTCGGTGTCTAAATTGTCAGCAAGTAAAGTACGAGCATCAGAGACCTGGTGGGTTGCTTCAGAAGATAGAGATTCCTGAGTGGAAGTGGGAGCGTATCACTATGGATTTTGTTATTGGACTCCTACGGACTCAGAGGAAGTTTGATGTAGTTTGGATCATTGTGGACAGGCTGACCAAGTCAGCGTACTTCATTCATGTGGCAGTTACCTATTCTTCGGAGCGGTTGGCAGAGATTTACATTCGTGAGATCGTCCGTCTTCACGGTGTGCCTATGTCTATCATTTCTAATCGAGGTATGCAGTTCACCTCGCACTTCTGGAGGGTAGTACATCGTGAGTTGGGTACGCATGTTGAGTTTAGCACAACATTTCATCCTCAGACGGACGGGCAGTCCGAGTGCACTATTCAGATCTTGGAGGATATGCTCCGCGCATGTGTTATAGACTTCGAAAGATCGTGGGATCAGTTCTTTCCCCTTGCAGAGTTCGCCTACAACAATAGCTACCAGTCGAGCATTCATATGGCTCCCTATGGAGTATTATATGGTAGGCGGTGCTGGTCTCCAGTTGGGTGGTTCGAGAAGGGGAAGGCTCGGTTACTGGGCACAGACTTAGTACAGGATGCCTTGGATAAGGTCAAGATTATTCAGGATCGACTTCGCACAGCTCAGTCAAGGCAGAAGAGTTATGCTGACCGCAGAGTTCGTGATGTTGTATTCATGGTAGGGGAGTGAGTGTTGCTTCGGGTATCACCCATGAAGGGTGTAATGAGGTTCGGAAATAAGGGCAAGTTGATCCCTAGGTATATCAGACCTTTTGAGATTCTGGAGAGAGTAGGAGAGGTGGCTTACAGTCTTGCGTTGCCACCGGGGTTATCATCAGTTCATCCGGTGTTCCATGTGTCCATGCTTCGAAAGTATCACGACGATCCGTCCCATGTGTTAGATTTTAGCTCTGTCTAGTTGGACAAGGATTTGACTTACGAGGAGGAGTCGGTGGCTATTCTAGCCCGACAAGTTCGCCAGTTGAGATCAAAGAGTTACCCTTCAGTTCGAGTGCAGTGGAGAGTTCAGCCTGTTGAGGCAACTACTTGGGAGTCCGAGTCCAATATGTGGAGTGAGATATCCCTACATTTTCACCAGCTTAGGTACTTTTCTATGTCCGTTCGAAGACGAACAGTTGTTTTAGAGGTGGAGAATGTGATGACCAAAAGGTCATCTTATATTTTAGAACTCGATTCTGCGCTCTTAAGCCTTAAAAATCTCATTTTCATCCTCATCGATTTGCGTGCACAGTTTGATCGTGTTTCCGGAAAGAATTTATGTTGAAAATTGAAGAAAATAAGAATTTTTGCCTTAAAAGTTGATTTTAGTTGACTTCGGTCAATAGTTTTGGTAAACGTGTCCTGATTCGTGTTTGAACGGTCTCGGTGGGTCCGTATCGAATTGTGGGACCTAGGTGTATGCTCAGAATCGAATTCAGAGGTCCCTAGCTCGAGTTATGATTTTTTGATGAAAATTAAAAGTCTGAAAATTTAATTATTTTTAAGAATTGGTTGATGTTTGGCCTTGTTGATACCGGGTCCGTATTTTAGTTCCGGATCCTGGTATAGGTCCAATATAATATTCATGACTTATCTGTGAAATTTGGTGGGAAACGGAGTTGGACATGATTTGGACGTCCGGTTGTGAAGATAGAATTTTTAAAGTGTTCTTGAGAATTTAATTTATTTGGTGATAAATTCGTAGTTTTAGGTGTTATTTTGGCAATTTGATCATGCGAGCAAAGTTGGTATGATATTTTTAGACTTGTGTACATGTTTGGTTTTGATCCCCGAGGGCTCGGGTGAGTTTCGGATAGGCCACGGGATGTTTTGGACTTTGGAAAATTTGGTATTTTGTTGTAGCAGGTGTTCTGGCATGTCCTTCTTCACGTTCGCGAAGGTACTCTCGCGAACGCGAAGAGTAAGCTGGTCAGGTTGGAGTTTTCTTCTTCGCGAATGCGAAGGCTTGGTCGCGAACGTGAAGCGATGGGGGTGTTGCCCTTCGCGAACATGACCAGCTCATCGCGAACGCGTAGTGTTAGGAATACCTAGAGGAGAGTCAGTGATCCTTCATCGCGAACGCGGGCATGGTCTCGCGAACGCGAAGGTGAGCGTGGTCTCGCGAACGCGAAGGCCAGGGGGAGTAGCCTTCGCGTAGGTGAAGGAGGTCTCGCGAACACGAAGGCTTGGCAGCCTATACTCTTCGCGAACGCGACAGTATTCTAGCGAACACGATAGTGTTCTCGCAAACGCGATGATCACTGTCGCCCAGCACTTAAAACAGAATCAAAACGGGACTTAAGCCATAAAATCATTTTCTCAAAAACCAAACGGGCTAGAGGCGATTTTCAAGAGGTAGTTTCTTCTCCAAAGTGTTGGTAAGTGACTCTAAACTATTTTCTTTCAATTACCCATTTTATTTCATAAATTTTCAACCTAAAATCTAGAGTTTTCATAGTAGAATTAGGGGTTTGGGTGGAAACTAGGGATTTCGGAAATTTGAGGATTTAGATCTCAATTTTAGGTCGGATTCCAAAATTAATTATATATCCGGGCTCGGGATTGAATGGGTAAATGAGTTTTGGTCCGAACCTTGGGTTTTGAGCAAGCGGTCCCGGGGTCAATTTTTGACTTTCTGGTGGAAAATTTGGGAAATCTAAATTTATGCAATATAATTGATTCCTTTAGCAATATTTGATATTATTGAGTCATTTTTGAATGGATAAGAGTGGTTTGGAGGTGAATTCTAGAGGAAAGGCTGTGATTGAGAATTAAGTGGCCTTCGGAGCAAGGTAAGTGTTGTGTCTAACTTTGACTTGAGGGAATTAGGAACCTCAGACTATTTGTTATGTGAAATTTATATTAGCAGTGTATACGTGAGGTGACGAGTACTTATGCGCCGCCAATTTACCTGTTTTCCCCGTTTCTCCCATTTTTCTTATATTGTCTCTTTCCTATGCCTAATTACTACGTGTTTATACTAGTGTTGTTAAATTGATCGTTCTTATCATGTTTACGGATTTTCTGGTGATAATCGAGTATTTATTTCAAAGTTGAAATTGATATTGTGGAACCAAATGTTTAAGTAAGGCTTGTACTTGTTATTCTATCTCCATGTTGTTAATTATGCATTGCATTATGGTAAGAGTGTTAATGCATGAAGGGTGATGCCGTGCCATATTGTGAGTGTTAATGCACGAAGGGTGATGTCGTGCCATATTGTGAGTGTTAATGCACGAAGGGTGATGTCGTGCCATATTATGAGTGTTAATGCACGAAGGGTGATGCCGTTCCATATTGTGAGTGTAAAAGCACGAAGAGTGATATCGTGCCATATTGTGAGTGTTAATGCACGGAAGGTGATGTCGTGCCATGATATAAGAGTTAACGCACGAAGGGTGATGTTGTGTTGTTTCTATTGTTTTTATGGTAAGATTGAGAGTAAAAGCACGAAGGGTGATGCCGTGCATTTTTTTTCCTTTACTGTATTCATTGTTTCTGTTGATTCATAGTATATTGGTTATTCCAGTTATCATTTTGTTGTAGTTCCTTTTCTCATATTTCCCCCAGCATGTTTCCTTCTCTCGATATTTTCTGTCTAGCTCTTCATTACTATTATTTGTGTATACACTGTTAAATTGTACAGATTGATTTGTTGGGGCCTTGCCATAGCCTCGTCACTACTTCGTCGAGGTTAGACTCGACACTTACCAGTACATAGGGTCGGTTGTATTGATACTGCACTCTGCACTTTTTGTGCAGATTTTGGTACCGGCTTGGGTTGATCGAGATTCTTTTTACTGTTGGACCGCTCTCCGGAGACTCAAGGTAGATCTGTCGGCGTTCACAGACTTTGAAGTCCCCGTCTATCTTTTTTATTTTACTGTTTCTCTCATTCAAACAGTTGTATTCCTCCCAGACTATTATTTATAGTAAATTCTAGAATGCTCGTGAATTGTGACTCCAGATTCGAGTGGTAGTAATTAATGCAGTTTATTATATTAGTCCACACTCACTATATTTCATCTTAGCTAATTGTTGTTATTTACTTAATGGAATAAGCATTGGTTTAATGATTCTCTAACGTTGGCTTGCCTAGCAAGTGAAATGTTAGGCTCCATTACGATCCCGACGGTGAGAATTTCGGGTCGTGACAGCAGTACCGGCTGCATCGCACGAGTGGACGCACCTAGAGCAAGAACAATGTCTTCTCGTCAACTCTGATGGGATAATTTACACTAAAGAAGCCAAGGGTTGGGAAAGATTTTGAATAGTCCATTATGTGCCACTTGGAAGTTTTATAAAGGAACAAGGCATCATGGATTTGCATTAAAATATTTATGTGGCTGGAACACACGTTTAATGCTTGAGAAACATTGAAGCAGCACGTGAAAAAGCAGGGAATTAGCAATTGGAGGTGCAAAAACATTCTGCCACCAGCGCCAGGACCAGCGCTGGTCTGGACGCTGCAGTCGAGGGATTTTCCTACTTCACTCGGGACAAAGTTATTTCGGCCCTACACGACCCCCAACTCGTATAAAAGGGGTCCTAACCCTAATTTGGATGAGAGAGAACATACTTTGAAGGAGAATTCACGTGGGGGAACATACACCACGCTTGGAGAAAACTTCTAATTAGTTTTTCTTCTATACTCTTCCTTGAAGCTTGAATTGTTCTTATTATTTTATCATATTGGTTTATTTATTCAATCTTGCACTTAATTATTTGATTGATTGATCACTAATTGAATACTATCTACGAATCTAGGATTGAACTCGGTAGAGGGAATTCTAGATTGCATATAAGATTGAGTAGAGCAAGATATTAACTCTGAGGGAAGGGGGTGGATTTGTGGTTAGGATAGGAATATACCTAATCGCCTTGCTTGGTTACTATACAGGAATTATTAATGTATTCTTGTTAATTCTAATTCCATAGAAATATAGGCGTTAGATTAACTTGAATAGGCGAGTAGTACTTCGGGAGAAGGCTACGAGCAATATTAACTCTGTCAACCAATAAACCAGATAAATTAATTAGACGATTTAAGTGGAAAACTCAACGGGATTGTTAGCTAACCCATAGCTCTAGAATATTCACTCACATTGTATTCGTCTTTAAGCTTGTCGTTAGTTTCTTTAATCTCTTAATTTGTTACTCTAAATTAATTTTAGTTAAATATTCATACTTTAGAAAATCGCTTGAATAGATTAATTGTCTTAGTTTAATTTAGTAAAAAATTGATCACAAGTCCCTGTGAGTACGATATCTGGACTTATAATCTTATATTACTTGTCGACCACGTATATTTGTGTGTGCGTTTGGGAGCAACAAGTTTTTGGCGACTTTGTCGGGGACTTACAAATTAACTATTCTACAAGATTAGATTTTTACTTTTTGTCTATTCAAGTTTTATTTATTTATTTTATCCTAGTTTAATATTTTATTATCTTTGATCACATGACATCTTGGAACGAGAATTGGTCAAATATTGGTTATTCTTATTTTGGTGATCCATGTCCATATTCTGGAGGACCACACTTGTGGCAAAATTGTGAATCTCAATCTTATAAGTGAAATTTTTATAATATGTGTGGTTGTCAAGGTGGCCATTGGGATGATTGTCCTAATTATTATTATCCTTCTCAGAGCTCTTATTATGATGTTTCTAATAATGTTTATGAGTTTGATAGGAGCAATGAATTGGAGGATGAGGAACGTGATGCCCGTATTATGCACATGATGAGGCAAGTAGCCAAGAAACAAGATGAAAATCAAAAGGCTATACAAAGAATTAGTGCAGCAATCATGAGAATGAAGGCCGAGGCGGACGAAGTAGCTAAAGAGAGCGAGTTCCCACCAGAAGATAATTTTGAAGAAGCAGATATAGTGAGCCAATCTTGGCTAGAGGAACAAGCTCAACTGATAAAATCTCATGAGTTTTTTCGTGATGGTCTTTCAAATATGATAAAACAACTGATAGAAGGAAGAACTGAGCTCGGGCAAGAGATAGACCAATTTGGCTCAGACATCCATGACCTGCGGGCTAAATTGAATAAAAAAGTTGAGGCGTCTGATGCCCTACAACCAATTGTTGTGGATACTGGCCAGCTTGTGGAGCAAAAAAGAGGAATTCCAACTATTCGACCAAAACTTTGTTGATGATGCCAAGGTTGACGAAGTGTATAAAAGTGAGGATGTCAAAAGTGAAGCGATTCTAGAGTTGGAGCGCATTCGACCTCATTCTAACCATTTTTCAACATTGTGCTTGGTTGGTGACACGAGAATTGATCCATTCGAGCATATGGAGGAGTCAATAGATAGGGAACAAAGTGCATATATTCTGAAATTTACAATGTCAAGGAGACAAAATGACATCCCTTACTTAAAGGCCAAGAAATTCAAGATGTGATGCCTATTACTTGGTTCCTTTATTTTCATACCACCGCCCCAAGAACGTGACAGAAAAGTTGATGTAAAATTGGGGGTGCAATTTATATCCTCAAAGTTGAAGGAAAAGTGGTGAAAGTGATGGCGTCGTGCCGCGACGTTAAATCAAGCGCTTGTTGGGAAGCAACCCAATTTTATTTTTTATTTTTATTTTTGTTTTTAATTTTTTTTAATTGTGTTATCTTTGTAGTGTTGTTTTTGTATTTTGTAAGAGTAGGAGCGTGGAGTCAAAGGCAATAGGCGAGTGCAAAAGCGAGCAGGCGGTTGAAACTGAGTGTGAGGTAGCCGCACAAGGGATCATATCTGGGAGAAGTCTGAGTATCCCGTGAGCTGCTAATGCTTCGGCCTTTGGCCTACCAGGGAGTCTCTTTTACCCTCTTGTTATTTATTGTATGCATTGAGGACATTGCACAATTTTAAGTGTGGGGTGAGGAGATTGTCTGGGTGATTTTCTGTGTTATCTTAGCTTAGTTGTAGTACTCTTTCTTTGTGTAGTAGTTTTTGTTAAAAATAAAAAAACAAAAAAAAAAGTCAGAAAATTTGGACTTTTCCCGACGATGGATTTTGTGGACAGCTTTCTTGAGGGATTAAGGTTCAATAAAAAAATGAAAAAAAGGAAGGAAAATAGAAAAATCCAAAAATATGTCTTTTATTTTTTTTAGGTAGTAATAACCCCCTGTGGTTTTTCTTTATGCATCGGTTCTTTTTCATGTGATGTAGTTTGAACCGGGTAGTTTATTTTTTTTAGAGTAGATTAGGATTTAGGAAATAAAAGAAGGAAGATTGATGAACTTAGGCTCCTTTGACTTGTTTGATAGTAGCATATTTAAGCTTTGACATGTGGAGTATCTTCCCAATGTTTTAAAATTGTTCATGATGCCTTGATGAAATTAGATAGTATGTTTTGTGACGCCTATGTCTCTTTTGCTTGACTTATATTCACTTTGTGCTTAATGCTTAAATTTTGTGGCTCTGTGAATACTTGCTTTAATCTGAGAGTCGGAATGAGACCGTCCTTAGTGAATCATGTGCCATATGTGGTGAGATTTTGTGTAGTCCTTGCATTGTATATTGAGTCTAGAACTTGCCTGGTATGTGAGTTGAAGCAAAATTTTAGGTGTTACTCGGTTTAAAAAATGATTTTAGGCCTTCTTTGATTCTTTTTTAGCTTAATTGCTTATCACAAATAAAATATATCCCTAGTAAACTCTTTTGAGCCTATAGACTTTTATTTGGTACCCACATTACGAGCTTATACCCCTTTTATTGTTAATTGATATTATTTTGATCCTATTACCTTTTATGGCGCTTTAATTATGAAATAAACGCTAGAAGAAGTAAGGACTAAGTGTGGGGTGGCATTTGAGTGAAACCAATAGAAGAAGAAAGGTGAACTTATTTTGTAAATGAATACACCACTAGTGGAAATTGAAAAAGGAAAAAGACTAGTTGAAAGAAAAGAAAAAAAATCTGAAAAGGGGAAGGAAAAATATACGTGAATAAATTGTTGTATTGTTCTTGCTAGTGGGGTATAAAGTAAAGTTGTGCTTAAAGAAAGAGGGAATATTTTTTGGGTGTGATCTTGAAGTGGATTAAAGAAGTTGCGCTTAAAATTTATCATGTGATGTGTTAAAGTGCTTAGGAGGGTGAACCACTAATCCTAAATATATCTTACCTGTCTCTTAGCCCACATTACAACCATAGAAAGTCCTACTTGATTTTTGATCGAGTGAGCCTATATTAGTGGAGATTTACATTATAGGCAAGCCTATGGTACCAATTGCATGCATGTGACTTCTTTTATGAGAGTGAGAGATTTTCTTTGATAGATGTGAGTCCTTAAACTATATTTGATCATGAGATTCGAATGTGTGGATTTAACTTACTCTGTTGTTCTTGTTGTGAGGGCACTTGGTTTCACGAGGGATAGGTAACATTATTAGACTTCTCTAGAAGTAGTAAAGTTTATGTGCTCGAGGACGAGCAAAGGATCAAGTGTGGGGTAGTGATGTTGGGCATAATTTCATATATTTTGATATTATTTACTCTGTATTTTTACCGCTTTTTTAGTATATTTAATATTATATATGTCTCGCTTAACTTGAGTAGTGAGGTTTATACTTATTTGAGTGTTAATTGATAATATAGGTACAATAAAGATGTAAGTAAAACGATAAGGTAACAACATTGGAGAAAAATAGTTGTGAAGGACCAGCGCAGTACCGGCCGCATCGCACGAGTGGACGCACCTAGAGCAAGAACAATGTGTTCTCGTCAACTCTGATGGGATAATTTACACTAAAGAAGCCAAGGGTTGGAAAAGAGTTTGATTAGTCCATTATGTGCCACTTGGAAGCTTTATAATGGAACAAGGCATCATGGCTTTGCATTATAATATTTATGTGGATGGAACACAAGTTTAATGCTTGAGCAACATTGAAGCAACACGTGAAAAGGCAAGGAATTAGCAATTGGAGGTGCAAAAACATTCTGCCTCCAGCGCCATGTCTGCACACTGCGGTCTAGGGATTTTCCTACTTCACTCGGGACAAAGTTATTCCTGCCCTACACGACCCCCAACTCATATAAAAGGGGTCCTAAACCTAATTTGGACGAGAGCGAACATACTATGAAGGAGAATTCACATGGGGGAACGCACACCACGCTTGGAGGAGGCTTCTAATTAGTTTTTCTTCTCTACTCTTCCTTTAATCTCATAGTTTATTAGTTCTAGAGTTGTTGGGTGCTACATGAACGTTGTAATTTGAAACTTGAATTGTTCTTATTATTTTATCATATTGGTTTATTTATTTAATCTTGCGCTTAATTATTTAATTGATTGATCACCAATTGAATCCTATCTACGAATCTAGGATTGAACTCGGGAGAGAGAATTCTAGCTTGTATATAAGATTGAGTAGAGCAAGATCTTAATTCTGAGGGGGGCAGATTTACGGTTAGGATAGGAATATAACTAATCGCCTTGCTTGGTTACTATACATGAATTATTAATGCGTTCTTGTTAATTCTAATTCCATAGGAATATAGGCGTTAGATTAACTTGAATAGGCGAGTAGTACTTCGGGAGAAGGCTACAAGCAATATTAACCCTGTCAACCAATAAACCAGATAAATTAATTAGACAATTTAAGTGAAAAAACTCAACGGGATTGTTAGCTAACCCATAGCTCTAGAATATTCACTCACATTGAATTCTTAAGCTTGTCGTTATTTTGTTTAATCTCTTAATTTGTTACTCTAGATTAATTTTAGTTAAATATTCATACTTTAGAAAAATGCTTGAATAGATTAATTGTCTTAGTTTAATTTAGTAAATAGTTGATCACATGTCCCTGTGGGTACGATATCTGAACTTACAATCCTATATTACTTGTCGACCACGTATACTTGCGTGTGCGATTGGGAGAAACAACAAATCTATTAGAATCTTTAAATCTCAATTCTGAACTGTATGATTAAACTACAAACTGAAGTGTGAAGATTTTAGACACGAATTATAACGACCCGGCCGATCGTTTTGAGAGTAATAGCCCTGATCCCATATTAACTGTCTCCCCCAAATCTTTTTCTGCTATTGTGACTTGCCGGGATGATTGCTTTTGAGTTTTGGAGTATTTTGGGACACTTAGTCCCTAAATGAGAGCTTAAACCTTAGGATTTGGACCGTAGTAGGAACTGTATGAAGACAACTCCGGAATGAAATTTTGTCGGTTCTGTTAGCTCCGTTAGGTGATTTTGGGTTTAATAGCATGTCCGGAATGTATTTTGGGGGTCTGTAGTAGATTTAGGCTTAAATTGGCGGAAGCTAGTTTTTCGGCGATGTCGGCCGATAGTCGAAATTTTGATATCGAGCTCAGAATGGAATTCAGAAAGTGGCTATAGGCTCGTAATGTCATATATGACATGTGTGTAAAATTTGAGGTCATTCGGACTAGATTTGATGTGGTTCGGCGTCGTTTGTAGAATTTGAAAAACTTTAAATTCTTAGGTTTGAATCCGTGATTAATTCATGATTTTGGTGTTGTTCGACGTGGTTTAAAAGCTCGACTAAGTTCGTAAGGTATTTTAGGATTGGTTGGTATATTTGGTTGAGGTCCCGGGGGCCTCGGGTTTGTTTCGGATGCTTAACGGGTGAAAACTTGGACTTAGAGGAATTTCTGAACTTTGTTGGTTCTAGTGTTTTTGCACCTGCGGAAAAGAGACTGCAGGAGATGGAAGCGCAGATGCGATAAATCGAGAGTTGGCCTGGGGTCGCAGGTGCGAGGAAGTTTCCGCATCTGCCCGCAAATACGCAAGGATGTTCGCACATGCGCAAGATGCGCAGAAGCGGAAGGGACTCCGCAAGCGCGAGGACGCAGATGCGGCCCTTTCATCGCAGACGCGAAGGCAGAGGGGGTAAGTGAGTTGTGCAGATGTGCACATTTTCCACACAAGCGCACCCTCAGGTGCGAGCTCAAGTTCTGCAGGTGCGGAAATACCTGGGCAGTAATTAAAATCGAAGGGCTTCGCGATTTTTATCATTTTTGGCTTTGAAAACTCGGGTTGGGCAATTCTTTAGAGCATTTTCGAGGCATTTCTTGAGGTAAGTTCCCTGTGCTTATTTTTGGTCAATAATCTTACCTTGCCATGTATTTTCCCACCTAGTTAATGTGTATTTAAGGTGGAAATTGGAAGTTGGAGACTAGGGATTTGGGAGTTTAAATTGTGGATTGGAGGGCCATTTGGTGTCGAATTTTAGTAAATTTGACATGGTTAGACTCGTGAGTGAATGAGCTTTCTAGTTTCGTGAATTTTTTCGGGTTTCGAGATGTGGGCCCCGGGGGCCGGGTTTGAGCCAATTTCGGGTTTTTGCCTAATTTTATAGTTTTTATTTTGGGATTCATTCCATTAGCGCGTTTTGATGGTATTGTACTATTTTGAATAGATTCGGGCCATTTAGAGTCGGATACTCGAGGCAAGAATGTGATATCAAGTTGATTTGAGCAGTTCGAGGTAAGTGGCTTTCCTAACCTTGTGTTGGCGACTTTTCCCTTAAGATATCTTGATATTATTTGGTGTGTGGGCGCCGTGTACGTGAGGTGACGAGTACGTACACGGGCTATTATTGCAAAAATCATATTTAACCTTTTTAAATCATAAATTGCTTCTCTTATTAATTGTACTAATATGTTTAATTGTGTAGTTTAGACTAGAAAAGCATGCTTACGTGTTTTAACTGTCTAATTGACATTCAGTACGTCATGTTCAGTTAAGGCCTTATTTGCCTTATCTGTGTCCAGTATAAACTGTATAACTCAATGTCATACATGTCATTTCATCTTGCGTTACTAATTTAAATTGGGACTACGAACGTATTCCGGGAGATCCCCCTGTACTGCATATTTACTTTAGGACTACAGATGTATTCCGGGAGATCCCCCTGTACTACTTATTTATTTTGGGACTACGCACGTATTCCGGGAGATTCCCCTGTACTGCATATTTACTCGGGACTACGGACATAATTCGGGAGATCCTCCAGCACTGCATATTTACTTTGGGACTACAGACGTATTCCGGGAGATACCCATGTACTGCATATTCATTTGAAACAATGGGACGGTATCCCGAGAGATTTCCCACTGTGTTTACCTTGTTTTGAGCCGAGGGCTCCCTTAACTGTTAAATTTTTGGGAATTTCTTTAACTATGTTACCGTAAATTCTACTTATATCTTTTACTGTTTAATTTATTATATTTACTCTAGTAGGGCCTTGACCTGACCTCGTCACTACTCGTTCGAGTATGGCTTGGCACTTACTGGGTACCATTGTGGTGTACTCATGCCCTTCCTTGCACATGTTTTCGTGTGCAGATCTAGGTGTGAGCTATCAGCCTCGGGGTTAGTACGTGCTGCTGATTCTAGGAGACTACAAGGTACCTCTTCTTGCGTCCGCAGATCTTCGGAGTCCCCTTCTACTCCCTCATCTAGAGATTTTCCTTATTATCTTCAGACTTTTGTATAGAGCTACATAGATTATAGCAGCTTGTGACTTAATGATATTCCGGGTCTTGGGAAATTATTTTGGTACTACTCTTGGCTATTTAAAATATACTGTTTGTCTTAAAAATGTTGTGTTTTCTTTATATTTTCCGCAAATGTTAGGCTTACCTAGTCGTAAAGTCTAGGTGCCATCATGACACCTTACGGAGGGTTAATTTGGATCGTGACAAGTTGGCATCAGAGCACTAGGTTCGTAGAAGTCGCGAATCACAAGCCGGTTTATTAGAGTCTCGCGGATCAGTGCGGAGACACCCGTACTTATCTTCGGGAGGCTATGTAACTGTTAATAACAATCATATTTCTTTGATTTCCTTGTCGTGCGAGTTATTGACACCAAAAATTCTAAGATTCTATTCTATTCTTTCTCACAGATGGTGAGGACCAGCAATGGGAGGACCGATGATTAGGCACCTGAGCCCCCTGCCAGATCCACCAGAGGCTGGGGTCGGGGTAGAGGACGACCACACGGTGAAGCCCGAGCACCTGCGAGAGCTGCATCAGAGGAGCCCCCAGCAGCTCCAGCTGGAGGGCCAGCGCCAGAGATCCCTATTGCTACTCCAGCCCTACAGGAGACTTTAGCTCAGTTCTTGAGCATGTTCTACACTCTGGCTCAGGCTGGACTATTTCCGATAGCTCCCGCTACATCTCAGGGAGGGGGGCATAGACTCCCGTAGCCCGCACCCCTGAGCTGAGGGTCTAGGTTGATCAGGCCCAGAGTATATTCCTATGCCCCCAGTGGCTTCGGTTCAGCATGAGATCAGGTAGCTACTTCTGAGGCAGAGCAGCTCAAACTTGAGAGGTACAAGAAGTACTACCCACCTACTTTCAATGGACTAGCTTCAGATGATGCTCTGGGTTTTCTTGAGGAGTGTCATCGTATTCTCTGCACTATGGGCATTGTGGACACGAGTGGGGTTTCTTTCACCGCTTTCCAGCTGAGGGGAGCAGCATATCAGTGGTGGCGTGCCTATGAGCTGAGTAGTACGGACAAGGCAGCCTTACTCACTTGGACTCACTTTTCAGAGATGTTCTTGCGTGAGTATGTTCCTCAGAGCCTCAGGGATGCTTGGAACACAGAGTTCGAGCAGTTGCGTCAGGGTTCTATGACTGTGTCGGAGTATACAGTCTGTTTCAGTGGGTTAGCTCACCATGCACTGGCTCTGGTTACTACAGTCAAAGAGAGGGTTCGTCGCTTCATTGAGGGACTCCACCCCAGTATTCGGACCAGTATGGCCAGGGAGTTAGAGATGGATATCACTTATCAGCAGGAAATGAGCATTTACAGGAGAATAGAGGGCATGTTCGCCCGGGACCGAGAGGAGAGAGAGGCCAAAAGGTCTCAAGAGACTGCTCATTATTCAGGAGCTCGTGCACCAGCAACACGCTATGGTAGGGGTTTTGTGAGTCGCCCTGTTCATTCAGCTCATCCAGCAGCCAGCGGTGTCCCAGCTCCTCCTAGACCTCAGGAGCCCTATTATGCACCTCCAGTATCCAGTATGCCTCCTACTCGAGGTGCTATTACCGGCTAGTCCAACAGGTCAGGTCCGAGTCAGTCTTAGCCGTCGCGTCCTTCGAGAGGTTGTTTTGAGTGTGGTGACACTCGTCACCTGGTTAGAGATTGCCCCAAAGCCAGGAGAGGTGCACCTCCACAGACTTATCAGCCTCTACGTGCTCCACCGGGTCTTCCGGCCCTTTTTCCAGCACCAGCTGCTACCCCACCTCCTCAGCCAACTCGAGGTGGAGGTCGGGGAGGTCGAGGTCGCCCTAGAGGGGGAGGCCAGGCCAGGTACTATGCCTTTCCAGCCCGGTCAGAGGCCATTTCTTCAGATTCAGTTATCACAGGTATCGTCCCCGTCTGTCATAGGGATGCATCAGTATTATTTGACCCAGGCTCTACGTATTCATATGTGTCTTCTTATTTTGCCCCACATTTAGGGATATCTCGGGATTCATTGAGTTCCCATGTTTATGTATCTACTCCCGTGGGAGATTCTCTTATTGTAGACCGCGTATATTGGTCGCGTTTGATTGCTCTTAGTGGTTTTGAGACCAGAGTCGATTTGTTATTTCTCAGTATGGTAGATTTTGATGTTATCTTGGGCATGGACTGGTTGTCGCCCCATTATGCTATTCTTGATTGTCACGCGAAGATCGTGACGCTGGCTATGCCAGGTTTGCCGAGATTAGAATGGAGAGGTACCTTAGAGTATACTCCTCGCATGGTCGTTTCATTTCTTAAAGCTCAGCGAATGGTTGAGAAGGGGTGTGATACGTATTTGGCCTATGTGAGAGATGTCAGTATTGATACCCCTACAGTTGAGTTAGTTCCAATAGTGAGGGACTTCCCAGATGTGTTTCCAGTTGATCTTCCGAGCATGCCACCCTACAGAGATATTGATTTTGGCATTGATTTGTTGTCGGGCACTCAGCCCATCTCTATTCCTCCATATCGTATGGCTCCTCCTAAATTAAAGGAGTTGAAGGAGCAGTTGTAGGAGTTTCTTGACAAGGGTTTCATTCGGCCTAGTGTGTCACCTTGGGGTGCTCAGGTCTTATTTGTAAAAAAGAAGGATGGTTCTATGCGTATGTGTATTGATTATCGGCAATTGAACAAGGTTACAGTGAAGAACAGGTATCTTTTGCCTCGCATTGATAATTTATTTGATCAGTTACAGGGTGCTAGGGTGTTTTCCAAGATTGACTTGCGTTCTGGCTATCATTAGTTGAAGATTCGGGAGCTGGATATCCCGAAGACTACTTTCAGGACCAGATATGGTCACTATGAGTTTCTTGTCATGTCATTTGGGTTGACCAATGCCCCAGCAGCCTTTATGCATTTGATGCACAGTGTATTCCGACCTTATCTTGATTCCTTCGTCATTGTGTTTATTGACGACATCCTGGTATATTCCCGGTCTCGGGAGGATCATGATCAACACCTGAGGACTGTGCTTCAGACTTTGAGGGAGAAGAGGTTGTATGCAAAATTTTCTAAGTGTGAATTCTGGCTTGATTCAGTGGCATTCTTGGGCCACATAGTGTCTTGTGATGGGATCAAAGTAGATCCGAAGAAGGTGGAGGCAGTGCAGAGTTGGCCTAGACCGTCATCAGCTACGGAGATCCGCAGTTTCCTTAGTTTGGCGGGGTATTACCATCGCTTTGTGGAGGGATTTTCATCCATTGCAGCACCTATGACCAGGCTGACCCAGAAGGGTGCTCCATTCAGGTAGACCAAGGAGTGTGAGAAGAGCTTTCAGAAGCTCAAGACAGCTTTGACTACAGCCCCAGTATTAGTATTGCCTACAGGTTCAGGGTCATACACTGTCTATTGTGATGCCTCGAGGATTGGCCTTGGAGCGGTATTGATGCAGGACGGTAGGGTGATTGCCTACCCGTCTAGACAGTTAAAGGTGCATGAGAAGAATTATCCAGTTCATGATCTCGAATTAGCAGCTATTGTTCACGCCCTAAAGATCTGGCGTTATTATTTGTACGGTGTTCCCTGTGAGATTTACACTAACCATCGGAGTTTGCAGTACTTGTCCAGGAAGAAGGACCTTCATTTGCGTCAGCGGAGGTGGTTGGAGCTACTTAAAGACTATGTTATCACTATATTATACCACCCGGGGAAGGCCAATGTAGTGGCCGGCGCCTTGAGTCGCCGGGTAGAGAGTTTGGGGAGCTTGGCATATCTTCCGGTAGCTGAGAGGCCCTTAGCCTTGGATGTTCAGGCCTTAGCCAACCAGTTCATGAGATTGGATATTTCAGAGCCTAGCCGGGTATTAGCTTGTGTGGTTGCTTAGTTTTCTCTTTATGGCCGTGTTAGGGAGCGCCAGTATGATGATCCTTACCTTCTAGTTCTTCAGGACAGGTTTCGATGAGGTGATGCCAGAGATGTGACTATTGGTGATGACGGTGTGATGAGGATGCATGGACGGATCAATGTGCCCAATGTAGATGGGCTTTGGGAGTTGATTCTTGAGGAGGCCCATAGCTCGCGGTACTTCATTCATCTGGGTGCCGCGAAGATGTACCAGGACTTGAGGCAGCACTATTGGTGGAGAAGAATGAAAAAAGACATAGTTGGGTTTGTGGCCAAGTGTCTCAACTGTCAGCAGGTTAAATATGAGCATCAGAGACCGGGTGGATTACTTCAGAGGTTGGAGATCCCAGAGTGGAAGTGGGAGCGGATCACCATGGACTTTGTGCTTGGACTTCCTCGGACTTTGAGGAAGTTCGATGCTATTTGGGTGATCGTGGATCGGTTGACCAAGTCAGCCCATTTCATTCTGGTGCTGACTACATACTCTTCGGAGAGGTTGGCTGGGATTTATATCAGAGAGATTGTCCGCCTTCATGGTATTCCAGTATCCATCATTTCAGACAGAGGTACACAGTTCACATCACGGTTTTGGAGAGCCATACAGTAGGAGTTGGGTACTAGGGTGGAGTTGAGCACAACCTTTCACCCTCAGACGGACGGGCAGTCCGAGCGCACAATTCAGATTCTTGAGGATATGCTCCATGCTTGTGTGATGTAGTTTGGAGGGTCATGGGACCGATACTTGTCACTTGCAGAGTTCGCTTACAACAACAGTTACCAGTCCAGCATTCAGATGGCACCGTATGAGGCTTTGTATGGTAGGCAGTGCCGGTCCCCAGTGGGATGGTTTGAGCCGGGCGAGGCCCGATTGTTGGGTACAGATTTGGTCCAGGATGCCCTGGATAAGGTGAAGGTGATTCAGGAGAGACTTCGCACAGCCCAGTTCAGGTAGAAGAGTTATGCAGACCGTAAGGTTTGTGATTTGGCCTTTATGGTTGGTGAGCGGGTCTTGCTTCGGGTATCGCCTATGAAGGGTGTCATGAGGTTCTAGAAGAAGGGAAAGCTAAGCCTGAGGTTCATTGGTCCTTTTGAGATATTGCGGCGAGTTGGGGAGGTTGCTTATGGGCTTGCCTTGCCTCCCAGCCTAGCAGGAGTTCACCCGTTATTCCACGTGTCTATGCTCCGGAAGTATCATGGTGATCCGACTTATGAATTGGATTTCAGCTATGTCCAGTTGGACAAAGATCTATCTTATGTTGAGGAGCCAGTAGCCATTTTGGACAGGCAGGTCAGAAAGCTCAGGTCAAAGAATATTGCTTTAGTAAAGGTCCAGTGGAGGGATCAGCCGATCGAGGAGGCGACTTGGGAGACCGAGCAGGATATGCGCAGCCAGTACCCTCATCTTTCACAGTTTCAGGTATGTATTTATACTCGTTCGAGGACGAACGATTGTTTTAAGAGGGGGAGGATGTAACGACCCGGCTGGTCGTTTTGAGAGTAATAGCCTCGATCCCCTATTAACTGTCTACTCCAAATCTTTTTATGCTATTGTGACTTGTCGGGATGATTGGTTTTGAGTTTCAGAGTGTTTTGGGACACTTAGTCCCTAAATGAGAGCTTAAACCTTAGGACTTGGACTGTAGTCGAAACCGTATGAAGATGACTCCGGAATGGAATTCCGTCGGTTCCGTTAGCTGCGTTAGGTGATTTTAGACTTAGGAGCATGCCCGAAATATGTTTTGGGGGTCTGTAGTAGATTTAGGCTTGAATTGACGGAAGCTAGTTTTTGGGCGATGTCGACCGATAGTGGAAATTTTGATATCGAGCTCAGAATAGAATTCCGAGAGTGGATGTAGGTTCGGACTAGATTTGATGTGGTTCGGCTGCGTTTGTAGAATTTGGAAAACTTTAAATTCTTAGGTTTGAATCCGTGATTAATTCATGATTTTGGTGTTGTTCGACGTGGTTTAAAGGCTAGACTAAGTTCGTAAGGTGTTTTAGGATTGGTTGGTATGCTTGATTGAGGTCCCGGGGGCCTCAGTTATGTTTCGGATGCTTAACGGGTGAAAACTTGGACTTAGAGGAATTTCTTAACTTTGCTGGTTCTAGTGTTTTCGCACCTGCGGAAAAGCGACCGCAGGTGCGCGAGCCGCACATGTGGAGATGGAAGCACAGATGTGAAATTGAGAGTTGGCCTGGGGTCACAGGTGTGAGGAAGTTTCCGCATCTGCGATGCCTGCAAATGCGCAAGGATGTTGGCACATGCGCAGAAGCGGAAGGGACTCCGCAGGCACGAGGGCGCAGATGCGGCCCTTTCGTCACAGGTGCGATGGCAGAGGGGGTAAGTGAGTTGCACAGATGCGCACGTTTTCCGCACAAGCGCACCCGCAGGTGCGAGCCCAGGTTCCGCAGGTGCGGAAATATCTGGACAGTGATTAAAACCGAAGGGCTTCGCGATTTTTATCATTTTTGGCTTTGCAAACTCGGGTTGGGGCGATTTTTGAGAGCATTTTCGAGGCATTTATTGAGGTAAGTTCCTTGTGCTTATTTTTGGTCAATAATCTTGCCTTGCCATGTATTTCTCCACCTAGTTAATGTGTATTTAAGGTGAAAATTGGAAGTTGGAGACTAGGGATTTGGGAGTTTGAATTGTGGATTGGAGGACCATTTGGTGTCGGATTTTAGTAAATTTGACATGGTTCGACTCGTGAGTGAATGAGCTTTCTAGTTTCGTGAATTTTTTCGAGTTTCGAGACGTGGGCCCTGGGGGCCGGGTTTGAGCCAATTTCGGATTTTGGCCTAATTTTGTAGTTTTTCTTGTGGGATTCATTCCATTAGCGCGTATTGATAGTATTATACTGTTTTGAATAGATTCGGGCCATTTGGAGTCGGATACTCGTGGCAAGAACGTGATATAAAGTTGATTTGAGCGGTTCGAGGTAAGTGGCTTACCTAACCTTGTGTTGGAAACTTTCCCCTTAAGATATCTTGATATTATTTGGTGTGTGGGCGCCGTGTACGTAAGGTGACGAGTACGTACACATGCTATTATTGCAAAAATCATGTTTAACCTTTTTAAATCATAAATTGATTCTCTTATTAATTGTACTAATATTTTTAATTGTGTAGTTTAGACTAGAAAAGCATGCTTACGTGTTTTAACTGCCTAATTGACATTCTGTGCGTCATGTTCAGTTAAGTCCTTATTTGCCTTATCTGTGTCGAGTATAAACTGTATAACTCGATGTCATACATGTCATTTCATCTTGCGTTGCATATTTAAATTGGGACTACGGATGTATTCCGGGAGATCCCCCTGTATTGCATATTTACTTTGGGACTACGGACGTATTCCGGGAGATCCCCCTGTACTGCATATTTATTTTGGGACTACAGACGTATTCCGGGAGATCTCCATGTACTGCATATTTACTTTGGGACTACAGACGTATTCCGGGAGATCCCCAGCACTGCATATTTACTTTGGGACTACGGACGTATTCCGAGAGATACCCCTGTACTGCATATTCATTTAAAACTACGGGACGGTATCCCGAGAGATTTCCCACTGTGTTTACCTTGTTTTGAGCCAAGGGCTCCCTTAACTATTAAATTTTTGAGAATTTCTTGAATTGTGTTACCGTAAATTCTACTTATATCTTTTACTGTTTAATTTATTATTTTTACTCTGGTAGGGCCTTGACCTGACCTCGTCACTACTCGACTGAGGTTAGGCTTGGCACTTATTGGGTACCATTGTGGTGTACTCATGCCCTCCCCTGCACATGTTTTCGTGTGCAGATCCATGTGCGAGCTATCAGCCTCGGGGTTAGTACGTGATGTTGATTCTAGGAGACTTCAAGGTACCTCTGCTTGTGTACGCAGATCTTCGGAGTCCCCTTCTACTCCCTCGTCTAGAGATTTTCCTTATTATCTTCAGACTTTTGTATAGAGCTACATAGATTATAACAGTTTGTGACTTAGTGATATTCCGGGCCTTGGAAAATTATTTTGTGTATGTGCCGAGTGGTACTATTCTTGGCTATTTAAAATATACTGATTATCTTTAAAATGTTGTATTTTCTTTATATTTTCCGCAAATGTTAGGCTTACCTAGTCATAAAGACTAGGTGCCATCACGACACCTTACGAGGGTTAATTTGGATCGTGACACGAATGCCCCTATAAGTTAGCTAATTTATAAGCAAATTTTTATATATTTTAAATTGAATATGGTATAGTACCTTGCTAGTTTTATTGTTTTAAAAAAAATTATAAAGGAAGAAACTGTACGGAAGTGGGCCTCTTTAAATTAGATAGCATTTACCTCGTAACGTGTCTTGTATGATTGAGCAATGATGTCTGGACATTGAGCAGAGCTTATTGGAGCACTTGTTTTTACGTTTGGAAAAAAAAAAAAAAAAACGCATTATAATTTCATTAGTGGGGTCTGAGGAGAGTAGTTTGTACGCAGACCTTATTCTTATCCTGAGTTAGAGAGGCTGTTTCCAATCGAAACTCGGACCTTATTCTTATCCTGAGTTAGAGAGGCTGTTTCCAATCGAAACTCGGCTCTTATTCTTATCCTGAGTTAGAGAGGCTGTTTCCAATTGAAACTCGGCTCCCTCCCTTCAAGAACTCTCTACCTTGCTCTTGGGATGACTCGAACTCACAAGCTCTTGGTTGGAAGTGGATGGTGCTTACCACTAGAGCAACTCACTCTTGTCTATGTTTGAAAAAAAAAAAACAGAAATAGCACTATTTATAACTTATAATTGGAAAATAACCAAATTTCAAAAATAATCGAAATTTAGTCATTTTTCATGTAAATATAAAATTTGAACAAAAATACTCTTAAAAATCGAAAATATTCCAACATAATATGCTGGAATTTTATAATGTGATGGAGTTCCATTATAATATGCTGGAAGTTTATATGCAGGAGCTTCATAATCCTCATATTATACTGAAACTTTCCGTGTGCTGGAGTTCCAACATAATATGCTGGAAGTTTATACACATGAGCTCCATAGTCCAACATATTATGTTGGAACTTTTCGTGTTTTAACAAAACATTGACTATTTTTCAATGACTGTACAAACGCTAGCTATTTTTAGTTACCAATCTGAAAATTGACTAACCCGTACTATTTTTACGTTTTCTATGGGTTCAATTGAGTTTTAATAATTTTTAACACGAAATAAATATAAGTACGTATCTGAAGAGCTATTAACATTTTAGTAAATTACAAATTCTAAACTTATTAAAAATTATAACGAGTTTAATATTAAAAAATTTAAAGATTAATTCCTAATTATCCGCTGGCTTGAAAAATATTTAAATCCGAATCAATCATAGTCCAACAGCTATATGACAATGATCTTCTCTTTCAATACTATATACACTTTTTTCTTTGGATTGCGTGGTTCATAGCAGAAAAAAAAAGGATTTGACAATAACTGAATCATATACCACTAAAATATATTAAAACAATAACTTTATTAATGATTCACCGTTCAATTCTCATTTTCTCTTTTATAGTTGAATTAACAAACTAAAATATTCTGTACTTAAGCTCATAAACGAAACGAAACTTCCTCATTCAGGAAATTATCGTCTTGTTATCACGAAAAATTGCAACTAAGAAACTTCCCTCATATGTAGAGAAGTTCACTGCTGTAGTGCTGTGCAACATAATAGAAAGGAAGGCGTAAGAGCGGAAATGAATAAAACATGTGAAATTGTTGATTTTCTTAATTAATATGACTCATGAAACTTTATAAGTATTAAAATAGTATGTTTCAACTTCGAGGTCCAAGTGTTATGTTATGTATTCATTGTATTAATATTTTTACAATTAATTTACTTCTAAAAACTTTAAAAGTGAAGCCATCCCATTTAAATTCTAAATTCACCTTTAATTTGTAGGAGTAATAAACCTCTAAAGAAAATAATTAAGTTTCAAATAAATATTTTTCCAATTTAACTAAATATTGTCCAAACACTACTAGGAGATATAAATCCTTTGTCTTTTTGGGAGCTGAAATAAATATACAATCCCAACTTCATTTCTTCTTCCGTAACTGCCATCAAGCACCAACTACCTGAACCACCCACCCCCTACCCTTACCCCCTACCCCCTACCCATGTCCCTACTCATCTCTCCAGCTCCCAATGGTTTACCGGTAACGGCGCCGGCGCCGGAGACGGAGGCAGACGAGGAGTCCCTCACTCAGCCACTACTGCTCAACGGCCTCCGTCGATCAGCATCCAACACCACTTCTCAGGTCGCCATCGTCGGCTCCAATGTCTGCCCAATCGAAAGCCTCGATTACGAGTCTGTCTCCTTCTTCTAAATTACTAAATTATCTCCGTGTGTGTGTGTGTGTGTGTGTATCTGGTTATATATGTATGTATGTATGTTGTAATGTGTGTGTAATTTGCATTAGCATACACGAAGTATATATGTTCGTTCGAGTGCCGTTATTCGTGAATTTTAAGTTGCTTTAGTACTCCTTTTTGTTTCAGTAAATAAATAACTTGTGATTAATAGCTATTCTAATTATGTCTATATCTACAGTTATACTGACAATATTGTGGAAAATTCAGTTTTTTAGGGGTCGATAGTTCTATGCTTAGAAAATTTTGAGATGTATGTAATTATCCGATGCTTCATTGGTTAGAGTTTCGGTATGTAACTAGGAGTTTGAGAGAATATGAGAGATAGGAAAGAACAATTCCACAATTCACAAAAAAAAGAAGAAGGAAGATCACTCTTTACTCTGTGCCCAATGTTGTGGTCTAGTGGTAAGAGCACATAATCTGACAAAAGCCTGGTATTTAAGTGGTCGCCTGAGTTTCGAATCATGTGCCGCTGGCCCTGGGGAACTTCTCGGTTATCATAAAAAAAGATCACTTTTTTACTCTATCAAGTCCATGTATTTGTGGTGAAAATAAAAAGACAATGTATTAGCTTAAGACTCATCTGTATTCTTTGACTTTTGGCAGTTTAGTGGAATAATTTGGATTAGAATTTTGATATTTTTACTTATTATTATTGTATTCAGCCAAATTTTTAAGAGTATTTACATCAAAGATTTGTTTGGTATAGCAAAAAAGAAAATTGGATATGGTAAGGAAGATACAGTTGGAAGACATATTATACTGGCAGATTTCACAAGAAGATTTGGATGTCTATTCCTCTGTGCATTGCCTGGACTATATGGATTGAAAAAAATAGGAGATGTTCTGAAGATAAAAAAGAGATGCCCTCTGTCGTTAAATATAGATGTATGCAGAATTTGTACTATTGGATGGAAGGGAATTTAGCTTTGAATTTGAATGATATGCTTAACTTGTTAGAATCTCTGATTATGTTATGTAAAACAAGTCCTACCTTTTGTATTTGCTGACGTACTATCTTGGTACTGTTTTTTAATTAAACTTTACCTTATAAAAAAAGATACAGTTGGAGCTTGCAAAATAAAGACTGTTTTTTTTATGTCGGTAGTGCCGAGGCCAGCTTCCGTGCACCTCGACTAATTCTACCCAATACCTACTATCTCCCACCAACAAAAGTATCGGGTAACCCTTGCCACTAAGGTTTGGGAAAATTGGAAGAAATCACCTAATGTTTTTGTCTCCATTGGGATTTGAACCTGAAATCTAATGACTGAAATCTAATGGTTCTCACCCCACTTTATTGACCCCAAAATAAAGACTGTTTTTAATTCCAGTTTCTTTCTATTATTTGTGGAAATGCTTCCTCTTTCTTTCCCTTTCTGTGATCAGTTTGGCAAATAAATGAAGCCTAATAATGATGATTTCCTGGTTGAAGAATCTCAGAGAATGATTATTTCAAGCAAGATTGGAGGAGGCGAGAGAAGATTCAGACATTGCAGTACGTATTCATGAAATGGATGATGTGCTTTTTTATTGGATTGCTTGTCGGCCTTGTTGGTTTCTGTAACAATCTTGCTGTTGAGAATATTGCTGGAACGAAATTTGTGGTTACCTCTAATATGATGCTAGCGAGAAGGTAATTTCTCTTTCATTCATAACTTTTCATTTAATACCCACCTATGGCTTTGATTGTATGTTGAGATTATTTAATGATATAATACAATATTCCCCTGCCAATGACTGATATCTGCTGCTATTTCATCTCAGTTGAAGTTCTTATACTTCAAAAATATAACAAATTGCTTACACAAGCCTGATATTAACCCTGTTGTTCTTTTAAGTTACTGACTGGAATTTGATGTTCATAAATACATTTATGTGTTTCTGGGGTAACTTAACTGTGGAATATGGGAAATAACCCTGTTCTGTGTTCTAAGTTTGTGGAGTGGAATATTTATGATTTCTGTTATATTTATAAATAGAAAATATTTGATTTTCTTTTATAAATATGTTTTTTGAGGTGAATGACTTGTGTAATATCGGAACAGGTATACAACGGCTTTTCTTGTATTTGCATCTTCCAATTTCGGACTGACATTATTTGCCAGCCTAATTACCGCTTTTATCGCACCAGAGGCTGCTGGTTCAGGTATACCTGAAGTTAAGGCTTACTTGAATGGTGTAGATGCACCAGCAATATTTTCTCTGAGAACTTTGTTTGTCAAGGTAAAGTGACCTTGAATTGCTTTTTCATTTGAATGCCTATTTTTTTTCATAATCCAGTTTTTGCATTTATCTACTAATGTTTTAGTTCTGGGTTGGTGGTGGATTATGTGTTGGGGAATGATTGCATGAGTTGTGAATTATGAGAATTGCATGGTTGATCAATTAATCTCATATGTGGATTTGCCTTTCATACTACATAAGTGAGCTCAGAGAGGAGGGCATTACTTTTATTTGCACTTTTAAGGCGAGATAGATTCTGGTTTATGGAAATAATATTTTCACGAATGCTCTTAAGTGATTTTGGATAAGTTTTAGGTTTTTACGAGGTTTAGATAGTAGACCAACTGGTTTGGACACAAAGCAACTTCTTTGTAATGTGAAATCTAGAGCTCCCTAAGAAACATCTAGGCCTTGATGTTAATTTCCAGCACTGGCATCAGATGAAGCTAGGCGATTGTTATTTGAAAGAGAATTCTGTTCATGCTTAGCCTGAGCGATACATACATTTTTTCCTCCTCATCCTATGCTTTATAAATGTTCTTACTTGAAATTTTAATGAACAGATTGTTGGCAGCATTTCTGCCGTATCAGGATCTCTTGTAATTGGAAAAGCAGGTCCCATGGTTCACACAGGTGCTTGCATTGCAGCACTAATGGGTCAAGGCGGTTCAAAGAAGTATGGATTGAATTGGAAATGGCTGAAGTATTTTAAAAATGATAGAGATCGACGAGATCTCGTAACATGTGGATCAGCTGCTGGGATGGCTGCTGCTTTTCGAGCTCCTGTTGGTGGTCTGTTGTTCGCTCTAGAAGAAATGGCATCTTGGTATATTTAAAAAAAAGTACATGCTTTGTCTGATTCTTGGTAGACCAAAAGGTTTCTGGGAGATAATAGTCCTTATCGCTATATTTGTGTTACTAAGATTATAGTAAATTTTCCCTCTTTTGTATGGTTGATATTACGCATGACGTCGATATTTTAATTGACTTCAGCATCCAACAAATAGGGCTTTTTGGGATTGCCTTATAGTTGGTGGCTTACTCTTTCTTTTAAGTTATAATGTATATCTAAAGGATGGAATACCCTGAAGCAGTTATTGTAGCTCTTCAACACAAGATGTCGTGCATGGACTTTGGAATTCTCAGGTTGACTCTGTGGGAGAGGATATGGACTTGCAAAATTTCCTAGATTGACAATTATGAGAGAGAGAAGCCTTAATCATTATACCTTAAATTTGTTTGTTTTATCTGAATTTCTATTTTTTCCCCTTAACTATGCATAAGACTCCCTAGTACACCTCAGCACCCAACACACTGCATTTACTTCCTCTGTGATAGAAAGCGGTCTTGTAGGGGAATTTGAATATGCTCAGATTTTACTTGACGCAACTGTATATTACCTGATATTAGCCAAGTTTGATTACCAAACATCTGCGTTGATTCTTTTTTAAGAGCTAGTATTTCTAGTATTATGTTAATTGCTTTGACATCTAAATGATTTGATTCAAATATAGATCTTCAATCAGGAAATGTAGCCGTAGTATTTAATATGTATATACTATTATTTTTTGAGAAGTGAGCTTGTTGAGAATTAATATATTTCTCATACTTCTGTGTTGATTCCCTTTTGTTTTTGACATTGTAAGCACTTCCTTTGTGATGCAGGTGGAGAAGTGCTCTCTTGTGGAGAGCCTTTTTCACTACGGCTGTGGTTGCAATTGTGCTTCGGGCTTTGATTGATGTTTGTTTGAGTGGCAAATGTGGACTCTTTGGTAAAGGAGGTCTCATAATGTTCGATGTCACGTCAGCTAATAGCGCATATCACATCTGGGATGTGCCTCCTGTTCTTTTTCTAGCAGTTTTTGGAGGCATATGCGGAAGTTTATACAACTTTTTACAGGATAGGGTTCTGCGGATTTATAACCGCATTAACGAGTATGATCTTGCTTTGACTTTTAGCTTTTCATATTCTTTTTTCTTCAAGGCATGATAAAGTTCAAAATATTTATGTCGCTTCTTTTTGTTTCTGGGCTTCAGGAGAGGATCTGCTTATAAAATAGTTCTAGCTCTTGCAATCTCCATCTTCACATCTTGTCTTCTATTTGGATTACCATGGTTGGCGTCTTGCCGCCCTTGCCCTTCAGATACATCAGAACCTTGCCCCACAATTGGACGGAATGGTAACTATAAGAAGTTTCAATGTCCTCCAGGTCACTACAATGATCTTGCCAGTCTATTTTTCAACACAAATGATGATGCAATCAAAAACCTTTTCAGCAAGGATACTGATGCTGAGTTTCACCATCTCTCGATGCTAATTTTCTTCTTCACCTGTTTTGTCCTGAGCATCTTTAGTTATGGTATAGTCGCACCGGCAGGTCTCTTTGTGCCTGTCATTGTGACAGGTGCTGCTTATGGTCGATTTATTGGGATGATGTTTGGTTCACACTCTACTCTTAACCATGGCCTGTTTGCTGTTTTAGGCTCAGCTGCCCTTCTTGGGGGTTCTATGAGAATGACAGTTTCGTTATGCGTAATTATCCTAGAGTTGACTAATGACCTCCTCTTGCTGCCTCTAATGATGCTAGTTCTTCTTATATCCAAAACTGTAGCTGATACATTTAATGGGAATATATATGATCTCATAATGAGGTTGAAGGGTTTCCCTTACTTGGAATGTCATGCTGAACCTTATTTGAGACAACTGGCAGTCTGTGATGTGGTCACAGGCCCACTCCAGCTCTTCAGTGGCATCGAGAAAGTTGGCAACATAGTTCATGTCCTCAAAACTACAGGACATAATGGCTTCCCGGTGGTGGATGAGCCCCCGCTTTCCCATTCACCAGTTCTATTTGGTTTGATACTTCGTGCACATCTCGTTGAATTGCTAAAGAAAAAAGCATTTATTCGAGATCCTGTACCTGCTGGATCCGATGCCTTTAACCACTTTTCAGCTGATGATTTTGCAAAGAAGGGTTTAGACCATGGAGACAGAGTGGAAAATATACAACTGACAGATGAAGAGATGGATATGTTTATAGATCTGCATCCTTTTTGTAACACTTCACCCTACACTGTTGTAGAGACTATGTCCTTGGCGAAGGCTCTTGTGCTCTTCCGGGAAGTTGGTTTAAGGCATCTGCTGGTAATACCCAAGGTTTCTGGGGTAAGAACTGTTTCTCATCATTTCTCTTGCAAATTCTTTTTTGATGATCTTCTAGGAAGCTATATCTTGTCCCTAAAATATAATTCAACAGTCAATAAAAGATACATTAACATAACCTTAAGTATCTGCCTGTGCATTA
Organism: Nicotiana tomentosiformis; assembly: GCF_000390325.3. Taxonomy (NCBI): domain Eukaryota; kingdom Viridiplantae; phylum Streptophyta; class Magnoliopsida; order Solanales; family Solanaceae; genus Nicotiana; species Nicotiana tomentosiformis. The sequence goes on from NC_090822.1 coordinate 19,247,949, forward strand.
ATTTATGACTTCGGTTCCTGTTTATATTCATTCATGAATGCATTCTTCACCAACACCTTGTGCTTTTTCAGGTATTTGATATGAAACACTTATGATCTTTGAGTTCCTAGTTTTCTTGTTTCTTTCTACATCTTGTTTGTTTCTTGGTTGCGTCAACCTTCACATCCTCTTCTCATGGGATTAAGTTTTAACAGTTGCCTAAATGTTAAATCTTAATTTACTCTTCCTATTTCATCCACCATGTTGATAATGCAAGTGTTACTTCTTGGAGCCAAATACATTTCGTAGATCATGTTTTTTATTTGTTCTCCCAGTGAAGGTATATTCATCTTCTTTGACTGCGTTTAGAAATTGTTCTTCTCTTGTTTGCAGAGAGTACCTGTTGTGGGTATTATTACAAGGCATGATTTCATGCCAGAGCATGTGCTAAGCTTGCATCCATCCTTGGCTAAGAGCAAGTGGAAAAGATTAAGGTTCAAGTTACCTCCCTCGGTTAAATTCTTTTAGGGATTACATCTGACTTCTAAAATAGTCTGCTGAGTTATGTGAATAGAGCTGTACAACATGGCTGCACGATGCTAGAGTGGTATAATTTTTGTTCCTTAGTTTCCTTGTCAAATTCAAAGATCCTAAGGGTCTTCTTTAGATGGATTCTGTATTTATTTAGATTCTATCAATCAACTCAGTTATGAATAAAAATACTTTCATTTTTGTCATGCTCTTTTTCCCTTTGATTCTACATTGCAAACGGAGCAATGATGTTCCATTTTTCTCTTCAGGCTAGCATCGCTGACGGACTTAACAGTCTCTTTAAAATAGAGAAAAATGCTAAGCGGGGCGGGTTAAACCTTTTGCGGGGTGAGGCTTCACCTTACCCCTGTTTGGCCAAGCTTTTCCTAAAGGCCAAAAGTGTTTTTTTTTTTTTTTTTCCAAAAACACTTTTTTTTTTAACTTAAAGGTGTTTGGCCAAGCTTTTTTGGGGAAAAAAAAACTGTTTTTGGGAAGATACAAAAGTAGTTTTGACTTTTCTTCTTACCAAAAATACCCTTAACAAAATGTAGTATATACCAAAATAACCGTTAAATGTAATACTCCCTCCGTTTCAATTTATGTGAACTCATTTGACTGGGCACGGATTTTAAGAAAAGAGAGAAGACTTTTGAATTTGTGGTGTAAAATAATGCACATATATTTTGTGTGGCTATAAATCATTGCATAAAGGTAAATTATTTCCAAATAAGGAAAGGGATCATTCTTTTTGGCACGGACTAAAAAGGAAACATGTTCACATAAATTGAAACGGAGGGAGTACTACTTAGGGTATTAATGTATAAGTATTTCTTCTTATTTTTAGGATAGTTTTCTAATATATAGTGACTTTAGGGGTGAATACTTTTATATTTGTTGAATGATTTTTAATATATTTGAATAATATTAAAAGAATTAAAATACTTTTTAATTTTATTTTCATATTTTATTTAAATAAAATAAAAAGATTTAATTATTGCATGTAATAACAAATTTTTGAGATTATTTATTTACTTATAATATTAACTATTAAGTAAATCTATTCATGTCCTTATTCGTAATTTGATACTTAAAAACACTTTTTGAAAAGCTTGGCCAAACACAAATTATTGTTCAAAAGTGTTTTTCAGAGTGATTAGCCAAACACAAACTGCTTCTCTCCAAAAATACTTTTTTAAGAAGCACTTTTAAAAAAAACACTTCTCAAAATAAGCTGATTTTTACAGGCCAAACAGGCTATTAAAGTTCCATATGTTTGTCAAGAAGAAGAAGAAGAACAACAAACCTCGTATAATTTTATAAGTGGGGTCTGGGGAGGATAGTGTGTATGCAGACTTTATTCCTACCTAGAAAATAGAGAGGGTATTTCCGATAGACCATCGGAGATTATCTTAATTTTTGTGGGAGTATAGGTAGACCTTTGTGGTGCTTCTGCTGAATATTAAAGAATTGTTCGTTTTCATATTATGATGATTGCACTATGCATTTCTGAAATACATATATAAAACAGGCCCCTTGGAAATTTTGGCTCTGAGGTGCACACTTGGGCAATGTTTGAACCAACAATCTGATAAAACATTCAAGGAGAGCAAACAAAACTCAGTGAGAAAGTTATTCATTTTTCCGAATTATGGATCTTTTTTTTTTTTTTTTTTGCTTTTTCTTTTTATTTTGGGTTTCAGCATCCTATATGCAAAGCTTATTGCCTGGTATGCGAAGCTTATCTGCCCTGCTAATTCATATTGGCGCTGAGTAGGTACAATAAGAGGGTAAATCGCATGGCAACTGTTTTCTTTTTCTGACTTTCTTGTCCCTTTGCTAATTAACTCACGATCTTCTACAATATTTTATGAAGACATTAGTAGCATTAGTTATAAATGTACAACGTCTAGTCCAATTTAAATGTCTTTATCACCTTTTAGTTTTGGTCTATCTGGAATTGTGAAAACTTTGGAGCACATTCTAACTGTTTGTCAAATTTGGTCAATCTACTACATGAAACAGCTATTTTAAAAAGAAAAAAGAGTTGCGTGACAATAAATATGATCTTATGCTTTCATCAACAACAACAACGACCAACAACAATAACTCAATATAATCCCACTAGTGAGGTATGAAGAAGGTAATCTATACGCAGACCTTACCCCTACCCTAGGGTAAAAAGGTTGTTTCCGATAGACCCTTGGTTTTCTCCCTCCAAGAACTCCTCACCTTACTCTTGGGGTGACACCCTCGACTTCCTCCCTCCAAGAACTCCCCACCTTACTCTTGTAGTGAACTCACAAACTCGATCAATTCTTCTTTTTTACCTTAGATAATTGTTGGGAAATGAAGCAATCACTGATTTCTGTGGATGACGTACTATTCTTGAAACTATATTGGCAGTACTCAGGCATTAAGTCATGTATAGTTTCGTGCAACCGCTCCTTATTACAATTCGGTTCAATACGTCCAACAGACAGCTGGAAGTTGCAAGACATAAGTGAGCAGCTTGTGAGAAAGGGCTAACGTTTTTTTTTTTTTTTAAAATTTCTCACTCGATGTTCGGTGTTTGTATTTTTTTTCGTATTCAGAATTCGAATTTGAAACATCTAATTAAAGATAAAGATCATACTCATCCCATCACAACTCTTATTAGTGGTGAGAAAGGACTAGCTAAAAATGTGTGTACATATGTAGTACTCTAATAAAGATCAGTATTTTAAAAGATATTTTTAGGTGGAGTTTTGGGGCAAACCCCGAGACAGCGTGTTGCAAAACGTACTGAAGCGATCTGAATAGCGAAAGTATCGCGAGACGTAAGCCCCATTTTTCTAGACGTACACGTAAGCGTGAAGAGAATTTTTGTTTTGAAGCTTATGCCCAAAAATTCTCTCCAAATTAGAATTCAAATTGATTCTTGCATTTGATAATTTGATGGGCCTTTCTTGGGATTTCTTGTTAATATTTATTAAGTTTTCATAAAGTTTAACAGCAGAATTGCATATCACTTAATCATGATTTGAACCAAGGGACACTTTTGTTTCATTTTCTCCTAATATCCCCAAACCTCTTTTTTAAACCAGTACAGTAAAATTAGCACCTATAGAAGGATAAATAGTTAATCGCATAGCGTGTTTACACTTAATTAAATAATTAATTTTAAGAATCAATAAATTACTGTAAAACTATATATTGTTATAAAATAAATACTATAAAGTAGATAAACTGAAGATAAGTATAGAGAGAAACTGATATATTATTCAACTTTTAAATTCATGTACATAATGAACTGAAGACTTCTCTATTTATAGAAGAAAGGAAGCAGCTGCAAGGCTTTTCTTTAGCTGCTTGTAAGCTGTCTGCATGAGTTGCTTGCAACCTGCCTGTTTAATAAGAAGCTGCTGCAAATTATTTCATTGAGCTGCTTGCAACCTGCCTGCATCAGCTGCTTGTAGATAAACTTCAATAGAGTACTAAATGGATAATCTTCTTCAGGAAGATTATCTATAGCGGAGTAATAAATGGACATCCACAATATAATTATTTTCATAACACTCCCCCTTGGATGTTCATTAAAAGGTATTATGTCTCGTTAAAACCTTACTAGGAAAAAACCCTGTGGGGAAAAAATCCTAGTGAAGGAAAAAGAGTACACATATTTAGTAATACGCATTGCTAGCTGCCTCATTAAAAACATTATAAGGAAAACCCTGTGGAAAAAAACCTTAGTAAGGAAAAAAGAGTACATCGCGTATTTCACTCCCCCTCATGAAAACCTTGTTTCAAATATTTGAGTCTCCGCATTCCAATCTTGTATACCATCTTCTCAAAAGTTGAAGTTGGTAAAGATTTAGTGAATAAATCTGCCGGATTGTCACTTGAACGGATTTGTTGCACATCAATGTCACCATTTTTCTGAAGATCGTGTGTGTAGAATAATTTTGGTGAAATGTGCCTCGTTCTATCTCCTTTTATAAATCCTCCCTTCAATTGGGATATGCATGTAGCATTGTCTTCGTATAAAATTGTGGGTCTTTTCTCACATTTCAAACCATATTTTTCTCGAATAAAATGAATTATTGATCTCAACCATACGCATTCCCTACTTGCTTCATGAATAGCTATTATTTCAGCATGATTTGAAGAAGTAGCAACAATAGATTATTTTGTGGAGCGCCATGATATGATAGTACCTTCACATGTAAACACGTACCCGGTTTGAGATCTAGCTTTATGTGGATCAGATAAATAACCTGCATCTGCATAACTAACAAGATCTGCACTATCTTTGTTAGCATAAAACAAACTCATATCAAGAGTTCCCTTTAAATATCGCAATATATGCTTAATCCTATTCCAATGTCTCCGTGTAGGAGAAGAGCTATATCTTGCTAGTAAATTAACAGAAAATGCTATGTCAGACCTTGTAGCATTAACAAGATACATAAGTGCATCAATTGCACTGAGATAGAGTATTTCAAGATCAAGGAGTTCCTCATCCTCTTTTGGAGGTCAGAACGGATCCTTATTCACTTCAAGTGATCGAACACCCAATTGGTGTACTTAATGGGTGCGCTTTGTCCATGTAAAAGCATTTTAAGACCTTTTCTATATAGACAGATTGATGGATAAATATCTCGTCTGCTAAATATTCAATTTGCAGACTAAGACAAAGTTTTTCCCTTTGGAGCTCTTCTAGAGTTCCTATGATATTTATGCCATTAACATAAACAACAAATATAACAAACTATGATGTTATTTTCTTTGTAAAAATGCATGGATAAATGCCTTCATTTACATAACCTTCATTCATCAATTCAGTGAGGCGATTCTATCACATGCGCCCAGATTGATTTAAACCGTACAAAGATCTTTGTACTCTGATTGAATGCATTTCAAGATGCTTTGAACTATATGCTTCAGGCATTTTAAATCCTTCAGGGATCTTCATATAGACTTAATCAAATGAGTCATATAGGTTATGCCTTGCATTTAGATGGCATGACATCTTCAGGTGTCTGGACTACAGGTCCGATCCTCACAATCTTTTACAATATTGTGCACTATATTGTATCAAATATATCGTCGACGATCATTTCATATCGGTTCGCAAGCGACATAACTTGTTGAGATCTCATCACTTTCTTTATTTTCAGGTACCTGAACTTCTTCCGGAGTTTCATGAAATGTTATGTCGTGAGCTCTTCCAGAGCTTATTTCCTCCTTATTATGATCATTTTGATCATTTGCTCCTATTCTTTTCAAGAATTGTTACCTTTGGAACTGATAGGTCTACCACGCTTCATGCGTACAATAAACTCTATCCTTCAGGGACTTAATTTTAATAGGAGCATTTACAGCTGAAATATGATATTTAATTTTGGATCAACAAATACTTCTGGCATTTGACTTGAATTATCTTCTAAGCGAGGATCATATTAATGATAATTCGATTCATATAGCATATTTTTCAACTGTTTTATTCCATCCCCCAAATGTTAGAAAAACTAACATATATCTCAAATCTTCTTTGGAAAATATATCTTTGTGCGTTGTGGTAGAGAAATTAATCATATACCACACATCAAAAGTTATTAGATAGTAAAAATATTTGGTTTCTGATCCTAAACCAATTATGAGGGGAGGACTTATCATATTTTGTTGGTCTGATGCATACAAGTGCTACTGTATGCAATTTAAAAAATCTTAGACCAACACATGAGGCTTTGTTCTCATAAGTAATAGTTTAGCCATTAATAGGAGGTATTCAATGCTAAACTAGCTTGGATATAAACCAGCATACTCAAGATGAACTATCTTGATTTCATAATCTGAAAATTATATTCTTAATTGAGAAAGATAATTTCAAATGCCAAACTATAGGTTGACAATAAACATACATGTAACCATCTTATATATGCATCTATAAGTGGTTCACATGATAGGTGAATGGGCCCATATTCACCTTTTATATATTTCAGAATTCGGGGATTTTAGTCCCAACTTTAGCTGGTATAATCAAGTTATTATGAGAACAAGCAACACAAGAGAATTCTTGAAGAATCTTCTAGTTCTTCAGTATATGTTTATCTGAATTCTCAAATAGCTCATTTAAAGATGGCAAATGAAAACTTCAAGTTTATCATAGCATGTGCTATCTCTAAGTAAACTTCTGGTTTACTATGGCATAAATTTTTGCATCAGTAAACTTCTGATTTACTGTGGCTGCTTTTGCATTAGTAAACTTCTGGTATACTGTGATACATGATGTAGTACAAATTTAAAGAATAAGGCGGGTAACTTCTCACATATATATTTACCCCATATGATTGTGGAAACGTGAAGATTTTCAATCTTTCAGTCATTTGTAGTCTCAATATGATAGCCATTTGTATCAGTAAACTTCGGGTTTACTACATCATACATTTTGACCATAATCATATAATAAGAATGACATATTTGTATATAAGCTCTCCGAGAGCCTTTGTTTATTATCCACAATCTAATATTTATCGGACACTACTGGTGTCATGTGTCTTCTAGACAAACATCTAGCTCTTCAGGAGTTGTTGATACATTTTGTACTATCAAATATTGCTCAGACACTTCTGGTATCATGAGAGAAAATCATAATCAAATAAATAATATAAAGACAATTCTAAATTTATAAATGTAAGAAATCAAGAATTTCAATATTTTTACCACCAACTTTGTGTCTCCTTCAGGGAGAAACGCCATTAACATATGAATATTTTATATCAAAGCGGCAACCACATAGTCATTACATCCTTCAGGGAAATATACATGAGTTGTTATTTTCTTCGGGGTAGTTAATAACAACTAACCATAATATATTAATGTGGTTGTAGTAGAAAGTATTCTACAAGAATGATTTTGCCTTAGAATGATACTTAATAAAATTATCCAAGATATTTTACGTACAATAGGTACGTGCGATAATGATCTTTATGCCACAAAAATAATATTTATATCATCTGTTATTCTAGCTCTTCCGGAGGTGAGTTATGATATTTCTTCATTCACTACACGGAATGAAAATGTGCTTCAAAAATAACTTTGAATAGCTCATTATTTTATTTACGTACAGAAAGACACAATTTCATAATATTTTCCTGCTTCGGGAGAAAATTTCAATTGTGTTACTTCTTCAGGAGCAAATTGAAATACGAAAAATTGAGTATATATTCTCTTAATCATATTACCTCTTCTGGAGGTGAATTGTAATATATTTACATCAAAAGCACGTTCATATTTACGACTTTATTAATATTATCACATTCACTTCAGGGAATGGATTAATATTTATCAGAAATTCTCATCCTTCAGGAAATTGAATATAATTATTTGAACGCGCATTAACCACATCAATTGCGATGCTTCAACCTCTTCTAAAATATTTACTACTTCAGGAGCAAATTGATGTGTGCATGTAATATAGAGAATATTTCGCTAGCTTATCTTTAATTGTAACCATAGAAAGCCTAAATTATCACTTCTGGTGGTCATATGCATATACCACTTCTGATGGTTAACAAAATTTAGTTACAATGAGATATACGAAACATAACCACTTCTGGTGGTTGTATATTTCTTGTAAACTCTGATGGAGTTTAAGCGGATCTAACAATATTATCCACTTTGCAATCCTTTATTAAGATAATTAGGATGAAAACAAATACCAAAATAGCTACTATATACGTAACATATAACCAAGCAAGCGATGATAATGATATTAAAATATAAGCAAAAGGTTCAAATTAAATTATGCAAATTTGGCCACACCAGATGTAAGTGATATCTATATCACTACTGTCAAGAAGAAAAACTCACCACCTCAAGGATATAATCTGCCTTATGATGCTCGTTATGAACAAGATCTAACCACGGACATAAGAGTGTCGCCTTACATCGGAGACGAACATGATATAGAAATTAAATTCGAAGTAAGTGCTCAAAATGGCAGAGTCTCGTGCTGATAACGTGTTATAAAATAAATACTATAAAGTAGATAAACTGAAGACAAGTATAGAGAGAAACTGATATATTATTCAACTTTTAAATTCATGTATATAATGAACTGAAGACTTCTCTATTTATAGAAGAAAGGAAGCAGCTGCGAGGCTTTTCAGGAAGCAGCTGTTAGGCTTTTCAGGAAGCAGCTACAAAGCTTTTCTTTAGCTGCTTGTAAGTTGTCTGCATGAGCTGCTTGCAACCTGCCTGTTTAATAAGAAGCTGCTGCAAATCATTTCATTGAGCTGCTTGCAACCTGCTTACATCAGCTGCTTGTAGATAAACTTTAACAGAGTATTAAATGGATAATCTTCTTCAGAAAAATTATCTATAGCGGAGTAATAAATAGACATTCACAATATAATTATTTTCGTAACATATATCACTTAACTGTGATATATAGTCCCCTGCTACGTGTAAACATATACGTAAGGATGAATTTTTACCCTATAAAAGTCCCTGCTACTCCCAACTAGCTAGTACTCGAACTTCTCAAATAAATTACATCCCACAATCTCCCTTCTCTCTCTCTCAAATAAGATGGGGCGTTTGTTTGCAACTTTCTTCCTTGTAGCTATGCTGCTTTTGGCCACTGGTTCGTTTTCTATCTCCATAAACTTTTCTAATATAATAGTCCTCTCATTATTTGTATATATATATATATATATATATATATATATATATATATATATATATATGATGAAATTTGATTTAGTACGGAGTTTAGAAAATTAAGAAAATAACTGATTGTAAACATATATTGAAATTACTCTTAGAAGTTGTTGTAGTTTTGAATATGCTATGTCAATTTTATGACTATAAAAATATTTTACTAAGATTAAATGCAACGGCGAAGAGATGTGTAGCAAGGATGGTCAACCGAATACCCTTTATCAGAAATATTTTATTATGTATAGAATAAAATATTACAATAATGACTTTGAACATATACTTTGAACATCCTTACATAGCCGATTAGCAAATGGTGTTTAGATATTGAACACTTTTATTGAATTTTCTTGTTTTGGTACGGATTAAAAGGTCAAAATAATTTTGCATGGTTATATTCTTATATTATAAATCCTCTGCATTAATATTGTACTACTCCTATACTGTAAGTCCTGATTTTTGATGTTTTCATATTTCACAGAGATGGGACAAATGAGCAGTGCAGAAGCAAGGACTTGTGAATCACAGAGCCACCGTTTTCATGGAACGTGCGTTAGGGATAGCAACTGTGCCTCCATTTGCCAGACGGAGGGTTTCATCGGCGGCAACTGCCGTGGTTTCCGCCGCCGTTGCTTCTGCACTCGAAACTGTTAAAGATCCAAAGAAGAAAGTCGAAAATGATCTTTTCACTGTCTTTGTAATCGTTTACTTGATAAATAAGTTGTTTTTCAATAAAGAGTAACTCGTGCTTTAGTCTATGGTTGCAATTCTATGTATTTTCATATCTAGTTCTTTTATCAACTTAATTATCACCTATTGAGAAATGGATAATATTGTGAGCTTAATTAACACCTAAAATTAATAGACATAAAAAAGTTAAATTACATTGTAAAGTTGACCTAAAAGATATAATTGTAAGTAATTATTTTTTATATATTGAAAACGGTATCATAATTTAAAAATAAGATATGTTTTTTATTAAACATATAAGATATTTTTAGGGCGATTAAGGAATACTTGTTACAAGAAGAGATGAGGGAAATGATAGGAGAAATTTCATGCAAGAGAGTTATGATAATTTAGCTTGTGTTTGACTGATTAGTTTGTAAAGTATTTTTTTTGCTTCTGAAAAATAACTTATGTTACTACTAAGAATACCGACTCCTTTCGTATTTATGTGGTAAGGTTTGAAGTATGAGGATCAACGTTGTTTGATCTTGAAATTTAAAAATAAATTCTTCGAAATATTGAAAATAAAATTTATATATTTAAAAATTATATTACAAGTCATAATAATATATAGTTTAAAATATTTATAAAATTATCTTTTTTTAAATAACAAAAAGAACTTTTTTGACTCCCCTACTAATAATACTGTTACAATTTATTGTTTTCCTATATATACGTCTCGGAGGTGAAAGAACAAGATGAAAACATGTATTTCTTCTGCTTTAAATTTAAAACTATAAATCACAATTACTTAAAAATATTTACAAGAAAATGGTCAAAGAAAAGTCAATAATAAGATGTGCATGGATTCTACTCTACACAAACGTCGACTGTCTTAACATTTTAACACCTGTAAATTCTTGACAAACACGTGTAAGAGATAGAGCCCCTATTATAGTAAGTACAGATTTTGAAAATGGTTCAACTTTTTCGTTCTTATAAAAATAACTAGTGTTAATTACACTAACGCCCATATAATATGATCCAGTTTTGGATACACCCTCCGTATTTTGAAAAAAGCACATATACCTCTATAGTATAGAAATTCTATACATACCCTCTTTATTTATCACCTAACCATGGTTAGGTGATATGTATTTACAATTTAATTTGTGACTATGGTTAAACTGTTTGATATGTAAGTAGTGGGTGCGGGTAAATTTTGATCAGTAAAATAAAAACTAACTTGCACCTACTGTTTACACTAACGATCGCAATATACACACAAAATTATTGCCCGCTAGTCAAAGATAGTATAAATTAATTATCGTATTCACATGAATTGGATTTAAACAGTGTTCGAATAATCTTCAGTTGATTACTATCCAGGAAAATTAACACTTGATTTGATGACTGTTACTACGATTTACTACTAAAAAATTAAGCAAATAACAATTGATCACAAAAGACACCAGATGAGTAACGAAGAACTATCAATGAGAGGGATACATGTATTTGACTAGATAGGTGAAAGATAACTAATTCGGGATCCAATTTTTGAGTTAATTCACTCTATAATACGATTGATTCTCACGAATTCAACCGATAATCAGATTGTACTTGAAGTTAATGTTCCTCTTCCGATTAAACGTTAATTCAGTAATTAATCCAATTGAAGCACGGTAAAACAATTGTAACAATGAAATGATGGTTATGATCTAAAAGGTATCTTCTCACAAATATTTTCCTATTTTCTAGTTCGATTAATAATTCAAGAGGCTCTTTCGATTACCTATTTGAATCACGAATTTAAACAAGAGCATAAGATGTGAAGAAATTCAATATCAAACTCCACTTTCGATTAAGCAAAATAATAAATAACTCGCAATACAAATTAAAGCTCCATCAATTAATTCTAACAATTATCAAGAATTGAATCCCTAATCAAGTTATCGAAACACCGTGTTTGTTAACACCCTAATGGAAATTACTCCATAACAATGGAGTATGACATCTCAATAATGTTCAAAAACAAAGAAAACATCAATTTTAATGATTCGACACAAACTCCCATATTGCACCGATTGTAGCTTGAAATATTAATGAATTCTTGAGTCTTCTTGCCTTGGTTGGTTCTCTAATCTTTCGTAGGTCAAAACTCCCTTCAAAATCGTATTTTTGGTGTATTTATACATTGTACAAATAAGCTCGGACGAAACTACCCTTTCCTAGCTGAACATGGAAACACCCATGCGGCGTGCTTGTGGGAAAATCCCGAGAGCTCGAACTTTTGCGTGACAGACCACTTCTGCACTGTCGCATGGCTCCCCATGCGACGCGATAGTGGTTTTTTCTCAGAGTAAATTCGTTTGTTCATTTTTTGACATCCGGATTTGGTCCTTGACCCCCGAACAAGATTCCCGATTAATATTTTGGACTTTTACTCAGACTTCAAAGCTCCAACTTGTTCCCATGCTCATGCGACGCCGACGTCGATGAGGAATGCTACCTGGTTGATCCTGGCACCACCAGGAGTGGAGCCTGCGACTTAATTTGACTCAACGACGCCGAAACCTATCAAATCACGTCCGATTGACCTAAAATATTGCACACAAGTCACATTTCATATTACGGACCTATTCAAATTTTCATAATCAGATTCCGACCCCGATATAAAAAAGTCAACCCCCGGTCAAACTTCCCAAAAATTTAACTTTCGCCATTTCAAGCCTAATTCCACTACGGACCTCCAAATAATTTTTCGGACACGTTCCTAAGTCCAAAATTACCATACGGAACTATTGGAATCATAAAAATTCAAATCCGAGATTGTTTACACATAAGTCGACATCCGATCGACTTTTCCAACCTAAGTTTTCCATTATGAGACTAAGTGTCTCAATTTATACCGAAATCTCTCCGGACCCGAACTAACTAATCCTATAGGTCATAATACAGTTATAAAGCACAAATAGAGTAATAAATGGGGAAACGGGGGCTATAATACCCAAAACGACCGGTCGGGTCGTTACATTGCACCCAAGAGATTCTAGAGTGTCCAAAGAGATGAGATTTTTCTTCAAGTGAGGAACATGTCTAATATCGGTGAGAATTCTCACCATACTATCGTGCATTTTGATTCGGACTGTACCTTTTCCAAAAACTTTGCTGGCAACATTGTTGTCCATCAAGACAACTCCACCTCCAATAGATTCATATGTGGCAAATAAATCCCAATTGGGATACATATGATAAGAACAACCCGAATCTAAAATTCATTCATTGTTAGATTTGGAACAATTATTAGTTGATAAAAAAATAGTTCCCTCAGTCTCATCAGTAACTACACTTGCTTCGGCAGTGTTAGTAGTTTTGTGTTAATTTTTCCTTTCCTTATGCTTTTCTTTATTTTTCAGTTTATAGCATTTAGAGATAATGTGACCTTAATTTCTTATGACAATAGCGACACTCTAAATTATTATATCTGGATATGGAGTCGGATTTGCCCCTAACAAACAAGCCAACTTCCGCTTGAGTTCCACTAGCTTCCCCAGTAATATCACTATCTATCTGTTCTTTTGATTTTAAGATAGATTTAATATCCTTATAAGAGATATTATCCTTTGCATAAAACATAGTATCTCTTATATGCTTAAAAGATGGGGATAGAGAACAAAGCAGTAACACAACTTGATCCTCATCTTTAATTTCAGCATCTATATTACTCAAATCCATAAGAATGGAATCAAATGTGTCAAGATGGGAGAGAATAGAGGTACCTTCACCCATACGAATTGTATAAAGCGTCTACTTCAGGTAAAGCCTATTTTCCACTGTCCTCTTCATATATAAGGTTTTTAATTTTTTCCACATGCCTTTGGCTGTGGTTTCTACAGAAACTTCACGTAAAACCTCATTTGAGAGATTTAAAATGATACCTGATTTTGCCTTTTTGTCTATGACGACAAACTCCTCGTCCGTCATTTTATCCGGCTTCTTCTCCTTTCCTTGCAACCCTAAATCTAAGCCATCCTTAATTAGGATAACTTTCATCTTTAATTTTCACATTCCGAATTTTGCACTTCGGTCAAATTTTACAACATAAGTCTTTGTTAAAGTCATATTGGCTACTGAAACAAATCCGGTTAGATCCGGCTCTGATACCAGTTTGTTGGACCGGGTACTCGGGTAGTGCAGAATTTAGCCAAATAACGTTATAATGACAATAATAAAGACAATACAAGTTGATAATAAAGGCAATTAAAGCATATAAAGAAGACACCAATTTAACGTGGTTCGGTTAGTGTGACCTACGTCCACAAGCGGGTGAGGAGCAATTTTATTATACCAACAAGAGTATAAAATTAGAGTAAATACTCTAATTAATCTCAAATACCCTAAGGGAATAACCTCACATGATCACTCCAAAGAAAGGGTTCACATAAGTGCTTCCCAACACTTAATTCTCATACAAAACACTCTTAATAAAGGAGGAAAGGAATAAACAAGAAATGAAGACTCAAGTCTTGTTGGTGTGTTTAAAATGAACTAATGACTTTTTCTTTTATAGGCAAAAAAGCCTTGGCCTCTTAGTTGTAAAAGAAAAGATGCAACTTGTGCAAATGATATCCACCACACAATGTAATATTTTTGGGTTCCAAAGAATATTGCCAACAAAGTTACACTTTACAAATATGCTTATGCTTATGTGAAATGGACTCCATTAGCCAAAATATTGGCCATATTACAAAATCTGACATGGGTTAAAATTTGAAATGAAAAGAAAAAAACTGAAAGCAGTAACCTCCAAATACAATGTTTGAAAGCTTCTGCTAGGCAACATGCGATAATGGCATGGGATAATTATATATTATCCCTATTGCGAACTGTTGCGGCAATTTGTTTTTAGTACCGCAGCAAATAAATTGCAGCAAATGTATGTGAAAACAAATTGCGGGGTAACAATCATACAATTATTAATATTAATTCCCGTTAATTGACATTTTTTTTTGCAGTGAATTTATGGAAAATACCCGCATTTGAATGGACATTAAACAAAATAATTTTGGTCATTAGAGCACAATTTAGTTATTTGTTCTTTATAATACGAATTTACCAATTACCACAACGGCAAATGAATCTAGCTACTTTGTCAGTGATAATGCAAAGGTGTGCGTTTAAGATCACGTTTGCAAGGAGATTTTGCGGGGTATTTAGTAACTTAAAATAATTCATGTTTATATCTTTAATAAAACCTGGTATTCGGACAAAAGCTTCAGATGATAACTTTTGGCTAAACCTTATTTTTCAGCGTCTTGAACTCAAATGTTTTTTTTTTTTTTTAAAAAAAATTTACAAACTAAGCTTTTGCCACGCTATGATTATCTTATAATTAAGGTACATTAATTTTATTATTACAATTATTTTATTATGAGTCGAGTAATTATATAATCTTATCAAAAGGAGTAAATTGACAGAATTTTTATGTACTTCAAATAAATTTTTATAATACTAGTAAAAAATATCCAAAAATAACGAACAAGTTGTAGTGATGCGTCAATATAAACATAAACTCCTCATTCCAATTGGAAAATCGAATGGCCACTGCAGAGACATTGCACGCACTTTTATATTTTTGGTTTCTTTGCACAAATATTGTTTATTTTTTCTATGCGATATACATAAATTATATACTGATTATATATATATGAGTATACACATATTATATATGAATTATATATATATTTTATATTTGCCGACTATTTTTAGTTTAAGTGGTTGGTTGGACGACTATTTAGATTAATTATTTTTCTGAACAAAATTTATTCAGGAGATAAAGAAGAAGAATGTAGTATCAAAAGCTCCAAAATACTATTCCATCATAGATCATAAAAAGGGTACAATAGTTAGAGGCTAATTAAGTAGGTCATTTTTAGTTAAGCCTGATAAAGACATAATTAAACTAAATTAAGAAAAGAAAATGTTGATTAGGGGAGATGATCATTGGAAAGACATGGCTTTGTGCAGTAACATCGTCGAAATCTTCTAAGTAAAGTGCACTTTCCATCTGTAAAACCCTCATTTATGCAGGCTTTTTTACACTGTCCAAAATTAAAACACAACCCTCTGAATGTTTTGCTCCACTCAGAACAAAGCTTTGCCTCTGCTATACCAAAAGAAAAAGAATAAAATGAACATAAATAATACCAAAAAAATACCTACTTCCTTCTTTTTTTTTAAACAAAGCTTCATTTAATGTTAATCTGTGAAAAAAATCAAATAATACGAGGTTGCAGTAAACTAACGATTAGGTGAATAAGGTCGCAACATAAAGAATCATGATCTGAGTAGCATATATAGAATCGAATAGTATATAGAGGATACATAACCGATCTCAACTAGTTCTAAATTGAGACATATATATTGATTGATTGAAGAGATTAAAAAAATTACTAAATTACTAAAGCTTTGCCTCTGCTATATCCAAAAACAAACATAGAATAAAGTGAACATAAATAATACCAAGAAAATACCTACTTCCTTTTGTTTTTTTTTAATTTTTTTTAAACAAAGCTTCATTTAATGTGAATTTCGTATAGCTGTGAAAAAAAAGCAAATAAAACGAGGTTGCAGTAATTTAACGGTTAGGCAAATAAGATCGTAGTATGTAGAATTATGATTTGAGTAATGTGAATAATCGAAAAGAATAGAATGTATATAGAGGATTCATAATCGATCCAATCAACTAGTTCTGATCAATTGAGAAGTAGTTGATTAAATTAATTGATTGGGAGAGAGGAAAAATTTTTAAAACCTTAGTTAATATGGTGTATGTATAATTAAAGATACACGAAAAATGAAAGTAAGAATAAAACGAACATAAATAATACCAAAAAAAAAAAATACCTACTTCCTTTTGTTTCTTTTTTTTTTTAAAAAAGAAAACTTCAATGTGAATTTCATATAGCTATGAAAAAAATTGAATAAAATGAGGTTGCAGTAAACTAACGGTTACATAAATAAGGTCTCAGCATGAAAAATCATGATCTGAGTAGCACATAGAACATAATGAATATATATAGGATTCATAACTGATCTCAACTAGTTCTAAATTGAGATTTGAGACATAGACATTGATCGATCGAAGAGAAAAAAATTACTAAATGAATTCGAACCCGTGACATTTCTTGTTAAAAGTGCCTTTTTCTGTTTTTAATTTTGATTGGTATGAAAACCCTAATAAGAAAGAAAGTGTACCTGCATTGCCCATAGAAAACAACACAAGTAGAAAGAGAACTTTAAATAAAGGCAAGGAGTGTTCCATTTTTCTTTTTATCTACTAAAATGGATTTCTGATAGTGAAATATGAAGCCTTAATTAGGCTCTCTTATATAGATAAATGGATCCACTACTATTTAATGAAGATCTCATCCCTTTATCTAGATAATTACTCCATTTTTCCCATTTTACATATACTGCCAAATTCGTCTGGTTTAAAAAGTAAATGGAGATGAGATTAGAGTAAATACATGAGTAATCCACTACATTGTTGAGGGCTTGGGCCTGGAGCTTAATAAGACATGGGCCGGGAAAGAGAAAGGCCAGCCCAACAATCAGCCCAAGTTCAAGAGTAGTCCAGCAGTTATTGATTTTATTGTTTGAATAAAATCAAGAAAAAATGGCATGGTATAACAATCTATTTAGAAAATTGGCATAAAAAAGCCCTAGTTTTAGATATTGGCACCCTATAGCCCAACTTTAAGTTTTTCTTTCTTTTAATTGGTATATCATAGCCAAATTTGTTTTTATTCAAATTCAAAAGTAACGTTCAGCACATCCTCACTCTCTTCTTCTTTGACGCCATTCTTCTCTCTTCCCCAAATTTCATATTTTTCAAATCTCCCAAATCTCTCTGTTTTTCTCCGATAAATACTCTCTTATGGTTTGTTCTTAATCTTTTTTTTAACTATTTCTCTAAATCAAGAGTGTTTTGTAGAATTTCGACGACAATATCAGTATTCTTATCAAGTTGAAAGATGGGTAAAAATTCAACCGCTAAGAAATCAAAATGTAAAGCAACAGTGGTCAAATCTTCATCTCTTAATGTTTGATTATAACTCTGATTTCGAAGTTATGGTGTTAAAGGGGCCGAATTCACCACATGCAATAGCCGTTCCAAAGGACAATCAAAAGGAAAAACGGGTTGATGCAATGTATACAAAAGACAAAGGAAAAATAATCGCAAATGCATATGGTATACAACAAAATATTGTTGTTAAACCCAAAAAGAGAAAGCGCGTTAGCACAGAGGAAGTTCAATGTGATAAACATTCTTTGAAAGTATTGTTTAATCTCAATTGATTTAATGTATTTTATCCGATTTATCTTTTACATAGTGTTAGCTATAGTTCTTTTCTTTGTTGGTTTGCACAGGTTCGATGATCGCAAAAGCGACAGAGGAGTCGCAGAAGCGTGAAGGGGAGTTAGGCGTGAGGATCGCAGGTGCGGGTGCTTGGATGCACCTGCGCAACCGCATATGCGGTTCAAGTGCTCAGAAGCGCGATCACAGAAGCGGCTTAAAGACCGCAGGTGCGAAGGAGGGCTAGGTCAGGCTGTTTTCGCGAAAGCGAAGTTTTACTGCAAATGCGGAATCGCTGGACATAAGCTATATTATCGAGGGTTTTGGTTTTTTCCTCATTTTGGGAGCTATGGAGCTTGGATTGAGGCGTTTCTTGAAGTAATTTTCACCATATGAATTGGGTAAGTGTTCTCTACTCAGTTTTGGTTATATTTGATGAATCTAGCTTCGTCTTTGGTAATTGGATTGTGAATTTTAAAGAGAAAATTGGGGGGGTTTGGCCTAAAGTTTTATAATATGAATTTTTGAGTTTTGAACATCGAATTGGGGTCGGATTTGAGTGAAGCTAGTATGGTTGGAATCATAATTGAATGAATTATTGAATTTTATAATTTTTGTCGGGTTCCGAGGTATGGGCCCGGGTTGGGATTTTGGCCGATTTTGGGCTTTTGATTCAAGATTTGATCTTTTTCGATCAGGATTGGTTCCTTTAACATTCTTTGATGTATTTGAGTTATTTTTGGTTAGTTTTGAGCCATTCGGAGTTCGGAACGCGCGTGATGGCATTTTGGAGCATCGCTTGGCTTGTTCAGTGTTGGAATTGGTTGGTTCGAGGTAAGTAACTCTTCTAATTTTGGAGCTGAGGGTATGAAACCCCAAAATACGTGTTATGTGATTAGTGGTGAGGTGACTCTCATGCTAGGTGACGGGCGTGTGGGCGTGCACCATGTGAATTGAGACTTTGTTGTTCCCATGGAACTGTATAGCGGTCCTACTTTGTTGATATCCGTGTTTTCACCATGTGATAAAGTAGTTAAGCTGTCAATCATGCTAGATATCATGTTTAGGCATTATGCCGATACTGTTTGGACCCATAGTTGTCGTTTCTTACTGTCATCTCACTGATTTTATTAAAATTTCATACTCAGTCATATCCATGCATTCATACCATATCTCAGTCTCAGTTATTATTTATTGATACATCATAACATTGTTGTCGGGCTAGTTTCATGACTTTGTAAGCATGTGAGTGAGACTGGAGAGATTGATGATTGAGCGAGGCCGAGGGCCCGAGTGAGAGTGATATTTTGGGATCGGGCTACACACCGTAGCATATTATATTGATTATATTTTATGGGATCGGGTTGCACGCTACATCGATATAGTGGTTGGGCTGAAAGGAGCCCCTCCGGAATTTGCACACCCCCAGTAAGCGCAGTCGACTATAGATATGGATCGGATTGCACGTCACAACAAGTATTGTACAGTGCTGAGTGATTGAACATGCTGAGCATAGTGAGATAGAATACGAGAGAGTGAGATTGAGTACTCTGAGAGTTTGAGTACATGAGCTCATCATCGAGATGCATTGCAATTGCTATGTGTACTTGTGATACATGCATAGAGGTTTATTTCCTCCTTCTACCCATTTTTGGGGACATTTATGATTTTACATGCATCTTGACATGTAGGCATAGAGAAGTACTTACCTCATGCTATCTGAAAATGAAACATCTTACTTATTGTTGAAAGGATTTTGGAAGAAAAAAAATCACAGTTTTCAAACTTACTCGTATTTTGACTTTTTGGTAAAAGATTTGGGTTTTCACTGAGATACTTGAAAAGAAACACCTACTTTTCTGGAACTGTGAACGAATTGAGCCTTTTATTTCTGAGATACTCTTTTATTACTTGTACTATGCTGTTAGGAACTGTTGTGGAATATTGGTGTTGGACCCAACCTTTTTTTTAGCTCGTCACTACTTTCAACCTAAGGCTAGATTTGTTACTTATTGAGTACATGAGGTCGGTTGTACTCATACTACACCTCTACACCTTGCGTACAGATGTGGGCTACTGATGTTGCTGTGTTCGATGAGAGATGGATTTGAAGATGTACCTGCATCCCGGTTGTAGTTGCTTGTTGTTTGTGGTAGCCTTAGATCTATAAAATTCTGTTTATGTACTTTTCAAACAGACGATGTATTTATTTCATTTCAGCTTTGTAAACTCTATTCTTAGAAGCTCATGATTTGTACTACCTGTCCTTGGAGAATGTATAAGATTCAGATATTTCTTTACTTAACCGCTTTTTTAAATTGTTATTGGAAATGGTTAGTGGTTAATTGGCTTACCTAGCGGGTTGAGTTAGGTGCCATCGCGACTAGTGGATTTGAGGTCGTGACAACATCCTTGCTTAATGTATACTTAGATGTTATGTGAATATAGAAGTTGAAATAAAGGTTGGGCACCATTTTTTGCTACCGGTTCTTGTTAATTTTCTTGAATTTTCAGTAAGAATATAAAAATTAAATTTGCATTTATTAGTGCTTTAGTGAATGTTACGCATTTCTCATAGTTATCTTCATATCGTGTTTACATAATGACTTTGGGTGTTTTAGCTCCATATCGTGGTCTAGGAATTGGCAAATGATCAGCTTATATTGCCCACCTTGTTTATAGTGAATTTTAAAACTAAACTTTCCTCTTTTCCTCTCATGTTTAACACAGAACATTTGTGTATTGATAGAGCCCCCATACTTGACTGTATATTTTTCTTAATACTTTTTTATTTTGTATTAATATCTTTTCTTTTATATTTGAATTCTTTTTAAATGCAACATCATTGATATTTATGAAAAGGTATTGAACTATTCTTTCTGAATATGTGTAGTTGCGGAGAATTTAATGATGTTCACTTTCTACATATATGGCTTAGTATAATTAATATTTTTTTTAATGTAGAAATGGAATTTTTATGTCGCATTGGATACAAAATTATCTACTTTTCGTTGGAGCTCACATACCAATGTTGAGGTTGTTGATGAGTTAAAGTCGAAATTGACAGATGAGCAGATTCAAATGTTTAGGAAAACTTGTTTCAGCTATTTTTTTCGATTTATGTGATGACCCAAAAGGTCATCTTATGTCTTAGAACTCGAATCTGAGCTCTTAAGTCTTACAAATCTTATTTTTATCCTCTTCGATTTGCGTGCACAGTTCAGGCAGGTTTCCGAAAAGATTTTATGTTGAAAACTAATGAAAATAAGAATTTTTACCTTAAAAGTTGATTTTAGTTGACTTCGGTCAATATTTTTGGTAAACGGGACCGAATCCGTACTTTGACGGTCTCAGTAGGTCTGTATCGAATTATGGGACCTGTGCGTATGCCCAGAATCAAATTCGGAGGTCCCTAGCTTGAGTTATGAATTTTTAATGAAAATTAAAAGTTTGAAAATTATTTGTTTTTAAGAATTGATTGATATTTGGCATTGTTAGTATCGGGTCCGTATTTTAGTTTTGTAGCCCGGTACAGGTTCGTTATGATATTTAAGACATGTCTGTGAAATTTGGTGAGAAACAGAGTTGATTTGACGTGATTCGGACGTTCAGTTGAGAAAATAGAAATTTTAAAGTGTTCTTGAGAATTCCATTTGATTTGGTCCTAAATTCGTAGTTCTAGGTGTTATTTTGGCGATTTGATCGCGCGTGCAAGTTCGTATGATGTTTTTAGACTTGTGTGCATGTTTGGGATGGAGCCCCGAGGGCTCGGGTGAGTTTCGGATAGGCCACGAGATGTTTTGGATTTCGGAAAAATCTGGTTTTCTGCAAATTCTGGTGTCTGGCATATCCTTCTTCACTTCGTGAAGGTCCTCTCGCGAACGCGAAGAGTAAACTGATGAGGCAGGGATTTCTTTTTCGCGAACGCGAAGGCTTGGTCGCGAATGCGAAGTGATGGGGGTGTTACCCTTCGCGAACACGACAAGCCCATCGCGAACGCGAAGTGTTAGGCATTGGGGAGAGGGAGTCAGTCGTTCCTTCATCGCGAATGCGAGCAATGCCTCGCGAACGTGAAGGCCAGGGGGGAGTAACCATCGCGAACATGAGACGGGTCTCGCGAACGCGAAGTCTTGGCAGCCAGTACCCTTCGCGAACGTGACAGTGCTCTCGCGAACGCGATGAACACTGTCGCTCAACACTTAATAGAATCCAAAAACGGGATTTTAGCCAAAAATTCATTTTTCTCAAAAACCAAATGGTGAGAGGCGATTTTTCAAGAGCCATTTCTTTCCAAATTGTTGGTAAGTGATTCTAAACCATTTTATTTCAATTACCCATTACATTTTATGAATTATCAACCTAAATTCTAGAGTTTTCATGATAGAATTAGGGGTTAGGGTATAAAATAGGTATTTCGGGAATTTGAGGTCGGATTCCAAAACTAATTACATATTCGGGCTCAGGGGTGAATGGGTATATGGATTTTGGTCCGAACCTCGGATTTTGACCAAGCGGGCCCGGGGTCGATTTTCGACCTTTTGGAGGGAAATATTTGGAAATCTATAATTATTCATTAAACTTGATTCCTTTAGCAATGTTGATATTATTGAGTCATTTTTGAATAGATACGAGTGATTTGGAGGTGAATTCCAAAGGAAAAGCTGTGATTGAGAATTAAGTGGCCTTCAGAGCGAGGTAAGTGTTGTGTCTATCCCTGACTTGAGGGAATTAGGAATCTTAGATTACTTGCTAAGTGAAATTCATGTGAGCGACGTATATGTGAGGTGACGAGTACTTATGCGCCGCCAATTTACCTGTTTTTCCATGTTTCTCTGTTTTTCTTATATTGTCTCATTCCTATGCCTAATTGCTACGCGTTATACTAGTGTTGTTCAATTTATCGTTCTAATCATGTTTTACGGATTTTCTGGTGACAATTGAGTTTTTATTTCAAAGTTGAGATTGATATTATGGAACCAAATATTGAAGTAAGGTTTGTACTTGTTATTCTATCTCCCTGTAGTTATTTATGCATTGCATTATGGTAAGAGAGAGTGTTAATGCACGAAGGGTGATGCCGTGGCATATTATGAGTGTTAATGCACGAAGGGTGATGCTGTGGCATATTATGAGTGTTAATGCACGAAGGGTGATGTCGTGCCATATTATGAGTGTTAATGCATGAAGGGTGATGTTGTGCCATATTGTGAGTGTTAATGCACGAATGGTGATGCCGTGCCATATTGTGAGTGTTAATGCACGAAGGGTGATGTCGTGCCATGATATGAGAGTTAATGCACGAAGGGTGATTCTGTGCCATGCTATGAGAGTTAATGCACGAAGGGTGATGCTGTGCCATTTCTATTAATTCTATGGTGAGATTGAGAGTAAAAGCACGAAGGGTAATGCCGTGTATTTTTCCTTATTGTATTCACTATTCCTGTTGATTCATGGTATATTGGCTGCTCCGGTGATCATTCTGTTGTAGTTCTTTATCTTGTATTCCCCTCAGTATGTTCCCCTCCCGACATTTTTTGTTTAGTTCTTCATTTCTGTTATTTGTATATACACTGTTAAATTGTATAGGTTGATTTGTAGGTGCCTTGCCTTAGCCCCGTCACTTCTTCGTCGAGGTTAGGCTCGACACTTACTAGTACATGGGGTCGGTTGTACTGATACAGCACTCTGCACTTTCTGTGCAGATTTTGATACCGGCTCGAGTTGATCGAGATTGTGCTATTGGTCCGTTGTCCGGAGACTCAAGGTAGATATGTCGGCGTTCACAGACCTTGAAGTCCCCATCTATCTTTTATGTTCTACTGTTTCTTTCATTCAGACAATTGTATTTCTTTCAGACTATTACTTGTAGTAAATTCTAAAATACTCGTGAATTGTGACTCCAGATCCGGGTGGTAGTAATTAATACAGTTTTATGATATTCCGTACTTATTATATTTCATCTTAGTTAATTATTGTTAATTACTGAATAAAAATAAGGAATTGGTTTAATGATTCTCTAACGTTAGATTGCCTAGCGAGTGAAATGTTAGGAGCCATCACGGTCCCGTCGGTGGGAAATATTTTGGGTCATGACAGTTGGTATCAGAGCCCTAGGTTACCTAGGTCTCACGATTCACGAGCAAGATTAGTAGAGTCTGGAGGATCGATACGGAGACGTCTATGCTTATCTTCCAGAGGCTATGAAGTTTAGGAACAAGTTTCACTTTTATTCTTCTCAGTCATGCAATTTTGCTTTCTCAATATTGATTGAACTTTTCT
Source organism: Nicotiana tomentosiformis (assembly GCF_000390325.3). NCBI lineage: Eukaryota > Viridiplantae > Streptophyta > Magnoliopsida > Solanales > Solanaceae > Nicotiana > Nicotiana tomentosiformis. Next base: position 19,272,466 of record NC_090822.1, read on the forward strand.
ACTCATATTCTCTGCTAGAGGCCGAGGCAAGGGCAGGGCTCAGCCTAGGCCATAAGGCCTTTGGTCTACCAAACGGACCAAAACTTTTCTTGAGGACGCTTTGGTCCGTTTGCTGGGCCTTATGAAGAGTGTGGCCCAGACAGGCGCATTTCCCATGGCACCAGCAATCTCTCAGGCTGGAGGAGGAGCCCAGATTCCCACCACTCCCGCTCTAGAGCAGATAGCTCCCCAGTATTAGGCTCCAGCAACTCAGCCAGTCAGATTAGTTCAGCCGGTTATTGCAGCACAGGTCGGAGATAGGCCAGCTATGTCTTCTGTGGCTTTATGGAGATTAGACAGGTTTATCAAGATCTTTCCTGTTCACTTCAGTGGTGCTCCTTCAGAGGATCCCCAGGAGTATCTTGACAGCTGTCACGATGTTTTACGAAACATGGGTATAGTGGAGACCAATGGGGTCGATTTTGCTGCATTTTCAGATGACCGGTTCCGCCAAAAAATGGTGGAGAGATTACTTGTTGACCAAACCAACTGGGTCGCCTGTTCTTACTTGGGACCAGTTCTCTCAGTTCTTCATAGAGAAGTTTCTACCCATCACATTGATAGAGGAGCATCGCCGCCAGTTTGAGCATCTCCAGCAGTGCAGTATGGTTATTACTCAGTATGAAACCCGTTTTGTGAATTTGGCTCGTCATGCTATTCTTTTGCTTCCCACCGAGAGAGAAAGGGTAAGGAGGTTTATTGATGGACTTGCTCAGCGTATCAGATTGCAGATGGCTAAGGAGACAGGGAGTGAGAGTTCTTTTCAGGCAGCTGCTAATGTCGCCAGACGAGTCAAAATGGTTCTTACTCAGGGAGGTCATGGGTTTGATAAGAGACCTCGTCATTCCGGTGAGTTCAGTGGTGCCTCATCTAGAAGCAGGAGTACTTTTGGTAGAGGCCATCCTCCCAGGCCATTTCATTCAGCACTCCAGACATCCCACTATGCCTCAGGTGGTCGTGGCCCTCAGATGCATTATTCCAACCAGCTAGCCTACAGTGCACCACCAGCTCCTATTAGTGCACCTCCACTCCAGAGTTATCAGGGTGGTTATTCAGGTCGACATGGTCAGTTTCAGGGTTAGCAGTCACAGCAGCCGAGATTATGTTATACTTGTGGTGATCCGAGGCACATTGCTAGATTTTTCCCTATGGCAACGGGCAGCTCACATCATCAGAGTTCTCGTGCCATGATTACGGCACCAGTAGATGAACCACCTACTCAGCCAGCCAGGGGCATGGGTCAGGCAGCCAGAGGTAGGGGCCAGACAGTTAGAAGTGGAGGTCAGGCCATTAGATGTGGAGACCAGCCAGCTAGAGGCCATCCCAAGGATGTAGTTTAGGGTGGTAGGGACCAACCACGGTGTTATGCTTTCCCAGCCAGGCCTGAGGCTGAGTCATCTGACGCTGTTATCACATGTACTTTTTTTAGTTTGCAGTAGAGATGCTTCAGTTCTATTTGATCTGGGATCTACTTACTGCTATGTGTCATCCTATTTTGCTTCCTATTTGGTTGTGCCACGTGTTTCTTTGATTGCTCATGTGTATGTGTCCACACCAGTAAGAGATGCTATTATGGTAGATCGTGTTTATCGTTCGTGTGTGGTCACCATTGGGAGTCTTGAGACTCGTGTAGATCTTCGACTTCTCGACACGGTTGATTTTGATGTCATACTAGGTATGGATTGACTGTCACATTATCATGCTATATTAGATTGTCACGCCAATACGGTGACCTTAGCCTTGCAAGGGTTTCCTCGATTAGAGTGGAGAGGGAATCTTGGCCATTCTGCCAGTAGCGTTATCTCTTATGTGAATGTTCGGTATATGGTCGAGAAGGGGTGTCCTAGCTTATTTGTCTTCTGTCAGTGATTCTAGTGCGGATGTTTCTTCCATAGATTCGGTGCCGGTTGTTCGTGAGTTTCCAGAGGTATTTCATGCAGACCTGCCGAGGATGCCACCCGATAGGGATATTGATTTATGCATTGATTTAACTCCGGGCACTCAGCCTATTTTCATTCTGCCATATCGCATGGCCCCGCCAGAGTTGAAAGAATTGAAGGAGCAGTTGTAAGATTTGCTTGATTAGGGCTTCATTAGACCTAGTGTCTCGCCCTGGGGTGCAACTGTGTTGTTTGTGAAGAATAAATATGGATCGATGAGGATGTGTATAGATTATCGGTAGTTGAACAAAGTCACCATCAAGAACAAATATCCATTACCGAGGATTGATGATTTATTTGATCAGCTTTAGGGTACCAAGGTGTTTTCAAAGATTGATTTGAGATCTGGCTACCATCGATTGAGGATTAGGGCATCCGATGTTCCTAATATAGCTTTTAGGACTCGGTATGGGCATTATGAGTTTCTAGTGATATCATTTGGGCTAACAAATGCCACACCACCATTCATGGATTTGATGAATCGGGTGTTCAAACCCTACTTGGATTCCTTTGTGGTTGTGTTTATTGATGATATCTTGATCTACTCCGACAGTCAAGAGGAGCATGAGCAGCACCTTCATATCGTTCTCAGACTCTATAAGACAGCAAGTTATATGCTAAGTTCTCAAAATACGAGTTTTGGTTGAGTTCAGTTGCTTTCTTGGGTCACGTTGTATCAGTAGAGGGTATTCAGGTGGATCCTAAGAAGGTTGAGGCAGTTTAGAACTGGCCCAGACACACATCAGCTACAGAGATCCTTAGTTTCCTGGGTTTGGCTGGCTATTACCATCGATTTGTGGAGGGGTTTTCATCCTTAGCAGCCCCGTTGACCAGATTGACCCAGAAGGGTGCCCCGTTCAGGTGGTCAGACGAGTGTGAAACGAGATTTCAGAAGCTCAATATAGCTTTGACTACGACACCAGTATTGGTGTTACCCACAGGTTCAGGATCTTATATAGTATATTGTGACGCATCTCGTATTGGTCTGGGTACGGTATTGACGCAGGATGGCAAGGTTATTGCATACATTCTAGTTGATGAGAGACCACTTGCATTGGATGTTCAGGCCTTGGCCAACCAGTTTGTGAGGTTAGATGTTTCTGAGCCCAGCCGTGTTCTAGCTTGTACAGTTGCTCGGTCTTCTTTGTTTGAGCGCATCAGAGATCGGCAGGATGACGATCCTTATTTATTGTCCTTAGAGACACAGTGCGGCATGGTGGTGCCATGCAGGTTACTGTTGGAGATGACAGATATTTGAGGATGCAGGATCGTATTTGTGTGCCTAATGTGGATGGACTTCATGAGTTGATCCTTGAGGAGGCTCACAGTTCTCTATCTTCTATTCACCCGGGCGCTGCCAAGATGTACGAGGACTTGAGGCAGCATTATTGGTGGAGGCGAATGAAGAAGGACATAGTTGCCTATGTAGCTCGGTGCCTAAATTGCCAGCAGGTGAAGTGTGAGCATCAGAGACCTGGTGGTTTACTTCAGAGGTTAGAGATTCATGTGTCGAAGTGGGAGCGCATCACTATGGATTTTGTTGTTGGACTCCTACGGACTCAGAGGAAGTTTGATGCAGTTTGGGTCATTGTGGACAGGCTAACTAAGTCGGCGCACTTCATTCCTATGGCAGTTACCTATTCCTCGGAACGGTTAGCAGAGATTTAAATTTATGAGATCATCCGTCTTCACGGTATGCCCATGTCTATCATTTCTGATTGAGGTACGCAGTTTACCTCGCACTTTTGGAGGGCAGTTCAGCGTGAGTTGGGTATGCGGGTTGATTTGAGCACAACATTTCATCCTTAAACGGACGGGTAGTACAATCGTACTATTCAAATCTTGGAGGATATGCTCCGCGCTTCTGTTATAGATTTTGGAGGATCGTAGGATCAGTTCTTGCCCCTTGTAGAGTTCGCCTACAACAACAGCTACTAGTCGAGCATTCAGATGGATCCCTATGAGGCATTATATGGTAGGCGATGTCGGTCGCCAGTTGGGTGGTTTGAGCCGGGAGAGGCTCGGTTGTTGGGCACAGACTTAGTACAGGATCCCTTGGATAAGTTTAAGATTATTCAGGATCGACTTTGCACAGCTCTGTCCAGGCAGAATAGTTATGCCGACCGTAGAATTCGTGATGTTGCATTTATGGTCGGAGAGAGAGTGTTACTTCGGGTATCACCCATGAAGGGTGTAATGAGGTTCGAAAAAAAGGGCAAGTTGAGCCCTATGTATATCAGACCTTTTGAGATTCTGGAGAGAGTGGGAGATGTGACTTACAGGCTTGCGTTGCCACCTAGTTTAACAGCTATTCATCCGGTATTCCATATGTCCATGCTTCGAAAGTATCACGACGATCCTTCCCATATGTTAGATTTCAGCTCTGTCTAGTTGGACAAGGATTTGACTTACGAGGAGGAGCCGATGGCAATTCTAGCCCGGCAAGTTCGCCAGTTGAGATCAAAGAGTTACCCTTCAGTTCGAGTGCAATGGAAAGGTCAGCCTTTTGAGGCAGCTACTTGGGAGTCTGAGTCTGATATGTGGAGTAGATATCCCCACATTTTCGCCAGCCTAGGTACTTTCTACGTCCGTTCGAGGAAGAATGATTGTTTTAGAGGTGAAAAATGTGATGACCCAAAAGGTCATCTTATGTCTTAGAACTCGAATCTGAGCTCTTAAGCCTTACAAATCTTATTTTTACCCTCCTCAATTTGCGTGCACAATCCAGAAAGCTTTTAAGTTGAAAACTAATGAAAATAAAAAATATTATCTTAAAAGTTGATTTTAGTTGATTTCGGTCAATACTTTTGGTAAACGGGCCCGAATCCGTGCTTTGACGGTCCCGGTAGGTCCGTATCGAATTCGGAGGTCCCTAGCTTGAGTTATGAATTTTTGATAAAAATTAAAAGTTTGGAAATTATTTGTTTTTAAGAATAGATTGCTATTTGGCGTTGTTAGTATCGGGTTCGTATTTTGGTTTCGGAGCCCGGTATAGGTTCGTTATGATATTTAATACCTGTCTGTGAAATTTGGTGAGAAATAGAGTTGATTTGACGTGATTCGGACGTCCAGTTGAGAAAATAGAAATTTAAAGTGTTCTTGAGAATTTCATTTGATTTGGTGCTAAATTCGTAGTTCTATGTGTTATTTTGGAAATTTGATCGCGTGAGCAAGTTTCTATGATGTTTTTAGACTTGTGTGCATGTTTGGGATGGAGCCCCGAGGGCTCGGGTGAGTTTCGGATAGGCCACAGGATGTTTTGGACTTGAGAAAATTCTGGTTTTTTGCATATTCTGGTATCTGGCATATCCCTCTTCGCGAACGCGAAGCGATGGGGGTGTTACCTTTCGCGAATGCGACAAGCCCATCGCGAACGCGAAGTGTTAGGCATTGGGGATGGGGAGTCATCCGTTCCTTCATCGCGAACGCGAGCAATGCCTCGCGAACGCGAAGGCTAGGGGGGAGTAACCATCGCGAACGCGAGCTGGATCTCGCGAAAGCGAAGGCTTGGCAGCTAGTACCCTTCGCGAATGCAACAGTGTTCTTGCGAACGTGATGAACACTGTCGCCCAGCACTTAACAGAATCCAAAAACGGAATTTTAGCCAAAAATTCATTTTTCTCAAAAACCAAACGGTGAGAGGCGATTTTTCAAGAGCCATTTCTTCCCCAAATTGTTGGTAAGTGATTCTAAACCATTTTCTTTCAATTACCTATTACATTTTATGAATTATCAACCTAAATTCTAGAGTTTTCATGATAGAATTAGGGGTTAGGGTAAAAACTAGGTATTTCAGGAATTTGAGGATTTAATTTGAGGTCGGATTCCAAAACTAATTACATATTCGGGCTCGGTGGTGAATGAGTAAATAGATTTTGTTCCGAACCTCGAGTTTTGACCAAGCGGGCCCAGGGTCGATTTTTAACCTTTTGGAGGAAATATTTAGGAAATCTGTAATTATTCATTAAACTTGATTCCTTTAGTAATGTTTGATATTATTGAGTCATTTTTGAATAGATACGAGTGATTTGGGGGTGAATTCCAAAGAAAAAGTTGTGATTGTGAATTAAGTGGCCTTCGAAGTGAGGTAAGTGTTATGTCTAACCCAGCCTTGAGGGAATTAGGAACCTTAGATTACATGCTAAGTGAAATTCATGTGAGCGGCGTATATGTGAGGTGACGAGTACTTATGCGCCACCAATTTATCTGTTTTTCCATGTTTCTCTGTTTTTCTTATGTTGTCTCATTCCTATGCCTAATTGCTACGCGTTATACTAGTGTTGTTCAATTTATCATTCTTATCATGTTTTACGGATTTTCTGGTGACAATTAAGTTTTTATTTCAAAGTTGAGATTGATATTATGGAACCAAATATTGAAGCAAGGTTTGTACTTGTTATTCTATCTCCCTGTAGTTATTTATGCATTGCATTATGGTAAGGGAGAGTGTTAATGCACGAAGGGTGATGCCGTGCCATATTATGAGTGTTAATGCATGAAGGGTGATGCCGTGCCATATTGTGAGTGTTAATGCACGAAGGGTGATACCGTGCCATATTGTGAGTGTTAATGCACGAAGGGTGATGTTGTTCCATGATATGAGAGTTAATGCATGAAGGGTGATGTTGTGCCTTTTCTATTAATTCTATGGTGAGATTGAGAGTAAAAGCACGAAGGGTGATGTCGTACATTTTTCCTTACTGTATTCAGTATTTCCGTTGATTCATGGTATATTGACTGCTCCGGTGAGCATTTTATTGTAGTTCTTTATCTTTTATTCCCCTCAGTATGTTCCCCTCCCGACATTTCCTGTTTAGTTCTTCATTTCTGTTATTTGTATATACACTGTTAAATTGTACATGTTGATTTGTAGGTGCCTTGCCTTAGCCTCGTCACTACTTCATCGAGGTTAGGCTCGACACTTACCAGTACATAGGGTCGGTTGTACTGATACAACACTCTGCACTTTCTGTGCAGATTTTGATACCGGCCTGGGTTGATCGAGATTTTACTATTTTTCCGTTGTCCGGAGATTCAAGGTAGATCTGTCGGCGTTCGCAGACCTTGAAGTCCCCGTCTCTCTTTTTTGTTCTACTGTTTCTTTCATTCATACAGTTGTATTTCTTTCAGACTATTACTTGTAGTAAATTCTAGAATGCTCGTGAATTGTGACTCCAGATCCGGATGGTAGTAATTAATATAGTTTTATGATATTCCCCACTTATTATATTTCATCCTAGTTAATTATTGTTAATTACTGAATGGAAATAAGGAATTGGTTTAATGATTCTCTAACGTTGGCTTGCCTAGCAAGTGAAATGTTAGGCGCTATCACGATCCCGTCGGTGGAAAATTTTGAGTCATGACAATTTGCCTCCTGTTATTGTTCAGAATCATTTCATACGGTTCTTAATGTTAAGGGAGTTGTTTCAAGATAGTGATCATGAGTTTTATGTCAAGATCAATCATAGTACCCTGTGTTTTGGGATTAGAGAATTTGCAATTATATATGGTCTAAGGTGTGTTGGTGAGGTCAACGATGAGGGAACTTATACTAGATCAAATAGACTCAAGGATGCCTACTTTCCCGATCATGATAGAGTATCAAATGATGACCTTATTGATTGTTGTATGGAAAAGAGATGGAAGTTAGATAATGATGCTCTAAAGATTTCGTTATTGTACTTTATATACACCTTCTTATTTTCCACAATTAGTAAAAGCTCCTTTGTAAGTAATCGAGATTTTTATTTGATTGAGAGTGGGGAATACAAGTAATTTCCATGGGGGAATGTTGTATTTGAAGCTTTGATTGGTTCAGTGAGAAATAAGTTTAGATTCGTAAAGAGGTTTCATAGGTTTGGCGGTTTACCACTTGCATTGCAGATTTGGATTTATGTCCTTTGTAGTGTATACTGTTTTAGGATCAACATATTTATCAGAAATAATTCTTCCAATAACAGGAGCAGTAGCTACATGTTGTGAAACAATCTATCCCTCACCGAGCATGTGTGATCCTTGCTGAATTTTCTAATCCTAAATATTGTGGACTTGTTTAGAGATGAAGACTTGAAAAACCACGTGCAACGGTCATTGACACATACTAGGCAATATCTAACAACATTCAAATTTACACAATATTAATTAAATTTAGATAAACTATCGTGCATCATTAATATAACAAATTCATGATTGTATACAATTATTAAAGTTATATATACATTCATACCTTGATGGACTTGATCGATCAACCTTAAACTGAAATTGTTTTCGAATAGCATAGTTTTTCAACACAATCATCAGTGTCCCCTTGTACTTGTAAAGTTGTCCTTCCACAACAGTACTATTTAGAGGATTATCTATTATTGGAGTTTCATAAAAATCTACAACTTCAGGATCATCTATGTTATCAAATGCAATCAACTGCATTGTATCACCGTTCAGTATATCATATGTGTAATGACCCAACCGGTCGTTTCGACTTTTAGAACCCTGTTTCCCTAAATAAAACTCTCCGAATGTGTTTTTAATGATTTATGACTTGCGGGGATGGTTGGTTCGGGATTTGGAAGTGTTTGGGTTAAAATCGGAACACTTGGTTCCTTAAGTTAGCCTTAAAAGGGCAAATTTGACTTCGGTCAACACTTTGAGAAAACGACCCCGGAATCGGGAATTTAAGGTTCCAGCAGGTTCGTATGTTAATAAGTGAACGAGTCATATTATAAGTGATGTAGGGTCTAAGGAGAGCCTTAAGTCTTAATCAAGTTGGAAATTACATGATAGACTAAAGTTCCAAATAAGTACACACAAAAACCTAATTTTGGACGAGCATGCCTATATATATACAAGGATTTATATGGTGGACCTATCAAATGAAAGATCTTTGAGTCTAGTTTCTAACTCTTTCGACCGTTCATCATTTGGATATTTCTACAAGAACTTATGGACATTTTAGTAAATGGTGTCCAGCAGGGCAAAACTTGTAATACGAGGTACTACATGCACAGTGCAAGGTACAACTCTCTGAAGCACCTGTGCCTTTATAAGGCAGTCACGGGCAGCAGCCATTTTTGGGGATTTTCTTGAGCTAGGGATTGGTTCTTTCATGGTGGATTCGATCTTGGGGACTACTTAAGAATACATGGTGAGGTTTTTTGGATATTTTAAGTTAATAACATCCTATTAACACTAGTATTAACATCCTTCAATCTTTGAAATCCCTAAAAATCTTTCAAGTTTTTCAAGAACACCAAATTTCCCAAACATTGGAATTTCAAGGAAAAACTTCAAGAAGATAATACTAATACTTCAAGCTCATTTCTTATGAGTCGGTGAGAGCAATTCTAATAGTTGTTTCAAGTTGTTATTGTTGGATAATTGATTTCATAAACTCTAGTTCATGGCATGAATAGTGTTCTTAGAAATGAAATTAAAGGATGTAATGAACTTATGAAATCATATTCTAGCTTAGTTGAAAGTATTCAACTAAGTAATCACCAAATTGAATGTTTTGGAAATGTTGGTTAAGGGAAATGATGAATAGTAATTTGGCGGTGTTGGAGAATTAATGTAGTATCATTGATGAATTCAAATGGGTATTGAATGATAAGAGTGGAGTTGAATGTGCTAGTAAGTGAACCTATTAGACGATTTGAGCTGGAGGCTTGTAGCCAACTTGAGAGCCATAAAAGGATATTGATAAATATTTTTGAGTCATATTTTGATTGTAATTGGGATTGTAATTGTAGATATCAATTTGTTGGTGGCGTATGAGTATTTTACTTAATGTTACGATGTCGGAGGAGGATTAAAAGCTTGTGAATGTTAATAAAGCGAAAGCGAATTTTGGAGCGTTGGGCATTGGTCGAGTTATTTGAAAGGCTTGGGAGCCGGCTATGGAACTTCGGAGCGAGGTAAGTCTCTTGTCTAATCTTGTGAGGGGAAAATTACCCCATAGGTGATTAAATTAATAATGGTTATTAATTGTGGGGGCTACGTACGCACGAGGTGACGAGAATCCGTGCGTAACTACTATTAATGCTAAAGTCTGGGTACTTTAGGACACAAAGCATGAATTACTTGTGCAAATTATATTCTTTATTTAATTGAATTATTGGATATATAAATTGTGAATTGTTAGGAAATAGAATAAAGATGAAAATTTCATATGCTTAATTTTCTATTTAAATTAATTAACTGTTTAAAGAAATTGTTCATCCTCCCTAATTTATCTTATAATGAATATATTTTCCTTTCGGAGGTACATAAGAAAATGTCCTCCTTTCTTGTGGAGCGGGCCGAACACCTCGGCATGATAGATGCATCTATGGATCGTGTCGCACGTCCCTCGGCAGTGTATACGAAACTCTGGATCGGACCGTACGACCTCGACAGAAATTATGCTTAATAATAATAATAATAATTACATGATACTTGGACAGTTTATTACAGCTTGTAAAGCTATTTGATAAATTGGAAATTTATTGAAATTGAATTGCAGCTTGTAAAGCTATTTAATTGAGGGGAACAACTATGACTTCAAAAATATTAAAATGAGAATTTATTTAGTATTTATTGTTGGCTTGTCTGACAGCGGTGTCCGACGCCATCACGACCTATAGGTAAAATTGGGTCGTGACAACATGGTATCAGAGCACTTGTTTCACGTAGGTCTCACAAGTCATGAGAAAGTCTAGTAGAGTCTCGCGGATCTGTACGGAGACGTCTGTACTTATCTTCGAGAGGCTACAAGGCTGTTAGGAATACTTCCCTTTTTGATTCCTCATCGTGTGATTCGATTCTTTTGATGCTTATGCCTTCATTTCCTTCTTACTCAATCTTATGTGATGTGAAGCTCTTGTTATAAATTGGGGATCGAAGAAATTTTTAATGGTACTACAGTGTAATCCACAAATCGATTGTTGTTATCCCAGTGTCCACCGTGCTGTATTAAAATCGGCAAAGTAGTCTTAATGAATTTGTACATCATGTCTTCAAGGCTTTGCTGATGAGATCTTTGGGGCTGTTGTTGATGTTGCTTAAAATTTTGTTGCCCAATATTTTGATTTTGAAAACCAGGTGGTCCCTCCACTTGTTGCTTTTGATTGAAAAATCTTTGAAGATTTTCAGCACCATTTGGGTTACTCCATTGGAATCCCGGATGTTTTTCTGCCATGGGACTATCGAATGGGTAACTGGTTCTATAACCAATAACATTTACTTGTTCTTCCTTTTGCGATTAAGCATGGCACTCGTGATTGGGATGATTACCTCCACAAACGTCACAATTATCATGTTGAGATTGAGTATTGTGATGACCCAAAAGGTCATCTTATGTTTTAAAACTCGAATATGCGCTCTTAAGCCTTACAAATCTCATTTTTACCATTCTTGATTTGCGTGCGCAGTCCATGTTTCCGAAAAGCTTTTATGTTGAAAATTGATGAAAATAATAATTTTTGCCATAAAAGTTAATTTTTAGTTGACTTCAATCAACATTTTTGGTAAACGGGCCCGGATCTATATTTTGACGGTCCCGGTGGGTCCGTATCGAATTATGGAACCTGGGCGTATGAACGGAATCGAATTCGGAGATCCCTAACTCGAGTTATGAATTTTTGATAAAAATTAAAAGTCTGAAAATTATTTGTTTTTAAGAATTGAGTGATGTTTGACATTGTTAGTACCGAGTCCGTATTTTTCGTTCCGGAGCCCGTTGTAGGTTCATTATGATATTTAAGACTTGTTTGTGAAATTTGGTGAGAAACAAGGTTGATTTGACGTGATTCAGATGTCCAGTTGAGAAGATAGGAATTTTAAAGTATTCTTGAGAATTTCATTTGATTTGGTGCTAAATTCGTAGTTCTAGGTGTTATTTTGGAAATTTGATCATGCGAGCAAGTTTGTATAATATTTTTAGACTTGTGTGCATGTTTGGTTTGGATCCCCGAGGGCTCAGGTGAGTTTCGGATAGGCCACGAGATGTTTTGGTTTTGGAAAATCTGATTTTCTACAGATTCTGGTGTTCTGGCATGTCCTTCTTCGCATTCACGAAGGTACTCTCGCAAACGCGAAGAGTAAACTGATGAGGCCGGAATTTTCTTCTTCGCGAACGCGAAGCGATGGGGGCATTACCCTTCGCGAACGCGACAAGCTCATCGCGAACGCGTAGTGTTAGGCACTTGGGGGGGGGGAGTCAGTATTTCCTTCATCGCGAATGCGAGCAATGTCTCGAGAACGCGAAGACCAGGGGGTAGCCTACACGAACGCGGACATTGCTCTTCGCGAATGCGACATTGGCCTCGCGAATGCGCTGCACACTTTCGCCCAACACTTAGAACAGAATCCAACACGGGATTAAGCCATTTTCCCACTTTTCTTCTCCAAACTGTAGGTAAGTGATTCTAAACCTTTTTCTTTCAATTACCCATTACATTTTATAAATTATCAACCTAAAATCTAGAGTTTTCATGGTAGAATTAGGGGTTAGGGTAGAAGCTAGGGATTTCAGAAATTTAGAAATTTAGACCTCAATTAGAGGTCGGATTCCAAAACCAATTACATATTCGGGCTCGGGGGTGCATGGGTAAATAGATTTTGGTCTGAACCTTGGGTTTTGACCAAGCAAGCCTGGGGTCAATTTTTTGACTTTTTAGAGGAAAATTTGGAAAATTTAATTTATGCAATATAATTGATTCCTTTAGCAATATTTTATATTATTGAGTCATTTTTAATAGATGCGAGTGATTTGGAAGTGAATTCTAGAGGAAAAGCAGTGATTGAATATTGAGTGGCCTTCGGAACGAGGTAAGTGTTGTTTCTAACTTTGACTTGAGGGATTTAGGAACCCCAGACTATTTTTTGTGTGAAATTCATGTGAGCGGCGTATATGTGAGGTGATGAGTACTTATGCACCGCCAACTTACCTGTTTTCCCTGTTTTATCCCGTTTTTCTTATATTGTCGCTTTTATATGCCTAATTGCTACGTGTTTATACTAGTGTTGTTAAATTGATCGTTCCTATCATCTTTACGGATTTTCTGGTGAAAATTGAGAATTTATTTCAAAGTTGAGATTGATATTTGTGGAACCAAATGTTGAATTAAGGCTTGTACTTGTTATTCTATCTCCCTGTTGTTATTTATGCATTGCATTATGGTAAGGGAGAGTGTTAATGCACGGAGGGTGATGTCGTGCTATAATGTGAGTGTTAATGCACGAAGGGTGATGTCGTGCCATATTGTGAGTGTAAAAGCACGAAGGGTGATGCCGTGCCATATTGTGAGTGTTAATGCACGAAGGGTGATGTTGTGTCATGATATGAGAGTTAGTGCACGAAGGGTGATGTCGTGCTGTTTCTATTGATTTTATGGTGAGATTGAGAGTAAAAGCACAAAGGGTGATGCCGTGCATTTTTCCTTTACTATATTCGTGTTCCTGTTGATTCATAATATATTGGTTGTTCTAGTTATCATTCTGCTGTAGTTCTTTATCTCGTATTTCCCCCAACATGTTTCCCCTTCCCGATATCTCCTATCTAATTCTGCATTATTGTTATTTGTATATACATTGTTAAACTGCACAGGTTGATTAGTAGGTGCCTTGCCTTAGCCTCGTTACTACTTCGTCGAGGTTAGGCTCGACACTTACAAGTACATTGGGTCGGTTGTACTGATACTGCACTCTGCACTTTCTGTGCAGATTTTGGTACCGGCTCGGGTTGATCGAGATTTTAGCTGTTGGACCCGCTATCTAGAGACTCAAGGTAGATCTGTCAGCGTTCACAGACCTTGAAGTTCCCGTCTATCTTTTCTGTTTTACTCTTTCTTTCATTCAAACAATTGTATTTCTCTTAGATTATTGCTTGTAGTGAATTCTAGAATGCTCGTGAATTGTGACTCCAGATCCGGGTGGTAGTAATTAAGGAAGTTTTAATATTATTTCACCCTTATTATATTTTATCTTAGCTAATTATTATTATTTACTGAATGGAAATACAGATTTGGTTTAATGATTCTCTAACGTTGGCTTGCCTAGCAAGCGAAATGTTATGCGCCATCACGGTCCCGACGGTGGGATTTCCGGGTCGTGACAAGTTGGTATCAGAGCACTAGGTTGCCTATGTCTCATGATTCACGAGCAAGCTTAGTAGAGTCTGACGGATTGGTACGGAGATGTCTGTGCTTATCTTCCGGAGGCTATGAAGTTTAGGAACAAATTTCACTTATATTCTTCTCTGTCGTGCGATGTTGTTTTCTCAATAACGATTGAACTCTTATTATCTCGCAGATGACGAGAACACGTACCGCTTCCTCAGCTGAGAAGTAACCAGAGCCTCTAGTGGAAGCTCCTACACGGGGTAGAGGCCGAGTTAGGGGTAGGGCTCAGCCTAGAGCCCGAGCAGCATCCCCGGCCGTGGAGCCTCAGATAGAGCTTGACGAGGAGGTTCTAGCCCAGACTGTTCCTATCGGGCCATCTCAGTTTTCGGAGGGGTTCATTGCCACCCCAGTACTTCAGGATGCTTTGGTCCATTTGGTAGGCCTTGTGGAGAGTGTGGCCCAGACTGGCACATTTCCCATGGCACCAGCAGTCTCTCAGGCTGGAGGAGGAGCCCAGACTCCCACTACTCCCGCTTCGGAGCAAATAGCTCCCCAATTTCAGGCTCCAACAGCTTAGCCAGTCGGATTAGTTCAGCCGGTTGTTTTGGCACAAGCCGGAGATGGGCCAACAATGTCTTCTGAGGCTTTGTGGAGTTTGGACAGGTTTACCAAGCTCTTCCCAGTTCACTTCAGTGTTGCTACTGCAGAGGATCCCCAGGAGTATCTTGACAGTTGTCACGAGGTTCTACGGAATATGGGTATAGTGGAGACCAATTGGGTCGATTTTGCTGTATTTCAGATGACTGGTTCCGCCAAGAAATGGTGGAGAGATTATTTTCTAACCAGACCAGCTGGGTCGCATGTTCTTAAATAATGACCCAACCGGTCATTTTACTTTCTAGAAACTTGTTCCCTTAAATAAGACACCCCATATGCACTTTTATTGTTTTATGATTTGCGTGGATTGTTAGATCGGGTTTGGAAGGTTCGGGTTGAAATCGGAATACTTAGTTCCTTAATATTGGCTTAAAAGGGTTAAGTTTGACTTGGGTCAATATTTTTAGTAAATGACCTCGAAACTTGAATTTGATGGTCCCAATAGGTTTGTATGATGATTTTGGACTTGGGCGTGTGCTCGGGTCGGGTTTTGGATGACTCGGGAGCGTTTTGGCACCTAAAGTTGAAAGTTGGCGCATTGAAGGTTTTAAAGTTCTTTAAATTTGGTTTGAAGTAGGTTTTGGTGTTATCGAGATCCGTTTGAGATTCCGAGCCTCGAAATAGCTCCGTATGATGATTTAAGATTTGCACGCAGAATTTGGTGTCATTCCGAGTAGTTTAAGAATGGTTCGGCGGAGTCAGTTGGAAGAACTTGAAGTTCATAAGTTGATTTGATTTGATTTGGAGTGTAATCCTTAGTTTTGATGTTATTTCACTTGTTCCGAGGGTTTCGAGCAAGTCCGTTTTGTGATTTCAAACTTGTTAGTATGTTTGGACGAGGCCTCGAGTGCTATTCTGTCGATGCGGGGATCAAGTTTGAACTTGAAAGAGTTGTTGGTGCCCCAGTTCTGGTGCGTTCGCACATGCGAGGTTTTGGTCGCAGATGCGGTCTTGGGCAAGTTGTCAGTGTCCCGCAGAAGCAGAGGAATTTCCGCATAAGCGGCTTCGCTTCTGCGATGGAAGGGCCGCACATGCGAGAAGAGGCTGGCCAGGCCTGGACCGCAGGTGGACGAGTTTCCACAAAAGCGGGTCCTCAGAAGCGGGAGTCCTCCCGCAGAAGCAAAGGCTGGTGGACTGGGCTAGGACCGCACCTGCAATGGATTTTCCGCAGGCGCGAGGCCACATATGCACCCCAGGAACCGCAGAAGCGAGAATCGTTGAGCCAGTGAGGTTCATTTAATATCGAGACTTAGGCATTTTTAGCTCATTTCTTTCATCCCTTGGGCGATTTTGGATCTCTTTGAAGAGGTGTTTACATCTAGCACTTTGAGGTAAGTAATTTCTATATGAGATGAGTTTAATATTTTGGATATATTCTTAGCATATAAAGTGTAGAAATTGTGGGTTTATTTGAAAAACCTAGATTTTGATAAAAATGAGATTTAACCACGAAAATGATTATGGAATTAGGTAAAAATTATATATTTGAGTTCGTGAAGTTATGGGTAACAATTATTTTCAAGTATTTCCTAAATCCGGGCATGTGGGCCCGGGGTGAATTTTAGGAATCTTCCAATTTGGGTTGGGTAATTACTCTAATAGTTGAATTATTAGCTTTCGAGCGCATCTTGATTAATTATTATAATATTTCGGTAGCTTTTGATTTGTTCGGCACCAAGCTGGGTTCTTAGAGTGAATTTGTGGCCCTAAAGTACGCTTTGAGACGAGGTAAGTCTCTTGCCTAACCTTGTAAGAGAAAATTTACCACATAGGTGATTTAAATTACTATTTTTTCTAATTGTGGGGGTTACGTATACACGAGGTGACGAGAGTCCGTACGTAGCTACTAAATATGCTTATTTTCGTTTAGCTTAGGACCCAAATCATGAAATACTTGTAATGTTTGCACCCTACTTGTTAATTAAAGTACCTAAATTATATTAAAACTTGATAAGGAATTTGTAAAGACCGAATTTCACTTACTTGAGTTTTGAGGGTTACTTGACCGTTAATCGAAATTGTGCTTCTTTGTGTATTAGCCTTGTAATAACTTTTAAATCGGATGTTCATAAGTATTCTCTCTTCTTGTGGAGTGGACTGAACGCCTCGGCCGTAGAATAGATGCATCTATGGTTCGTGCCGCTCGACCAACGACAATGTACACATTATTCTGGATCGGGTCGTACGAACTCGGCATAAATCGTGTGTGTTAATGCTTGGAGCCTCAATACACTTGATACTATTTTTCATGAAATGGGAAGTTAGAATTTAATTATTTGCTCGAAATTTATTTGGTATTAGTATGCGGTAGTGGAAGAATTTTTGTGATGACCCAAAATGTCATATTTAAATTTAATAAGTAATTTTGCGTTCTAAGACCTCAAAAAGCACCATTAATCATTCATCGACTTGCGTGCGCAGTCCGTAATTTTTTTTCTAGAAAGTTTTCATGTGAAAAATGAATTAAAATGTGAAATAGAGCTTTAAAACTCAATTGAGTTGACTTTGGTCAATATTTTTAGCAAACGGACCCGGATCAATATTTTGATAGTTCCGGTAGCTCCGTATCGTGATTTGGGACTTGGGCATATTTCTGGAATTTAATTTGGAAGTCCCTAGTTCAAGTTATGACCATTTAACGAAACTAGCAATTTAAGGGCTAAAGATTCCAAGTTTGACCACGGGGTTAACTTTTTGATATCGGAGCCGGAATCCGATTCTGGAAACAGCTCCGTTATGTCATTTATGACTTGTGTGCCAAATTTGAAGTCATTCCGGATTCATTTAATATGTTTTGGCACGAGATTTACAAATTGAAAAGTTTAAAACTCAATATTCGAATCGGGGTGTGAATTGTAATTTCAGTATTGCTTGACGTTATTTTAGACCCCAAGTCAGCTCATATTATGTTACGGGACTTGTTGGTATATTCGAGCGGGGTCCTGAGTACCCCGGGAGTGAAACGGATCGAAATCGGAACAAGAATTAGACTTAAGCAAAATCTGAAATTTTGAGTTCTGGTGTAATTGCACATGCGGAATTTTGACCGCAGGTGCGAGCTCGCAGAAGCGAGACTTCCATCGCAGACGCGGTCTTCGCAGGTGCGGCCCTTTTGCGCAGAAGCAGACGCCGTAGGTGTGACATTTTTGTACGCAGATGCGGAACCTCGCCTCGCAGCCCCACTTCACAAATGCGAGCTTTGTCTCACAAATACGAGACCGCAGGTGCGAAAATATAGCCCGCAAATGCGAAAATGCTGGGCAGAATACATAAAATCGGGTCTTAGCCATTTTTACTCATTTTTGAGTTTTAAATCTCGGATTTGGGCGATTTCAAGGGTGATTTTCATGACTTTGAATTGGGTAAGTTTTCTTTAAACAAAAGTGATTATATTTCACAAATCCATATCTATATTCATCATTTATCTCGGATTTAGATGGAAGAAATTGGAATTTTTTTAAAACTTTCCAAACACGAAAAAATAAGATTTGAAGGTCCATTTGATATCGGAATTGGACAAATTTTGTATGGCTGAACTCATATCGGAACGGGTATTCGGATTTTGCGAGTTTTTTCAGAATTTGAGACGTGGGTCCCACTGCCGAATATTTTAATGAATTTCGAATTTTTATCCGGAAAATTTGTAAATTCATATGGAATTAATTCCTATGATTAGTATTGAATATATTGAATTGTTTGTGAATAGATTTGAAGCTTTCGGAGGACAATTTAAAAAGAAAAATTGTGGTTGAATAATTGATTGAAATTTGCAAAGCGAGGTAAGTGTCGGGGTTAACCTTGACTTGAGGGAATAAAACCCTTAAATTGTTTGTTATGTGAATTGCATGTAAATGACATATAGGCGATGTGGTGAGTGTCTATACGTCGTCAAATTAATTGTTTGCCTGCTTACTTGAAAAATCATAAATTATTTTTAATCATAAATTAATTATTATAATAATTGTTTCTCTCTTATTATTTGCAAATATAAATTCTTGAATTCCTGCATTAATTGTTACATGCTATTTGAATTATGTGCCTTAATTGTTATTTGACATTTAACATAATAAATATTAAACTACCTATTTGCTCCCTGATTTTCATAATAATTTGCTATTTTTCATTGTTTGCTTCATAATTAAACCATAATTATTGTATGCTTGTTGTCTCGTAATTTTATATTAATTGTTACATTTATTGGGAAAATTTCTTCTATAAGAATTGGTAAATGAAATTGTTAAAAAGTTAATATTGGAGGATCGGGTTGCACGCCGCAACAGACTTGATTAAAATGAATATGTTGGAGAAGCGGGTTGCATGCCGCAATAGAACTGAATGTGGATATATTGTGAGAGCGGGTTGCACCCTGTAACAGAATTAATGGAAATGATAATTGCTTATGACTGCTGAGTTGCCTTCAATTATTATAAATGAATTACCTGATTTATTTCTATTATTGTTTTTGTTACTAATATTGCATACAAGTTAATGTAAGTTAACCGCCTTAGCCACATCACTACTTCGTCGAAGTTAGGCTCAGCACTTACTAGTACATGAGGTCGGTTGTACTGATACTACACTCTGCACTTCTTGTGCAGATTTTGGAATTGCTCCCAGCGATGTACCATAGAATTGCTCAGATTTCAGCTATTATAGGAGACTTGAGGTATAATTGCATGGCGTTCGCAGTTCTAAAGTCCCCATCTATTGTACTTTAGCTGTGTGTTTATTTCCAGATAACTTTATTTGTATTTATTCTAGAAGCTCGTGCACTTGTGACACCAATTCTGGGATGGTATTTAGACACCGTTATTATTATGGATTATTTCAAAATTGCTTCCGCATTTGCTTCCATGTTATTAATAAATTTAAAAATTGTTTTCAAAATGGATAATGTTATTCTAACGTTGGCTTGCCTAGCAAGTGAAATGTTAGGCGCCATCACGGTTCGAAGGTGAGAATTTTGGGTCGTGACAGTTGGAATCAGAGCACTAGGTTACATAGGTATAATGAATCACGGGCAAGCTTAGTAGAATCTGAAGGATCGGTACAAAGACGTCTGTACTTATCTCTCAGAGGCAATGAAGTTTAGGAACAATATCACTTCTTTCTTATTCTTTCGTGCGATTTTATTCTATCATCGATGATTGAACCATTCTACTCTTATTCTCTCACAGATGGTGAGAACACGTAATACCTCTACCGATGGACAGAGACTAAAACCCCCGATGGAAACTACGGCCAGGGGTAGAGGTCGAGGTCGAGGCCATGCTAGAGACCGAGGCAGAGGCCGAGGTAGAGCTCAGTCCAGAGCTCGAGTAGCTGCACCTGTTGTAGAACCTCAGGTAGACCTTCAGGAGGAGGTCCCAGTTCAGAATGTACCAGTTCATGTCCCGGAAGGATTCATAGCCACTCTAGTACTTCAGGACGCTCTAGTCCGATTAGTGAGTCTTATGGAGGGTGTGGCCCAGAATGGTACATTTCCAGTGGCACCAGCTATCTCACAGGCTGGGGGAGGAGCACAAACTCCCACTACTCCTGCTCCGGAGTAGATAGCTCCCCAGAATCAGGCTCCAGTTGCCCCGCCAGTTGTGGTAGTTCAGTCAGTTGTTGCGGCACAGACCAGTGATAGGCCCACCATGTCTTTTGAGGCTTTATTGAGACTGGATAAGTTTACTAAGCTCTTTCCAGTTCACTTTAATGGTACACCTTCTGAGGACCCACAGGATTATCTTGAACACTGTCGTGAGGTGTTGCGGAACATGGGTATAGTTGAGATCAATGGGGTTGATTTTGTTGTAGTTCAGATGACGAGTTCCGCCAAGAGGTGGTGGAGAGATTATACATTGACCAGACCAGTCGGATCACCTGCACTTACATGGGAGCAGTTCTCTTAGCTATTTCTGGATAAATTCCTCCCTATCACACTGAGAGAGGAATTCCACAAGCAATTTGAGCGTCTACAACAGGGCAGTATGATTGTTACTCAGTATGAGTCCCGTTTTGTGGATTTGGCCCGCCATGCTCTCCTTTTACTACCTACAAAGGGAGAGTGAGTGAGTAGGTTCATTGAGGGACTCACTCGCCCTATCAGACTTCAGATGGCCAAGGAGACCGAAAGTGAGATTTCTTTTCAGGCGGCTGCTAATGTCTCCAGGAGGATCGAGATGGTTCTTGTACAGGAAAGAGGGCAGAGGTCCGATAAGACGCCTCGTTAGTTCGGTGCTTACAGTGGTGCCTCGTCTGGAGGCAGGAGTAATTTTGGTAGGAGTCATCCTCCCAGACCGTTTCATTCAGCACTTCATATATCTCCTGGTGCTTCAGGGAGTCACAGTCCTATTATGCCTTACTCTAGGCAGCCAGTATTCAGTGCACATTCAGCTCCTATCAGTGCACCACCACTCCAGAGTTACTACAGTGGTTATCCGACCCATCTGGGTCAGCTTCAGCTTCAGCAGCCACGACATCAGGATGGGTATTATGAGTGTGGGAGCATTGGTCACATCAGGAGGTATTGCCCTAGATTGTCAAGTAACAGATCTTGTTAGGATTCTCGTGCCATCACACCGGCACCGATTACTTCACTGCCTGCTCAGCCAACTAGAGGCAGGGGTCAGGCAGCTAGAGGTGGAGCTCAGGCCGTTAGAGGTGGAGGCTAGCTAGTCAGAGGCCGTCCTAAGGATGCAGTACAGAGTGGTGGGGCCCAGGCCCGATTTTATGCTTTTCCAGCTAGGCATGAGGCCGAGTCATCTGATGTTGTGATCACAGGTATTATTTCAGTTTCCCATAGAGATGCTTCATTTCTATTTGATCCAGGATCTACTTATTCCTATGTGTCTTCCTATTTTGCTTCATATTTGGTTGTGCCTTGTGATTCTATGAGTGCTTTTGTGTGTGTATCTACACCGGTGGGAGACTCTGTTGTAGTAGATCATGTCTATCATTCGTGTGTGGTTACTATTTGTATTCTTGAGACTAGTGTGGATCTTCTACTTCTTGATATGGTAGATTTTGATGTCATCTTAGGTATGGATTGGTTGTCTCCTTATCATGCTATATTGGAATGTCATGCCAAGACAGTGACCCTAGCTATGCCGGGGTTACCTCGGTTAGAGTGAAAAGGAACTCCTGGCCATTCTGCCAACAGGGTTATTTCTTATATGAAAGCTCGGCGTATGGTAGAGAAAGGATGTCTAGCCTATTTGGCTTATATTCGCAATCCCAGTGCGGATGTCCCTTCTATGGACTCAGTACCAGTTGTTCATGAATTTTCAGAAGTATTTCCTACAGATCTGCTAGGGATGCCACCCGACAGAGATATTGACTTTTGTATTGATTTGGCTCCGGGCACTCAGCCCATTTCTATTCTACCATACCGTATGGACCTGCCAGAGTTGAAAGAATTGAAAGAGCAGTTACAAGACTTTCTTGATCAGGGATTCATTAGACCCAGTGTCTCGCCCTGGGGTGCACCAGTATTATTTGTAAAGAAGAAAGATGGCTCGATGTGGATGTATATAGACTATCGGCAGTTGAACAAGGCCACTATCAAAAACCAATATCCGCTGCTAAGAAATGATGACTTATTTGATCAGCTTAGGGTTCCAAGGTATTTTCAAAGATTGATTTGAGATTTTGTTGCCATTAGTTGAAGATTAAGGCATCTGATGTCCCTAAGACAGCTTTTCGGACTCGGTATGGGCATTACGAGTTCCTAGTAATGTCATTTGGGTTGACAAATGCTCCAGCAACATTTATGGATTTGATGAATTGAGTGTTCAAGCCTTATTTGGATTCATTTATGGTTGTATTCATTGATGATATCTTGATTTACTCCAGCAGTCGAGAGGAGCATGAGCAGCATCTTCGAAGTGTGCTTCATACCTTGAAGAATAATCAGTTATATGCCAAATTTTCAAAATATGAGTTTTGGTTAGACTCAGTTGCCTTTTTGGGACATATTGTATCGGCAGAAGGCATAAAGGTGGATCCTAAGAAGATTGAGGATGTTCAGAATTGGCCTAGACCTACTTCGGTTATAGAGATTTGGAGTTTCCTGGGTTTGGCAGGTTATTATCGTCGGTTCGTGGAAGGGTTTCATCTAAAGAAAGCACATTGACCAGACTAACCCAAAAGGGTGTTCCATTCAGATGGTCAGACGAGTGTGAGTTGAGCTTTCAGAAGCTCAAGATCGCTTTGACTACAGCGCCAGTATTGGTATTACCCACATGCTCAGGATCGTATACGGTATATTGTGACGCATCTCACATTAGTCTTGGTGAAGTATTAATGCAAGATGGCAAGGTAATTGCATATGCGTCGCGGTAGTTGAAAGTTCACGAGAATAATTATCCTGTTCATGACTTAGAATTGGCAGCCATTGTTCATGCGTTGATGATTTGGAGGTATTACCTCTACAGTGTCTCATGTGAGGTATTTACTGATCATCGTAGCCTTCAGTATCTGTTCAAACAAAAAGATCTTAATTTGAGGCAGAGAAGATGGTTGGAGTTGTTGAAAGACTATGATATCACCATTTTGTATCACCCCGGAAAAGGCCAACGTGGTTGCCGATGCTTTGAGTAGAAAGGTTGTGAGTATGGGTAGTCTTGCGTATATTCCGGTTAGTGAGAGGCCATTAGCTGCAGATGTTCAGACTTTGGCTAATCAGTTTGTGAGGTTAGATGTTTCAGAACCCAGTCAGGTTCTAGCTTATACAGTCGCTCGGTCTTCTTTATATGAGCGCATCAGAGAAAGACAGTATGATGATCCTCATTTACTTGTCTTTAAGGACACGGTGTTGCACGGTGATGCCAAACAGGTTGCTGTGGGGGAAGATGGAGTTCTGTGAATGCAGGGCCGTATTTGCGTGCCTAATGTGGATGGAATTCGTGAATTAATTCTTGAAGAAGCACACAGTTCCAGGTATTCTATTCATCCAGGTACCGTCAAAATGTATCAAGATTTTCGGCAATATTATTGGTGGAGGAGAATGAAAAAGGATATAGTTGCATATGTAGCTCGGTGTCTGAATTGTCAGCAAGTTAAGTACGAGCATCAAAGACCTAGTGGTTTTCTTCAGAAGTTAGAAATTCCTGAGTGGAAGTGGGAGCGTATCACTATGGATTTTATTGTTGGGCTCCCACAGACTCAGAGAAAATTTGACGCAGTTTGGGTCATTGTGGATAGGTTGGCCAAGTCAGCCCATTTCATTCCCGTGGCAGTTACCTATTCTTCAGAGAGGTTAGCCAAAATTTACATTCATGAGATTGTCCGCCTTCACGGTGTGCTCGTGTCTATTATTTCAGATCGAGGTACACAATTTACCTCATATTTCTAGAGAGCTGTACAGTGTGAGTTAGGCACACGGGTGGAGTTGAGTACATCATTTCATCCACAGACAGACGGACAGTCATAGTGCACTATTTAGATATTGGAAGATACGCTTCGTGCTTGTGTTATAGACTTTGGAGGTTCTTGGGATCATTTCTTACCACTTGAGGAGTTTGCTTATAATAATAGCTACCAGTTGAGCATTCAGATGGATCCATATGAGATATTATATGGAAGGCGATGCCGATCACCAGTTGGTTGGTTTGAACCGGGAGAGGCTCGGTTGTTGGGTACCGATTTGGTACAGGATGTCTTGGATAAGGTCAAGATTATTCAGGATCGACTTCGCACAGTTCAGTCTAGGAAAAAGAGTTATACCGACCGTAAAGTTCATGATATTGCATTCATGGTTGGAGAACGAATATTGCTCCGGGTTTCACCTATGAAAGGTGTAATGAGGTTCGGAAAGAAGGGCAAGTTGAGCTCTAGGTATATCGGACCTTTTGAAATTCTTGAAAGGGTGGGTGAAGTAGCCTTCAGGCTTGCATTACCACCTAATTTATCAACGGTTCATCCGGTGTTCCATGTGTCTATGCTCCAAAAATATCATGGTGATCCGTCCCATGTGTTAGATTTCAGCTCAGTCCAATTGGACAAAGATTTGACTTATGAGGATGAGCCGGTGGCTATTCTAGCCCGGCAAGTCCGACAGTTGAGGTCAAAGAGTTATCCTTCAGTTCGGGTGCAATATAGAGGTCAGCCGGTAGAGGCATCTACCTGAGAGTCCGAGTCGGACATACAGAGTAAATATCCACACTTATTCACCACCTCAGGTACTTCTTTCTAACTCCGTTCGAGGACGAACGTTTGATTTAGAGGTGAAGAATGTGATGACCCAAAATATCATATTTAAATTTAATAAGTAATTTTGTATTCTAAGACCTCGAAAAGCACCATTTATTATTTCTCGACTTGCGTGAGCAGTCCGTAAAAAGTTTTCCGGAAAATTTTCATGTGAAAAATGAATTAAAATGTGAAATAGAGCTTTAAAACTCAACTGAGTTGACTTTGATCAACATTTTTAGCAAACGAACCTGGATCAGTGTTTTGACAGTTCCGGTAGCTCCATATCGTGATTTGGGACTTGGGCGTATGCCTGGAATTTAATTTGAAAGTCCCTACCTCAAGTTATGACCATTTAACGAAACTAGCAATTTAAAGGCTAAAGATTCCAAGTTTGACCACGGAGTTGACTTTTTGATATCGGAGCCGAATCCGATTCTGGAAACAGCTCTGTTATGTCATTTATGACTTGTGTGCCAAATTTTATGTCATTCCGGATTTATTTAATATGTTTTGGCACGAGATTTGCAAATTGAAAAGTTTAAAACTCAAAGTTCGAATCAGGGTATGAATTATAATTTCAGTGTTGTTTGACGTGATTTTAGACTCCGAGTCAGTTCGTATTATGTTATGGGACTTGTTGGTATATTCGAGTGGGGTCCCGAGTACCCCGAGAATTAAACGGATCAAAATCGGAACAAGAATTGGACTTGAACAAAATCTAAAATTTTGAGTTCTGGTGTAATCGCACCCACGGAATTTTGACCGCAGGTGCGAGCTCGCAGAAGCGAGACTTCCATCGCAGATGCGGTCTTCGTAGGTGCGGCCCTTTTTGCGCAGAAGCGGACGTCGCAGGTGCGACATATTTGTCTGCAAATGCGGAACCTCGCCTGGCAGCCCCACTTCGCAAATGCGAGCTTTGTCTCACAAATGAGAGACCGCAGGTGCGAAAATATAGCCCGCAAATGCGAAAATACTGGGCAGAATACATTAAATCGGGTCTTAGCCATTTTTACTCATTTTGAGTTTTAAGTCTCGAATTTGGGCGATTTCAAGGGGGATTTTTACGACTTTGAATTGGGTAAGTGTTCTTTAACCAAAAGTGATTATATTTCACAAATCCATGTCTATATTCATCATTTATCTCGGATTTAGATGGAAGAAATTGGAATTTTTGTAAAACTTTCCGAACACGAAAAATTAAGATTTAAAGGTCCATTTGATATCGGAATTGGACAAATTTTGTATGGTTGAACTCGTATCGGAATGGGTGTTCGGATTTCGCAAGTTTTTTCAGGATTTGAGACGTGGGTCCCACTGCCGAATATTTTAATGAATTTCGAATTTTTATCCGGAAAATTTGTAAATTCATATGCAATTAATTCCTATGATTAGTATTGAATATATTGAATTATTTGTGAATAGATTTGATGCTTTTGAAGGTAAATTTAAAAGGAAAAGTTGTGGTTGAATAATTGATTGGAATTTGTAAAGAGAGGTAAGTATCGGGGTTAACCTTGACTTGAGAGAATAGAACCCTTAAATTATTTGTTATGTGAATTGCATGTAAACGACATATAGGCTAGGTGGCGAGTATCTATACGTCGTCAAATTAATTGTTTGCCTGCTTACTTGAAAAATCATAAATTATTTTTAATCATAAATTAATTATTATAATAATTATTTCTCTCTTATTCTTTGCAAATATAAATTCTTGAATTCCTGCATTAATTGTTACATGCTATTTGAATTATGTGCCTTAATTGTTATTTGACATTTAGCATAATAAATATTAAACTGCCTATTTGCTCCCTGATTTCCATAATAATTTGCTATTTGTCATTGTTTGCTTCATAATTAAACCATAGTTATTGTATGCTTGTTGTCTCATAATTTTATATTAATTGTTATATTTATTGGAAAAATTTCTTCTATAAGAATTGGTAAATGAAAATGTTGGAGGAGCGGGTTGCACGCCGCAACAGACTTATTAAAAGTCAATATTGGAGGATCAGGTTGCACGCGCGCAACAGACTTATTAAAAGTCAATATTGGAGGATCGGGTTACACGCCGCAACAGACTTGATTAAAATGAATATGTTGGAGGAGCGGGTTGCACGCCGCAATAGAACTGAATGTGGATATATTGTGAGAGTGGGTTGCACGCTGCAACAAAATTAATGAAAATGATAATTGGTTATGACTGTTGAGTTGCCTTTAATTATTATAAATGAATTACCTGATTTATTTCTATTATTATTGTTGTTACTAATATTGCGTACATGTTAATGTAAGTGAACCGCCTTAGCCTCGTCACTACTTCGTCGAGGTTAGGCTCAGCACTTACCAGTATATGGGGTCGGTTGTACTGATACTACACTCTGCACTTTTTGTGCAGATTTTAGAGTTGGTCCCAGCGGCGTACCATAGACTTGCTCGGATTTCAGCTATCATAGGAGACTTGAGGTATAACTGCATGGCGTCCACAGTTCTGAAGTCCCCGTCTATTATACTTTAACTGTGTGTTTATTTCCAGACAACTTTACTTTATTCACACCTTTATTTGTATTTATTCTAGAATCTCGTGCACTTGTGAAACCAATTCTGGGATGGTATTTAGACACCGTTATTATTATGGATTATTTTAAAATTGCTTCCGTATTTTTTTCCTTGTTATTAATAAATTTAAAAATTATTTTCAAAATGGATAATGTTATTCTAACGTTGGCTTGCCTAACAAGTGAAATGTTAGGCGCAAGGTGGGAATTTCGGCTCGTGACACTTTTGGAATTTCCTATTAGTTAGAGAATCATCTAATCACAGTTGATATTATGTTAATATTGTTATTCACATATTCTATGCCTATTTAGTATTCCTGTATTTTAATGTTTGCCCATAGTAAGTGTCGATGTCAACCCCTCGTCACTACTTTTTCGAGATTAGACTGTATACTTACTGGATACATATTGTTTATGTACTCACGCTATACTTCTGCACTAATCATGCAGGATCTGAGGCAGGTGCATTTGGCAGTCATACTGGCGCGCACCCCCGAGGCATAGTGGTAAGCTGCTTTTTGAGACCATTCTGCAGCACCTTGAGTCTCTCCTTTTCATTTATCTTTTGTCTACTCTATTTCAGACAGTAGTTAGAGTTTTGTATATTGTACTAGTTGCTCATACACTTATGACACCTGGTCTTGGAACACACGCTAGTAAACTTTATGATTTTGGAGCATTTAATTTACTGCATTTGCTCACTCATTAGCTTTCGCTTTACTTTATTAAATTTTTCTACTCCTTGTTTTCTTGATTAATGAGATTAAACTATTTGGAAATTTATTAAAAAGAACAATCACATGGTTAGTTAACCGTTGGCCGCCATCACGGTCTATAGAAAAAATTGGGTCGTGACAGCTAATCCTAGAAACAATAGTATGATACTGTAGAGTAAAATAAAATTTATAAAAATGAAGAAAGAAAACGATATAAAAACGGTATGTAGTAATATCGTTAATAAGAGAAAACTAGAAAAGGCCATACTAGTAACAATAGTAAAAGTAGTAACAAGAAACAAAGATAATAATAATAATAGTACGTTATCAAATTAATAACAAAACAATTAATCTGAAGTAGATGTTGTAAATCCCCGGCAACGATGCCAAATATTTGACGAATGTCTGGCGTATATATAATTTAAACTTGTAATGTGTCAAATAATAGTATAGAAAGATGTCGAACCTACAAAGATTGATTTATATATTCTATAGACGTTTCTTGCTTTAGTTACTATTTGAGAAAATCAGAAAGAGTTGAGTTGTGAATTAACTAACTAAAAATGCATGAATAGAGTAATAGAAATATTTTATTTTTCACAAATATAGTAAAAAGATATTGGGATCCTGACTTTACTTAATATTTTTATTATATAGTAGATATATTTATTCTTCAATTTTTATTTCTCAGAAATATATAAATGCCTCTCACGATTATATTTATATATTATTACTATAGTTGAACAATTAATTGCACTCCTCTCAATTATACAAATTAATCGTTAAAATGGTAATATTAAAGAACCAGAAATATATACTTGAACTAAAACATGCTCTTTTTAGTAAGTCTCTTTAGGTTACCCTAATTGTTATAACTGATTACTACAATATTCGCCTCTTTCGATTACAAATAAGTGTAGAATCAATTTTAACATATAAGAATTAGATGTCACTAAATGAAAGTTAACATCTATTGACATCAAAATTAACTATATTACTTCTTCCGCCTCTTTCGATTACAGAATTAGTAAGAAGTTAATATTTAGTATGAAATAGATAAATGTTAACAAATTAAATAACACCTAACTATAAAGCAGATAAAACATAAATGAAAAGTTTCAGCTCAAACATGTAAAATTGAGGAATAATATCTACTATTATATAGAATTATTAAGATCCGTCATTCTCCCAACACAAGAAAAGTTATTCCATAATGGAGTTAATACTGACAACGAAAATATTCTTACCCATTAAATAAGAAAATAAAAAGAAATATTCAAAAGATTAATTCCCCTATTTAATTAAAAATAGGAATTAGAGTACTAGATACCTGAAGACGTAGAACTGTAGAAGAAAGAAAAAGACTTATGAAAGGAGAAGATTTCAATTTTGTGTCTCGATCTCTTCTTCCCGAGAATTCTCTCTTTGGGAAGCTCAATATATCTCTATTTATAGATGTTCCCAGGATTATGTAGGAAGACATATGCTCAAAAGAAGATCTGGCGTAAAACAAAATGGAAAAAAGAAGAAGAAAAGGAAATAGAAAACAAAAGTTTGCTCAAGACAAATAAAAAAAAGAAAAAGAAGTTGCTGCTTATCAACATGAAATGGAAAGTTGTCAGAACTAAATTTATGAGCACACAATATCAAAACAAATGAAGATGCAAGTTGATTATATCATTAAATTATTATATTCCTGCAAAGAAAAATAAAAATATTAATATTAAAATTAAATTAATTACTTGTTTTACGCAAAATATTTTTCTCTTATCATGCACCAGCTCTTGGTAACAGAGGGTTGTGCAAGGATAGCAAGGTTATTCCGGATGAGACCCTCGCGACGCAGCATAAGCTCATGGTGATGGGCGTCGGTATCAAGATAAAGAGGATGAAGAGGTTTATATGAGGACGAACAAGGATCAAGTGGGGAGCCTTGACTAAGGATAAAGTCAAGGTGTTGGAGGAGAGGTTATTGGATATGGGAGCATGGAGGAGTAGTGGGGATGCGAACGCTATGTGGACGACGATGGCGGACTATATTAGGGAGGCGGCGAGAGAGGTGCTAGAAGTCTCGAAGGGTTACTTCAGCGGGTACAATGGTGATTGATGGTGGAATGAATTGGTTCAAGGTAAAGGGGAAGCGAAGAAGGCGGAGTACTTGAAGTTAGTAGGGAGCAGATGCGAGGAGGAGAGGAGAGCGAACAGAGATAGGTGTAAGGTAGCTAGGAAGGAGGCGAAGTTGGAGCTCATAGAGGTTAAGACTGCGGCGTTTTGTCTTTTGTGCGAGGAGTTGGGGGACAAAGGCGGGGAGAAGAAATTATTTCGACTAGCCAAGTCCAAAGAGAGGAAGGCTCGGGATCTGGACCAACTGAGGTGCATCAAAGACGAGGACGGTAGAGTATTGATGAAAGAGGTTCAAATTAAGCGGAGATGACAGACTTACTTTCATAGACTTCTAAACTAAGAGGGGGATCGAGACATTGTGCTAGGAGAATTGGGTCACTCTGAGAGTCACCGAGACTTTAGGTATTGTAGGCGCATTAAGGTTGAGGAGGTCATGGGGGCTATGCGTAAGATTAATTAGTAATGGTAGAGTAACCGGGCTAGAAAAAATTTTGGTAGAATTTTGGAGGTGTGTGGGAAGAGCAGGCTTGGATTGGCTAACTGGGCTATTTAATATTATTTTCAGGACAAAAAGGATGTCAGATGAGTGGAGGTGGAGCATGGTGATACCGTTGTATAAGAACAAAGATGATATCCAGAGTTGTAACAACTATAAGGGTATCAAATTACTAAGTCATACCATAAAAGTTTGGAAGAGGATCGTAGAAGTGAGGGTAAGAAGGATGGTGTCTATATCCGACAACTAGTTCTGGTTTATGCCGGGTCGGTTGACTACGGAAGCTATCCACCTTATTAGGAGGTTGGTGGAAGTACATGAATAGGAAACAAGACCTGCACATGGTGTTTATTGACCTGGAGAAAACGTATGACAAAGTCCGTAAAGTGATCCTTTGGAGATGCCTAGAGACTAAAAGTGTACTATTTGCCTACATAAGGGCGATTAAGGGCATGTATGATGTAGCTAAGACCCGGGTTAGGACAGTGGGGGGCGACTTGGAGTATTTTCCGGTTGTTATGGAGTTACACCAAGGATCTGCGTTTAACTCGTTCTTATTTATCTTGGTGATGGATGCACTGACTCGCCATATTCAAGGGGTGGTGCCTTGGTATATGTTTTTCACTGATGACATAGTGTTGATAGATAATACGCGAAGCGGCATTAACGAGAGGCTGGAGATTTGGAGACATGCCGTTGAGTCTAAGGGTTTCAAGTTGAGCATGACTAAGACGGAATATCTGGAGTGCAAGTTCAGCACGGAGCCGAGGAAAGTAGGCATGAGAGTGAGGCTTGAATCACAGGTCATCCCCAAGAGCTAGTTTCAAGTACCTTGGGTTGGTTATCCAGGGGGATGGGGAGATCGACGAGTATTTCATACATCGTATAGGGGTAGGATGGATGAAATGAAGATTAGTATCTGGAGTCATGTGTGACAAGAAAATATCACCGATACTCAAAGGTATGCTTTATAGAATGGTGGTTAGACCGACCATATTATATGGGGCTGAGTGTTGGCCAGTTAAGGACTCACATATCCAGAAGATGAAAGTAATAGAAATGAGGATGTTGAGGTGGATGTGCGGGCACACTAGGATGGATAAGATTCGGAATGAAGATATTCGAGAGAAGGTGGGGGTGGCTCCTATTGATGTCAAGATGTGGGAAGCGAGGCTCAGATGGTTCGGACACGTACGGAGGAGAAGCCCAGATTCCCCGGTAAGGAGGTGTGAGAGGTTGGTTTTGGCGGGTACGAGAAGAGGTAGAGGGAGGCCTGAGAAGTATTGGGGAGAGGAGATCAGACAGGACATGGCGTGACTTCAGATTTCCGAGGATATGACCCTTGATAGGAAGGTGTGGAGGTCGCACATTAGGGTTGTAGGATATAAGGTAGTTTTGCATTTTTTTTCTACTTCGTACTGGTGTGAGGTTAGTCTGATAGGGTTTTGTCTCCGACTACTAGTGCTTAATGTTGTGTTGATCACATTATTCTCCATTTTCTTTGTGCCGGGACTTTTGTACTGGTTATTGTTATTGCTTTTTATCTATTTTTTGGTTCTTATGATGGTGTCATTATTTCTTGATTTTCTGTTGATGGTACTGATATAGTGTTTCTTTTCGTCGTCTTGAGCCGAGGGTCTTTCGGAAACAACCTCTCTACTCCCTCGGATGAGATTTTACTAGGTTGTTGTTGTTGTTATTGTTGTTTATTAAAGAATGAACTTTTATGTCACGACAGGATAGAGGAAAAAGAAAAACGTATCTAATAAAATGGGACAGTAGCAATATACATTTAAAAAATGGTATATATGGAGGATTTTATAACTTAATGAAGATTTCATCGCTTTATCTTAGATATTGTGGAACAAAACAACAGAAAGATGAAGCAATTTATTTCTTTTTTCTTTCTTATGTGTACAAGTAATTACGCTTGTTTTTTCATTTTACATATACCGCCAACATCAAGTAAATGTAGATGTGATGAAAGTAAATACATGAGTATTACTTTAATTAACCCGATCCATAGCTATCCACCCAACTGCTTAAAGTAAAAAAATATATCGATATATTATTATATGTATAAATTATTTTTAGTATGCATAAAATCGAGTTAAATCAATATATAATTTATGTATACTAGCTAAAAAAAATAAACAATGAATCCGATTTATAACGTGTGCAAAAATACCATTCTGGTTTAGAAATGGATCACGTACGTCAGTTGTTGCGGTTTATTGGTTTAATAAGACATGGGCCTGAATAGAGAAAGACCAGTAGAACAGTCGGAGGGTAAGTGCACGGACAACCATTCTCAGTTATACTATTTAAAGATTAGTCAGTACTTATTTTGTCCTAAAATTTCAAATTAAAAATTTTAATTTTAGGACAATTCAAAAAAAATTTGTCTTGAAAAATTAAACTGAAAAACTGAAATTCAAGACGCACTGGCTAATTCCTAAATAACAGCCCTTTAAAGTGGCTATCTGGTATCATTCTACTCAAATTAAATAGGAAAAATAATATTATATAGCCGCTTTCAAAATAACAACTATATATATATATATATATATATATATATATATATATATAAACATATATAAATTTTATATACTTTTGCAGCTACTGAATGAAAATAGTTTCAGCAGCGGGCTAAAAGTGATCTTTGCAATTAAGTTACAAAAGCCTGATCTTATGTATACTGCCATCAAACTCACACTTAGTCTATGTATAATATATGTATAACTATATACAATCAACAGATAATCTATATATACTGACTAGGAAAAATAAATAATGAATCTGTTCGACTATTTTTGTAAAAATCCCTTCTTTTGTCCTGAAACAAAATTTTGTCCAAGAGTTGAAGAGGTGGAGTGTAGCATCAAAAGCTCCAAAATACTATTCCATAATAGATCATCAAAGGATACATTAAATTAGCATATCTTTTAAGTTAAGCCTCATAAAGACATAATTAAACCAAATTAAGAAAAGATAATATTGATTATGAGAGATGATTATTGAGTGGACATGGCTTTGTGCAGTTGCATCGTCGAAAAAATCTACCTATAGTGCACCTTCCCTCTGCGAAATCCTCGTTTTTGCAAGCATCTCTACACTTTTCCCAGTTATAGCACATTCCCTTGAATGATTTGCTCCATGAAGAACAAAGCTTTGCCTTGGCTATACCCAAAAATAAATAAATAAACATATAAAAATGCTATGTATAAAATAAAGTAAATATTACAAACAAAAAAAAAACTACTTTCCTTTTGTTTCTTTTTACTTTTCTAAACTTCGTTGGATTTGGAATTCATATAGTAACTGTCAAAAATAAGAATAAAGAAAGCAAGTGCAATCAGACCTATGTATAATAATATTCATATATAACATCCATTCATTATAAAAGTCAAGTTTTTCTCGAAATTTTTTATGTTATAATATATGTCCTCTATAACAGCATTTTACTGTAGTAATAAAAAAAATATCAGAACGAACAAGACTATTATAGAGAGGTTTGAATATAACAATAAATTGACAGTTGCATAAAATAAGGTGTAGTACAAAGAATCATATGAGTAGTGCATGGAACCTAGTAAAACATTATAAATATAGAGAATTCATAACCTCAACTAATTATGAATTGAGACGTAGTTGATTGATTAATTTATTGAATAAAATACAATAATAACCCAATAAAATTTTACTAATGGGGTCTGGGGAGGGTAGTGTGTACGCAGACCTTATCCATATTCGAAGGAGTAGAGAGACTGTTTCCGAAAGACCCTCGTCTGAAGAAAACAAAAAGACAAAAGGACAAAAGGATACAATATTAGTATCACCACAACAATCATAGGAAAAATAAGAACACCATGAAATCGAGAAGAAAGATGCAAAGCAAAAGAAAAGCTAGTAAATAGGTCCTGCACTGAAAAGCGAAATAGTAAGACACAATATTGTCACTAGCTATCTTAGACAAAAATCCTACCTGGCTAGTCCCACAGTGGTACGAAGTAAGGCAAGACTTAACTACCTCCTAACTTACAACCTTAATACTCGACCTCCACATCTTCCTATCAAGTGTCATGTCCTCGAAAACCTGGAGCCTCGCCATATCCTGCCTGATCACCTCTCCCCAATATTTCTTAGGCCGCCCTCTACCTCTTCCCGTGCCCTCTACAACCAGCCGCTCACACCTCCGTGCCGGAGCATCTGGGCTTCTCCTCTGAACATGTTCGAACCATCTAAGTCTCGCTTCTCGCATCTTGTCATCAATGGGAGTCACGTTCACCTTCTCCCGAATATCATTATTCCTAATCTTATCTATCCTAGTGTGCCCGCACATCCACCTCAACATCCTCATTTCTGCTACTTTCATCTTCTGGATATGCGAGTTCTTAACGGGCCAATACTCAGTCCCACACATCATGGTCGGTCTAATCACCGCTTTATAGAACTTTCCTTTGAGTATCGGTGGCACTCTCTTGTCACACAGGAATTCAGATGCTAACCTCCACTTCATCCATCCTACCCCAATACGGGGTGTGACATCCTCGTCGATCTCCCCTCCCCCTGAATAACTGAACCAAGGTACTTGAAGTTTACTCTACTCGGGATGACCTGTGATTCAAGCCTCACATCCACGCCCACTTCTACCGGCTCAGCGCTGAACTTACACTCCAGGTATTCCGTCTTCGTCCTGTTCAGCTTGAAACCCTTAGACTCAAGAGCATGTCTCCAAACCTCCAGCCTCTCGTTAACACTGACTAGCGATTCATCAATCAGAACTATGTCATCGGCAAATAGCATACACCATGGCACCTCCCCTTGAATATAGTGTGTCAACGCGTCCATCACCAGGGCGAATAAGGACGGACTGAGCGAAGAACCTTGGTGTAACCCCATTACAACTAGAAAATGCTCAGAATCACCTCATACTGTTCTAACTCGAGTCTTAGCCCCATTATACATGTCCTTAATCGCCATAATGTAGGGAACCGACACACCTTTTGCCTCCATGCATCTCCAGAGAATGTCTCTAGGTACCTTGTCATACGCTTTCTCTAGGTCAATAAACACCATGTGCAGATCCTTATTCTTCTTTCTGTATAGTTCCACCAACCTTCTAACAA
The DNA here is from genome assembly GCF_000390325.3 of Nicotiana tomentosiformis. NCBI lineage: Eukaryota > Viridiplantae > Streptophyta > Magnoliopsida > Solanales > Solanaceae > Nicotiana > Nicotiana tomentosiformis. The sequence goes on from NC_090822.1 coordinate 19,308,399, forward strand.
GGTGTATAGCTTTTGTAGTCGAACGACCCGGCATGAACCCGAACTGGTTGTCGGATACAGACACTGTCATCTTCATCTTCGTTTCAACCACCCGCTCCCACACTTCCATGGTAAGCCTCAATAATTTGATACCCCTATAATTGTTACAACTCTGGATATCACCTTTGTTCTTATATAATGGAACCACCGTACTCCACCTCTATTCATCCGCCATCCTCTTCGCCTTAAAAATAACATTAAACAACTTAGTCAACCACTCCAAACCTGCTCTCCCCACACACTTCCAAAATTCCACCGGAATCTCGTCTGGCCCGGTCGCTCTGCCCCTGCTCATCTTACGCATAGCTCCCACTACCTTCTCAACTTCGATACGCCTGCAGTACCTAAATTCACGATGACTCTCGGAATGCTCCAATTCGCCCAGCACAATATCCCGATCCCCTACTTCATTCTATAGTGTCTAAAAGATGACGGAATTCGAACTAGTGACATTTCTCGGGCCTTTTTTTAATTCTCTTTTCACTTTTGATTGGTATGAAAAAGATTGTACCTGCATCCCCGTGGAAAACAACACAATGAGAAATAGATTAACTTTAAATAAAGGCAAAGAGAGCTCCATCTCCCTTTTGTTATCTTCTAAAGGGATTTATGATAGTGAGATCGATGAAGCATTAGGCTTCCTTATATTGATCTAATGATGCACTACTATTTTAATTAAGATCTCATCCATTTATCTAGATATTGTGGAACAACACAGTTATAACATGAAAAGCAATTAATTTATTCCATCTTTCCTTTTTGAGTGTACAATAGTTACTCTATTTTTCCATTTTACATATACTGCCAATTTTATTTGGACCATAAAGTAATTAGAGATGAGATGAAAGTAAATGTACAATAGTTATGGATTAGGATAATCCACTACATTTGGTGAGGAGCTGAACCTAGTAAATTGGGCCTCGAGTTTAATAAAACATGGGTCAAAATAGAGAAGAATAATTAAGAGAAATGTATTTATTAGTCGCTCTAAAACATAATAGCCGATAATATATATATTTTTTTGTATATATACTTTAGACACTGTTCGGCTAGCGGATGTAATAAGTTTCAGCCGATCGATCAATTTAGTATTTTGCCCAAGAATAAGCTAAAATAGCAGCCTGTCCAACCACTTAAACTAAAAATAGCCAACGGATATATAATATATGTATAATTCATATATAATATGTATAATCAGTCGATAATCTATATATATCAGTAATGAAATGTAAATAATAATAAATTTGGTGGGCTATTTGTGTAAAATTTTTGAGTAAAAGGCCAGCCGAACAATCAGCCCAAGAGAGGCCCAGTCAACCTAGTATACTGCCATCATCCTCATCATTCATCAATGGAAAATTTACCTGCCATAGCTAAATCTAAGAGCTATTAATGGATAATAACTACCTTTTAATTTAATTATTTTTCATAGCTACAATAAATTTTTAATTTACCTATCATAGCTATACCAAATACACAGAGTTATTCCATTGTATAATATTTTCTCTCAACCTTTTTTCTCTCTTCTCCCTCAACTCTCTCTCATTTCCCCTCTCCCTTCTCCCTCGGCAGCAGAGAAGTCATCGCCGACAATCTTCTCCGGCGGAGCTCTATGGAGCCCAACTAAACAGCCCCTTCTTTCTTTCTTCCCCACACATCACCACCCTCCGACGTATACCCCCGTCACCGAAAATCACCCTTAAACACCGTCGCCACCCACCGTAAGATCCAGATTTGAAATCACGAAGTTGGGATCAATCCATTACCGGTAGCGAAAACAATGGAGGAAGATCATAGGCGTACTAGATCTGGATCTAACGGAGATGCCGGAATCTATGGCTTCTTCTCCTTATTTGTATCTCACATCTGAGTGTATTCGTCTGACCTGACACTTATTCCTCCACCACTACTTCTCAAGCCGAAAAAAGAAGCCGCCTCTTTCTTCTCCACTGCCTTTCACGTCGTAAAATCGTTGTATAAATACAATGAATTTTGTATTTTCGTCAAAGATCTAAAGTGTATATTAGATTTTTGTCGGAGATCCGACAGGGTTTGATTGTATTCTTCATTTTTAAATATAGTGTATTTTGTATTCTCGTCGGAGATTTGATGGTATTCTTAATTTTTCAGTTAAATACAATTAATTTTTTAAAGGATTTGAATGTATTCTTTATTTTTTAGTGTAAATACAGTGGTATTTTATATTTTACCGGAGATCCGACTGGGTTTGATTGTATTCTTCCTTTTTAAATATAGTGTATTTTGCATTTTCGCCGGAGATTTGGCCGGATTTGACTGTATTCTTTATTTCGTCATTTCTTTTACTGTAAATACATTCAAATACAGTCGAATATGTTCAACCTTGCCACATTAAATAAAGTTGGATACAACTGAGTTGTGTATTTAAATACACTCAAATACACGCTGGAAGAAAAAAAAGATGAACAGTACATTCAAATACACTCAAATAATGGCCGGCGACCAGCCATCTTTTTCGGCTGGTCTGCCCTCCCCCAGTGTCGCACAACAACATACAACAACTAACTCCAACCCAGCTCCTCTAGATTACTCTAAGATTTTGAAACCAAATACTTTAAATCCTCCAGTGATGGCTACTGCTGCCGCTTCAATTCAACTCATTCCATTGCGACCAGCAGTGTATTTGAATGGCCAACCAGTGGTTAAATTCATAGAGACAGAAGTAGATCAAATGAACGTGATTGAAGGCCTCCAATATGCTGTCGTTGGCAAGCTTTCATATGGATCTCCGGAGATTCACGAGCTTCGCCGAATAATTCCAACTCAATGTGGTATCAAAAGTGAGTGTAATATCGGATTCCTTAGAGATCATCATGTGTTAATTAGATTAACTCTATGGCAAGACTTTCTCAATTTCACATCGAAGAGTACATACAACATCAAAGCCAAAGATGGTTACGAATACCAATTGCGTACTCTTATCTACGAAATTTAAGACGGGTGAAGAAACTCCGATGGCGATGGCGTGGATTTCTTTTCCTGGACTGCTGCCTACCTTTTTTGTAAAGGAAACTCTATTTTCTTTGGCTACAGCTGTGGGAAGGCCAGTGTGTCTTAACGCGTCAACTACAAACAAAACTAGGCCGACTTGCGCAATAGTAAAAGTTCTTGTCGATTTGTTGGCCGAACTACCTAAAAAGGTGCGATTGGATATTAATGATGAAGCTTCTGGTGGTGTTCGAACAAAATGGGTGAGAATTCAGTATTACATGCTACCAAAATATTGTAAGGAGTATAAACTAAAAGGACATGATGAAATTGAATGTTGGCGTTTGCACCCCGAGCTTATTGAGAATCGAAGCAGCGAGAAAAGGAATGATCTTGCTGAGTCGAACAACTGGAATACTGCTGCTGATGAACAAGGAAAAACCAAAAATCACACTAGCCCTTTAATGATTCTTACTAGTGGAAAAGTAGTCGGGAACGTAGGTGAACAGTGGAAGGAAGTTCGGGATAATCGGGGAACCAACAAAAATAACAAAACCCAGGTACAAGGGTAAACTGGCAATGCAATCGTGCCAGTGAATGCTGGTGTACAATAGGTGCACACTACAAATAACTTTGCACTGGTGGAGGTCGAAGAAGATCATACAAACAAGGTTAAGCAAGGAATAAATTTGCAGTATTAGAGAAGGAACAAAGTGATATAAACGAGAACAATCAATTGGTTTTGGTGGGGGGAAAACCAGTCTTCAGTTCTAAATATGGTCCTACTCCTTCTGGGATTCAGTCCACAATCGAATGGGTTCATAGAAGGTTTGGGACTAGCAAAGAGAAGCTAAAATAACTCAATGTGACAAACAACCCAATCTTGTCATGAGATTCCATCTCAAACATTTAAAGATTCTGAGCATATTGAGGATCTTGATGAGGTAAACTCTACAAAGGTCTTATGGAGCGATGCTGTTGAGGTTAAGGATGATCAGTTGGGCAAAACAAAGACAACAGAAGACAAGGTGAAGAAGGACAATAAGCCAAGCTCACCTGGCGACGCCAGGCCTAAAAGCCACTCTCACCAGGGCTAAAGCCAGGCTTCCCAAGCGTTAGGCTGGCGACGCTGGGCCTAAAGCCAAGTTTACCTGATGAGGCAGCTACAGTAAACCCCAACCTTAGTGCAACCGGAGAGATTTTGGCCTATGTAGATGGTGTTCTGGTGTATGCATCAGAGAACAAACTTGATGGAGATGTTGATGTGAAGATTAAGGATGATATAGTGGGTTCAGACCAAATTTCAGGCAATGGGAAGGGTGGTGATCTCACTAGAACAATGTTTTCAGAGCAGACAACTACAGTAACTCCTGGGCTAGGCAGTGTCTATGAGCTACAATTCAAGGAGTATGAACAGGCTGATGAGCAGGAAATTGTTCTAAGAGCATCTGGGGAAATAGAGGAAGTGCCTATGGAATCTGGCACTGATCAAATTATGTAGCTACATCTTAATGTTCCACTTAAGACTCCTCTACAACATTTACATGATTTAGTTACACACAATGTGACACTAATTGATGAAGACTTATTGAGACAAAATCCAATGGAGGATGAAGGAGATGATGAATCAACTGTAGAAAACTTCAAACAAGTGGCTAGGGAAAGGGATTTATCACCCACAGCTAGTGCTAAAGGAGGTAATAAAACTAAGAAGAATCAGAATAAAGATCCACCACAACCTTCAAGAATAATGCCCAGGAGGGCAGCTTCTTTATCTAAATAATGATGATCAAAACATTAATATGGAACATAAGGTATGTGAATACATAACATGCCTTTCCTAGGGTGATCAACATGAATAGGGAGCATAGTTTTTATGTAGTTACATTGATGGAGCCTTTTCAAAAGAAGGGACTCATTGATAGATATAAAAGAAGGTTGAATATGGAGACTGCTTATGCAAATATTAATAGGCAAATATGGTTGTTCTTCGATGCAGTGGTGGAATGGGAATTAGTGGAGGATATTGAGCAACAGGTGACTGTGAGAGTGTTTCACCATGACCTAGGGCAACACATAATGATGACATTTGTTTATGCAAAATGTTCAGCAATGGAGAGGTTGGATTTGTGGGATCACTTGTATTACTTAGCAAGTGATATGAAATTACCATGATTGGTAGGAGGGGATTTCAATGTGGTATTGCATGAAGATGAGAAAATAGGGGGACTTCTAGTACACCCTCTGAATATGAGGATTTTACATTTTGTGTAAACTCTTGTCGTTTGTTTGAGCAAGGGTACAAAGGAAGTCTATTCACATGGTGGAATGGGAGATCCAATGCTGAGTGTATATTCAAGAGATTGGATAGTATTTTTGTGAATTTTCCATTTCAGAACATGTTGCCAACTATTGAAGTTGAGCATCTAATCAGAACTGGATCAGATCATGCACCATTGCTAATGACATATGGGGAGCAAATAACCAATTTTGTCAAGCCTTTCAGGTTCTTTAACTTTTGGAAAAATCATGCTACATTCATGGATGTGGTGAGGCAGAATTGGGAAGCTGATTTCATAGGGAATCCGTTTTTGATGTTCAAGCAGAATATCAAGAGGGTGAAGGCAGCACTTTCAAAATAGAGTAGGGAAACATTTGGTGATATCTTCAAGCAATTGGCTATGTTATAGGACATTGTTAGGGTGAAGGAGATGTTGTTTGAAGAAGATCCTACAATTGAGAATAGGATTGTGCTTCAAAAGGCTCAATCTAAATTGAAGAAACACTTGAGTATTGAGGAGCAGTATTGGAAGCAAAAAGCTGGGATGATTTGGATTGCTGAAGGAGATAGGAATACAAGTTTCTTTCACAATCATGTCAATGGCAAAAGAAAGAAATTGCAACTGAAGAGGATTAAAAGTAGCAATGGGGTATGGATTAAAGACCAGGAGCAATTAGCTACAGCTGCAGTGGACTTCTATAAAAAATAGTTCACAAATTACAGTGATGCTTCTGAATTTTCCTTGCTCAATAATGTACCTTCAATGGTCACTATGGATCATAATTTGGAACTTAGCAGATTGCCAACAATTGAAGAAGTAAGGGCGGTAATTTTTGAGCTTAGTGGGGAGAGTGCTAGTGATCCTGATGGATTCACTGGCCTGTTTTATCAAACATGCTGAGATGTTATTGGTGCTGATATACACAACATGGTGCTACACTTCTATGGAGTAGCTGCATTGCCTAAATCCATCACTCACACCAATCTAGTGTTGCTACCCAAGAAACCTAAAGTTGAGACCATCTTTGACTTAAGACCTATTAGTTTGAGCAACTTCACTAACAAGGTCTTGTCTAGGGTGTTACATGACAGATTGGAGAGTATTCTGCCATCTTTAGTATCTCCTAATCAATCCAGATTTGTAAAGGGTAGGAGTATATTTGAGAACATTTTATTGACTCAAGAAATTGTCACTGACATAAGGTTAAGGGGAAAGCCAGCTAATGTGGTGATCAAGCTTGATATGGCAAATGCCTATGATAGGGTTTCATGGAAGTACTTGTTACATGTGCTAAGGAAGATGGGATTTTCTGAGAACTTCATCAACATAGTGTGGAACTTGATGTCAAATAACTGGTATTCAATATTGGTGAATGGGTAGTTCTCAGGGTTCTTTAAGTCTACAAGGGGTGTGAAGCAAGGGGATCCCCTATCTCCAGCATTGTTCATTCTGTCAGCTGAGGTACTTTCCAGGTGTTTGAATAAGCTCTTTGAAGACAAGTCATTTGTGGGATTTGGAATGCCTAAGTGGTCTGATCCTTTAAGCCACTTAGCATATGTTGATGATACCATAATCTTTGCATCTGCTCATCCTCCCTCCTTGAGCAAGATTATGGTAGTGTTGGGGAACTATGAGAAGATATCAGGTCAGATGATCAAGAAAGATAAGAGTTCATACTACATGCATTCAAAGGTTGCTAATGGATTGTTTTAGGCAGTTGGAGCTATTACAGGATTTACAAGAGGTAAATTCCCCTTCACATACCTAGGGTGTCCTATTTTTTATACTAGAACGAGGAAGGACTATTATGAGGATCTTATCAAGAAGGTGAAGGCTAAATTGCATTCATGGAAAGGAAAGTTGCTGTCATTTCGAGGAAAGGTAACACTCATCTCTAGTGTATTGCAAAGTATGCCAGTTTACATGTTATCAGTCCTTGATCCACCAAACAACATCCTGAAGAATCTACATAATATTTTTGCTAGGTTCTTTTGGAGCACAAAGGAAGAAGGGAGAAGCAGACACTGGGCTTCATGGAAAAATCTTTACCTTCCTAAAGAGGAAGGGCCCCTAAGTTTTAGGTCATTACATGATGTCTCAAGGGCAATGTTTGCTAAACTATGGTGGAGGTTTAGGACCACAAAATCTTTATGGTCTAATTTCATGTGGAATAAGTATTGCAAGAAGGAGCTACCAACAGTGGTGCATTTTAGGAAAGGGTCTCATGCTTGGAGACAAATGCTGAATACTAGGGAAGAAGTAAAACATGAGATCGTATGGGAATTGAAGAGTGGAACCACTAATATTTGGCATGAAAATTGGAATGGATTGGGTGCACTTTATCACGTATTACCTGAAGACTTTCCAATCAATGAAGATCTTCAGGAGGTGGCAGAACTGTGGCAAGGGGAAGCATGGGATGTTCAGATGCTAGATCAAACTTTCAATGAGGAAATTGCAGAACATATAAGGCTGAATGTGCATTATGAAGGCAGTGAGGGATATTGGGATAGGCCATACTGGATGCCAACTCCTTCAGGCAAGTTCAGTGTTAGCAGTGCTTGGCAAATATTAAGGCATAAGGCTGATCCTAATCAGGAATTCAAGTTAATGTGGATTAAAGGTTTGCCTTTTAAGATATCTTTCTTCTTGTGGAGATTGTGGAGCCAGAAAATAGCCATTGATGACATGTGGAGGAGGTAAGGGAAAATGGTGATGTCTAGGTGTTGGTGTTGTCAGCATCCCCAAGAGGAATCCATTCAGCATATATTTGTCACAAGTTGTACTGCCTCTAAGGTATGGAACTTGTTCATGGGGGCTGCTGGAATTACTGTGCCATTGATTCAACTGAAGCAGGTTATTAGACATTGGTGGTATGCTCAGTGTTGTCCAAAATTAAAGCCACTGTTTCAAGCAGTACTAGCTATCATCACTTGGGAGCTTTGGAAGAGAAGAAATGCAGGTAAACATGGGAGTTTAGTGTCCACAAATAGGGTGATTCATGAGATAAATAGGACATTGCATCAACTGGCAAGGGTGAGGTATGCTTGGATGCCTAATATTCCAATGTTATGGCCATACATGATTCAATACTTTGAAGGATACAAACCTATATTGATCACTACAAGAGTAACATGGCAGCTTCCTTTTCATGGTTGGTACAAATGTAATACTGATGGAGCCTCAAAGGGAAATCCTGGACCTAGCTCCCTAGACTTTTGTGTGAGGGATGATGAAGGTGATGTGGTTTATGCTATGGCAGTAGACCTAGCAGTGACAACTAATGTGGTAGCTGAAGCTAAGGTTATTCTTCAAGGGTTGGAATACTGTGTGGAGCATGATTTTCACCCTCTCATATTGGAGACTGATTCATTGGTGATGAAGAAAGTGATAGAAGGGGAATGGGATCCTCCTTGGGTAATTGCACAGGATGTGAAGAAAATTATAGAGATAAAGGAAAACTTCAATATGGTATTTCAACATGTGTTCAGAGAAGGCAACTTAGTGGCGGATTTTATAGCTAACATTGTGTTTTCTTTTGTAGGTACTTCTGAGTTTCATTCATTCTCTGACCTGCCTAATGCAGGGAGGAGGTTGATCAATCTAGACAAATCTCAATCACCTAACCTTAGGGTTAGGATAGAAAATGGAAGAACCACGGACTGATGGCTTCACAGGATTGGACTCTACACAACCTGCATGTTTCTTTGTCTAATTTAGTATGCTATTAAGGTACTTTCCAATGGTATTAGCATGGTCTCATGCTCATTCTGGGGGTTCTTTGATAGTGTACAGAAAAAATACGATAAGCAGGTGTTGGATGGTACAATTTATCCTAATTCTGATATGTCCAAATGCTAAGGAAAATGCTGAACCAATCATATGGTATTTCTGGAGATTGTTGAATCATTTCTCAATGGTATTAGCATGCTTTCATGCTTAATCTGAGGATGGTTTAGCAATGTTTAGAATGATGTCTACATTAAAGGTTCTAGTTGGTAAGGATCTGAGCTTACAAGATCACAAAAAGGTACAGTTTCAAAGCCTGGCCTTTGCCTTGCAAAGCCTGCTTAAAGCCAGCTCATTCCTGGATTTTGCCTTGCAAAGCCGGCCTAAAGCCAGCTCATGCCTGGCTTTTGCCTTGCAAAGCCTGCCTAAAGCCAGATCAAGCCTGGCTTTTGCCCTAAAAAGCCTGCCTAAAGCCAGCTCAAGCCTGGTTTTTGCCTTGCAAAGCCTACCTAAAGCCAGGCTTCTCTTCTACACATTAATTCTGATGAGTGAGCATATGATTAATACTTGGACAAAATCAGTTCGCTGCATATGGAGATCATATAGTAACTACACTTGGAAGACTATGCTGGCTTCAACTCTATGGTAAAGATGTTTGGAATTAATTATAGCCTATGGACAGTATACCCTGGCGCCTGGTGATAGCTTGATAGGTGTTGCTTGGTATTTGGCAATGACAATTGAATTCACATACACTGATAGGAGAAGGAAGCATTCAACTTATTATATTGTAATAGCTAGTTCATTAAATTTTAGCTTTTCTATCTTTTTAATAGCTAGTAGCTTCATGCAACTTCTATTTTGGTTTAGACATCTTGTAAGTTTTGGACCCATTTTGGAATTTTATTTATATATTAACCACTAGACAAGTGCTGCCGAGTGGTATAGTTGCTTAAAAACACTCAAATACTAAGAATTGCCCAAAAGTACCTATAAAATATAAATACATAAAATGTAGCTACATATTGTTAAAATTCCCTTAATAGTTATTTCTGAAGGCTTCTCTCAACGCACAATAGGCTGACATTACTATCTTGCGCAGTTTTCAGAAATGCCTAGAGGAAGACCTGCTAAGGCTGCGAACAAGGCTATAGTGATGGAGCAGAAGAGTGTCATGGGTAATGGAGGTCAATTGGGGTTCAAACATGCAACCACACCTCCGCAATTAATCAGAGGAAACTCAATTTAAAAATAGAAGCATGGTTCAATTACAACCAATCTGACGGAGACAAGAGGAGTAAGTCCAACGATAGTTCATAATCCATGTCTGAATTCAACTAATACAACTAGTGGTAGTAGTGAAGTGACCATGCCTTCTAGAGTAAATGAGCTCAACTCTATGACTGATACTAATAAAGATCAATTGAACAACATTGCTGAGAAAGAATCTCAAAGGAAAGAAAAAGGAAACCATGTAGAGGGAGCAGGTAAATCATGGGTTGGGCTATTTGCAGGAAGTAAACTTGCAGCTAGAGGAATGAATCCGAGCTCTGTGGAATCGGTGATCATTGATGGGGAGCATTTTGCTCAATTACGGAAAGAAATTTAACAAGAGACTCTGAAGTGGGAGAAGACAACCATTCTCTATGTGGTAGGTGATTCTCCAACTATAGGTGCTTTGGAGAGTTTTATTCCTGCAACTTGGAACTTCACTTCTAAGCCAAATATTTACTATCATAATGAATGCTATTTTGTGGTGTTATTCAATAGTTTAGAGGATCGTGATGCCGTTATATTTTCTGCCCCATACACCATAAATAGCATACCTATCATCATAAGAGCCTGGAGTCCAGAGTTTAACTTAAGTGGAGAAGTGGGAGTATTCCCCTTTGGATTAGATTGCCAGATTTACCTTTGAATTGTTGGGGTACTGTTATATTGAGTAATATAGGAAGCGTGTTGGCATGCCTATCTATGCAGATGAGTGTATTTCTGGTATCAACAGAATATCCTATGCCAGGATATTGGTGAAAATGGATGTCACTTGCGAACTTCCAATTAGTATAAAAGTACAGGACCTAGAGGGCAAGTTCTTTGAACAAGTAGTGGAATATGATTGGAAACCAATCTATTATCCAGAGTGTTTGCAGATACGACATACATATATGATTGGGCCGCTAATGGTGACAAAGGGAAGCAACCTAAGAATAAAATGATTAAAATAATCTGGCAAAAAACTCTAAAGCGGGATAGTGTGTCAATGGAACAAATTCAACCCAAGGGGCAGTTGAAGGAAAATGATGGGAAACAAAGTGTTGTTGTTGATTCCACTGCATTCATCACTAATACCAATAATAATATAGAGAAGATAGATAAAGAGGATGATTGGTAGAAGGTGAGAGCGAATACAATATCGAGGACTTCAGTACCTTGCAAGATGGATGTTGTTAGGGTGAAAAATATTTTTAGTCCCTTTGGTGGGAGAAGATAATAAGGAAAGGCATAATCCTGCTGGGACGATAGATATATCACAGAGTAGTAGAGGAGGAAATAGAAGTTCTCAACTTAAAATCTTATAAGATGAAGCTAGTAACTTGGATCGTAAGAGGGCTCAACAAGATCTATAAGCAAAAAGAGTTGAATAAGTTCTTAAAAGAAAATAAGGTAGGCATAATGGCTATTGTTGAAAACAGAGTTAAGCATCAAGTAGTTGTTAAGATTGTTAATAAGGTGGTTGTAGGATGAAAATCTGAAACTGGAGTTTTAACTATCAACATACAGGAAAAGGAAGGATTTGGGTGTTATGGAATCAAACTTATTTTGATTTTACTATATTAAGAACTCATGAACAATTTATGCATGGGCTGGTGAAGGTGTATTCCTTGCAAATGGAGTTCTATTTCACTGTTGTGTATGGATTGCACACCATTCAAGATAGAAAAGTATTACGGAAAGAGTTGCATTGTACAACTCACACAATGAGTGATCCTTGGTTACTTATGAGAGGTTTTAATGATGTCTTATCTGTGGAGGATAGAGTAAATGGTACACTAATTCAGGAAGCTGAAATTAGAGATTTTAAGAACATCTTACAAGTTACAAGCGTGATGGAAATGAAAGTTGTAAGAAGGACATTTACCAAGACTAACAACCATGTGTACATCAGGATTGATAGGGCACTGGTTAACCCTGCTTGGGTACAAAAATTGACTAATTTGGAAGATTTAGTTATAGATCTGTTTTTCTCTGATCATTCTCCTCTGAGTATTACACTAGAAGACAGGACAGAACAGGTTGCCAAACCATTTAAGTTCTATAATTACTTGGCCGATCATCCAAAATTCATGGCAATAGTAGAGACAACATGGTCCAGATCCGACAACTCAATTCCAATTGTTAAGGTATGGAAGAAATTACAAAAGCTAAAAGTTGAATTGAAAAAATTAAACAAAAAGGAATTTGCTGGAATATCAGATAGAGTTAAGAAGACAAAAGAAAAATTACAAGTTTTTCAGAGCCCAATAAGACAGATACCTAATCATCAAATTATGCTTGAAAAGGAAAAAGATTTGTTATACCCCATATTTTTTAACGTAAGAGTACGTCGTAAGTCAATTGATGTAAGATCAGAAATGAGATCATCTTTGAAAAGTTTATAAAGTAAGTTAATCATGTTACCGTGGTGGTTACAAATATTTAACATCATGAATACCAAGTACCAAGAAGGGTTGGAAGGCTTAGAAGCTAAACGAATTGAAGAAAATATTTTTTGTTGAAAGCCGACAAGTTGAGAATGTTATAACATGTACTTTTGGGGTGAGACTAGGGTGTTTAACATTATAAGGAGGTTATGTTATGAGTTATTTTAGATGTATAATAGTCTTGTGTTATGTTTTGAAGTCTGGCGAGTTGTGAAACAAAAGTTGGCAAAGGTCATCACAAGTTACATTCATAAATGTGCTGAAGATTAAGTCAAATATAGCTGAGCTTTTCATCCAATATACTGGGAATTACTGGGTGATCTACCTACCAAATTGAATATCTACGAGTCTAGTTTATAAATCATTTAACTGTTTATCGATACAACATTATAGTATAGAGATATTCGTGTTTTCGCGAGACTACGCAAGCAGTTCCCATAGGACCCACAAAGTCGGTGTAAAACTCCAGCTTGTATTTAAGTCAGTGCTAAGTCATTTTAACTCATTTTGCTCGATCCAGATAGTTCCTAAACCCTCCTATATTCTATCTAAGAGTTCCTCCATGATTATAGAGTGAAAACCAAAGATTGAAATATGAATCCAATGCTAGAAATCTCGTGGTACTTGCTAAATCGCAGTTCTTCATCTTGTGGTTGTTTTGGAGGGTTCTTCAAAGTGAAGTAATCTCAAGTTTCGTATTTTTATTGTTGATTAATATAATAATCAGTCCCTCCTTCCTATATATTAGATTTTGAAGGTAACTACAAATGTTTACACACCAACTTGAGCACCAAAAGTTGATTCAAGAAGAGAATACAACACCTATAGTGTTGTGGTGTCATTAAGGATAGTTGTGGACTGTGCTTGGATGAAATTTATTTTTTTTCTACTGGTTAAGGTTAGTATAATATCCTAATACATGTGATTGAAGTTGTTTGTGTGTTTGTTGCATTATTTGAGCAAAATACTACAAGAGGAAACTTGAAATAGTTTGAGATGTTGTTTTTAATGGACTGTTTTGGAAACGTTGTTTCCATGATACTATAAATGGTTTGAAACCTTTGAAAACGACTCTCTTATGATGTTTTTACTATAAAATATTGTCTAAATGTCGAACTTGTTGTTGGTAATGTGAGTATGAAGAGAAAGGACAACATAACAATGGAAAGTTGTACTTGTTGTTGTTGTTAGATTGTTGGGATGTTTAAGGGTGAATTATGAGATGAATAGGAGGTTAGAAGTCCTCCAATTGTACTTAATATCATGTTTTATTTGTTATTAAGTTAATTAATGAATGGATTTGGGGTTAAAGGGATCAAAAGGGATTCAATCCGAGCTTGTCATTTGTCGTGTTAAATAGTAGTTTCGTTGGTGATGTTTATGTACTTGTTATTGTGTAGCTTGATTTGTGCTATGGTGGTGAAAGTATATTGTTGAAGATTGTATAGGTTCGTATTAGTTGATGGACTTGGTAAAGTACGGAAAACGGGGAGATGCTGCCCATTTTAATATAAAAATAAGCTTGTTGTTCGTTATACGATAGTTGCATCTTTACCAAGCCTATCATAGCCGGGTACGATATGATGATGATGATTCTCACAGTGGCGTATATTTTTAAAAGTTTATGTGTGTCTATATATATATATATATATGCATTTCATGTTAGTAGCCCTCAGCGTCACTCAGATGATACAGGTTGTATCTTCTCTATCCCTCTTTGCATTACTGTTCTTATTTATGCTTTTTTGCCTTACATACTCGGTGCTTTATTCGTACTAACGTCCCTTTTGCCTGGGGATGTTGCGTTTCATGCCCGCAAGTCCCAATAGATAGGTTGACAGTCCTCCTAGTAAGCTATCAACCCAGCGGAAGGTGTTGGTGAACTCCACTTACTTTGGAGTTGCCTATTTGGTTAGTATGATTTGGACATGTATTGATTGGTATGGAGGGACCCTGTCCCGACCTTTATAATATTTATGTACTCTTAGAGGCTTGTAGACAGATGTCAGGTATATAGATACTTGTATGGCCTTGTTATCCTATGGTTTGAGTGTACAAATAATCATGTCGGTCTTATAGGCCTGTATGTCACATGTATAAGTTTGCATATCATGTTGGGTCATCCTATATCGAGTATTCCCTTATGTTTTATTTTGGTTATCCCATGACGGGCTTTCCGGCTCATTTACCCATAATATTACGATAAGAAAGATATGTTACATTGGTACTCAGTTGAGTAAGGCATCGGGTGTTTGTCGCGGCCCCTTCGATTTGGATCGTGACAAGTTTTAAAGATGGAATTGGAAAAGTGGAGTCTAATTAGGGAGAATGTGGCTAAATAGAAGGATAGAGTCTAATGGTTGAAGTTAGGAGATTCGAACACTTCTTATTTTCATGTTTGTCTAAAGAAAAAGATTGCACAAAATCAAACTAGAAATCTAGTCACAGCTGCTGTAGACATATTGAAGAATAAGGACTCAATTGAAGCTGCAAATATAGAGTTCTATAAACAACTCTTGGGATCATCTGCAAGACAACTTCCTTGTGTCAGACATGTAGTCATGCAGATGGGTAATGTACTAAGTTGACAATAACAACTTAAGCTAATTGAGCCAGTTACAAGAAGTGAGATAGAAGCAGCACTGAATGGGATTGATGATTATAAGGCACCAAGTATTGATATATATATATTGCTTTATTCTGTAAAAAGCCTTGAAATGTAATAAGAGATGATATTACTGAAGTTGTTATTGGGGTTCTTTCAGAGCACTGATATATTTCATCCTATAAATTGTACTTCTGTGACTCTAATACCCAAGGTACAACATACGGTTTCAATTAAAGAATACATATCAATATCATGTTGAATTATCTTATATAAAATCATCTCCAAGATTATTACTAGTAGGATGAGTGAGGTCATTGATATCCTTATAGGTAGAAGTCAACATGCGTTTGTTCCTGGAAGGATTATATCAGATAACATTACTTTGTCATGAACTTGTTAAGGGATACAATATAAAAAGAATATCACCAAGATGCATGCTAAAGGTGGATATTCAAAAAGCATATCTATGTAGAATGGGTTTACTTGGAGCAAATTCTAGTAAGTTTATAGTTTCCTGAAGTTTTTGTAAAATAGATTATGTGATGTATTAAATCGGTATCATACTCTATATTGATAAATGGTGTGCCTACTCCCCCCCCTTTTCTCCTAAGAAAGGCCTAAGGCAAGATGACCTAATGTCACCTTATCTATTTGTATTAGCAATGGAGTACTTAAGTCGACTACTGAAAACACTACAGCATGAGCCTAGATTCAGGTATCATCCTAAGTGTGCAAAAATGAAGATTGTGTAGCTGAGTTTTGCAGATGACTTACTTTTGTTTAGCAGAGGGGATGTTCAGTCACTGCAGATATTGTTTGATTGCTTTACACTGTTGTCATAAGCTTCTAGATTAAATGTAAATCTCCTTAAGAGCTCAATCTACTTTGGAGGTGTGAGTAACAATGTGTAGGAGCAAATACTGGATCTATTAGGGATCAATAATAGAGAACTTCCAATTGGGTATCTAGGGGTACCACTAAGCTCTAAAAGGTTATATGTCATATAATTTCAACCATTGATAGATAAAATGATTGGCAAGATAACTTCTTGGACTTCAAGATTACTTTCCTATGCTGGTAGAGTGCAATTAATAAAGTATGTCCTTTTCGAAATTCAAATATAATGGTCTCAGTTGTTTATATTACCAAAGAAGATTATTGTGTTGATTGAGAGGATTTGCAAAACCTTTCTATGGACAGGAATGTGGAAGCTTCCATAAAGGCATTACTAGCCTAGGATAAACTATGTGTAACAACCCGATCGGTCATTTTATGTAATTACATCATGTTATCACCTTTTATACTTCACACATGTGTGATTATGATTTTATGACTTGTGGGATTGGTTAGTTTCGTTTCGGGGAGCTTTCAGGTTGATTTGGACCCTTGATTATTGACTTAGAAGTTTAAATTAGAAAATATTGACTAAACTTTAACATTTGTGAAAACAACCTCAGAACTGTGTTTTTATAACTCTGATAGCATCGTATCGTGATTTCGGATTTGGGCGTATGCCCGAAATTAATTTTGAAAGTTCGTACGTTGATCTGTGTTGATTTGTCAAAATTTGGCAATTTGAAGTGAAAAAGTTTGACCTTAGGTTAACGTTTATCTATCGAGCTCGGAATTTGATTTTGATACTTGGAATAGGTCCATTATGGTATTTAGAACTTGTATTCAAAATTTGGTGTCGTTTGGAGTTGATTTGATAGGATTCATATGTTTAGTTGTAACTTTAGAAATTCTTGAACTTTACTTTGAAATTCATGCATTTTAGTGTTTGATTCATAGTTTTAGATGGTATTTTTGTGTTTCCATTGCGCAACCGAGTTCGTATGATATTTTTAGACTTGTGTGGATATTTAGTTTGGAACCTCGAGAGCTCGGCTCAGTTTCGTATATATTCCGGAGTGGTTTAGAGTCAAATTTGCAAAAATCTAGGGTCACATTTGCGAAGGTGACAGAAGGGGTTAGTTGTCTCAAATGCGACTTCATCTTCACATTTGTGAAGACAGCAAAATTTGGAGAGAGGTCACAATTGAGAACACCTGTTCGCTTTTGCGATGTCCCCAGCTTCGCAATTTCAAAGCCTTTCTCGCAAATGCGATGATGTCTTAATTTGTCAGGGTTCGCAAATGCGAGCCCTAGTCTACATTTGTGAGAGTTCACAAAAGTGAATCCGGTATCGCAAATGCGACATGTGCAGCTGTTTAAAGGGTGGGGAGAAGGGATTTTTGAACTGATTCTCTCATTTTTGAACTCTAGACCCGGTAGGAGGCGATTTGGAGAGGGGAGTTTTACCTATAAACTTTAGGTAAGTGATTCTAATGAATTTCTAATCATATTCCATCACCATATCTTGGATTGTAACATCAAAAATATGTGAATCAAAGTGAAACATCTTCAAGCTTTTTAAAAATAAGAAATTGAGTTTTGAGAGTCGATTTGGACTCGGATTTTGAAACTAATCACATATATGAACTCGTGGGGTCATGGGTAGACGGAATCTACCATTGGACCCAGATTTTGACCGGGCAGGCCCCAGTTAGATTTTTGTTGACTTTTTGAGATAAGTGTAAAGATCTTAGCTTTATCTATTGCAATTGAATTCCCTAGCATTGTTTGATAATATTAAGTCGATTTTGGTTAGATTTGAGCCGTGTGAACGCGAATTTCAAGGGAAAAGCTATTTTCGAGTGTTGAATTGGCCTAGTTGAGGTAAGTGTCTTGCCTAACTTTGTGTGGGGGAAATACCCCTTAGGATTGGTATTGATCTGATTCATTTGTGCTATGTGAAAGTCGTGTACGCAAGGTGACGAGTGGGTGCACGGGTTGTACGTGGTATTTGACCGGTTTAGGCTACTTAGACTCTTTCCATGCTTTAGTTGAGTTGTAGTATCATGTTCTAAATTCTTTTAGTTAATCGATTCTTACTTGTGTTAGTCTATCCATACATGCATTAACTGATTCTTTAATACTTGTTCTACCTCTTAATTGATAAACTGCTCTCATGCTTTAGTTGAACTTGTTGCCTCTTTTGATGTAACATGCTATCTCTTCATTGTTGATTATCACTATTTGAAGTCATTATACTTGTTATCTCTTTCGTTGTTGATTATCATTAATTGAAGTTATTGTTCATGTTATCCCTTTCATTGTGGATTTTCATTATTTGAAGTCATTGCTACACGTTATCTCTTCCATTGTGAGTTACACTTATTTAATATCTTGGTTATGCATTGTCTCTCATTGTTGAGTTATTGGTGTTGAAGTACTGAAAGTCATTCTCACATTGAGGCGAAATTGTTGTTGTTGAAACACCTTCCTTGTTGAGCAGTTTACATTCCATGTTGTTGTTGATATTCTTGTACCGTGGTGGTGGAGTCGTAGGCTATTGTTGTGGAAATATTGATATTATGGATTATTGGTAAATTGTGATATATGGGCACTTGTGCTGCGAGTTGTTATTGTGATGTGATATTGGCACGCATGCGGCGGTATAAGGCTTGGGGTTGATATGCATGCGGCGGTATAAGGTGGGACTTATGTGCGCGTTGCTTGTAGGGAAACTACGTGAATCCATGCAATGTCATAAAGTGGGATAAAGTATGTGTAGCTATTTCGAAAAAACTGTTTTCAAAACCTATTTCAAATGTAAGGCTCACGCAACGGTATAAGAAAAAATTATGATCCAAATTGAGAAATGTGAATACAAGGCGGTACCTCGGTAGTGATTCTTGATTATATGAGGCGGTACCTCGGTTGTGATTTTATTGTACATGAGGCGGTACCTCTTTGTGATTCTTGCTGTTTATTTTATGTTGTAAAACATTTTGGTGGGAATATTTCTTGTTGTTTCATTCTTTATTGTTCTAGCAGTTGTTATCCGAATATGATCATTGTAATTCTCTTTAGTTGTTTCTTTTATGCTATTTCCATGTTTAATTTCTGGTATTAGTTCATACTATTATCTTGGTTTGTATCAGTTATTTCTCCCCTTTCCATTATTTATCCTTATTAAATTTTCATACTGTTTCCTTATATCCTAGTAGGTGTCTTGACTTGGCCTAGTCACTACTCTACGGAGGTTAGACTTGATACTTAATGGGTACCGTTGTGGTGTACTCATACTATGCTTCTGCATAATTTTTGTGCAGATCCAGGTACGTTTGTCCATGCCGGATGCTAGAGTTGATCTGAGCTACTGCTTGTAGATGTCAAGGTATACTTGCTCCACGTTCAAAGGCCTCGGAGTCGCCTTCCCTATTTTACTTCCTATTGTATTTCTTTCAGACAATGATGTATTAGATGTTCTAGTTTTATTCTATATATCTTATGACTCAGTTCCACCGGTCTTGAGGAGTATATTGATGAGATTATGTTTTGTTTCAGAAGGTTATATCACTTATTCAGCTTTGTTTTAGTATTTTGATAATTGTTTTCGACAAGTTGTTATTATCTATTAGGCTTACCTATTCGTAGAGACTAGGTGTCATCACGGCTTCCTATGGAGGGAAATTGGTGTCGTGACAAGTTGGTATCAGAGCTCTAGGTTCATATGTTTTATGCTTTATAAACGGGTTTTGTAGAGTCTTTCGGATCGGTACAGAGACGTCTTTACTTATCTTTGAGAGGCTACAGAACTGTTAGGAAAAACTTCACTTCTTTGATTTCGTATCGTGCAAATTGTTTGACTTCGAAAATTGAATCTTTGACTTTATATTCTCTCACAGATGGTGAGGACACACACTACTGGATCCGATGATCAAACACCTGCTCGCTCTGCTAGAGCTGCGAGATGTCGGGGCTGGGGCAGAGGCCGAGGAGGGGCACATGGTGCAGCCAGAGCACCTACCCGAGTTGCGACAGAAGAGCCACCAGTAGCTCCAGTTGGGGGACAGACACTCGAGGCGCCTATTGCCACCCCACTACTTCAGGAGACCTTCATGCAGTTCTTGAGTATGTTCTGTACCTTAGCTCAAACAGGGTTGACTCCACTTGCACCAGCCACATGTCAGGATAGGGAAATAGCACAGACTCCCGCGGCCCGTACCTTAGAGCAGCTGGTTCAGGTCGATCAGGTCCTAGAGATCATACCGGTACAGCCTGTTGCTCCGGTTTTGCCCGTGGTTCGGGCAACATCATTTGAGGAGGAGCAGCATAAGCTCGATAGGTTCGAGAAGTATCACCCTCCTACTTTCAGTGGTTTAGCTTCATAGGATGCACATGGTTTTCTTGAGGAGTGCCACCATATTCTCTACACTATGGGTATTTGGAGACGAGCGGGGTTGCCTTCACTACTTTCTAGCTGTCCAGAGCGACTATTAGTGCTGGCAAATGTACTAGGAGGTTAGCCCAGCCGAGGCGGCTTCACTTACATGGACTCAGTTTTCAGAGTTATTCTTGAGAGAGTTTGTTCCTCAGACCCTTAGGGATGCATAGCGTGTAGAGTTTGAGTAGCTGCGCCAGGGTACTATGATAATGTCAGAGTATGCTGTTCAATTCAGTGATTTATCCAGATATGCGCCTGCCTTGGTTTCTACAGTTAGAGAGCGGGTCTGATGGTTTATCAAGGGGCTCAACTATGGTATTAGATTCATCATGGCTAGAGAGTTGGAGACAGATATTCCATATTAGTAAGTGGTTGAGATTGCACGAAGGTTGGAGGGTATGCGGGGCCGTAAGAGAGATGATAGGGAGGCCAAAACACCTCGTAGTAAGGGAGGATTTAATGGTGGTCACGCTGCAGCTACAACCCATCATGGTAGAGGCTATATGTAACAAGCCAACTTGTCGTTTTAAGAATTTACGCCCCGTTCAGTGACTTAAGGTCTCGAGCAACTTCGTAATAAGTATTATGACCCGCGGGTGTGGATGAGTTTTATTTTTCGGAAGATTCAGAATTAATTAAAAGAAACAATCCTTAATTAGAAGCTTAAATGGAAAGAGTTGACCGGAGAGTTAACTTTTGAGCAAACGACTCTGGAATGGAATTTTGATAAAGTCAATAGCTACGTATGGTAATTTTGAACTTATGAGCGTGTCCAAAAATATTTTTTGAGGTCCGTAGTGGAATTAGGCTTGAAATGCCGAAAATTAAATTTTTGGGAAGTTTGACCAGGGGTTGACTTTTTGATATCGAGGTCGGAATCCGATTCTAAAAATTGGAATAGGTCTGTTATGTCATTTATGACTTGTTTGCAAAATTTGAAGTCATTCCGAATTGATATGATGTGTTTCGGCACAAGATATAGAATTTGAAAGTTCAAAGTTCATAGATTTTGATTTGAAGTATGATTTATCGTTTTGATGTTGTTTGACGTGATTTGAAGCCTCGACTAAGTTCGTATTATATTTGGGACGTGTTGGTATAATTGGTTAAGGTTCCGGGGGCCTCGGACGAGTTTTGGATGATTAAACTGACTGAAATTATGCTTGAAGGAATTCTGGAATTTTTCCAGTTCTGGTGCAATCGCACCTGCGATGGAAATAGTCGCAGGTGCGCGACCGCAAAAGCGACAAAATGGTCGCAGATGCGGCCTGGGCTGAATTGGGTAGAGGTCGCAGGTGCGATGCATTTTCCGCACCTGCGTGACCGCAGAAGCGGAACACTTTCGCAAATGCGAGAAGGCAGTGGTCAATGGACATCGCATAAGCGAGAAGTTTCTCGCAAAAGCGAGCTCGCATGTGCGACTAATATGTCCGCAGGTGCGAAACTGGGCAGAATCATTAAGGACTAAAATTGGTCATTTTGCCACATTTCGATTGGGATTTTGGAGCTCGGTTCTTGGGCGATTTTGGAGAAGTTATTTAAGACTTTGACTTGGGTAAGTGTTCTATATCCTAAAGTGATTATATTTCATGAATCTGTGGTTATATTCATCGTTTAATTCGAGTTTTAATGGAAGAAATCAAGATTTCTGAAAAATCTTCCAAAACGAAAATTCAAGATTTGGGGGATGATTTGTCATTGAAATTTGATAAAATGTGTATGGTTGAACTCATATCGGAATGGGTATTCAGATTTTGTAAAAAATTTGTCGGGTTCCGAGAGGTGGGCCCCGCGTTGACTTTTGTTGACTTTTTGGAATAAATTTTTAAGTCGCCGTATTATTATCCGAAATTATTTCCGATGAATTTTAATAAAGTTATACAATTAATCCGGATAGATTTGAACGGTTAGGTGGTCAATTCAAGCAAGAAGGCAATTTTGAAATATCGGCATAATTTCAAAAAGGTAAGTGTCTTGCCTAACCTCGAGTGGAGGAATTACCCCTTAGACATCGAGTTTTATGTGCCATTTGTGAAATGTGAAAAGCTGTGTACGCGAGGTGACAAGTACGTACTCGGGCTTATATGTGCAAATTTTATTGGGTTAAAGTCTTAGACATTATTGTGTAGTAAATTGGATAATTGTTGGCATTTATTAAATCATCTATTTTTCATGCCTAAATCCTTGTTTGTAGAATTTGTTTTTATATGACAATTTGATGTGATTGTTATTTGAATATCTATGTAATTCCGTGAGTTTGTTGGTTTGATATTTCTTGAAATCTAATTTCATTATGGATTTTTTCTATGCAAATAATTAATTAAATGAGCTTAAGAAAAGGTATTTATATAATTATTGAGAATTTGGATTAATGAAGGCGTTGCCCCATGCTGAGTAATTTCTATCTCTGTTGATTATTTTTGAGGTCTTATACACATTGTATGGAACCTTCAGCTATTTATTCTGAAATTAATTGATTTGTTCTATCTTTGGAATTTGTTGTGGCCATTGGGCAAATTGTGATATGAATTAATTTTGTTATGTTGCCGTGATAATTATCTGTGTAAATTGTTGTATTGTGTGAGTTATTATTTTGAGGATATAAGGGTGGCATTTCACGGTCGATATTATGTGGGTATAAGGGAGGCATTTCACCGTTGTTATGTGTGTTGGGATATTGTCCGGACGGAGTGATAAGGGTAGCTATAGGAGCGATAAGGGTGGCTATAGGAGATATAAGGGTGGCTATAGGAGCGATAACGGTGGCTATTCATATTGTCAGGGCAGAG
Organism: Nicotiana tomentosiformis; assembly: GCF_000390325.3. Classification (NCBI taxonomy): domain Eukaryota; kingdom Viridiplantae; phylum Streptophyta; class Magnoliopsida; order Solanales; family Solanaceae; genus Nicotiana; species Nicotiana tomentosiformis. The sequence goes on from NC_090822.1 coordinate 19,331,786, forward strand.
GGATAATGGAGGCTATTATAGGAGTGATAAGGGTGGCTATATGAGAGATAAAGGTAGCTATTGTCAGGGATGATATGTGATGATATGGAGTGGTTGCATTGGTATTTTTATGTGATGTTGTGATTTTCCTTGTGTTTATTTTTATACCTTGTGCAATTTGTCTTGTTGTTGGTAAATTGATAATAGTCTGATTTATGTTGAAATTGGGAGTCTGTGGCTATTTCCATGTGGTTGTGATAAAAAAATGTGGGCACAAGGTGTCGTGAGTAAATAATGATGATATTGGCACGTGAATTGTCCGTGCAGCTGAGATATGAAACGTGGGCACGAAGTGCCGGGGAAAATATGATGGTTTTATTATTGGCACGTGAACTGTACGTGCATATGTTATATGAAAAATGGTCACGAGGTGCCGGAGAAATATGATGATTTAATTATGGGCACGAAGTGCCGTAAAAATATAAAAATGGGTTGAGACCCGTGTTTACGAAAAATATGAAAAGGGCTGAAACCCGTATTTTTATGATTATAAAATGAGGTGTCACATGGTGACTTTTTATTGAAAGAAATATATTCAAAATATTTATTTGGAAGGATTTTTATTCAAAAAGTATTTATTGAAAGAATTATATTTGAAAGATACCTAATTAAGGAAATTACGTTTGAAAGAGATTTATGGAAAGAGTTATATTTGAAAGATATTTATTTGAGAAAATTATATTTGAAAGAGATTTATTCGGAAGAATTATATGTGAAAGATATTTATTTGAAATACTTGATTTAATTGGGTGTACTTATATTTATAAATTGTTGAGCGTTATTAATGGTGTTCTTGTTGCACTTATTATTATTTATTTCCTATTATTTTGTATATCTTATTGCACATGCTATTAGACTAGTGAGTGTCTTGATTGTACCTCATCTCTACTCCACTGAGGTTAGTCTTGATACTTACTGGGTACCGACCGTGGATTACTCATACTATACTTCTGCACATTTTTGTGCAGAGCCAGGTATTGGAGTTATCGGACTCGGACAGAGTTAAAGTGTGATCACAAGGATTCAAGGTAGAGCTGCTTGGTCGTCGCAGTCCCTTGAAAACTTTTTATTTTATTGTACTGTTAATTATTAATCAAACAGTATTGAGTATTCGATCCTTGAGATCATTTCATGTATTCAGTGAGAGTTCGTGACTCAGTACTATCAGTCTTGGGAGGTTATTATATTCATATTTGTTCCGATGTTGGTTTTGATTACCTATTCAATTCATATTTTAAAAAAATGGCTTCGAAATGTAATGGAAATCGGCTTACCTAGTTTTAGAGACTAGGTGCCATCATGACGCCTGTGGTGGGATTTTGGGCCATGACACTATATGAGTCGTCCAGTTCACTCAGCACTTCCAGCTTTTAGTGGTGCTCCGGTTGTTCCGAGGTCTCAGGTTGCACACTTTTCTCAACCACTTTCTAGTGCACCTCCTTCATGGGGTGCCTTCAACGATTAATCCAACCGACCAGGCCTAAGTCAGTCACAGCATCCATGCCCACCGAGAGCTTTCTTTGAGTGTGGTGATACCCGCCACATGGTTAGAGACTGCCCCAGAATCCGGAGGGGTGCACCTCCCCAGGCTACTCAGGCTCTATGGATTCAGTCAGGTCCATAGACTTCCTGGCCATGGTTGTTGCCCCAGTTGCCGCTCCACCCGCACAACCAGCTAGAGGTGGGGGACGAGTGGGTAGAGGTCGTCCTAGAGGGGGAAATCAGGCAAGATTCTATGCTTTTTCGGGTACGATGGAGGCAGTAGCTTCAGACTCAGCCATAATAGGTATGGTTTCGGTTTGCCATAGAGATGCATCAGCCTTATTTGATTCGGGATCCACTTATTCATATGTGTCATCTTACTTTGCTCTATATTTGGATATATCTTGTGATTCCTTGAGTTCTCATATTTATGTGTCCATGCTTGTGGGAGATTCTATTATTGTGGATCGTGTGTATCAGTCATGTTTAGTTGTTATTGGTGGTTTATAAACCAGAGCTGATCTATTATTACTTAGTATGGTAGACTTTGATGTCATCTTGGACATGGACTGGTTGTCACCCTATCATGCTATTCTAGATTGTCACTCCAAGACTGTGACGCTAGTTATGCCAGGTTTACCATGGTTACAGTGGAAGGGTGCATTAGATTATGTCCTAGTAGGGTTGTATCATTTCTAAAGGCTTAGCGGATGGTTGAGAAGTGGTATGATGATTATCTAACCTTCGTCAGAGATATCAGTGTTGATATTCCTACCGTTGGGTCAGTTCCGATAGTAAGAGACGTTCCAGATGTATTTCCAACGGATCTTACAAGCATGCCACCCAATAGGGATATCGATTTTGGTATTGAGTAATTGATGGGCACTCAGTACATTTCTATTCCACCATACCGTATGGCCCTAGAAGAGCTAAAGGAATTAAAGGAGAAGTTGCAAGAGTTTCTTGATAAGGGTTTCATTCAGCCTAGTATATCACCGTGGGGTGTTCCGGTCTTGTTTGTGAAGAAGAAGGATGGTTCTATGCGCATGTGTATTGATTATCAACAGTTGAACAAGGTTACAATGAAGAACATGTATCCATTACCACGCATTGATGACTTATATGATCAACTACAAAGTGTCAAAGTGTTCTCAAAGATCGATTTACGGTCAGGTTATCATCAGTTGAAGATTTAGGATACAGATATTCCAAAGACTGCCTTTAGGACTCGGTATGGTCACTATGAGTTCCTCTTGATGTCATTTGGGCTGACCAATGCCCCAGCAATATTTATGCACCTGATAAACAGTGTATTCCAGCCTTATCTTGATTCATTCGTCATTGTGTATATTGATGACATCTTGGTGTACTGTCGCAGTCGGGAAGATCATGAGCATCACTTGAGGATCGTGCTCCAGACCTTAATAGAGAAGAAGTTGTATGCAAAATTCTCAAAGTGTGAATTCTAACTTGATTCGGTGGCATTTTTGGGTCATGTGGTGTCGAGTGAGGTGATCAAGGTAGATCCGATTGAAGCAGTGCAGAATTGTCATAGACCGTCTTCAGCTACTAAGATCTGGAGTTTCCTTGGTTTGGCCGTGTATTATCGCCGTTTCGTAGAGGGTTTCTCATCTATAACTGCACCTATGACCAGATTGACCCACAAGGGGCCTCTTTTTAGATGGTCCGAGAAGTGTGAGGCGATCTTTCAGAAGCTCAAGACTACTTTAACTGCAGCCCTAATGTTGGTGTTGCCTAGGGGCTAGAGGTCTTATACATTGTACTCTGATGTGTCATATGTTGTCCTTGGCGCGGTGTTGATCCAAGACTATAGGGTGATTGCCTACGCGTCTCGATGACTGAAGACCGATGAGAAGAATTATCCACTCCACAACTAGGAGTTGGAAGCCATTGCTCATGCATTGAAGATCTGGCGGCATTATTTGTGCGGTGTTCCTTGTGAGGTCTTTACTGACCACCAGAGTCTACAACATCTGTTCAAACAGAAAGATCTTAACTTGCGGTAGTGGAGGTGGTTATAGTTATTTAAGTACTATGATATTACCATTCTATATTATCCCGGGAAGGCCAATGTAGTGGTTGATGCCTTTAGTCAAAAGGCTGAGAGTTTGGGTAGCTTAGCATATCTACCGGCAGTCGAGAGGCCATTAGCCTTGGATGTTCAAGCCTTAGCCAACCAGTTCGTTAGATTGGATGTTTCAGAGTCCAGTCGATTTCTTGCCTGCGTGGTTTCTTGGTCTTCTCTATATGATCGTATCAGGGAGCGTCAGTATAAAGATCCCCATTTGCTTGTCCTCAAGGACACGGTTCAGCATGGCGATGCTAAAGAGGTAACTAATGAGTATGACATTGTGCAATGGATGCAGGGCCGGTTATGTGTACCCAATGTGGATGGTTTGCGTGAGTTGATTCTTCAGGAGGCCCACAGTTCGTGGTACTCCATTCATCCAGGTGCCGCTAAGATGTATCAGGACTTGAGAAAGGACTATTGGTGGAGAAGAATGAAGAAAGACATAGTGGAGTATGTAGCTTTGTGCCTAAATTTTTAGTAGGTGAAGTATAAGCATCAGCGGTCGGGTGGTTTTCTTCAGCAACTTGAAATTCCCGAGTTTAAATAGGAGCGTGTCACCATGGACTTCTTTATTCGGCTCCCACAGACTTAGAAGAAATTTGACGCGATATGGGTGATTGTGGACAAATTGACCAAGTCAGCTCCATTTCATCCTAGTAGTAACTACTTATTCTTCAAAGCAGCTGGATACGTCGTATTTTTGGAGAGTTGTTCAGCGTGAGCTAGGCACACGGGTTGCGTTGAGTACAACAGTTAACCCTCAGACGGACACATAGTCCGAGCGCACTATTTAGATAGTTGAGGATATACTTTGTGCCTGTGTTATGGATTTCAGGGGTGCTTGGGATCATGTTTTTCCACTTGCGAAGTTTACCTACAGCAACAGCTATCAATCGAGTATTCAGATGGCTCCCTATGACGCCCTATACGGGAGACAATGTCGTTCTCCAGTTGGGTGGTTTGAGCCGGGAGAGGTTAAGTTATTAGGCATGGATTTGGTTCCAGGTGCTTTGGAGAAGGTCAAGATGATCTAGGATCGGCTTCGTATAGCCCAATCTAGGTAGAAGAGTTATACGGATCGGAAGGTTTGCAATGTTGCATTCATGGTTGGAGAGCAAGTCTTACTCCAGGTTTCACCCATGAAGGGTGTGATGAGGTTCGGGAAGAAGGGCAAGTTGAGCCCTAGGTATATCAGACTTTTTGAGATTCTTGAGCAAGTTGAAGAGGTGGCCTACAAGCTTGCTTTTCCACCTAGTTATCTGCGGTACATCCAGTGTTCCATGTCTCTATGCTCAGGAAGTATTACGGTGATCCATCTCATGTTCTAGACATCAGCACGGTCCAATTGGATGAGTATTTGACTTATATTGAGGAGCTTGTGGCTATCTTGGACCGACAGGTCCATAAGTTGAGATGAAAGAATATTGCTTCAGTGAAGGTTCAATGGAGGGGTCCATATGGTCGAGAAGGCGACCTGGGATACTGAGCACGACATGCGAAGTTGTTATCCGCATCTATTCACCACTTCAGGTATGTCCTTATACACGTTCGGGGATGAACGTTTGTTTTAAGAGGGGGGAGAATGTAACGACTCGATCGGTCATTTTGTGTAATTTGTCCTTGTTACCCCTTTTTATGCTTTACACATATGTGTTTATGATTTTATGACTTGCGGGGTTGGTTAGTTTTGTTCCAGGGAGCTTTCGGGTTATTTTGGACCCTTGATTCTTGATTTAGAAGTTTAAGTTAGAAAATATTGACCAAACTTTAACTTTTATGAAAACGACCCCGGAACTATATTTTTGTGACTCCGATAGCTTTGTATCATGATTTCGGATTTTAGGCGTATGCTCGAAATTGGTTTTGGAAGTCCATAGGTTGATCTATACTGATTTGCCGAAATTTGGCAATTTAAAGTTGAAACGTTAGACCGTAGGTTGACTTTTAGTTACCGAGCTCGAAATTTGATTTTGGGGCTTAGAATATGACTGTTATAGTATTTAGAACTTGTATGCAAAATTTGGTGTCGTTTGGAGTTGATTTGATAGGATTCGGACATTTAGATGTAACTTTAGAAATTCTTGAACTTTACTTTGAAATTCATGCGTTTTAGTGTTCAATTTGTAGCTTTAGATAGTATTTTGTGTTTTGATCGCGCCAGCGAGTTCGTAAGATGTTTTTAGACTTGTTTGGACGTTTGGTTTGGAGCCCCGAGTGTTCGGATGCGTTTCGGACATATTTCGGAGTAGTTTGGACCAGTGTTTTAAAAGGCGTGGGCGTAAGGCGAGGCGTTTTACATATGCCTCAGCGAGGCGTAAGCCCCGAGGCACGGGGCGTAAGCCCCATAGGTATTTAATTTTTAATATGTTATAAAATAATATAATGACAGTAAATATTTATAAATAGGTAAAATTACATAAAAATTGAAGAAAACTATATATATATATATATATATATATATATATATATATATATATACATGTAGAAAACTTTATTCTTTTAGACTCAAGTTACTTGTGCTTGTAAGTAACGTATAATATATATGATTGTTTGCTAATAATAGTGTCGTCCTAGCTAACTTGCGCTCACCTTGACTATAAGGTGAGCGCAAGTTAGCTAGGACGACACTATTATTAGCAAACAATCATATATATTATACGTTACTTACAAGCACAAGTAACTTGAGTCTAAAAGAATAAAGTTTTCTACATGAAGGAACAAAAAGGATGATTAACGTGCAATTTGAACTTTGAATTTGCTACTATGAAGGAGAATAGAGTTCTCTTTGTATTTGTAAAAAAAATTAAATATTCGTTGCTTTTGGGAGATATTAGCAGACTAGCAGACAAGATAAATAATTGGGAAAGACCATGAATTAGGACTTCAATCAATAAAAAAGGTCTTGACTTTTAAATTTAATACTTTTGAGTTCATTTTTAAACCTTTTGAGTAATTACCAAACTGACTTTTGAGAATTTGGGTATTATATGAAAGATTTATTCAACAATTTTTGTGAATAAATTGCAAACACCAGGGTAACATTTGCGAAGGTGACAGAAGGGGGCAGTTGTTGCAAATGCGACTTCCCCTTCGCATTTGCGAAGGCGGCAGAATTTGGATAGAGTTCGCAATTGCTAACACTTGTTCACTTTTGCGATGTCCCCAGCTTCGCAATTGCGTAGCCTTTCTCGCAAATGCGGTGATGTCTTAGGCTATCAGGGTTCGCAAATGCGAGCCATGTTCTGCAATTGCGCCTATGCCGCAAATGCGATATCTGTAGCTGGTTAAAGGGCTAGGAGGCGGGGTTTTTGAACTCATTCTTTCATTTTTTAACCCTAGACTCGGTAGGAGGAGATTTGGAGAGGGAATTTTCACTTACAAACTTTGGGTAAGTGATTCTAATCCATTTTTAATCTATTCCATCAACATATCTTATATTTTAACAACAAAATCATGCGAATCAAAGTGAAAATTTGCGAAACTTTGTCAAGTTTTTGAAAAATAAGAAATTGAGTTTTGAGAGTCGATTTGGACTCGAATTTTGAAACTAATCACATATATGAACTCGTGGGGTCATGATAGACGGAATTTGCCATTAGACCCGGGTTCTGACCGGGCGGCCCCCAGGTTGACTTTTGTTGACTTTTTGGGAAAAGTATAAAGATCTTAGATTGCAATTGAATTCCTTAGCAATATTTGATGATAGTAAGTCGATTTTGGTTAGATTTGAGCCATGTTGAGGCAAATTTTAAGGGAAAAACTATTTTCAAGTGTTGAATTGGCCTAGTTGAGGTAAGTGTCTTGCCTACCTTTGTGTAGGGAAACTATCCCTTAGGATTGGTATTGATTTGATTTATTTATGCTATGTGAAAGCCGTGTATGCAAGGTGACGAGTGGGTACACGGGTTGTACATGGTATTTGACCGGTTTATTCTACTTAGACTCTTTCCATGCTTTAGTTTAGTTGTAGTATCATGTTCTAAATTCTCTTAGTTAATCGATTCTTACTTGTGTTAGTCTATCCATACATGCCTTAAATGATTCTTTGTTACTTATTCTACCTCCTAATTGATAAATTGCTCTCATGCTTTAGTTGAACTTGTTGCATCTTTTAATGTTACATGCTAACTCTTCATTGTTGATTATCATTATTTAAAGTCGTTATACATGTTATCTCTTTCATTATTGATTATCATTAATTGAAGTTATTGTTCATGTTATCTCTTTCATTGTGGATTTCCATTATTGTAAGTCATTGCTACACATTATCTCTTACATTATGGATTTCCATTATTTGAAGTCATTGCTACACGTTATCTCTTCATTGTGAGTTATTCTTATTTAATATCGTGGTTATGCATTGTCTCTCATTATTGAGTTATTGGTGTTGAAGTAGTGAAAGTCGTTATCACGTTGAGGCGAAACTGTTATTATTGAAACACCTTCCTTGTTGAGCATTTTACATTCCTTATTGTTGTTGATATTCTTGTACCGTGGTAGTGGAGCCATGGGCTATTATTGAGGAAATATTGATATTGTGGATTGTTGGAAATAGTGATATATGGTCATTTGTGGTGCGAGTTGTTATTATGATGTGATATTGACGCGCATGCAGCGGTATATAAGGGTTGGGATTGATGTGCATGCGGCGGTATAAAGTGGGGCTTATATGCGTGTTGCTTGTAGGGGAACTACGTGAAGCCACGCAGCGTCATAAGGTGGGCTAAAGTGCTTATAGCTATTTCGGAAAAACTGTTTTCAAAACCTATTTCAAATGTAAGGCTCGCGCGACGGTATAAGGAAAGATTGTGATCCAAATTGAGAAATGTGAATACGAGGCAGTACCTCAGTTGTGATTTTATTGTATATGAGGCGGTACCTCTTTGTGATTCTTGTTGTTTATTTCATGTTGCAAAGAATATTGGTGCGAATATTTTTTGTTGTTTCATTCTTTATTATTCTAGCAGTTGTTGTCCGAATATGATCATTGTAGTTCTCTTTAGTTGTTTCTTTTATGCTATTTATATGTTTAATTTTCGGTATTAGTTTATACCATTATCTTGGTTTGTATCAGTTATTTCTATGATTTCCATTATTTATCCTTATTACATTTTCATATTGTTTCCTTATATCCCAGTAAGTATCTTGACCTGGCCTCGTCACTACTCTACCGAGGTTAGGCTTGATACTTACTGGGCCGGGTATCATTGTAGTGTATTCATACTACACTTCTGCATAATTTTTGTGCAGATCCAGGTACGTCTGCCCGTGTCGGGCGTTAGAGTTGATTTGAGCTGCTGCTTGGAGATTTCAAGGTATACCTGCTCCACGTCCGCAGGCCTCAGAGTCACCTTCCCTATTTTACTTCATGTTGTATTTCTTTCAGATAATGATGTATTAAATGTTCCAGTTTTATTCTATATAGCTTATGACTCAGTTCCACTGGTCTTGGGGAATGTATTGATGAGATTATGTTTTGTTTCAGAAGGTTATATGAGTTATTCAACTTTATTTTAGTATTTTGATAATTGTTTCCGCCAAGTTATTATTATTTATTAGGCTTACCTAGTCGTAGATACTAGGTGCCATCACGACTTCCTACGGAGGAAAATTGAGGTCGTGACACTATGTCTATTATAGATTACAGGAGGGCTAAATCTTCTAAACATTCACCTATGGAATAAAGTGGCTATGTGTAAGCTATTGTGGAAATTGAGTAAGAAGAAAGATATCTTATGGGTGAAGTGGATTCATATATACTATAGGAGAGAAAACTCGATGTGGGATAAATTTCCCAAGCAAGCTTGTTGGAGAAGATTAACATGCAATAACCCATGATCTCCTAAATAGTTGTTCATTGTGACTATGGTGGCTCATGGAAGGTTATATACAAAGGATCGGGTAGCTCGCTGGGGAATGGTGGTGGATGAGACATGTCCTTTGTGTCAGGCAGCATTGGAAAGTAATGTGCATCTATTCTTCAGATGTGTTGTATCTATTTTTATTTGGGAGAAGCTATTGGAATATCAAGGTATATCAAGGAATGTTATGGACTGGACCGAGGAAATGCAATGGCATGAAAGTAATCGCAGAGGGAAGAGTGCAACAACCACCATATACAGAATAACTTTGGCAGCAACTGTGTATTACATCTTGCAAGAAAGGATCTTGGTGGTGTTTCAGAGCAAAAGAAAACAACCTCCGGGAATTATCAAGATGATCATCGAGGAGGTATTTGTAAGAACCAGTATGTATAGGAAGCTGAGCAGCGAAATAAATACTATGAACTTTTATCCTGTCTTATAAGGATTGTAGGCTATTTGACATGGTGAACTGAGTAAAGTCGGAGTGCAAACCTAGGGTAGTTCAGTTTGCTGTTTTCGTTTTTTCTTGAGGTGTATTTCTCTTAGTTGGTAATAAAATTGCTTATTTACCCCCAAAAAATAGTCATTTTTGAAAGTTCACATTCATCAATTCTCCAATATTTTGGAGTACAGCTCCTTTTTCCTCTCCTACTTTTGTTTTCTTTTTTCTTGTTTTTTTGTTTTTGTTTTTTGGGAAACCCAATATATTACTTTCAAAAGTTTATTATTGTTTGCTTAAAATCAAAACAATTGTTTTATGAGAACCTATTTATAACTACATGAGAACATGATATTCCTTCCTCCCAAAAGGAACGATGGGGTATGGAATACATGGTTAACGCAATATTTGGGTGCAAACTCAAATGTGGATTAATTCTTAAGTTTTTGAAGTAAAGTATACATATTAGAAATTACATGAAAGTACTATTTATGGTTCAATATCTTTTAAAAAGAATATTTGATATCGTACTCAACAAAAAATGACTTTCAAATAGTGTAATGCCATATAAGATAACACAGGGTAAGTAATGCATATCTGCCAATGTGTATACGTTCAAATTCAGAAAGACAAGCATACAAGCTCTTGAATATACAGTTCTAGTGAACTTACTTGACGAGGCCAAACAGAGGCGGAGCCGGAGCCGGAGCGTAGGATAAAAACTGTGGCGAAATTTTTACTTTTACTTTAGAAAAAATTAAAATCAATAAAGAAAAGCATAAGCTCTCTCTCTATATATATATAAACCGTATGAATTTGGCTCAAAGCAAAAAATATCATATTATATTAAGAGTATATTTGAGTCGTTTTAGCCTGACAAATGGTATCAACGCCAATGATTTGGTTGGACGAATATGGAGATGGTAGAGTATGGTGTGGGGTCCAACATAGTATCTTTGCCCGTCTACGAACATTAATTATTCAGATCATGTTGGTGGCACACACTTAATCTCCAAATTAGCTCATGAATGGTGATAGAAACTTAGTTCAAAGGGGAGATTGTTGGCAATATGTCAACAAGTTCCACATAGTAAAAAAAAAAAACTACTTACAAGGAGTTAAATATTCTTAAACTGGGAAAAATAGTGTAAACTTGATCTAAAGCGAATAATATCACATTATATAAGAGTATCTTAGTGAGAAATTAACATTTTGGGTCAATATAGTATAATTATTTTCAAAAATCACATTAGTGTTGTTTTCAAAAATAGCATATTCATTTACACAACTAGCAGATTTCGAATAGTATTAATATACGGTCTTTTAATAGAAGAATTTTATAATAAATAAAAATGCACAAATCAAGGGTAATCCTTATCAATCTATCCTATAATCTCCCATCATCTTAATAACTAGCTTTTTTATCTTTCTATTTATTAATCCTCCCTTTCTTTCATGATAAGTTTAACCCCTCTTTTCTGTTTAGTCCGTATATAATTTTCTTCACAAAATTAAGAGCCCGTTTGAATTAGCTGATTATAATATCTGATAAGACTGAAGTGCTGAAAAGCTTTTTTAAGTGTTGAAACTGATTTTTAAAATAAGCATTTACGTGCGTAGATAGAAGTGTTGAAACTGATAATAAACCGTTGATGTATTTGATAAAAAAGTGCTTATAAGCTATTCTTCTGTTAAAATAACTAAAATACCCTTGAATTGTTTTTCAAAATATTATAAATTAAAAAAAAATTATAAAGGATAGAATTGACAATGAATATGGGATGAAGCGAAAGTAAGAAAATTTATTTTGGGAAAGTATTTTGTGAATTAGAAAATATTATTAAGGATACACTAATAAAAGTGTTGGTCAAACTAAAAGTGTTTAGAAGCTGAAAAGTCATAAGTTCAGAGTAATCAACTTATAACTTATGGCTGATTATAGCTTATAAGCACTTAGTTTATAAGCACTTTGGGTGTTTACCTAACGGGTTGATACCCTCAAATTCACTCCAACGCTCTACTCATATCCTCTATTCCAAAGTCTACTCATACCCAATGATAGAGATACACATCAACCATGTGTACATAGTATATTGTAAGTTATATCACCTAAATTCTTTTTACAAATAACCTTCATACATAGTGAGATTTGCAATCTTCTTGGAAATAAAATAAACTAATAATGTAAAATTCTTTACCCCATCTGTCAATATTAGCATTTCGCCTCTTATTTGAGAGTTCGACTAGCAATTAGTCATTCTAATTAATCCGACTTGTTCAGTTCATTCCCAAAGTGTTTTCATAGGAAGTACTCCGGCCAAAATATGTCATAAATTACGTACAAAAAATCATCTTCGTTTACTAACTTTTATTTTGATTAGAGAATGTACGGGTTTATATCTTCACTAGCATGCACACAGATACTACAAAACAAATAAGAGAATAGAAACAGAAAACATCCATAAAGTAACAGAAAACCAAATTAGCTACACCATAGGAATTGCATAATTAAAATCATTGATTATTAGTAGAACGCAACCAGAATTATCGTCCCTTGAAACGGTTGTGCTGGTCGCAAGGGCTTGCCTCTGCAATTGTCATCGGTCCCATCTCTGCAAAACACTAGTTCAACTTTAGTAGTAGTATCATGCAGTAGCGGAGTCGGGGCGGATTTATAGTTCTAATATATAGGGCACGTGAACTCATGATCTTTCCGTCAAATTAACTAGATATTTTATGTACATATTTTTTATAATTGATCTAAAATTGTATGTTGGCACCCGTGATCCAAAGAGGCTAAATGGTGCATTTGGTTGAATGCTGAATTATTTATCTAGGGGAGTAGGTAGCAATTCCACTTAATACTTTTTTTTTTCTCATTTCTTTAGTGGTGCACCCATGTTATAAGAATGCTAGATCCGCCTCAGAGCGGAGTCACCTATTGTTCAAGGTGTGTCGATTGATGCCCCTTCGTCGGCATATTACACTCTGTAACAAGGTTATTTTTCTTACTTGTGTATATACTATATTATATGTTGAATCCTTCTACTTTTTTCGTGTTTACTTTTATATATTTTATCTTCCCACGATGAAAATACTATCTCAGCGCTACTGTGTCCATGCATGGTAGAAAGAGAGGCAAATTCAAGAACAAAGTTAGTGGACGGGGAGCATCGGTATTCTTACTTTCCGATCAATAATATAAATGGGACATGAACAGAACATAAATATTGTTTTAGTTTGACTTACAAATTTTAATAAAGAAGGAAAGATTTATGAGATATGTGATATTAAATAAGCCATAACATTTATGTGACTGTAAAACTTTTAAAACTTGTGGTATGAAACTTTACATACCATTTGTGTGGCTATATATAAATGTTTCTTATTAATGAAATATTGAAAGGTGTCAGTCTTTTTGGAGATTTTAATAATGTTCTATCTTCTGAAGATAGAATAGGGTCCCCTGTAACCATTGCTAAAACACAGGGATTCAAAAATGTGATTGATTTTCTACAGCTTACTCCTCTTACAGCTAAAGGATGTCATTTTACTTGGACAAACAAACAAGGCACTAGTTCAAGAGTGTATAGCAAGATAGATTGGGCTTTGGAAAACTATCAATGGAGATACAACAATATAGTCATGTGGAGGCAGATTTCTTAAATCCTTCAGTCTCTGATCATTCCCCTATCCTAATCAAATGTGGTGGGAAGAAACTATTACATCATAAACTATTTAGACTATACACAAATGTCATGGAACTTTCATAATTCCAAAATATTATTCAGCATGTATGGAATAAGAATTATGATGGCACAACTATGCAATAGGTCTGGTGCAAGCTGAAGGCTATGAAGGTGTAGCTGTAAGCTTCTAATGCTTATATGGCTTCATACAAACAAAACCTTGAGTAGGAAAGAGGGAGATTGGCTATTATTCAGGACCAGATTCAGCAGGATCCTTTAGCCCAGAACCCTTTTGACTTAGAGAAAGACATACTAGTTGACATTGAAAATGGAGCAATGTTGAGGAACAAGTGTTTACTCCTTTATATTTTGTCTTTCCTTAATTAAAATACTATCTCATCTCAGCGCAACTGTGTACATGCATGGTAAAAAGAGAGGCAAATTCAAGAACAAAGTTAGTGGACTGGGAGCATCGGTATTCTTACTTTCCGATCAATAATATAAATGGGGCATGAATAGAACATAAATATTGTTTTAGTTTGACTTGACACAAATTTTAATAAAGAAGGAAAGATTTTTGAGATATGTGGTATTAAATAAGCCATAACATTTATGTGGCTGTAAAACTTTTAAAACTTGTGATATGAAACTTTACATACCATTTGTGTGGCTATATATAAATGCTTCTTATTAATGAAATATTGAAAGGTGTCAGTCTTTTTGAAACAGACTAATAAAGAAATAATGTCAATTTTTTTGAAAACATAGGAAGTATATATATATATGTGTGTGTGTGTGTTAAAAATTGCGCATATGCTTTGGAAAGATCTTGTGGTATTAAATTAGTTATCAGAAGCAATGATAAAATTTGAAGCTTACTGATTCGAAATTCTAGTCTTTTTAAGGTCTAAATTAATATTTGTACTATTTAATGATAGATTTTTTAAGACAAATATACTACTTGGACCAAAGCCCGATGTGTATTCTAGCACTACCCTGAAGTGTGACAAGTTTGATAGAAGAAGAAGAAGAAGAACCAGTGGCCATGACAAGCATAGCTAGAAGTAACACAGTAGCAAACAAACGCATGGAGTTTGTCATTTTCACAAACAGAAATATATTTGATAGTGAAGAACCTTAGTATCAGAGTTTGTGAACGTAACAGAACTAATGATCCTACCTTTTGCTGAGCTACTGAATCTGGTATATGGTAACTGAGGGTTTTATATAAGGGCTTTCCTCTAGCTGGATAAATTAATCTAAATTTTGGAGTATAAATTAAAAGCACTACTACTACTATTTAATGAAGATTTCGTCTCTTTATCTAGATGTTGTTGTTAAAGAAGACGGTTGGAAGGTGGAGCAATTCATTTCATTTTTCCTTTTTATGTATACTGCAATTACTCCTTTTTTCCATTTTTCATATACCACCAATTTAATCTGAACCGTAAAGTAAATGCAGATGAGATGAAAGTTATTACATGAGGATTAAGGTAAGAGATGTTTAGAGACACGTCAAAATATAAAATGTTTACGAGCCACTTAGCCTTAAAAGTACCATTTACTATTTCTGAACAATAAGAAGTTACCAATAATATGTATATTAAAAATATCTATAAAAAACAGATTTTTTCCAATTGTTGTGGTTGGAATTCATGGAAAACATATAAACAAGGGAATATACAAAATTTGGAGGAAGATTAATGTTGATTTTGACTGGTCTAAAATTAAAATTCATAGTTAAAATAGAATCGAAAAATATTTTTGTGACACAGGTATATCACATGTATCCATGTTATTACATGCTTATATACATGAATATACAAAAATATAGAGATAAAAAATAGAAGACACACAAATATACAAGGAAAATATACACAGTTATACATGGCACAAATTTCATCTTCTTCCTTCGAACCGTAACTCAAAATTAATTCGACCAATTTCGAAACTCCACCAAAACGTCCTAAAATTAAAATTCAAACTCCTTAAAAGCCTAGTAAAGGAGGGAACTGGAAAGACCAACTTGGCAGTTGGTGAATGATGTTGGGACAGAAAACCATGGAGTTTATTTAGTTGTGGATTTGGTCTTTATGTATTCGTAGGTTTACCATCGCCCTTATTTGGGTACATGTCAGAATATTCGAATTATAAATCTATACTGATGTCAATTCATTTCAATATTCATTTTGAATTAACTTAAGTAGGAAGAAAATAGTTACCTACACTCCGGTTTTGTGTAAAATCAAAAGTGCATCAAGTGTATTTTTAATATAAGGGTGATCACTTAACTATACTCCATTACCATGCATTTTAGTTTCAATTTATCTAAATCTCATTAAAATAATATGTACATAGTTCAGATAAAAAATTTTCATAGTAGGATTGTTGGGTTTAAGCTTCTTCGAGCTTAAAAGAGGGTGAATGAAAAATGGAGGGAAAAATAAAATTTTGATTTTCCCTCTTTAACAAAGGGACATTGTCCCATATTGAAGGAGGCAAAAGACTTTTGATGGGTACATATACAATTGCTCTTCATCTAACTCTTAAAGAGTTAAGAAGAAGGCAAGCCTCGTGCCGCCGTCGTTGAGTTTGGATTTGGTTAAATGATCGATTGATTGATTAATATTTTGGACCAAATTTATTTGTTAATATTAAGATTAACATAATATTATTTTAATCCAAATTAGCCGTTCTTTTTCCTCCGCATTTTGATTTCCCATTTTATTTTGCTTAAATAGCCATTTACGTAATGATTGTTTTACGTGAACAGTCATAACAGACATTCTGAAGAGTTTCACCTCTTCGTTTAAACTCAACATGTTAGCTATAAATAGTAGACTATTCCCTCGGATTTTTCTTACGAAAATTTCTGATTTCTCCTTCTTCTTTCGGCATTGTTTTAACAGAAAAGAAAGTAGTAAGTGTGATTTACTACTGTTCTTTGCTTTCATTGTTATTGGGGTTTGAAGTACCGCCACACTAGTGAGGTTATCCATTCTATCCTGGGAGGAAATAATCTTATACCTCGGGTACTAGGAGGGGATTAAGTTCCTTAAGAAAACAATGTAAATTCAGTGGGCTCGGATTCATTCTGTTCTTCTGCATTTCTGGTTATACATTATTTTAATTTTTTTAATATATTTTCGAATACATAATACTAACAAGCTTAAGGAACTTAAATTATTTTTTCTGTATTCATCTTATAATCTATTTGTGGGAAACTAAATTCTAGTAATTTCTACTCTCAGTTTAGAGACTAAAATCTTTGGATTTTCTATTTCTTGATTGACATTACGAGATTAAAATCTTTGTAATTTTCTACTCATTATGTTTTCGGTTTGAAGAAATAAAATCTTCACTTTTGTTTCAGTTTTGTTAACATAAATGACAGAAACAGTAACCCTCGTGGTTGGCTCTACGAGCAATATTGCTACTTCCAGTCGTTCTGTGCCACCACCGGCTCTGGCAGAAAAGCCCAAAATATTTTTCGAGATTGATTTCAAACGTTGGCAATAGAAGATGTTCTTCTATATGACTACTTTGAGTCTACAGAAGTTCATCAAGGAGGATGTTCTGGTTCTGCCGGAATGAACTCCTGATAATGAACGTTTTATTGTGACTGAGGCATGGAAGCACTCAGATTTCTTATGCAGGAATTACATTCTTAGCGGACTAGAGGATGATCTTTGCAGCATCTATAGTAATGCAGAAACTTCTAAAGAACTATGGGATGCGTTGGAAAAGAAGTATAAAACCGAGGATGTCGGTTTGAAGAAGTTTGTTGCAGCCAAATTTTTGGATTACAAGATGGTAGACAACAAGCCTCTCATTACCCAAGTTCAAGAGTTGCAAGTTATAATTCATGATCTCCTTGCTGAAGGTATAATCCGAATTAATTCTTCTGTTGAAAGTATTAATTTAGTTACTAATTACGAATTTTTCGCTGAAGGTTTGGTCATCAATGAGGCATTTCAAGTTGCAACAATGACTGAGAAGTTGCCTCCTTTATGGAAGGACTTTAAAAACTACTTGAAACACAAGCACAAGGAGATGAAACTTGAAGATCTCATCGTTCGATTGAGGATAGTATAGGGCAACAAGGCTGCAAAAAAGAAGACACGTGGGAACTCAACAATTATGGGAGAAAATATTGTTGAGACTGCTCCAACTAATCTGAAAAAGAGGAAGAAGTCTTCTGGACCAAACAACTATCCCAACAAGAAGAAATTCAAGGGAAACTGCCACAACTGTAGAAAGGTTGTACACAAAGCTGAAGAATGTCATGCTCCAAAGAAAGAGAAGAAAAAGGGTCAAGCAAATATGGTTGAAACAAATGATGATACTGATGACTTGTGTGCTATGTTATCTGAATGCAACTTAGTGGAAAATCCTAAGGAGTGGTGGATTGATTCTGGAGCTATCCACCATGTTTGTGCTGTTAGAGAAGCATTTGCTTCGCATGCTCCCGCTGGACCCAACGAGACCATTTTTATGGGAAATTCCGCAACGGCCAAAATTAAAGGTTATGGAAAAATATTTCTGAAGATGACCTCTGGCAAGGTGGTGACTCTGAACAATGTTTGTCATGTTCCTGAAATAAGGAAGAACTTAGTTTCTATTTTACCTCTCGTTAAGAATGGGTTTAAGTGTGTTTTTGTTTCAGACAACGTTGTAATAAGTAAGAACGAGATGTACTTAGGAAACGGATACCTTAATAAGGGCCTTTTTAATATGAATGTAATGGTTGTTGACAATAATAAAATTGCAGCTTCTTCTTTCTTGCTTGAGTCAAATGATTTATGGCATATACGTTTGGGACATGTCAATTATAAAACCTTGCGAAAAATGATTAATTTAGAAGTATTGCCTAAGTTTGAATGCGACAAATCAAAATGTCAAATATGTGTAGAATCTAAGTATGTTAAAGATCCTTATAAATCAGTTGAAAGGAATTCAAATCCTTTAGACTTAATTCACACAGATATTTGCGACATGAAGTCAATACCATCTCACGGTGGAAAGAAGTATTTCATAACTTTTATTGACGACAGTACTCGATATTGCTATGCTTACTTACTTAATAGTAAATATGAAGTAATAGATGCATTCAAGCAATACAAAAATGAAGTCGAATCACAACTTAACAAGAAACTCAAAGTGATAATAAGTGATAGGGTGGTGAATATGAATCTCCTCTTGAAGAGATATTTTTAGGATATGAATTTATTCATCAAACAACAGCCCCGTACACGCCCCAATCTAATGAGATTGTGGAAGGAAAGAATCAATCATTAAAGGAAATGATGAACGCCCTATTAATAAGTTCGGGTTAGCCAGAGAACTTATGGGGGGAGCTATCCTTACAGCTAACCGGATATTAAACGGAGTACCCCATATTAAAACGCAGTCGATTCCATATAAAAATGGAAAGAAGGAAGCCCAACTTGAATTATTTTAAAGTGTGGGGGTGTTTGGAAAAAGTTCAAGTTCCTAAACCCAAAAGGGTAAAGATAAGACCGAAAATCGTTGATTGTGTTATCATAGGATATGCAACAAATAGTAAATCATATCGAATTCTAGTTCATAAATCAGACAATCCCGACATTCATAATATTACGGTTATAGAATCAGATAATGCTGAATTTTTCGAGAATATATATCCATATAAAAAAGAATGTGAGTCGATTGGTGAAGGATCTAAATGATTTCGGGAAGAAACAAAAGAAATTACGTATAATAAAGAGGATCCAAGACGTAGTAAACATCAAAGAACGTCTACTTCATTTGGACCAGACTTTTGTGACTTTCTTATTGGAAAATGAGCCTCGAACATTTAAAGAAGATATGACTTTGTCACGACCAATAATCTAACTAGTCGTGATGACACCTAACCCAACCCGTTAGGTAAGCCAACTATTCACTATCCAATTCCAATGTAATTTAATAGGACAATTAAGTAAAAGAAAATATCTAAATCTTATACATTTCTTAAGGACTGGTAGTACAAATCATGAGCTTCTAACATTAGAATTTACAAAACTGGTATGAAATAAATACATCATCTGTTAGAAATATACATAAACAGATTCTTATAAATTTAAGGCTACCATGAACAAGAGGCAACTACAATCGGAACGCAGGTACGTCTTCAATTCTAGTTCCCGTCAAGTACAGCAACATCAACATCTAATATCTACACGCAATGTGCAGAAGTATAGTTTGAGTACAACCTACCCCATATACTCAATAAGTAACTAACATAACCTTAGGTTGAAAGTAGTGACGAGCTTGTACCAAGGTCGGGTCCACCACCAATAATCAACAACAGTTCATAACAATATAAAAAAGTAATACCATAAGTAACTCAACAATCAAATGCTCAACAAAAACATGATTTCTGAAAATAGTTCTACCTTTTAAGTACATCAATAAAAACCCAAATCGTTTACCGGAGTTGCCAAAAATATGAATAAGTTTGGAAACAATAATTTTCCCAAAATCCTTTCAATAATAAATACGATGTTTCATTTTCTTTCCAGATAACCAGTGTAAAAAAAATGCATCACTATGCATCTGTCAACATGTGTGAGAAATCATGAATGATGTGATACCGTACAACATGAGAAAAATACATCTCTATGCATGTATGTCATGTGTGCTTGTCAATGCAATGTATATCCGAGATGAACTCATGTGCACATACTCTCAGAGTACTCAATCTCACTTTCTCACACATTCCACACATCATGCCCAATCACTCGGTACTGTATATGGCCAATCCGGCCCAGGGAAGATCCATCACGGAATATACACATCCACTGATCATCAGTCACTCAGTACCAAGTAGGGTCAATCCAGCCCGTGGAGAAAATCCATCTCCGGGTATATAATACTTCGGACAAGATCCATCCCTCAATAATATCAACCGCGCTCATTGGGTGTGTGTGCAGACTCTAGAAGGGCTCCTTCAGCCCAAGCGCTAAAAACTGCACGAACAACTCACATGTTGCACGGACAACTCACGTGCTATATAAAGCCTATAAGGCCTGCTGCAGGCGGAAAGCCCCGATACACATAATAATATATATATATATATATATATGGCATGTTGCGACGTGCAACCCGATCCCAAAAATATCCTCACAGTCAGGCCCTATGCAACTCGATCCCAAAAATATCCTCACAGTCAGACCCTGGCCTCCCTCAGTCATCAATCTGTCTAGTCTCTCTATCATGGGCTCACAATATCATGAAAATAGCCCGAAAATAATGATATGATGTATCACTAAATAACAACAGAGACTGAGGTATGAAATGAATATAATTGAGTATAAATTTTCAATTTAAAATAAATAATTTACAGCAATTCGACCTATGTGGGTCCCAATAATACTGGCGCATAGCCTCGACATGATTTTTAATATGATTCTCAGCTAAATTTCTTCAACATATAAAACTACATAGAAAATGCCAAGATTATTTGACTACAAAATTTCATGGAAATAATTTTGTCACAATTTCTATGATACACGCCCACACGCATGTGTGTTACCTTCAAACAATTTACATAATACGTATATTCAGGGTTCCTTCCCTTAGCTCCAAGATTAGAAGTGTTACTTACCTCGAACAAGACGAATCCAATACCCAGCAAGCTAAACAATGCTCTAGAAATCTCATTCTGCCCGTATCAACTCATGAATGGCTTGAATCTAGCCACAATAAATTTGATTCAGTCCACACAATTATAAGAATTAATTCCATATCAAAATACTAATAGTTTTCCACAAAATTCGAAATTACCCTCCGAAAATTGCCCGTGGGGGCCACGTCTCGGAATCTGACGAAACTCACAAAATTCGATAACCCATCTAATTACAAGTTCAACCATACTAATTTCATTCAATTTCGACTCCAAATCGATGTTCAAAACTCAAAAATTCATATTATGAACTTTAGGCCAACACCCCCAATTTACTCTTTAAATTCATCAACCAATTGCTAAAAATGAAGATAGATTCATGGAATATAATTACAAGAGAGTCAAGAACACTTATCCCAAGTTGTGTAGAAATATTCCTCTCCAAAGTCTCCCAAACCAAGATCCAAAATGTCCAAAATGAGTAAAATCTCGGAAAACCCTCGTTTTTAACACTGCCCAGGCATTTCCACACCTTTGGTTCCTGGGCTCGCGCTTGCGCATCCGCTTTTGCGGACGAAAATGCTGGCCTGCGGACACAGGCAGCCCTCCAAAGCCTCGCATCTTCGGCTCCCTTATCGTATTTGCGGGCTCACAGATGCACTAATATAACTCAGATTCACAAATTGTGCCATCTGTGCGCCAATACGTAATCGATCATGCAATACCCAAATACTTATCTCGCTCATGTGTACATATAACCAATGAATCACAACTCTTCGTAGCATAGAAGAGTAATACACGGATTATTTCAGAACACTAATAAGTCCAACACCAACCGAATGGCACATCCCTCAACAATTGCAGTATAGAGCCAACCAATCCGACTCGGTGTAGAATACACATCCTAATTGGGCCTACCAATGGACCCTCAAATCAACTCTGGTCACCCACCAATAGATAAATAACCCACCGAAAATCCACATCGACTGAATCATAATACATACTAACAAGGGAAAACTTCAACATAAGAATTTTCCTCACAAGGATCTCGTCCTTATATAACTTCCACTACAGCTCGTTGCCCGGTTAAAACATATCAATTTATATAAAAAATGTGAGGATCTCGTCCTCAGTTCTTAATCACAAGTAATATGCACATCGTGCCAATTGAAAATTTCCATTTTCTCCTTTTAAATAATTTCAGTTACACCAAATCACAACACATAATGAACCCCACACCGGTAGGGCATATAATTCACAATTTGCAATTAATTATTCAAAATTTACATCAAAATTTACCAAAATGAGTAACAGAAAGCCACATTTAGCCTCACAGGTCTTATTAGTGACCAACGTGGAATTTTAGGTGTAGTTATCTCCATGGAATCTCCCAACATGAGTAAATACATAAGTAGATTATAGAATTATGAAACTCACTCATAAGTGGAGCACAATAGGAGGACTCGTCTCGATACTCAGAACCGAATCAAGTTAAGGAAATTATTCCTTTATATTATATAAAGGTCGTACCTGTAACGACACCAACTGATGTAGCGACCTCCGCCATACCATAAAACAAATATATCAACGGTTGGGTCTCCACCTCTAGGACGCCTTCTACCCGTCTGTCCTCCACCCCTAACTGGTTGTGTGAGTGGTGTAGTAACTGCAATGGGGCACGTATCCTGAGTGCTTTGATGAAATAAGTCACTCCCAAGTTTGGGATAGTTTTATTATGATGTGCTTAGTAATCTGATGTGCGGACTGGGCTGGCCGACTGCCCGAGCCCCTGCCATAGTGATGTATACTTGCAGAGTAGAATCCACTGAATCCCCCAGAACCTCGAGATGTCTTGGTCTCCTTAGTTTCCTTTTTCCTCACCCCGAACACATTCTAATATCTTGATAATTTGTATAACTAGCAGAAATGAAGTATCAGCTTATAGCTCCCGAGTCGTACAAAATTTTATGATCATAATTGAGTCCTTTAATGAGTCTATGGACTCGCCCTCTGGCTGTAGGAAGCAAAGTATGAGTATGACGGGCTAACTTATTGAACTTGATGGAATATTCTGTCACCGTAAATGGTGACCTGACGTAACTGTTCAAACCCTATGTGTCACGTATTACGGAGAGTCCGGGAAACAAACTCCTTCAAAAGCATTTTTGAGAACTGAGCCAAGTGGGCGGTGTTGCATTGGCTGGTCTGCCCTCTTCATAGGCTTTCCACGAACACTGGTGGGGAATTATCTCTCCCAAGGCAAATTTCTTCTTTTGTTATGCTGACTCAACACTGTTGAGCTGACCAATTTCTTAACATACTTTTTGATTCTTCTTTGGGGTAACCCTTACCCCTATTTATACACAATGATCACAAAAGTAGAGCTCCATACAGACAAATATTATCGCGAACCACATAGTCTAGACTCACGTCAACAAGTGTACTTCCTCCGAAGCACCCCAAAATCCGCAACAGTGACGTCTACGCTGAGTAGACCTTCTACAAATTTAGAGTTGTTTCTATAACTCCTTTGGTATTGAAGTATAGGATTATTAAGGAGGCGGACATACTGTAAGTCCCAACCTTATCCTCTACAAAATCTCAGGTCTTAAACATGTGTAAATTTTAGGTAATATTTCACTACCACATATATACATTTCAGGCCAAAACTGATATAACACATGACCCCGCAATCCACCCATTGGTAGTGGACTCCCCCCACTCAGCGCAAAGTCATAGGTCACAACGTTCGATGATCTACAATAATAACCTTCACAACTCGTATAAATCAACCAGACGCCAACGTCCGTTGCAGCCCCCATATGATTCACTAGGTGATCTCTCAATACGCCTGCATCTTCAGTCGGAACCACACGTTGAGGCAATGTTTGAGCATCTCTAGCTCCCTCGAAGTCCATATGCGGCATCACGAACCGTCGACGCACAACTGATACCGAGTGCACAATGTTATACATGAGGGGATACAAAAGAATATAAGATATATGTTTCAAGAAAAATCAATGTTGCACGATAAGGAATCAAAGAAGTGAATATTTCCTAACAGTTCCATAGCCTCTCAAAGATAAGTACAGACGTCTCCGTACCGATCTGCAAGACTCTACTAAACCTGCTTATGACTCATGACACCTATGAACCTAGTGCTCTGATACCAACTTGTCACGACCACAAATTCTCTCCGTAGGATGTCGTGATGGCACCTAGACTCTAAAACTAGGTAAGCCTAACAATGCGGAATAATAATAAATATCTAAAATAAATAACTACAATTCAAATAATTTCAACTCCCAAAACCTGGTAGAAATAAATCAAATGCTTCTAAGAATTTATTCTCAATGTTTCTCTATATCAAGGTCTAAATAAAATATAAAGAAGCAACATAAAATGGTAGAAGGGGACTCCGGAGTCTGCGGACGCTGGCAGATATACCTCGAAGTCTCCGTACGCAAGTAACTCACTGACGTCTAGGCTGGTAAGATGTACCTGGATCTGCACAAAAAAATGTACAGAAGCGTAGTATGAGTACACTACAGCAGTATCCAGTAAGTGCCAAGCCTAACCTCGGTAGAGTAGTGACGAGGTCAGGTGAGGCCCTACTGGAATATAATAATGGAATGGGAAAATGTTTGACAATATAGTAAAATAAAATGACACTAAAAATGAATCAAATAGTATGTCACATTTAATGACACCAAATAATTGTAAATAATATCTCGTGGAATCAAAACAGAATTTTCTTCAACTTTATAAAAATCACAACAATTAATTGAAGGCAACTATGGCCATAAATCAATATTAACAAGGGCACTACCGAGGTACCGCCTCGTAGTCCCATTTGCTATTAATTTCACAATATTAAATAGCATCTCGCGTTTTAGCCACTCTTATCAGACCGTATCACTTCTACTAGTCACCCCTACTAGCCACGCGTATCAAGCCACACTTATCTCACCGCATGCATTTCAACATCCAGACCTTATACCACCGCATGCGTATCAATATCACAATATATCACAATTTGTACCTCAAGTGCCCAATATTTTAATTTTCCACGAAAATAAAACTTCACGAAAATATTCAAGAATAAATAATTCAGGAAAATAATATTCCAAATTTTTAATACGTTGCTTCAATATCAAAATTAAAAATATCAAATACTTTATATTAATAATATTTAATTTAAAGAAAATCAACCTTCAAATAATGCACAGTATGAAAGAAACCAAGTTTCAATTAAACAGGTAAAACAATTAGCAGGAAAAAGGCAAACAAATTTAAAATATATATCACAGATCAATGATGAAGAATATAACAAGATAAACTAATTTAATAAATGCGCAACAATGATCTACACAATTTTAAAATATAATCTTTCACATTTAGCCCGTGTACACACTCGTCACCTTGTGTACACGACTTTCAACATATTTCAATAATCATATTAATATCAATTCTAGGGGATATTTCCCCCATACAAGGTTAGACAAGTCACTTATATCGACTTGCTCCAATTTAACCAAGTATTATACTTTTTCCTCGATTTTCTAACTCCGATCGACTCGTATCTAGTCATAAATAATTCGATACAATCAACAAAAATTATAGTAATCAATTTCATAAGAAAATATTACATTTTCATTAAAATCCAAAATTAGCTCAAAATTTGCCCGTAAGGCCCATATCTCGGAATCCGGCAAAATTTATAAAATCCGACAACCCATTAAATTACGAGTCCACCCATACTAATTTTACCAAAATCCGATAACAACTCAACCTCCAAATCTTAAATTTTCATTTTTGGAAGATATTGCAAAAATCTTGATTTTTCTTCCATAAATTCGCGGATTCATGATGTAAATAAGTATGGAATCATGAAATATAATCAATATAGAATAAGGAACACTTACCCCAATGTTTTCCCGTGAAAATCGCCCAAGAACCGTGCTCTAAAAATCCAAAATAAAATGAATGAAATGACCATTTTTGGTCCTTAAGTTTCTGTCAATCCGTCACTAAAAGTCCATTTTCCGTGACTAAAAGTCCATTTTTTGTCACTAAAATTCTATCAGAAACTGCTCTACCAGCCTTCCTTCAATTGATCATACCTTTATGTACGAATGTCCAAATAATAAATCGTTTACCTTTCTGGAAACTAGAATCAACCGACTACAACTTTGATGTTTTGTAACTTTTCTGATTCCTTATGAATTGTGAGATATAAGCTTCCAAAGTCGGCTCCATGCATCAGAATTTCTGGCGAAACTGCTCTACCAGCCTTCATTCAATCCATCATAACATTTTGTACAAATATCCAAATAATACATGGTTTAACTTTCGGGAAACTAAAAATAAACGACTACAACTTTCATGTTTTGACTATTTTCCGATTCCTTATGAATTATGAGATATACGCTTCCAAAGTTGGCTCCACACACCAGAAATTTCTGGCGAAATTTCTGCAAATTTCCAGCAACCTTCTTTGTTCGAAATACATTCTGTTTACCTTCCGAATTCCACCCGAGACCGTCGGGACCTTAACCAATTATTCCAACATATCCCAATATACAATACGAACTTAATCGAGGCTTCAAACAACATCAAAACGCCTAATTGCACCTCAAATCAAAATCTATGAACTTTGAATTTTTAATTTCTACAAACAACACCGGAACCTATCAAATCCAGTCCAATTGACCTCAAATTTTGCACGCAAGTCATAAATGACATAACGGAGCTATAAAAATTTTCAGAATCGGATTTCGACCCCGATATCAAAAAGTCAACCCCTCGGTCAAACTTTCCAAAAATTCAACTTTCGGCATTTCAAGCCTAATTCCACTACGGACTTCCAAATAAAATTCTGATCACGCTCCGAAGTCCAAAATCACCATACGGAGCTATTGAAATCATCAAATTTCTATTTCGGGGTTATTTGCACATAATTCGATATCTTGTCACTATTTGAACTTAAACTTTAAATTTTTCATCAAAATTCCATATCTCAGGCTAGGGGCCTCGGAATTTAATTCTGGGCATACGCCCAAGTCCCAATTCACGATATGGACCTACCGGAACTGTCAAAACATTGATCCGAGTCTGTTTTCTCAAAATATTGACCAAAGTCAACTCAGTTGTGTTTTAAATATCTAATTCACATTTTAATCCATTTTTCACTTGAAAACTTTCCGAAAAATTTTTACGGACTGCACACGCAAGTCGAGGAATGATAAATTGTGCTTTTCGAGGTCTTAGAATACAAAATTAATTATTAAATTTAAAGATGACATTTTGGGTCATCACACCAAACCCAAGAGTATTGCCACAAAGCACCTGTAGAAAACCCCCACATCATAAGCACCCAAATAACCGATCATATCCATTACCATACTGATCCAACCTACCACCAAGATATCCTATTTCTGAGAGTCCCTTCCGAATTTGTCTTCAAATTGATACTTCTCCTTGCTAAGACACCGCGATCTTTAACCACAACTCACCCCACGAACCCTAGCATAGAACCACAACGCCCTACGGCCCTTAAGCAATAATATTCTTCTTAAGCACCTCCATAAATACCACAACTGTAACACTCACTCTGAAAATACCTTATGTGAATTTAAAATTATTCTTCTTACCTTTCTTATACTAAAATGTAGAATCCGTAGTCATATAGAATTTCCGTAAGTCCAGGCACCATCAAATGCAAATCTCAGATTTTATCCATACACAAGTCCGGAGGAAATCTCAATTGCTATATGTAAACCTCACACCTATTGAAACTTTCTCGAGAGTTACCCACTTTGCTCAAATCTAAAAATTGCACCGCCCAAACGGACTGAAAGACATGTGCCTCATTAGTATAGCACCACTCAAAAAAGTAACCCTTCATTAATACCACTGATCCAATTCATACTTTCTACGCACTACATCTTTCAGAAATAATAGCTCACTCATCCAATGATTTTCCTATACTCCTAAAGTTCCATAACCCTTATCCAGAAATTTCCTTACTCAAGTCATTCTCGAACTCCACCTCTGCAAGTCATCACCAATTCCTAAGTATACTTTAGACAAAAATAAAAAATTGACACATAACCATCAATTGAATTGTGAATAGAAGACTCCCCCACTTGGCTCAAAGCCATAAATTTAAACACTAGATAACTCACAATATACATACTCTATTACTTCCATAATACTTCAGTCAGTTCAATGAAAATTCTTTTTATGCTCATACAACGGGAACCATAAAATACCTCAATCGTCCGCTAAACTCGCATTCATTATTTTAACACTCAAGTCAACTTTCTCAACCCAATTCAAATTCAAATCTCAACACTTATGCCCCACTGGCAGAAAAGAAACTCTCTACTCACATTATAAGGAACACCTACATAGATTACTCTGTAGGGGATAACCCACCTACGTAGCCTCAAATTGGTGTCTTGTTATACCCTTTCGCAGTTACAATTACTATGAAATCACTTAATCTTTCTGAGTCTAAACTCATTAACCAGACATGAGAATTTAATTTGTCCCAAAATTTAACAACGTGAAAGATCATTCAAAACATTAATACTCGAGATTGTACGTTATATCAAAATGAAAATCAAGCATCCAATGGCCTTTCCTTTACATTTCAAGGAAACACTTCTCGTTATATTCCAAATAGTCTTAACACATCCCGCAGTTACATCATACTCATAACAAAGCCATTCCACTGCTCATCGAGCCATAAATTCCCCTCGTAGGTATATTACTGGACATATGAGTCCAAATGTAAAAGTTACAACTGAAGCTACCAAGATTAAGCTACAGTCTAACCCTGGCCTCAAGTCCTCCAGACTGTCCCATCACCAAAACACAAAATGCACATCTCAAACTTCGTTCATAGAATCGCAAGCCGGTGATGCACGGTTGATACCGAGCGCTCATTTGCGCATACAAATGCGTGGAAAGAATTCAATGAGTTATGTCTCAGGCTAAATCAATTATGCACAATAAGGAAAGAAAGATGGTAAATTATCCTAAATCCCTTGTAGCCTCTCGAAGATAAGTATGGACGTCATCATACCGATCCGCAAGACTGTACTAGACACTTGCTCATGACTTGTAGAATCTATGAACCTAGAGTTATGGTACCACCTTGTCACGACCCAAAATCTAACTAGTCGTGATGGCACCTAACCCAACTCGTTAGGTAAGCCTACTATTAACTATCCAATTCCAATGTAATTTAACAAGACACTTAAGTAAAAGAAAATATCTAAATCTTATTCATTCCCCAAGGACTGGTAGTACAAATCATGAGCTTCTAAGATTAGAATTTACAAAACTGGTATGAAATTAATACATCATCTGTTCGAAATGTACATACACAGATTCTTATAAATTTAGGGCTACCATGAACAAGAGGCAGCTACAATCGAAACTCATGTATGTCTTCAATTCTAGCTCCCGTCGAGTACATCAATACCAACATCCAATATTTGCACGCAAGGCGCAGAAGAGTAGTATGAGTACAACCGACCCCATGTACTCAATAAGTAACCAACCTAAACTTAAGTTGAAAATAGTGACGAGCTTGTACCAAGATCAGGTCCACCACCAATAATCAACAACAGTTCATAACAACATAAAACAGTAATACCAGAAGTAACTCAACAATCAAATGCTCAACAAAAACATAATTTCTGAAAATAGTTCTGCCTTTTAAGTACACCAATGAAAATGGAAATCGTTTACCGGAGTTGCAAAAAAATATGAATAAGTTTCAAAACAATAATTTTTCCAAAATCCTTTCAATAATAAATAAGGTGTTTCATTTTCTTTCCAGATAACCAGTGTAAAACAAATGCATCACTATGCCCATCTGTTAACATGTGTGAGAAATCATGAATGATGTGATACCGTACAACATGAGAAAAATACATCTCTATGCATGTATGTCATGTGTGCATGTAAATGCAATGTATCTCAAAGATGAACTCATGTACTCACACTCTCATAGTACTCAGTTTCACTTTCTCACACATTCCACTCATCATGCCCAATAACTTGTATTGTATATGGCCAATCCAACCCAGGGAAGATCCATCCCGGAATATACACATCAACTGATGAGTCACTCAGTACCGAGTAGGGCCAATCCAGCCCGTGGAGAAGATCCATCTCCAGGAATATAATACTTAGGACAATATCCATGTCCAGGGAAGATCCATTCCCCAATAATATCAATCGCGCTCACAAGGGGATGTGCGCAAACTCCGGAGGGGCTCCTTCAGCCCAAGAACTATAAACTGCACGGACAACTCACGTGTTGCACGGACAACTCACGTGCTATAAAGCCTATAAGGCCTACAGCAGGCGGTCATCCCCAATCCACATAATAATAATAATATATTTAAAGCCAATATGGCCTTCTGGGTGTGCAGCCCGATCCCAAAAATAACTTCACAATCAGGCCCTCGGCCTCCCTCAGTCATCAATCTCTCCAGTCTCTCTAATGGGGTCACAATGTCATGAAAATAGCCTGAAAATAATGATATGATGTATCACTAAATAACAACAGAGATTGAGATATGAAATGAATATGACTGAGTATAAATTTTCAATTTAAAACAAATAATTCACAGCAATATGATCTCTGTGGGTCCCAAAAATACTAGCACACAGCCTCAATATGATTTTTAATTTGATTCTCAGCTAAATTCCTTCAACATAGTAGAAAATGCCAAGATTATTTGACTACAAAATTTCATGAAAATAATTTCGTCACAATTTTTATGGTGCACGCCCACACGCCTGTCACCTAGCATGTGCGTTACCTTCAAACAATTCACATAATATGTATATTCAGGGTTCCTACCCTTATATCCAAGATTAAAAGTGTTATTTACCTCGAACAAGACGAATCTAATGCCAAGCAAGCTAAACAATGCACCAGAAATCCCATTCTGCGCGTATCAACTCCTGAACGGCTCGAATCTAGCAACAATAAATTTGATTCAGTCCACACAATTATAAGAATTAATTCCATATCAAAATACTAATAGCTTCCCACAAAATCCGAAATTACACTCCGAAAATCGCCCGTGAGGGCCACGTCTCGGAATCTGACGAAACTCACAAAATCCGATAACCCATCTAATTACAAGTTCAACCATACTAATTTCACTTAATTTCGACTCCAAATCGATGTTCAAAACACAAATATTCATATTATGAACTTTAGGCCAACAACCCCAATTTACTCTTTAAATTCATCAACCAATTGCTAAAATGAAGATAGATTCATGGAATATAATTACAAGGGAGTCAAGAACATTTATCCCAAGTTTGTGTGGAAAAATTCCTCTCCAAAGTCTCCCAAATCGAGCTCCAAGATGTCCAAAATGAGAAAAATCTCGAAAAATCCTCATTTTTTACGCTTCCCAGGCATTTACGCACCTAAGGTTCATGGGCTCGCACCTGCGCATCCGTTTTTGCGGACGAAAATGCGCACCTGCAGACACAGCCAGCCCTCTAAAGCCTCGCATCTGCGGCGCCCTTCTCGCATCTGCATGCTCGTAGATGCACATTCCCCCTTCGCACCTATGTTTGCCCCAGGCCCGCATCTGTGCCAACCACGCCGCACTTGCGGCCAAGACCCTTGCAGGTGCGATCACACCAAATGCAGTAGTTCCAGCATTTTCCTTAAGTCTGAATTTGACCCGTTAACCATCTGAAACTCACCCGATGCCCTCGGGACCTCAACCAAATATACCAACAAGTCCCATAACATAATACGGACCTACTCGAGGCCTCAAATCACACCTAACAACATCAAAATGACGAATCACTCCTAAATTTAAAATCAATAATCTTTGAAACTTCAACTTCGACAACTGATGCCGAAACCTATCAAATCACGTCCGATTAACCTCAAATTTTGTACACAATTCACATTACGGACCTATTCCAATTTCTAGAATCAGATTCCGACCTCGATATCAAAAAGTCAATCCCCCGGTCACATTTCCCAAAAATTCAATTTTCGCCATTTCAAGCCTAATTCCACTATGAACCTCCAAATAATTTTCTGGATACGCTCCTAAGTCCAAAATCACCATACAGATCTATTGGAATCATCAGAATTCTTTTTTGAGGTCGTTTGCATATAAGTCGACATCTGATCAACTTTTTCCAACTTAAGTATTTCATTATGAGACTAAGTGTCTCATTTTACTCCGAAATCTTTCTGTACCATATCCAACTAATCCGGTAAGTCATAAAATAACTGTAAAGTATAAGTTGAGCAGTAAACAGGGGAACGGGGCAGTAATACTCAAAACGATCAGTTGGGTCGTTACAGACTTCTTCCGAATCATTATTTTGGAAAGAGGTAGTCAATAGTGAAATAGAATACATACTAAACAACCATACATGAGAATTGGTTGATCTTCCTCCAGGCAATAAACTATTGGGTTCTAAATAAATTTTTAAGAGGAAAATAAAATATGATGGTACTATTGACGAATATAAGGCAACATTTGTGGTCAAATGGTATAGACAACGAGAAGATCTTGACTATTTTGATACATACTCTTCAGTTACAAGAATTATGTCCATACGATCGTTAGTGGCATTATCTACGGTATATGGTCTTGAAATTCATCAAATGGACGTTAAAACGACATTCTTAAATGGAGATTTAGAGGAAGAAATTTACATGGAACAACCTGAAGGGTTTGTAGTTCCAGTTAAAGAAAAGAAAGTATGTAGACTTGTTAAGTTGCTTTACGGACTAAAATAAAAACCCAAACAATGGCATGCAAAATTTGACCAAACAATGTTGTCAAATAGTTTTAAGATAAATGATTTTGATAAATGTGTGTACATTAAAAATGTTACAAATCACATAGTCATTGTTTGCTTATATGTGGATGATATGCTTATAATGAGTTATGACATTGCTAGCATAAATGCAACTAAGCGTATGCTAACTAGAAAGTTTGATATGAAAGACTTGAGAGTTGTCGATTTAACACTGGGTATTAAGATCCATAAGACTCCTCAAGGACTGGCATTGTTGCAATCTCATTACATTAAAATAGTACTTGAAAAATTCAAAGTACCTAGATTTTAAAGTTGCAAAGACTCTAATTGACGTGAATCTTGCACTTGCAAAGAACAAAGGCCAAAACATATCACAATTGGATTATGCTCGTGTGCTGAGATGTTTAATGTATATCATGAATTCTACCTGACCAGATATAGCTTGTGCTATAAGTAAATTGGGTCGATACAAGAGTAATCCAGGTCAATCTCATTGGATGGAGATGAAACGAGTTTTGGGATATCTAAAACATACCCAAGACTTTGCTTTGCAGTACAATAATTATCATGCGATGATTGAGGGATATTGTGGTACAAATTGGATCACCGGTTCAACTGATTCTAAGTCCACGAGTGGATATGTATTCATTATTGGTAGAGGAGCAGTATCTTGGAAGTCATTCAAACAAATGTGTATTGCCCGCTCTACAATGGAGGCTGAATTTAAAGCCTTAGATAAAGCCGGTGAAGAACCTGAATGGCTTCGGAATTTCTTGGAAGATATTACATTTTGGCCCAAACCGTTGACACCAATATGCATACATTGAAATAGTCAAGTGGCAATTGGAAGGGTTGTGAGCGTTATGTATAACGGTAAATCTCGTCATATACGACGAAGACATAAAACCGTTAGGCAGCTACTCTCTAGAGGGATCATCACAATTGACTACGTAAAGTCAAATGACAATGTGTCGGATCCACTTACGAAAGGCCTAACTACAGAGGTAGTTGAAAGATCATCGAAGGGAATGGGACTTTGGTCGAAGACAAGTCATTATGGCGGTAACTCTACCTAGATACTAGAGATCCCAAAATCTAGGTTCAAGGAGATCAAAAAAAGTCATTAATGACGGTTCAACATCGTCAACTAATTTTTTTTTTGGTCCATTCTTGTGATGAGACAATGTTCAGTACCAAGGATAAAGTATTAATACTTTTTAATGGTTTCTAAATATGATACGGGATATATCAAAAAAAATGTATCTACGGGATGACACGTTTAGGAATCACCTATGTAAGTGAGAAGTGTTAGCCGCTTCAAGGAGAATTTTACAAGGCTAGTTCTCTACGCACTTATGAAACCAGACGATGTTCATGGCCGAAACGAACACAACAATGAGAATCAAACACATTTAAGGGTTGGTTGTATGACTTATGGTTATCTAGGTATACACCAAAGTTTGACGGTTCAAGGATATCAAATCTACCGATTGATCGAGTATATCCGGTATAAGTTCACTATAGAAAGTTCAAAGGGAAACCTACTTATCCAGATGCGATTAATCCTTGTCTGTAAATCACACAGTTTTTCATGCATATTTCCATGTTATAGCCATTCCCCATTCATGTGGGGAATTGTTGGGTTTAAGCTTCTTAGAGCTTAAAAGAGGGTGAATGAAAAATGGAGGAAAAAATAAAATTTTGATTTTCCCTCCTTGACAAAGAGACATTGTCTCATATTGGAGGAGGAAAAGACTTTTTATGGGTATATATACAATTGGTCTTCTTCTAGCTCTTAAAGAATTAAAAGAAGGCAGGCCTCGCATCATCGCCGTCGTCGTTTGCTCAGCTCGACTTCGGCTTCAGATTCGGATTCAGATTTGGTCAAATGATCGATTGATTGATTAATTTTTTAGACCAAATTTATTTGTTAATATTAAGATTAACGTAAGATTGTTT
Organism: Nicotiana tomentosiformis; assembly: GCF_000390325.3. Classification (NCBI taxonomy): domain Eukaryota; kingdom Viridiplantae; phylum Streptophyta; class Magnoliopsida; order Solanales; family Solanaceae; genus Nicotiana; species Nicotiana tomentosiformis. Next base: position 19,366,830 of record NC_090822.1, read on the forward strand.
TAATCCAAATTAGCCGTTCTTTTTCTCCGCGTTTTGATTTCCCTGTTTTTTGCGTAAATATCCATTTGCGTAAAGGTCGTTTTACGTGAACAACCATAACAGACATTCTGAAGAGTTGCATCTCTTTGTTTAAACTCAACATGTTGGCTATAAATAGCAGATTATTCCATCAGTTTTTCCTTACGAAAAATTCTGATTTCTCCTTAATTCTTCTTTCTGCGTTGTTTTAACATAAAAGAAAGCAATAAGTGTGATTTACTACTGTTCTTTGCGTTCGTTGTCACTGAGGTTTGAAGTACCGCCACACCAGTGAGGTTATCCGTTTTATCCTGGGAGGAAAATAATCCTAAACCTCCAATACTTGAAGGAGATTAAGTTTCTTAAGAAAACACTGTGAATTTAGTGGGTTCGGATTCATTTTGTTCTTCTGCATTTCTGATTTTACATTGTTTTAATTATTTTAATATATTTTCGAATACATTAATACTAACAAGGATTAGGTTCAAGAATGCAAGATAAAAGTAGGACTAGGAAAGGGGTTGGTGGTGGCTTAATTAAGGACCACTCTTCTCTCGATAGGCAGACATACTGACATTGTAACTAATTACGTACCTTAGGTACTATTTCACGGTGATGTAAATTCCTTATATTTCACGAGTTTCCTCAAATTAACTTTTTCCGTTTTTACTAATATGACGTCTTTCTCCTACTTCACTGACAACAACAATAATTAAAATAACAGATTCAATGTATTTCTTTACAAGTAGGGTGTGTACGCATCGTTATTCCTGCCCTGTAAAGGTAGATGTGTTGTTTCGGCAGAGTCTAATATGGAAATTTAATGGTATTGTTGGTCAGTGGCGGACTTAGGATTTTTATCAAGCGGGTTCAAAATACGAAAAAGTAAATATATAAAGAGGTCAACAAAAAAATATATTAATAAAATATATTATTACAACTGTCCTCTACGAGTTTTCATTTCCTGAAACGTATTCATAATAGTCTCATCAGAAATGGTGTTAAAAAATTTTCTTTCTACATAAGGTACCAAACAACCGCTCATGAATTCGTCATTCATTCAGTTTCGCAATTCACTCTTGATCAACTTCATCGTCGAAAAAGTTCTTTCAACGGTAGCAGTGGCAACAGGTAGAAGCAAAGCAAATTTCACAAGGCGAAACACAAATGGATAATTCAAATGCTTCTTTGTCTTAACTAGTGTTTCAGAAAGATCAAGAAGTCCTCGTAGATTTGAGAACCTTTCATCAACATCACGAACATCAACAATATAAGTTTCAAGCTGATTCTTGAGTGTAATCGTTATATTCTCATCAAAATCATCAGGATATAATTCAGCCATCCTCAATATCTTGTTTATGTCAAAACTGAAAAATGAGTCAACTGAATTTAAGCAAGCTACTCCAATAAGCAAGTTCGTTGTCACCTCATTAAAACGAGCATTGAGTTCTTGAACTTGCCAATCAATAATCTTAAAAAATATATCAACACGATAGTGATGCAAAATAGTATAATCAGCAACTTTACGTCGAGATCTTCCAGAGTTAACATAGAGGTCATCAAAGTTTGGTATCAAAATATTATACTTGACACAAAATGCAGATACCTTATCAATAAGTGAATCACATTCTTCTTCTCTTAGCTTTTGCAACCGTCTCTTTGCCACTTCAACAAGTAGAATAGTATTTGCAATATCTTGCTCCTTTTTTGTAAAGATGTATTAAGCTCATTTGTGATCCCCAAAACAACCCTCATTAGGTGCAACATGAAAGCAACCTCAAATGTTTGACAAGTGCTAAGATATCCCTTTGCCTTAGCTCTTTCTTCTAAAGTCCGGGCATCAACAACGATAGTATCAAGAACATCAATAATTGAGCCAAATATAGAAATAAAGTTCTTAAAATATTTGTAGTGCGAACCCCAACGAGTATCTGCAGCTCTAGCAAGACCAAGTTCTTGATTCAAACCCCTACCAGTTTCAAGTTCACCCATGTCTAATGCCTCTTGAACTTTTTCTGCTTGAGATTCTCGAAGATCATCCATACGTTTAAAAGAACCTCCCACTATATTCAATACATTAGAAACCAAAAATACAAGTTCTCCCACTTCAAGATACTTTTTGGATACCGCAACAAGAGTCAATTGAAGTTGGTGTGCAAAACAATGAATGGAATAAGCAGATTTACTTTCTTATTGAATCAAAGTTTTGAGGCCACGCAAATCCCCTTGCATGTTGCTTGCTCCATCATAGCATTGTCCACGCACATAAGATAAACTCAAAGAATGTTGAGCAAGGTAATCAACAATTGCTTTCTTTAAACACAAAGCAGTAGTATTACGAACATGAACGATCCCAATAAAATGCTCTACCACAGATCCGCATCTATTAACATATCGCATGACAATAGCTAATTGCTCTTTGCGTGATACATCACATAATTCATCAACTAGCAATGCAAAAAAGTTTCCATTTAGATCGTCCATAATTGCTTTAACTGTTTCAATTTTACATGCAATGATAATGTCTTTCTGAATTTTATGAGAAGTCAACTGATCATTCTTTGGAGCCTTTTTCAACACAAGATCACGGATTTTATCGCACCTCTCTGCATACCATGAAAGAATCTCAAGAAAGTTACCCTTGTTTAATGATGATTCATCTTCACGATGTCCACAGAATGCCAATCCTTGATTCAATAGGAGTCTCACCACCTCAATTGAAGCCTTCAAGCGAATTTTGTATTCGAGCTTGGTTTGAGTGGATTGCCTATCAAATGAAGTTTGAATTGACTGTTTTTGTTTTAATAGATCTTCATATTTCCTTTTTGCCTGATTATGAATACTGCTCGACTCATGCATATCTAATCTGTTCTTTTTGTGCCAGCTCTTAAATCCTAAACTTGAAAATACATCACCTCCACCTTGATGAATGCTTTCATCTTGAAATAAATAACAATACAAACAGTACGCTGCATCTTCAATCACACTATACTCCAACCAATTATGATATCCTTTAAACCATTTAGGATTGAAACGACGCTTTAAGCCCGAAAAATCTCTTTGAGGAAACTTATGATATCGGGGTTGGCAAGGACCTCTTCGGAGGTATTCTCTTCTAATCTCATCATGCTCATTTTGATGATAGTCTCTAATGGGTAATCTCTCCTTTGGATCAGTCTTTAAAGAATCGAGATCTATTCCGTGTCTTTGATTTTTAGAGGATTGAGGTTGTTCTACTAATTGGTTCAAATTTTCTTCCACGGGAGTAACAATGAAAGAGGATGAACTTGATTGCGGCAACTTGGAAGATACCGGAGGATAAAATCTCTTCATTGTAGCATAAACTGGATTACCAAATTAGAATTCGAATTAGAAGAATAATTTAATTAAACTTAAATTTAAACTAACATTTATTCATTCTTCACCAATAATTTAATTTTCTTTTATTTTACATATCATTATATTATAAAACAATTAGATGAGATTTTAATCATCATTAAATAGCTTTGGACCACAACTTTGAAAGTTCAAAATGTCTTTACAAGAGTTATTGTTTTCATCATAATTTTTCTTGAACCAACAAAGAGAACAAATAGAAAATTCAGCAATGTAAATTCTAGTGATGGGCAAGTATTTTAAAGTAGATTATTTATATCATGGAATAATTGAGTTAATTGAAAGAAATACCTATATAATACAATTAGCTAAACACATATACATAATACACGCATATACTTAGAAAATAAAATTAATCTGAATCCAATGTGTTATAGTCAATTAGTCATCCCTAATCACTTAATGATAATTGATAAGATAGACCTAATTTATATGTACAAGAAAAAAAAAATTAGAAATAAGAGAAACCTGATGGTGATAGTTGATGGTGAGAGAGTGAGAGGCTAATGGCAGGAGACCCTTGAAATTGAACTAAAAAATTCGGTAGAGAGAGAGGGAGAAAGGGGAGGGAGAGAGAAAGAGAACATTTGCATTTTTATGAAATATGCAGAGAAATAGAGAAGGGTTTCGAAATTGGGCATGTTAGTTTGGGAATGGGAAGGGTTTCGAAATTGGGCCTGTTAGTTTGGGAATGGGTTGGGTCACATCGTATTTAAATAGAAAATACGTATTAAAACAAAATAATTTTGACTGGTTTCGAACTCAAGACCTTGGGAAAATTTGAATCCACTTTGCCATCAGGCTATTCATCATCAATTTTTTAAGCGGGGTCAAAATAATTTTTATACATAAAACATTCTTAGAAATATAAAATATACTTATATATACAGTGTTATTTTTCGACGAAGCGGGTTCATTTGAACCCTCTTAACCCTACGTGGGTCCGCCCCTGTTGTTGGTACAACCATAAAGTACCGTAATATATTCTCTTGTAATAGATTTGGCGCAAAGAATTTACTTATTAAAATCATCGGCATTCCCACTCTACTCATTCTATTGATATTTATTCCTAGCGGCCTTGTGAATTTGTACCAAGGTGTGTAGTGATTTGAAACCAAAAAATAAATCTGTGATCAATTCATTAAACCCGAAATGAAAATATCAAGAATTGCTTCTCTTCTTAATGAGAGTTTGAGTAGTAATAACACAATCTTAAAAATCGATCTGTTTGGCTCATTTCAGAAGTCATTTCACACAAAAAAAATATGTCAAAATCATATATAAAAATTTAATTACTTCCGTGGGTTAGTAATATTTTTTCCCCCTTATAATTACTTAATTTCTGGTAAATAAATATAACCTTCCATTACTTTCCCTTCTTTCAATTAGAACAAAATAAGAATCCGCATCCGCCCCGTATGCACAAAAGTCAAAAACACACCGCTACTACTACTAATACTGTTAAGCATATTAGAATTTGAGACTTATGAATTTTAAATTTTTTAAATTACTGTATTTTAAATTAATAATTTATATGTATTTAATAAATCTTTTAAGACAAATATAAATTTTGGACCAAAATTATTAGGTTAAGCCGAAACCATAGTTTCTACTCTCCCTCGGCCCTTCACTACGCTTAAGAGGAAAGAAGATAAAATTATTCATAACGTTACTTAAAATCAAAAGTACAACACCGAAATTGCATACCTTTCTACCACCATAATTGCATACAATCAAAGATCACGACAACTAGTTTAAGAAATTAAACTAGCTAGCACGTACATCTTTGAACAATCATAGTGCTTATTTCAAATTAAGTGACTTTTACATACATAATTAAGGGATAATATTCTCAATTAGCAAGGCCTGGTACAGAAACAACGGCGGCGGAATCCACGGCAGTCGCCACCGGAAAATCCTTCGGTCAGACAAACGGTGGCACAGTTGCTATCTCTTGAGCATGGTCCCTTGAAACGGTGGCTCTGGGACTCACAAGTTCTTGCCTCTGCAATTGTCATTGGTCCCATCTCTGTAAAATTTCCTCAACCTAATTAGTCATTAATTTCATATGAAAAGGGTAGATCCAAAATTTTAATTTAATGGATGCAAACTACAACTATTCTCATAAAACATAAATATATACTCCCTCCGTCTCAAGTTTGGTGAAACTAATTAAATACAAATCAGAAAAATTTGTGTGGTTAGAAATCATTTCATTAAGATTAGTTTTTTTTAAGTAGTTATATATATCTTTTTAAATAAGATGAAAAAAGAAAGAATAGGTTACTTTATATTTGAAAAATGTGCTCCATCTTAGAAAACACAGCAATATTATGCAGGGACGAATGTAAAAAGTTTAATTTATCATGCAATATTATAGGCTCAGATTTTATTTAAGTGTTGAAAGATTCATTAGATAAGTATAAATAACTTATTTTAAACCTAATAAATCGAATGAGTTAGTGACAGAATCCTCAACATGAAAATATAATGCTCAAATCTTGAAATATATCCCCCTATGGTATTTATGGTACGATAACATTGACAATTTTGATAAGTAACCGCTAGTGGTGATGAGATAGTTGAGATCTGAACTCTCATATAAAGGTTTTGGATTTAGGCGAGATAAATAAATAATTTTTGATAGGAAATGCTTAATGAGCTTAGAAAAGTAGCCTAAGTGGTTTTGAAATGCTTAAAACTAAAAGAAACACCCACCCAATTCAAATAAGAAAAAGTTAAAAAAATTAAAGGAGACGATGACTAGTGAAAATCGAAAACTCACAAAGACTTTGAACACCCTTGATTACTAGCTAACTATGCTTTTAGGTTGTGTCAAGGTATACAAAACAAATTTTATCTTATATGCAAAGTATAATTTTTCGACAAAGAGGGTTCAGATAAATCCCTTCCGCCCCCCTAAATCCGTCCCTGCCATCAACATACACACACAATTTTCATAGGGAAGAAGAAGACAAACCGGTAGCCATGACAAGCAATGCTATAAGTAACACAGTTGCAAAGAAGCGCATGGAGTTTGCCATTTCCACAGACAGATCTTTGAAAGAGAGAAGAAGAAATATTTTAGTATGTAAGAGCTAATGCTCTATCTTGGCTATGGTATGGGGTTTTATAAGGGGTTATTACTGCAAGGATGACACATTGCTTTTTGACCGTTTGAAATAAATTACACTACTTAGTACAATAAAAAAGTAGTACTACTTTTTCTCTCACTCTCTTCTGATTGTTTGTACCAAACGAATAAACACTCTTTCTCTTTCTTTAATGTAACAAATTCTTTGAGTTTCAATTTATGTGGTATAATTTGAATTTCAAGAGTCAATTTTATTTAATTTTAATTATGAATTTAGATAGTAGTAAGCAACATTTTAAAATATTTAAACGACATATAGAAAAATTATTGTAAAAAAAAATTCGTTTGACTCTCGAAATTTCAATACTAGCATATCATTAATTGGGACGGAGGAAGTAATAAACCTCTTTTCATTTTCTTTAAACACTAATCTTATCGCTTGATGAGGTTATATTACGTAAAGTAAGAAACCGTTTAGTTAAAAGATATGGAAATGATAATTAATAACTACCGTGCAAAAAGATAGTTTAGATTTTCAAGTTTCAAACAAAACTTAAAGAATTAAATGTCGCTGAATTGAGTGTCTACGTGAACGGTGAGAATGAGAAGGCTGTTGGAAAATTGTGTACAAGGTTGGTAATTCAATACTTGCTTTTCTATGTTGTCTCTCCTAACTAATTTTCGTTCTCAATTTATGTTACAGTTTTTGACCAAATATTAAATTGAATATTTTAAAATTTTTAATCTAAACTAAATTACGCAAAAAAAAGGTTTTAAAATTAATTATTTTAAATAATAAAGTATAATATTTTTTAGAATAAACTAAAAAAAGATATGGCATAGCAAAAAAAAGGTTTTAAAATTAATTATTTTTAAATAATAAAGTATAATATTCTTTTAGAATAAACTAAAAATAGATATGGCATATAAATTAAGCTAGAGATGAGTACAAGGAAGTGGACAACATGATTTTCATTTAGGAGATCACTATGTCTCCTTTTAGCTTTAATTGTCACATATAGTATGAAGATATATATTTTTAAAATGAAAGAATGTATATGCACAAATCTAGAACACTAGGTGTCATTACACCACAAATTTAACTTTTACACATTAATAATATAATTTTTTTTATATCTTATTCCGTCTAGCTTCATCCCTTTTTTGCTTTTTGCTTTTTCTTGTTTTTTTTTTTTTTTCTGAATTCACTTTTAACTTTTAGCATGCGTGTTAAAATATTCTGTCCGTGTAACTTACGTATACACTGTGTTCTCACACAATACGCAAACCGATAATCCAATCTACTCCCTCCATTTATTTTTATTTACCAGTTATACTTAAAATACATTTTTATTTTTACTTGTCTATTTTAACAAATCAAGAGAAAGATAAATTTTATTTTCTTATTTTATCCTTATCATTAATTACTCATTTCTAAATTTTCCAAAACCTTTTGAAATACTATCATTATTAGGGGTTATATGGTAAAATAAATACTATAATTATTATTTCTTAAGGGGCGTGAAAAGTCCAAAGTAAACAATTAAAAGTGAACGGAGGGAGAAGTAATCTGGACTACCGTAAGAGAGATCTATTATGGTGGAATGGACTACTTTCGAATTCCGAATTACACTTTCAGGGGCGGATACACGTATAACGAAGCAGTGTCTTGCGATACTGCTTTGTCGGAAAATTTTACAAGATATATATAATAATACTATATAAAAATAATAAGAAAAAGAAAATGATACCATTTGACCTATATTGTTGTTTGGCATGTTGGTTAAGTTGCTAATTTTGCTCTAAGAGGTAGAGAATAGAACCTACATCCTTTATTTTGGCAAATATTTGAAAGAGTTTTTATTGTTAAAAATTGTAGATAGCTAAGAATTGAACTCAAGGCCTTCTTTTAACTTAAGGCTTAATAAAATTAATGGACTAAAGTTATTTCTTATTAGGTAATATGACAATTAATAGGTATTATTTATTTTTCTCTCTTCTATAAATATTGACACCGTACAAATTTTTTTACGTAAGTCCCCGAACATTTCTATCAATCAGCGAAAGTCCTACTCCCTTTAGCCTAATTTATGTGTTATATTTTTCTTTTTTGTCTCTTTCAAGAAAATTATCACATTTTCTTATTTAAAAATAATTTAATTTTTCAGTTTTCCCTTAATGGAGGTGATTTATAACTATACCAATATCTATGAATTATTCTATACCACAAGATTCAAAAAAAAAAAATTCTTAAACTTTGTATAAATAACCACAAGATTCGAAATTTCTGTACAAAATCAAATACCATCACATGAATTAAAACGGAAGAGTAGATAATAGACACCTACTTACTAAGATGTTGTTGCTAAACACTAGTTTGAATTTGAACTCGTGATATGTTAAATTAGTGAAAAAGAAAAAGGAGAAGATCAAAGTTGATCGTTACAGTACCCATACTGCTTAAGTTTTCGTAGCTTAAACACTTTGTCAGACTTTGGGAACATGTGATGTTGAACTAATCTTTTGTGTTTCTATTAGGTGTCCTACGTTTACATTGGCCCTTCAAATTCACACTAAAAATTTATATTAAAGCTAAAGGGTTTTCTAACAAATATGACTTTATAACTCAGATTGAACATAAAATTACTGATTTAGCAGGCGTTTGGACATAAAAATTATACTTTTTTAAAAAAGTAGTATTTAGAGTTAAGTTGAATAATAATATTTAAAATTTAAAATTATGTTTGAATATGTATTTCACTTGAAAAAATATTATAATTTGTGAGTAAGAAAAAATCTCCAAAAACTTATAAATTTTTATGAACAAATATATTTATATATATATAGAGAGAGAGACGGGTCCTAAGAATAAAAACCACCTCCGTAATAATTGTTGGTGTGATGTTGAATTGGTAAAAAGAAAAAGCAGAAGATGAAAGTTGAACATAAGGCAGTACAAAATTATCTGTCATATACATGAGCCATGACCAATAATTGAATTACTATCCGACACATCTGATGACTGTCCTTATCTTTAACCAATATTATGATAGCCAGTACCAATTAATGTCGGCAGCTGAATTTATACGATTCTCAAGATTTGAATTTGAAATTTTGGCAGAACAAGTAATGCTAATTGCTCAAAGGATTGCCACTAGTTAACATCTAATTGTGCAGAGTTATGGTTAGTTAACTGTATACAAATCTGTGTGAGAGTGTTTAGATTGAGTTAAAAGTAATTTTTGACTTATTCTCATGTTTGGCACTCTAACGATGTATCAAAAATAACATCTTTATCTTTTTAAAATATAGGTAAAGTATACATTCATGACCTTTCAGATCTCACGGATTGGATTACACTGAATTTGTTATTATTGTTGTTATTGTTGTTGTTTTAATGTTTGACAAATTTAAAAAATATTTTTAAATCAAGTGCTATTAAGTTAAATGGACTCTTGTGAAGTGAAAACAACGACGACAACAACAACAAACCAAGTAGTTTTCCACAAGTGCGGTCTGAGATGGTAAAATATACGCAGCCTTACCCCTACCCCTGAAAGGCCAGAGAAGCTGTTTCCGATAGACCATCGGCTGAAAATGAAAAGGTAATTGCAACAAGTAGGAATAGTAACAAGATAAAATAAGATCGAATTCAAGAATGCAGTGAAACTCTAGGTAGTAATAGCAATCTATGAATAAAAAGATATCATACTAACACGAATACTAGCGAACTAAGTAAGACAAAGAGAAATGCTTGACTACCTACAAACTTCCTACCCTAATCTTTGACCTCCACACCCTCCTGTCTAAGGCCATGTCCTCAGTCAGCTCCAGTTGCGCCATGTCCCGCCTAATAACCTCTCCCCAAGACTTCTTAGGCCTACCTCTACCCCTCCTACTACCCATTGAGGCTAACCCCTCGCACCTTCTAACTAGGGTTTCTATACTTCTGCTCTTAACATGCCTGAACCATCTCAACCTCGCCTCCCGCATCGTATCCTCCATAGGGGCCACTCCTACCTTTTCCCGAATAACTTCAATCCTAATCTTATCCAATCGAGTATGCCCACACATCCACCTTAACATCCTCATCTCATCTGTTTTTAGCTTTTAGGTATGAGAGCTCTTGACTGGCCAACACTTTGCTCCATACAACATAGTCGGTCTAACTACAACCTTGTAGAACTTACCTTTACGTCTCAGCGGTATATTCTTATCACATAAGATACCGGAAGTGAGCTTTCACTTCATCCATCCTGCTCCGATACGATGTGTGACATCTTCATCAATCTCCCTGTTACATTGTATTATAGATCCAAGATACTTGAAACTACCTCTCTTGGGGATGACTTGCGTATCAAGCCTCACCTCCATATTCTCTTCCTGGATAACGTTGCTGAACTTGCACTCCAAGTATTCCGTATTGGTCCTGCTCAACTTGAAACCCTTAGACTCTAGTGTCTGCCTCCAAACCTCCAGCCTCTCGTTAGCACTACCCTGCGTCTCGTCAATTAAGATTATGTCATCAGCAAATAACGTACATTATGGCACCTCACCTTGAATGTGTTTTGTCAATGTACCCATCGCCAAATAAAATAAAAATGGACTAAGAATTGATCCCCTGGTGTAATCCCATCATAATAGGAAAGTGTTCCGGGTCTCCTCCCGCTATCCTAAACCGAGTCTTAGCTTCATCATACATGTCCTTAATCACTCTAATGTAGGCTACTCGGACCACCCCTTTAGCCTCCAAGCATCGCTAGAGCACCTCTCTCTAGACTTTGTCATATGCTTTCTCTAGGTCAATAAACACCATATGAAAATCTTTCTCCATCTCCCTATACCGCTCCACCAATCTCCTCACAAGGTGAATGGCTTCCATAGTCTAATGCCCCGGCATGAAACTGAAAAAGTTCTTAGAAATGGACACATTGGTCCTCACCCTCACTTCAACCACCCTCTTCCAAACGTTCATAGTATGGCTATGTAGCTTAACCCCCTATAATTATTGCAACTTTGGATATCACCCTTGTTTTTATATAGCGGAATCATCGTACTTCACCTCCATTCATCCTAAAAATGACGTTTAACAATCTAGTGAGCCATTCCAAACCTGCCCTACCCGCATTCTTCCAAAATTCCACAGGGATTTCATCTGGTCCGGTAGCTCTACCCTTGTGTATCTTACGCATAGCCTCCTCGACCTCCTCTACTCTTATGTGCCTACAATACCTGAAATCTCGCCACATCTCGGAGTTCTCCAAGTCGCCCAGCACAATGTCCCTATCACCCTCTTCCTTCAGAAGTTTATGGAAATATATCTGCCTTCTTCGTCTAATCTGAGCCTCTTCCATCAAAACTCTACCGTCCTCATCTTTGATACACTTAACTTAATCCAGATCACTGTCCTTCCTCTCTCTCACGATCCCCGTATTTGGCCCCAAGCTCTTCATACAAACGCCCAAACGTCGCAGTCTTAGCCACAGTAACTGCTAAATTCGCCTCCTTCTTAGCCCTCATATACCCCTCCTTGTTTATCCTCTTCACCTCTTCGTCCATGCTCTTTATAAGCTTCAAGTACGCCGTTTTCTTGGCTTCCACTTTCTCTTGTTCCTCCTCACTGCACCACCAATCACCTTTGTTGCCAGAGAAACCCTTCGAGACCCCTTACACTTCTCTCGCAGCAACTCTAATACACTCCGCTATTTTGGTCCACATACAACTCGCGTCCCCACTGCTCCTCCAGGCTCCCATAGCCAACAACCTTTCCACCAACTCCTGCGCTTTGTCATTAGTCAAAACATCCCACCTAATCTTGGGTTGACCATACACAACCCTCTTCTTCCCTTCCTCACGATCTCTAAGTCCATCACCAATAACCTATGCCGAGTCATGGGATTCTCGTTGGTATAACCTTGCAATACATACACAGACTCCTATCGCACTTCCAAAGTAGTAGATAATCAATTTGAGTCTTGGCCAACAAACTCTAAAATGTGACAAAGTGCCCTTCCCTCTTTGAAAAATACGAGTTAGCAATCACCAATCATAGGCTTTAGCATTGTCCAACAACGAACTACCTCCTCCGTTCCTAACTCCAAAGCCAAAGCCGCCATGCACACCGTCAAAACCCCCAGAGGTCGCCCCAATGTGACCATTGAAGTCACCTCCTATGAATAACTTCTCGGTGTGCGAAATGGCATGGACCAACCCTTCAAGTACTTCCCAGGAACGCCTCTTAATCTCCTCATCTAAACCCATTTAAGGCGTGTAAGCACTAATCACGTTTAAAGTAGACCCTCCCATAACCAACTTAATAGCCATCAACATGTCAGTCACCCTCCTAACTTCTATCACTAGCTCCCTAAGATCCCTATCAACTAAGATATCTATCCCATTCTTACCCCTCTCGCGTCCTAAGTACCACAATTTAAACCCATTAGCATCTCGAGCCTTCGAACCCACCTATCTAGTCTCCTGAATACAAGCTATATTGATCTTCCTCTTCAGGAGGATCTTCGCTAGCTCTATAGATTTTCCCATCAAAGTACCTATGTTCCAGGACCCCACTCTCATCTTAGAGACTCCCTTGCCACCTTTACCCCTTGCCCCTACCCCACTCGAGGACATGACCTTATTCCACCATCACTCACCGCAACCACTATAATCTAAGAAAAATTACGCTAGAACTGTCACTACAACAGACAAAGGATTAAATTAAAGGAGGTAGGTCTAATACTTATAGCTCTAACCACTAGAAATGCATACAGATAAGACAAATAGACAAGCAAGAATTAAACTAGTGATAACAATAGATAAATAAAAAAGGCCAACCGAACAAGTACTAAGAATCCAAATTACAGACTAGAAATCCCTAAAGAGTTACAAAATGCACTAATTAATTGTAGGCAATATAAAATTAGACTTAAACTATAGCAAACTAATTGGATACCAACAAGGGAGACATAGATATTGATCGAAGTACAGGAGGTACCAACTCCCGATTAATGCGAAACCTGGGTGAATCGTCATAAATGACAAGGTCGCGCTGCCGTAGTAACCTTAGTTGATTTCCCGTTGCCTCCAACCGATTTTGACGTCCGCCGCACGCTCTGATCTAATAGTGAATACCTGCAAAAATATAAGGGGGAACCAAAGGGGGAAAAGGGGAGGAAGAAAAGAGGTATGCGATACCGCAACCTCAAATCCGGGCCAATTTTCGGTGGGTCTCCGATAGAAACTCCGGCGGTACAAATGCTCGCAAGAAAAAGAGGGAAAAGAAGCGACAGAGAAAAGGGGAGGGAGAATTGGGGAGAAAGAAAGGGGGACAGACCACAAGAAACATAGTGGAAAGAGATGGGGGAGAGAAATCGGGGAGAGAGAGAGTAGTGGGGGGAGACTAGGAGAACCAAAGGAGCGAGAGAGAGAGAGAGAATGATCGGGAGAGGAGAGGACTTACCTGGGTGTTCTGGTGGTACAGTCACCGGCGGGCAGGGAGTTCGTGAGAGAGAGAGATGTTACAGAGAAAAAATCGGGAGGAGAGAGAAAGTTCGCTCGAAGAACTGATAGTTTAGAGAGAAAGCTCGCTCGAAAAATATCACAAAAATTGGGGTGAGTAGAGTAATAATTACTCGTATCAAAATATTTTTTCCATACTGTAATTAAATTTTAAAATGTATTACAAAATATTTTAAAATATATTACAAAAATTGGCGTGCAACCATATTTACTTTTCTTGCTACATTTTCCCTTTATTCTCTTCTTAATTAAAGGGTAAAAAAAAATACTCCAATAGACTAATATGTTTCTATAGAGCAAGTAATTGGTATTCATAGTATTATATCCGGAAGAGAAACCATTCTAGTTATTCTTATTCTTATTTTTTTAAAATTTCCAAAGTCTAGCTATTTTGTAACTAATTAATATGGTCATCATATATGAATATTATGTCAATAGAAAATGTTATTTTTCAGATTAAATCAATAAAACGCCAGATAGGAGAACAATGAGAATAAGTTAAACCTAACAAGTAAAACAATGAGCCAAGAATTAATAACTCTATTACTTTCTGGCAAATAAATATAGCCTTCCTTTACTTTCCTTCTCGTTATTTTTTTATTTTTATTTTTATTTTGTAATGATTTTGTTAGCTGAGTTCGAATAAAAATAAATATTTGCGAGTTTTGTAAACTTCAGGAGCATGCTTCACCCCAACTTTAAACGAAGGGTAAGAATAAACTATTATTTTTTACGTTTAATTTATGTGAACCTATTTGATTGGATACGAAGATTAGAAAAAAATTAAAAAATTTTAAAATTTGTGGTTCTAAATAAATCATGACATTTTTGTGACTGTAATTCTTTTGAAACTTTTGAAATAATTGTATGACTATTAAAGTTTTTCATTAAGACTAAAATTAAAATTTTATGCTAAATTATTTTCACATTTAGAAAGTAGTTATAAAGAAAATATATTCACACAAACTAAAAGTTTAGGGAATAGTAACGTGTTTGACCAAAATTCCAAAACCGTTTATTTTGAAATTTTAAAAAGTAGCAATTTTTATTTGACAAATCAATTTTAAAAATACTTTTACTAATATTAGAGCAATAATTTATGCTTCAATAAAATTTCAAAAAGAGCTTCTAAAAAACTTTACTTTTTAAATCTTATGGTAAATAGTTTATGCTATTATTCTTAATAAAATAATTACTTTTGACTTCTCGTATTAGATTAATTAGTGTTTGATGGGAGTATTTCAGAAGATGTTCTTTTATCCCACATTGAAAAAAGAAAGAAAGAAAGAAGTGTTTAAAAGTACTTCAACGTCTTATATAGCTTGAATATTTTAAAGGATATTTTTGGAGGGAAATTGAAATTTGACTTAAATATTAATAGTCAAGATTGGGCAATTGGGCTTTGAACCAATTAAGGTAAAAATTATATGGGGCGCCCTATTTGGCCGCCCCATTTAACTTATACCCACTTTTTAAAAACGTTTTAATTTGTATCCACTTTTTAAACAACTTTAGGCCTCTTTCTCCTCATCTTTCTCCTCCTTCGTTTTTTTCTTCTCCTCCTCCTTCTTCTTCGGGTGACAATAATTTTATATGATGGTTGTGAACATATTTTAATGTAGTTTATGATGTTTTACAATGGTGAGCTGTTATGACGCTTTATTTTTTGTTATTGCTTAGGATTTCTTCTTCTTCTTTTTCTTAATTGCAAAATAGGTTCATTAGATTTATTGTTGTTTTGACAAATTGATGATTGAGGTTTGTTCCTGATAATATTTGGAGGCTATGTTTCAAATTTGAGCTCATTTAGAGTAAACTTAGGTATTAAATCGTATATTGGATTATTATAATTCGAAGAACAAATTTCTGTTTCTGGGCAATTTGCACTTCATGCCTATTTGGCTTTAAGTGCATAAAAACGTTGGTTGCATTTCAGACCTTTTGGCCTTAAGTGGATCTGAAGTGCAATTTTTCACTTCACACTTATTGGCCTTAAGTGTAGCAAAACGTTTGTTGCACTTGAGACCTTTTGGTCTTAAGTGCATTGAAGTGCAATTTTTCATTTCACACTTATTGTCCTTAAGTGTAGCAAAACATTTGTTGCACTTCAAAACTTTTTGCCTTAAGTACATCTGAAGTGTACTTTTTCACTTTAGACTTATTGGCCTTAACTGTAGCAAAACGTTTGTTGCACTTCAGACCTTTTGGCATTAAGTGCATCTGAAGTGCAATTTTTCACCTCAGACTTGCCTTAAGTGTAGCAAAACGTTTGTTGCATTTCAGACCTTTTAGCCTTAAGTGCATCTAAAGTGCAATTTTTCACTTCAGACTTATTAGTCGTAAGTGCATGAAACCATTAGTTACACTTCATACATATTTAGCCTTAAGTGCATTTGAAGTGCAATTTTTTTACTTCAGACTAATTTTTTTTAACTTCAGACCTGATAAATCTGAAGTTGATCGTAAAGTGAGTACGCTTACAAATATTTTTGCAAAATGGGTATAAGTTCAATTGTGATCCCAAAACCGGGTATAGATGCAAAAGCCCCCAAATAAGTAGCGAGGAATTAGTAGTTTAGTCACCTATTATTTTATTAATAATTAATTAAAAGCATTTTTTAATTAAATTTCAGAAAATGCTTTTTAACTGTTTTATTTTTAAATTCAAAAAGAGTGACTATTGGTTCTAAAATGTGCATGTTATGAATATCCATATCATTTCCAAAACGAAATACATTTGAAAACTTCATCTCTTTTTTTCTACTTATTTTCTACAACTCTCATATATTCTATTTTTGTAGAAAATTTGAGTTAATAGTTAAAACTGGAATTTCAGAAGCTTTGTAAAATTTTAGAAGAATTCTGCTATTACCCATGCACCAACAAAGTGGGAACTTAAATTTCTTAAGAATAGTGATTAAACTATCGAAGCTAGATTATTTCTATCCCATTATTTTTCTAACATTCCATAACTTTAGAATCTTTTCTTCTTTTAATTAGACCAAAAATCAGAATTTACGTCTGCCCCCATACACAACAGTCAACACCACTACACACAAGAAATAATAGGAAAGAAGATATTTTATCGATAACGTAGCAGAAAACCAAAAATAAATCACAGAAATCACAAACCGAAATACACCTACCACCATAATTGCATACGATCAAAGATCACGACTAGTTTAATTAGTAACAAAACTATCACGTTAATCTTTGAACAATCATAGTGCTTATTCAAGAGCTTTCTCAAATTAAAGTTTATATATATATAAAATATATATAACATATAGTAATATTCTTAGCATGGCCTAGTACAGAAACAACGGCGGCGGAGTCCACGGCAGTCGCCACCGGAAAATCCTTCCGTTTCACAGACGGCGGCACAGTTCTTCTCCCTAACACATAGTCCCCTAAAACGCTGGCTCTGAGACTCGCAATGTCTTGCCTCTGCAATTGTCATTGGTCCCATCTCTGTACGTATATACACTTTAACATTAGTAATTAAGTCCATACATGCACGTTTGATAAAACGTAGATCCCAATTTTACCGTTAATTTCAAAGGATACTTTTGGTATGTTATACACACTTTATATTAAAATCTTAGGAATCAAAAAGTTTTTGAACTTTTTTAAACTTGGTGCTTGATCAAAGAGACATAAATTGAAAAATGTGCCCCTACATAATAAGTACATTATGGTACGACATTATTGTGAAGTAACCTTTCATTCTTTATTAGAAGTCTCGGAGCAATGTGAATAAAGATATTTTTGGTAGAAAATGTTTTGTTGGTATAATGGGCTTATCCTAGGCAACTGGTGTGATTTGAACCCTTAAGCTCAACTGTGGAAGGCAGGAAATAAGCTTACTCTCAATCGCAAAATCATGCTAATTATTTTAACCATAGAATAATGTTTTAAAAAAAAAAGTTTGATAAGGAAGAAGAAGACGAACCAGTAGCCATGAAAAGTATTGCTAGAAGTAACACTGTGGCAAAGAAGCGCATGGATTTTGCCATTTTCACGGACAGATCTATTTTTTGACAAATAGAGGCACCTTAGCTCCTATCTTTTGCTGAGCTACTTGGGGTTGGTATGTGGTTTTTATAAATGCTTATCTTCGGTGGCAAAGCCATAAATTTTCGCGTGTTCAAACTTAAAAGAAATAAATATTATACACCTCTTAAATCAAATATTTAATTTATATACCCAATATAATTTTTCGACAAAGGGTGGTCATCGCCCAAGCTTATCTTTAGAGAATGACATATTATTAATTCTTGACCGTTAAACATATATATTTTTTGTTATGAAAATAATTATATTGTGGATGTCCATTTATTACTCTGCAATAGATAATCTTCCTGAAGAAGATTATCCGTTTGGTACTCTATTAAAATTTATCTACAAGGCAACTGATGCAGGTAGGTTGCAAGCAACCCAATAAAATGATTTGCAGCAGCTTCTTATTAAACAGGCAGGTTGCAAGCAACTCATGCAGATAATTTACAAGCAGCTCAAGAAAATCCTCTCAGCTGCTTCCTAAAAAGCCTTGCAGTTGCTTCCTGAAAAGTATCGCAGCTGCTTCCTTTCTTTTATAAATAGAGGAGTTTTCAGTTCATTATGTATATCAGTTTGAAGTTGACTAATATATCAATCTATCACTATACTTGTCTTCAGTTTATTTACTTTACAGTTTTTATTTTATAATACGTTATCAATACGAGACTCTGCCATCTCGAGCAAATACTTTGAAAGTATCAGAGGTACGAAGTTTCTTTTTCTAAATAATCTCAAATATTTCTAAATTTGAATTTGTAGCCCTGGATATATCTGGCAAAAGCTACATGTCCTGGGTGTTTGATGCTGAAATTCATATTGATGCGATGAGTCTGGCAGACACCATCAAGGACAAAAATCAGGCATCAAATCAAGACAGTTCCAAAGCAATGATATTCCTATTCTATCACCTTGATGAGGGCTTGAAAATGAAATATATTACTCTTAAAGATCCAATCATAATGTGGAATAATTGGAAAGACAGATATGTCCATCTGAAGATGATCGTTCTTCCACAGACATGGTATGATTGGACTCATTTAAGGCTACCGAATTTAAATCTATGAGTGAGTATAATTATGCTATGTTTTGGATTATTTCCCAATTAAAATTATGTGGTGCTAATATTACTGATCATGATATGTTGGAAAAAACTTTCACCACTTTTCATGCCTTGAATATGCTCCTGCAGCAGCAATGTCGAGAGATGAGATTCAAAAAGTATTCTGAACTTATCTCACATCTTCTTGTAGCCAAGCAACATAATGTGCTATTAATGAAAACCCATGAAAGTCGACCTACTGGTTCTTATTCATTCCCTGAAGTGAATGAGACGAACCTTCACCAAGCTAAGCGTGAAAGAGGTCGTGGCCCCAGTCATGGTCATGGACGTGGTCGGGGAAGAAACTATAATCATGGTAATAATAATGCACCAAAGAACCCTCCTCATCACCAGCAGTGTAAAAGGAAGGAACAAAAGCATGAAGCGGTGCAAGCAACAAATGCAGAAAATGCATGCTATAGATGTGGATAAAAAGGGCACTGGTCAGGTACCTGTCGTATGCCAAAGCACCTAGTCGAGCTTTAACCAACCTCCCTGAAAAAGACAGAGAAAAATATTGAAGCAGATTTTATTTCTAAAGATAATTTAGATTTCATGCATTTGGATATAGCTGATTACTTTGCACTCCCAAAAGGAGAAACAAGTCATGTGATTGGTGATAAATTTGTAGAAATATAAATATTTTAATTTTTGTTGTTTGCAGTAGATAGTATGGTTAAGTAATTATTGTACATAAATAAAAGTTATGTTTTGATAATGATGTTTACTATAATATATTTTGTTTATGTCATTTTGAAGAATATGGATAATCCTCAAATTATATTTAGATCAAAGACCAATCATGAAGATATTTGTGTAATTGATAGTGGAACAACTCATGCCATATTTAAATATGAGAAATACTTTTCTTATTTTCATAGGAAAAAAGCAAATGTTTCTACAATTTCTGGTAATATAAGTTTGATAGAAGGCTCCGGAAGAGCCACTATATTTCTGTCTAAGGGAACTTATTATAGATAATGCATTGTTCTCCTCCAAATCCTGAATAAACTTGTTGAGTTTTATAGATATCCGCTGAAATATGTATCATGTTGAAACGATAGATGAAATGAATCTGGAATATCTTTGTATTACAAAGAATGTTTGTGGCCAGAAGTGCGTTGTAGAAAAGTTACCAACTTTATCTTCTGCCTTATACTATTAAAAGATTAGTGCAATTGAAACACACTCTATCATATACCAGATGTTTACTGATTCAAATACTTTTGTACTTTGGCATGGCCGTTTGGGCCATCCTGGATCAATAATGATAAGACGAATTACTGAAAATTCGAGTGGGCATCCATTAAAGAACCTAAAGATTCTTACAAATGGTGAATTTTCTTGTGATGCTTGTTATCAAGGCAAAATGATCACTAGACCATCACCAATGAAGGTTGGAATTGAATCCCCTGATTTTTTTAGAGCGTATACATGGGGATATATGTGGACCTATTCACCCACAAAGTAGTTTGTTTAGATATTTTATGGTCCTAATAGATGCATCTTCAAGATGATCTCATGTGTGTCTACTATCATCTAGCAACCTGGCTTTTGAAAAGCTATTAGCCCAAATAATTCGATTAAGGGCACAATTCCCAAATTATCCTATAAAGGTTATTCGCCTTGATAATGTTGGAGAATTCTCATCTCATACTTTTGATGATAATTGTCTATCAGTTAGGATACAAGTTGAACATCATGTAGCTTATGTTCATACTCAAAATGACATTGCATAGTCATTTATTAAACACTTGCAATTGATAGCATGATCACTACTTATGAAAATAAAATTGTCCATTACTGTTTGGGACTATTTTATCTTGCATGCAGCATCACTTATCCGTCTCAAATCGACACATTATAATATATATTCTCTGTCACAATTAGTTTTTGGTCATGAACCAAATATTGCCCATCTACAAAATTTTGGATGTGCTGTATGTGTGCCAGTAGCACCACCACAGCGCAGTAAGATAGGCCCCTAGATAAGGTTAGGAATATATGTTGAGTTTGAATCATCCTCTATTATTCGCTATCTTGAACTATTGATAGGAGATTTATTTACTGCTCGATTTGCAAATTGTCGGTTTGATGAAACTAACTTCGCATAATTTGGGGGAGAGAAAAAGGAAATGAAAAGAGAAATTAGGTGAAAAGTTTCATCATTATCTTATTTTGATCCACGTACCCCTATATGTAATTAGGAGATCCAGAAGATCATCCATTTACAGAATGTAGCAAATCAAATTCCAGACGCATTTACTGATTTGAAAAGGATAACTAAAACATATATTCCTACAGAGAATGTGCATATCTGAATTGATGTCCCACCAGGACCATCTACTAGCATGAGATCCAGTGAACCTAAAACACGCTTGAAGCATGGTAGGCCTTCGGGTTATAAAGATAGAAATTCTTGAAAAATAAAATCGACAAATGATCAAAACGATACTATGAAGGGGTCTCCTGAAGAGACCCAAAATCTGATTAGTTTTGAGATTCCTGAATAAATCAATGAACCCAAGACTCAAGTGAGCGAGAGACTTTTAATAAGTTATACTGGTGATGAAATTAATTTAAATACTTGAAATAGTAATGGATAATATTTTTGCATATAATGTTGTACTTAACATTATGCAAAATAGTGAGGACTTTGAACCCCGATCTGTCGAAGAATGTCGACAAGGATCTGATGGGCCAAAATGGCAAGTGACAATTCAATCAAACTTGAATGCACTTGCTAAAAGAGAGATCTTTGGATCAGTAGTCCAAACACTTGTTGGTATAAAATTAGTTGGTCATCAATGGGTTTTTGTGCGAAAAAGGAATGATAAAAATGAAATTGAAAGATACAAAGCTCGCCTTGTCGCACAAAGATTCTCACAATGACATGGAGTCGATTTGATGAAACATATTCACATGTTATGGATGCCATAACATTTCGATATCTCAACAGTTTAGCACTGCATGAAAAGCTTGAAATACATCTAATGGATGTAGTTACAACATATCTGTACGGTTCACTTGATAATAAAATTTATATGATAATCCCTGAAGAATTTAAAATGCATGAAGCAAATTCAATATCTCAAAAAATGTATTTAATCATATTATAAAGATCTTTGTACGGTTTAAAGCAATCTGGGCGCATGTGGTATAATCGCCTTAGTGATTATTTACTGAAAGAGGGTTACATAAATGACGTTATTTGTTCATGTATTTTTATTAAGAAAATGGCATCAGAATTTGTTATACTTGCTGTTTATGTTGATGACATAAATCTTGTTAGAACTCCAGAAGAGCTCCAAAAGGCAATCGAATATCTTAAGAAAGAATTTGACATGAAAGATCTTGAAAAGATAAAACTTTGTCTTGGTCTGCAAATTGAACATTTAACAGACGAGATCTTTATCCATCAATCTGCCTATACAGAACGGGTCTTAAAATGCTTTTACATGGACAAAGCGCACCCATTGAGTACACCAATAAATGTTCGATCACTTGAAGTGAATAAGGACCCACTTCGACCTCTAGAAGAGGATGAGGAACTCCTTGGTCCTGAAACACCCCATCTCAGTGTAATTGGTGCACTTATGTATCTTGCTAATACTACAAGGCCTGACATAGTATTTTCTGTTAATTTACTAGCAAGATGTAGCTTTTCTCCTATATGGAGACATTGGAATGTGATTAAGCATATTTTTCGATATTTAAAGCGAACTCTTGATATTGGTTTGTTTTATGCTCACAAAGGTAGTACAGATCTTGTTGGTTATGATGAAGGTTATTTATCTGATTCTCATAAAACTCGATCTCAAACCGGGTACGTGTTTGCATGTAGAGGTACTATCATATCATGGTGCTCCACAAAGCAATCTATTATTGCTACTTATTCAAATCATGCTGAGATAATAGCTATTCATGAAGTAAGTAGTGAATGCGTATGGTTGATCGGTGATTATTTTATTCAAAATAAATGTGATATAAGATCCACAATTTTATACAAAGACAATATTGCATGCATAGCCCAATTAAAGAGAATGTTTATAAAGGGAGATAGAATGAATCACATTTCACCAAAATTATTCTACACACATGATCTTCAAAAAAATAGTGATATCGATGTGCAACAAATCCGTTCAAGTGACAATCCAGCAGATTTGTTCACCAAGTCTTTGCCAACTTCAACTTTTGAGAAGATGGTATATAAGATTGGAATGCGGAGAGTTAAATATTTGAAACAAGGTTTTTATCAGGGGGAGTAAAATACACGTTGTACTTTTTTTCCCTTACTAAGATTTTTTTCATGGGATTTTTCTTGTAAGGTTTTTAATGAGGCAGTTAGAAATGCGTATTACTAAATATGTGTACTCTTTTTTCTTCATTAGGATTTTTTTCACTAGATTTTTCATAGTAAGTTTTTAACCAGTCACAATATCTTTTAATGAACATCCAAGGAGAAGTGTTATGAAAATAATTATATTGTGGATGTTTATTTATTACTCAGGTATAGATAATCTTTCTGAAGAAGATTATCCGTTTGGTACTCTATTGAAGTTTATCTACAAGGAATCGATGCAGGCAGGTTGCAAGCAACTCAAAGAAATGATTTGCACAACTTCTTATTAAACAGACATGTTGCAAGTAGCTCATGCAGACAGTTTACAAGCAGCTCAAGAAAAGCCTTGCAGTTACTTCCTGAAAAGCCTCGCAACTGCTTCCTTTCTTCTATAAATAGAGGAATTTTCAATTCATTATATACATCAGTTTGAAGTTGATATAATATATCAACCTCCCTCTATACTTGTCTTCTGTTTATTTATTTTATAATTTTTATTTTATAATATTTTTCTCTTTTTTCTTGATTGTATGTACCAACAAACTAATAAATGGATCTTTTCCTTTTCTTTATTCATTTATCTGATCACAATGAGGTTATAACTGATATGGAAAACATGATGGAAAATTACTGAGCAAGAAGATAATATACATACTAGCTTTTTCAACAACCAAACAAAACTAAAGGAAATAAAAGTGGCTGAAATAAGAATTAGTCAATGTCTTAACAAAAATAAATGAGAACTATTACTAGTTCACTTTTTGAGCATCTACTTCTTTCAACTTAATACCAATAGAAAAACAAAAACTTCAATAAATAGAATAGCGTAGTCAAGCGAAATACTAGAACAAGTTTTCCTATAAAAAATAAATAAATAACTTATCCATACAATTTTCTATTAAAACTAGTATAACATACAGCTACTTACTGAGCTAGCGTTCCACCATAGATTCTGAAATTTGTTCTGAAAAATTTGATTTGGGTGAAGTTTGGTTTGAAGATGAAAATGTATTTGAACATTAGTTTTCAAAACATATTTTCCAAATTTATTTTGGAGAAACATGAAATAGACTTATACCCACAAGTTCTAAAAACTATCACAAATGCACAACAATACCATTATTAATAACATTTATTATATTATTGCAAACCATAATCCTGAACATAAATAATTTGATACAAAATTATCATTTTTATAATGAACAACATGATACACTATCAAGTGACTGAGAAGACGAAACAATATTGTTACAAAATAATAAATGATGGACTATTTATAAAATACAAAAGTTTGGGGCAATTTTAAAAAAATGTAATAGTGATATTTTGGCCCGAGCTGGTTTTGAGATTTGAGATTTGGGATTTTACCAAAATGTAAGCAAAATCTACGACCAAATATATATTTTCCAAATAAAACTCAAATTTATTTTGACAAAATCTATGGCCGAACGGGTCGTAAGATGTTTGTAGCTAAATACTTGATTTGAATTTGAGCTCATGATATGTTGAATTAGTGAAAATGAAAAAGGAAAAGCACGAGATAAAGTTGATAGCTACAGTTTCCTACCAATATTATGCACGTACAATTTTTTGTCGGCAGCATATTTTGATATTTTATGTACGTTCTAAAGATTTTAATTTCAACTTTGGCAGAGCAAGTAATACTAATAGCTATTTTATTAAAGGCGGAGTCAGAGTTTAAAATTATGAGTTCTAAATTCTTTTTCGAATTTATAGCTTATTTTAATTACTAAATGCAATCAAATACATACAGATATTTATTAATATATGGATATTCTAATATACAAATAAGATGTTTTTTTCAAACGCGTAGCTAATTAATATTGTAGCTTCCCCGGACAATTTCTGATATTTTTAAAACTCAACGTCATGCACTTAATTAAGTGTTGAAAATTTATTCTGCTATACTTGCAACTCTTGTTAGACCGTATGTCGTATGAAATGTACCCGCGATTCGCAATATGTTTATTTTATTATTTGAAATTAATTATAAGGTCAAGTCGCGCAAACGCGCACTTGAATTTTAGATTTATGTATCATAGTTATGCCACGGGAACCGTACCCATAATAATAATAATTTATTAAATGCTCATAAAGCAACTATGATTGTTCAAGAGTTATCCATTTACTAAGATTTGAAATTATTTTGAGGCCAAAAATTATGACAAGATATTATTGTGGAAAAAAAAATGAAATAAATTAGTTAGGGCAGTGTGGGCTAGCTTATTCAATTATTCAAGAAAAATGACTAACATTATTATATTGGGTCTACAACCCTCTATTTATTGGACAAAATTCTATATGGTGGATCTGTGATCACTTAAATTCGGTCTAATTAACTAATTTGTGGCAAGATATTAAGGTTTTATTTGAAAAAGGATTTTTATTTTTATTTTTCATTCTGAACTTCCTAAAAAAAATCATTGCATTCCTCCTATTTCTTATATCAGATAGTATACGTAGTAAATATACATGTAATAGAATCATTGTTGTATTCCACTCACATCTTTTACTAAAAAACCATGCCGGTGTCAAGCGACCCAAGCCTCGATTAGGGGTGGCACCGATAACAATAACATATTCAATATATTTATACAACTTAAGTTTGGGAAATGATCGATAATGTGTCCATAAATTTTACTCCTTATGATGATAGAAAAATTATTTCTGACACATCTTATGCCGTGTTACTAACTTGGATTTAGGTAGATTCTTGTGTGAAAAAATTAAATAAACTAAACCGAGTTAAAAGTATAAATCAATTTAAATTACACGTAAGAAAAGTTTACTGATATTGGACGGGCTTTTGTTATTGTTTAAAATTTTTATTCTACTCCAAGAAATAATAAAGCAGACATTTAAACTCTTACAACAACTTGCTCTGAAACATAAAGGGGCTAAATCATGAAAGTGATAAGATGAAGATATTGTGGACCACAAGATGTATCTCCACTATTGAGAAATTGACATCTCAAAGATCATTAATATGTCTGGACCAAACATAACTGCGAGAATAATTTGTTTTGTAAAACTTTTAAAATTAGCTTACTTTGATAGCTTTTTTTAAAAGTACTTCTAAAAAAAATATTTTTGGTGAGAATTAATTTGTGTTTGGCTAATTAATTTGAAAAATACTTTTGAGTAGTAATTAATATTTGGCCAAATTTTTGAAAAGTGCTTTTAAAGTATTTTTGTCAAAAGTACTTTTGGAAAGAAGCTATTTTTTTCTGCTTCTCAAAAAATATTTTCGCTTCTCCTCAAAAACACTTTTTTCCTTCTAAAAACTTGGTCAAACGAACTATAAGCAATAACTAATACTTGCGTTGAATATGGTCGACTCCGGAAATGACCCTTTCTTAAATAATACAAGATACTTTATAGGTCGAGTTACGTTTTGATCTCGCATATAACCAAATGTAGAATCTATCAGTGGAACTTGAAACTGCCCGCTGCAATTTTTACTGTGATTATGTATGGTTGAGTGTATTTTTGTGAAAACTGTGTAGATCGTGCCTAGTCAAAGTAGGTAAAAGATTCAAGTAAAAAACAAAAGAAAGAAAGAAGTTGGAGAACAATTGGCTGGTGACTGAAACAGTGAAATCAGAATTGCGGTAAACGTGAAATTAATTTCTAGCTACGTACTCCTATGTGGAAAGCACAGTACATATTTGGAAAAAGAAAACAAAAATTGGACAGTGAGCTAATCTGGTCATGACTCATTGCACTTGTCTCTTTGTGAAATTATTGCACTTCCATTGTCCTGTCCCACCAGAAAAAAAGTTGGAAATTCAAAAGGATCCAGGCATGTTCACACTTGTTCTTTCCACGAAGAAATGGCAATTTGATAATTTATAATAATTTAAAAAAAACATTCTCAGAAAAAAGCTTTTTCAAACAAATGGTGTACGTATTTAGAAACTTCTAGGTTTTTGTTTTACAATTTTTGCAATATAATGAGAGTTTCCAATAAAATGTTCACTTTTTATATTTAATATTTAATATTTTATGCTACTAACATCAACACTCTTTGATTTTACTTGATTCATACCTACGATTGTGAAGAAGAGAAATATTTTCTCAATATCTAAGGGTAATGCATAGTGGGAATTTGCACTGACATCTTCAACAACATCAACCAAAGGCGTATCTAGAATATTGAGTTCGTAGGTGCTTAAAATCTTTTTGATGTATAGTTACTATCGATCGCATAGTGTCACGATCCCAAACTCCTTCCGTAGGATGTCGTGATGGCACATAATCTCTAATACTAGGTAACCTGATTATTATATCAATTAAACTAATTATTAACAATGCTAATTTAAAACCGAGTTTAATATGAATACCAATACAAGAGCGAAATGAGTCTACACGACAATAATCATAACAACCTCCCAAAACTGGTAATACAGAGTCACGTACTCTATTTAAGTACATGAAAAGATCTGAAAGATCGAAATATAATATTGTTCAAGTGACAATATGATAGTACAATATAAGGAAAGGACTCCAAAGGACTGCGACGACCAAATAACCCTACCTTGAATCCTTGCGATCAACAAACTAACTCCGCCCAAGTCTGATATCTCCAATACCCAGGTCTGCACAAAAATATGAAGAAGTGTAGTATGAGTACACCACGGTCGGTATCCAGTAAGTATTAACACTAACCTCGGTAGAGTAGTGACGAGGTACAAGTCAAGACACTCACTAGACAAATAACCTATACAGTATAGAAGTATAAAGCTAATAATGGAAAGCAGGAATCAGTAAATGGCAGCAAGAATCAACATGTGATATAAACAGCAAGGCAATAGGAACACCATGAAAGTACCGTTGGAACCAAATAAGGAACACAATGACAACCAATAACTCAAGACGTTCTAACACAACGTTCACAACGAATTCACTCCGTAATACTTCATCTCTTAGTCATAAGTCACGGGTCTCAACCCACCATCATATACTCACAGCACCTCATGCCCACATCCTGAATCACAACCGTAAGGACAACTCACGTGTCAATATCTCAAACCGCCCGGCATGACCACGGGCTCACAATTACAATCCGTCCGGCATGGTCACAGGCTCACAATCACAATTCGCCCGGCATGGTCACAGGCTCACAATCACAATCCGCCCGGCATGGTCACAGGCTCAAGAGCAACACAAAAATGAATAATACAAGTACACATGGGCATAATCAATAAAGGTCAAGTTTCATACTCCTGAGCTAGTATAAGTGACATGCTACAGTGCATGCTTGTGTGAGTGTACTACTGCAGCCCAAGTTAACAAGTAATATCAAATACATCGAGTAGCTCATCGAAGTAACAAAACAAGTCATGCAAGGTGTATGACATACACAAGAAAAATCACACCATCACACGAAAATCACCAACACAATGTCCCCAAGCCATCATACATCACCCCTAACATTGCCACTCTTATCTCTCTGATAGCCACCCGTATCACTCCGCCCTGACATTATCGTTAGCATCCCTTATCTCTCCGATGCCACCCGTATCACTCCGTATAATAGCCACTCTTATTGCTTCGCCTAGACAATAACATAATATCCATCTGTATCACTTCGTACATTCAACAATAGTGAGATGTCACCCTTATGCCCCGCATAATAAATAACGGTGAAATGCCACCCTTATACTCCGCGTAAAAATAACCAAAACACACAATAATTCACATATGCTATCATCACAACAACACAACATATCAACTCGTATAACAAGTGCCAATAGGCCACAACCTTTTCAAACATCCAACGATATCAATATTTCCACAACAAATAGTCCACGGCTCAACATAAGTATATAGAATCTTAATAACAACAAAATGAACGGAAAAGTAACTCGACGAGGAACACCCCCCCTTTAAACCCAACTTCAATAAAAATAGATTAATGACTTCTGATAACCTCAATTCCAATTAATTGTTTAAGGATAAACTCAATAGTGAAAGTATTTCTATGAAATGACAAACTTCGGATTCTAGTGAATGAATAGTCTAACAATGAAAGAGATGACACGAACTTGTACTACGTCTAAATGCATGCGAATAACCCGGCAACAAAAGGATATCATATAACAACAATTTCAACTAAGAGTAAATCCACAATAAAAGAAATCAAATAATGATAAAAGTGATAATAACTTCAAATAAAGCATATAAGAGCAAACTCGACAAGTAAGGAATATGACACGTAACGACAACTTCAAATAGAACATGTGATAGTAGACATGACGAATAAAAGATATAACATGTGCTAACAATTCCAAATAAGTACATGGAAGAAGCCTAAGAGTCTAAACCTGTCGGTTTTCCACATATAAGCACGCGTACGTACTCGTCACCTCGTCTACACGGCTTTCACATAATACAATTAGCACAAACGACTCAAATCCTAAGGGGTAGTTCCTTCACACAAAGTTAGGCAAGATACTTACCTCAAAGCCCTCAATCAATACTCTAAAATAGCTTTTCCTTTACAATTCACCATCGCTCGGCTCAAATTTAACCAAAATCGACTTAATAACATCAAATAATGCAAGAGCTATCAATTTCAATAAATAAAGCTATGATATTTACCCGATTTCTTAAAAGTCAACAAAAGTCAACCCCCCGGTTCGCCCGGTCAAAATTCGGGTCCAAAGCTAGATTTCGACTATCCATAATCCCACGAGTCTATATATGTATTTTGTTTCAAAATCCGAGTCCAATTTGACTCTCAAATCCCAAATTTTTATTTATTTTAAAAACATAAACAAAGTTTCTCAAAATTCCCCTTTGATTCTCATAATTTTGATGTTAAATCTCATTTATAATCATATAAAATAGTTGAGAATTGATCAAAATCACTTACCCAATGATTGTAGATAAAAATTCCTTCTCCAAATCGCCTCTGACCGTGTCTAGGGTTCAAAATATGAAGGAATGAGCTAAAATCCCAAAATTCCAATTCTTAACTCAGCTGTAGATGTCGCATTTGCGACCAAAAGTTTGCAATTGCCAAGTGCGCATTTGCGACTAAAAGTTCGCAATTGCGGAGTGCACATTTGCGACCAAAAGTTCGCAATTGCGGAGTGCGCATTTGCAACCAAAAGTTCGCAATTGCGACCAAGGTTCGCAAATGCGATCAAAAGTTCGCAATTGCAACAAAAAGTTTGCAATTACGAAGTACCAGCATCAGTATTCCCAAACTTCATCGAAATGATTCGAAACCACCCCGAAGCTCATCCGGAACCTCCCAGACACAAACCATATACGAATTTTAATTATAAAATACGCTACGGACCTCCAAATCCAAATTTGAACATGCGCCTAAGTCTAAAATTACCATACGAAGCTATCAGAATCATCAAAACACCATTTCGGAGTCGTATACAAAAAAGTCAAACTCCGATCAACTCTTACTGCTTAAGCATATAAACCGAGAATCATTCTTCCAAATCAATCCCGAATCATCTGAAAACCAAACCCGGCCACACATGCAAGCCATAATACATAATACGAAACTCCTCGAGACCTTAAGCTACCGAACGAGATGCAATTCCTCAAAACGATCGGTCGGGTCATTATATTCTCCTACTCTTAAACAATCGTTCGTCCTCGAACGTGCCAAACACCATTCCGAAGTCATCAAATCACTGAATGTACTCACCATACATATGCTCACGGGTGATACCACGTCAACCCTATCCACATAAGCTCTACAACACCATCTCAACTGAAAATTATTCCTTCCACCCACACTAATAAACCTTAGACCAAACTTTTCACCATCCGATCATTTTCCAAGGACCCGATTCCCGCAGCATCGGCAGTTAACCTCATATCAGTTAGAACCCTATTCCAAACCTTCACAATACTGACAATGATACAAGAAACATGAACATCCTATGACCATTCACTCAAATCAACAAGTCACATCTAACGCCACCTGGACACACACCTTGCAAGCTAAAACCAAATAAGCACAACGCGAATATGACCAAATATGCAAAGAGAATCACATGAGAGAATTATCAAACAAGCTCGACATTAACAACTTCCTATCAGTACCATACTACGAATCAATTCCACAAGGTAGAATCAAATTATATGAACTAATCACGAATATCTCATCCTAATACAACCCCACCGCGGCATGCAACCTGGTTCAACCATATAAAACCGCATGAAAACGTGAGGATCCCATCCTCAGCTCTGAATCACAAGTAGAATACACATCATACCAACTGAAACCTTCCACTAATTCAATTATGTGAAACAAAATCACAATACGTAACGACCCCCCCACACCGGTAGAGCATCTAAATAACAAATTGTAGCCAAACCATCCAGAAATCACATCAAAACCTACTGTAATGAGTAGCAGAAAAGTCACTTCTAGTCTCATAGCTCTCAATAGTGAACAAAACAAAATGATAGACACATGCTACCACTATAGAATTTCCCAACAAGGGTAAACACATAAGCAGAATAAAAAATCATGAAACTCACCCATATGTGAAGAAAGATAAGGACTCACCCCGATAAGAAGAACCAAATGAAAACAAGAATGATGCTCCTCTATAACAATCGAAACCATACCTGTAACGACTCCATATGGTGTAGTGGCCTCAGCCCTACCATAGAAAGCATATCAACGGGTTGGGCCTCTCCCTCTAGGGCGCCCTCTACCCGCCTATCCTCCACATCTAACTGGCTGTGCAGGTGGAGTAGCAACTGGAATGGATCCCGTAGCCTGAGTGCTCTGATGAAATCCGCCTCTCCTGAGTCTGGGACAATCTCTCATGATGTGCCTAGTATCACCACACTCAAAACAACCCTTCTGCGGGCGTGGATGCTCGTACTGAGTCCATGCTGGATAAGTGGAATAACCACTGTAGGAACCCCGTGCCGGTAGTGCATTATAAAATGACTGCCCCACATGAGTATCCTGACTAGCTGGAGCACCACGAGTAGTCTGAAGTGCGGTCTGGACTGGCCGACTGCCTGAGCCTTCTCCACGATGGGTCATACCTGAAGAGTAGAATCCACTGGACCCTCCAAAACCTCGAAACCTCTTGGTCTCCTTATCCTTCCTCTCCTTACCCCGAATACGCTCTAACATCCTGGCAATCTCCACCACCTACTAAAATGGAGTATCAGTCTGTAACTCTCGAGCCATGTAGAATCTAAGATCATAACTGAGCCCATCAATGACTCTGCGGACTCTCTCTCTTACTGTGGGAACCAAGTTAGGTGCATGACGGGATAACTCACTGAACCTGATGGCATACTCTGACACTGTTATGATGCCCTGATGCAGCTGCTCAAAATCTGTATGCCACGCATCCCGAAGGGTCTGAGGAACAAACTCCCTAAAAAACATCTCTGAAAACTGAGCCCAAGTGGGTGGTGCTGCATCGACTTATCTATCCTCCTCATAAACCTGCCACCACTGATATGCTGCTCCCAACAGCTAAAATTTAGTAAAAGCAACTACACTCACCTCTACAATGCCCATAGTGCGGAGAATACGGTGACACTTCTCTAGAAATTCCTGTGCATCCTCGGTAGCCGTGCCACTAAAAATAGGTGGACTATACCTCTTGAACCTCTCAAGCCTCTTCTGCTCCTCCTTTGATGCCCCTAGCCTGACTTTAGGCTGAACAGGAATAATAGGCTGTACCGGCATCACACCCGGAACCTGACCAATGTGAGCCCGTTGCTCTAGGGTACGGGTGGTAGGAGTCTGAGCTCCTCCCCCAATCTATGAAGTAGCTTGTGTAATAGAGATCAATCCTGCCTGAGCCAATGTACCAAACATGCTCAGGAACAACGCTAAAGTCTCCTGAAGTCCGGGGGTAACAAAAGGAGCCTCCGGTGCCTGTCCCCCAACCGGAGCTATAGGCGGCTCCTTAACTATTGCTCTGGTAGGTGCTCTAGCTGCGGCTCATGCCCTTCCTCAGCCTCTACCTCGGCCCCGACCTTTCGCGGCTCTAGTAGGGGGCGCGGGTGTCTGCTAATCTAGTAGCGTGTGTCCTCACCATCTGTGAGAGAATAGAGATACAAAGGCTCAAACTTCAAAATCAACAAATCCACACAATAGGAATGAAAAAATAGAAGTTTTCTAATAGTTATGTAGCCTTTCGAAGATAGGTACAGACGTCTCCCTACCGATCCACAAGACTCTACTAAACTTGTTCGTGACTCGAAGAAACTATGAACCTCGAGCTCTGATACCAACTTGTCACGACCCCAAACCCCCTCCGTAGGTGGTCGTGATGGAACCTAGTCTCTAAGACTAGGTAAGCCGATTACTATATCAATTAAACCAATTATTAACGATGCTAATTTGAAACCGAGTTTGATATGATTAACGATATAAGATCGAAATGATCCTATGCGTCAATAATCATAACAACCTCCTAAGGTTGGTAATACAGAGTCACGAACTCTAGTTAAGTACATGAAAAGATCTCAAAGATCGAAATACAATACTGTTCAAGTGACAATCTGACAGTACAATATAAGGAGAGGACTCCAAGGGACTGCGGCGATCAAGCAACTCTACCTTGAATCCTTGCGATTAACAAATTAACTCCGCCCGAGTACGATATCTCCAATACCTGGCACTGCATAAAAATATGAAGAAGTATAGTATGAGTACACCACGGTCGGTACCCAGTAAGTATCAAGACTAAACTCGGTGGAGTAGTGACAAGGTACAAGTCAAGACATTGACTAGACAAATAACTTGTGCAGTATAGAAGTATAAAGCTAATAATGGAAAGCAGAAATCAGTAAATGGCAACAAGAATCAACATGTGATATAAACAGTAAGGCAATAGGAACACCACGAAAGTACCATTGAAACCAAATAAGGAACACAATGACAACCAATAAATCAAGACGTTTTAATATAACGTTCATAACGAAATCACTCCGTAATACTTTATCTCTTAGTCATAAGTCACGGGTCTCAATCCACCATCATATACTCACATCACCTCGTGCCCATATCCCGAATCATAATCGCACGGACAACTCACATGCCAATATCTCAAACCGCATGGCATGATCACATGCTCGCAATCACAATCCGCCGAGCATGGTCACAAGCTCACAATCACAATTCGTCCGGCGGGTCACAGTCTTACAATTATAATCCGCCCGGCATAGTCACAGGCTCACAATCAAAATCCGCTCGTCATGGTCACAAGCTCAATAGCAACATAAAAACGGATAATACAAGTACACATGGGCGTGATCAATAAAGGTCAAGTTTCATACTCCTGAGCTAGTATAAGTGGCATGCTACAGTGTATGCTTGTGCGAATGTACTACTGCAGTCCAAGTCAACAAGTAATATCAAAGACATTGAGTACCTCATCGAAGCAACAAAACAAGTCACGCAAGGTGTATGACATACATAAGAAAAATCGATGTCGTGATGGCACCTAGTCTCTAAGACTAGGTAAGGCGATTACTAAATCCTACGGAGGGAGTTTGGGGTCGTGACACATAGTATAAGTGCATAACTATTTGAACATGACAGTGAAAAGGTTAGTGAAAAAATTGTGAAAATAGCACGGATTAGCCAGTTTCGAACTGGTAGTTAAAAAAGAGATCGTGTTTACAAAGTTATTGAAAAATAACCACTCTTTTGTTGCAACACGGAAAGTTCCAGCATAATATATTGGAGATTGCTGCACCTGTGTATGAACTTCCAACATATTATGCTGGAACTCCAGCACATGCAAAGTTCTAGCATAATATACTGGAGATTGGAGTACCTGTGTATGAACTTCCAGAATATTATGCTGGAACTCAAGTATATTATGATGGAAGTCCAATATATAACATTGGAACTCCAGTATATTATGCTTGAACTCCAGTATATTATGCTGGAAGTTCACATATAAAAAATTCGAACTCCAATATATTATGCTGTAATATTTTTCGGATTTTAAAAAGTATTTTCGTTTAGATTTATGTTTACTTGAAAAGTAGCTAATTTCGATTACTTTTAAAATTATGACTATTTTTTAATTACCATTTGTAAATCTGGCTATTTTTGAATTTCACCCGAAAAATATGATGCATTTTTCCACTCCCGAGAAATAGTTCGTTTTTAGAAGAAGTACGAACTTTGGAGATTTTTTCTTTCTTTTTTGGGTATAGAGAATTATTAGGTAAAATAGAAAAGAAAAATAAATAAAAGAGAAAGGTAAAACAAAATTCAGTAAAAATATAATAGTATTGGGTCAAAATATTGGCTACTAGATAAAATAAAAAAGACTTAAAAATTGAGAATTGAACTCCCGTCCCTTTACTTCCTTTGAGCATCTAATATCCTTCTTTGATCACAGCCAGGGCGGATTTATAGGTAAATATATGGGGCACGTAAACCCATTATTTCTCTGTCAAACTAGATATTTTATGTATATATTGTTTAAAATTGGTCTAACATTCTTTGCTGGCACTTACGCTACAAAGAGGCTAAATGGAGGCACTTGGTTGAACGCTAAATTATTTACCTAGAGGAGTAGGGACCAAATCTCATTTAGTACTTTTTTTCTCCTTTCTTTAGTGGTGCACCTATGGTATAAAAATTCTAGATCTGCCTCTGATCACAACATCCATCAGAGTTTTTGTTTTTTGATATTTCCAGGCTCATGATATTAAACTCCTAAAATTTACTTTAGTCAGACCTCTCTATAACAACATCCCTATATAACAACACTTCACTATAAAATCCAAGCTTTTTCGAAATTAATTTTTATGTTATGTTATAATATATGTGTCACGTCCCAAACTCGGGGAGCGCGAACGGCGCTCAACCGAGAGAACCCAGCCAAGCAAGCATGTTAGATTTTCTTCTACCCAAACTCATCCATGAATAAAGAGGAGATGCACTCCATTAATCAAACACTGAAAAGATTTTATTAACAACTTTCTTTTCATTCCCATTAGCAGCTTCATTCATAATTTTCAAAATATTACGAGTTTATAGAATTAATGAAAAACATGATTTCCAAATACCAACATTTCTAGTTCAATTCCCCAACATCAACCACAACCCACAACCTGTCTACAGAGCTTCTAAGTACAATAGAAGAGTAATATGAAAATACCGGCAATAAGACCCCGGCTGTACCTCAAAACACAATAGGTGAGAAACAAATGATACATGACCCGAAATGAAGTAGGGCTCACCAAATTAGCTGAAGAGAGTGTACCGCTATCACTGATCAATGTCGCCTGCTGTAGAATCACCTGCATCCATTAAAAATGCAACGTCCTCAGCAAAAGGGACGTTAGTACCATCGAATAGCACTAGTATGTATAGCTAAAAGTCATCTTCCAAAATAGAATACCCATATAAGAAAAGGTAATACATAGAAACATCAAGTCACTATCCACAATATCCAAATGTCCAGTTAAAAACATAATAAATTTCAAAATACGAACTTCATATATAATTTTTTGTTGGGAGATCATTAGCACCAATATTCCACTGTCTTTGTTAGCACGGAGTCCAATCACGCCCGATCGGCTAGGCCATCTCCCCACGGATAATGTGGTTTGACAGGTGATGCGAAAGAAAGTTGTTACCAAGAGTAGTACCACTATATGCGCAATATGGCGTCTGATCTCTACCCGATCAGCTAGGCCGCCTTCCTACATATACCGTGTGGGTTGAATTTTTCAATCCACAAAGGTTCCAGTTTCATCCCAATTAAGGGCAATAATATCACAATTTCCCAAAGGTTCCAATTTCATCCCAAATAAGGGGAATAATCCCAATCCACCCCTACACCAACACGTGTAGTTTCAGGTGTGGGCCTTATGACCCACCCTTCCTCGGTTTGCTAATGATGCTCCCAAAAATATTTTTTTTGTTGATTTGATTTGTACACAGAGGTAACATAAATACAATTGTACTCACCTCAACATCTTTCACATTGTATAAATTCTTATTGGTATTTCCAGTCATTCACAACGACAATATTTCCTTGACTTATTTGGCCATTCACAAGATTCTTTATTCCTGATACGATGACAATATTTCATATTACACACTTTCACTCCTTTCAATTTCAAAGATCACCATCAAATATCATTATATAGAAAAGTTTAGAATCATATACTTCAAATCCATTTGAAATGGGAACTTCAAACACGAATGGTTTCTTCCCAAAGAATGAGGCATACCAACTAACAATAGAAACACACATGAAAAATCATAAACAATCAATACACCATTTACTCTTGCAATACTCTTCCCCAGAAATGACAATGTAAAGTTTCAACACATGAGTATATAGAACTCGAATCACACTGGATATATTTATAAAGCAAAGCATAAGTTAAAACAACTACTAATGGGTATGAATTGAGTACAAAAGCTCTTAGGCAAATTCTATTTTCCAAATCACTTTTAAAATATTTGAGTTGAGGCTCATTTCACATTCTTTATCGCATTCTCTCAAATCATTTGCACTACTAGCCACAATCATAACTTAAATTCTTGGCACTTTGGCCACACACTATGTCCCCAATTCAATTATTTCGTTTCCGACCACCTTTATAGGTTATCAATAGTAAGACATTTCCAATCCAGACTTTTAGATACAAATATGAGAAATTAAGAGTCTTAAGAATATTGAGATTTCCTCACACAATTTGGTATACTAGATTTCATTTGAAATACGATTCAAAGCCACAACATTTTAATACGCAGCCCATACTTTGAAACTCACGAGAACATTATGAAATTCGATTCTAAGAGAGAAAATTTAGCCAACATACATTAATTGAGCTCTTTAGCGATATTAAAACCACCAACTGCTCTTAGAACTTCAATCTACATCAACATAATTCAACCGGACCAATATTAGTAAATATTTCCAGGCTTTTGGTCATTTTGGCATTTTATCAAATACCTAGAGTGCATAGCATTCGACTACCTCTAGTAATGGTGTTTCTTCCTCCAACAATACCTCCTTACCATGAACAAGAGATACTACAACATCCTGTGTCCACTAACTACCTTCTTATCACTATTATAATCATCAATAAACTCACATCTACCAAATTTTACTAATTAACTCATTACAAAATCTCTACCACGCCCAATAATCTAGTTTAAGTATTCATAGCTTTCAATTACCATCACATAAGTGTTAGTACTTATCCCTTGCTCATTATTCACTAACAATCCATAAATGTAGGTTTAAGGATGAAAGATTTCCTCTTGTAGACCAAATCTTGAAAGTCAACTTTTGGGGTGTTCTTGAGATTTTGAAGAAATCCTATATAAAACCTTGTTGTAACTAGTGATTGAGAAGTGAAATCATCCTAAAAACACACTTAAAAACTCACCTTCGGTGTGTATTGGAAGCCTTGGCCGGATGGGTGGTGGAGATAAAGCCCTAGTCTTGAAGAAATGACTTAGTCCCTCTCTTTACCCGTCCTTGGGGTTATTTAATGGGCTCCTACGTGTGTGGCCGCGCACCTGAGGCAGAAACTCTCAAATATGCGCGGTCGCGCATATGACACAGGTCCAGTAAAATGGCCATAACATTTTCTATACATATCCAAATGATGAGCGGTTTAATGCGTTAGAAACTAGACTCAAAATGATTTAATTTGATAGGTAGATAACCACCTAAGTCATTATATTTAGGGAGTTATATGCATTTGAAGTCGGGTCTTGTGCCAATTGAAACATCCTTTCCACTTAATGTGTCCAACTTGTTCCACACAAGTTCTTACCATTTCCAAAACTTTTTAGTATGTTCCAACACACCTTAAACATACATTATGAATTTAACATGATGTGGCTCTATCATATTTGTCTCCTTTAATACTCAAATACGTTATTCCTAAATACCGTTGGCGCACTTTAAAATCTTAAATCATTAAAACAATTTTACGGGCCCTTACAATATGTTCTCTATAACAGCATTTTGCTATAACATCCAATAATATTCGGAACAAACGAGGTTGTTATAGAGAGGTTTGACTATATAATTATATTGTAATGACGCGACCGGTCGTTTTGAGAGTGCTAGCCTCGATCCCCTATTTATTGCTCCCTTTATTTTATTTTGTGGTTACTTGACTTGACGGGGTGCTTGGTGTCAGGTTATAGAGAGTTTCGGAGTAGAATGGGACACATAATCCCTAAATTAAAAGTTAAAGTCGTAGGAGTTGACCGTAGTTCGATTTGTATGAAGACGACTCTAAAATAGTATTTTGATAGTTCCAATAGCTCTGTATGGTGATTATAGTCTTAGGAGGGTGTCCGTATGTTGATTTGGAGGTCCGTAGGTCATTTCGGCGTTAATTGACCGAAGTTGGAAGATTTTAGAAGGTTTGACAAGGAGTGAACTTTTTGATATCGTGGTCGGATTCTGATTTTGGAAGTTGGGGTAGGTCCTCAATGTCAATTATGACTTGTGTGCAAAATTTGAGGTCAATCGGATGCAATTTGATAGGTTTCGGCATCAGAGGTGGAAGTTAAAAGTTCAAAAGTTCATTAGGCATGAATTGATACGCAATTAGTGATTTTAGCATTGTTAGATGTGATTTGAAGACTCGACTAAGTTTGTATGATATTTTAGGACCTGTTGGTATAATTGGTTGAGGTCCCGGGGGCTTCGGGTGTGATTCGGATCATATTCGGCGCATTTCAAAACTTGGGAGATTGCAGATTTTGCTGGTGCTGGTGTTGTTATACGCTATCACAAGAGTGGGGCTGCGTTCGCGAAGTGTTCTTAGTGGCAGCTAGGATTTAGTGCTACGCGTTTGCGAGACTGGGTTGGCGATCGCGGAAGTTGGCGCAGCAGTGAAACACGAATGCGTAGGTAAGACTGCATTTGCATAGAGGAAGTGAAGGCTGGGGATTCACACACCATTGTTCATCGCGATCGCATAGGTTTGAGGGACCGGTGCACCGCGTTCACGTATATCTTTCCGCATTCACGTAAGAGGAAAAGTGGGCAGTAATATTTTGTGTTTCACGAACGTGAGGTTAATTCCGCGTTCGCGAAGAAGGAAAACTGGGCATTAGAACTTAAAATTTCAAAATCGAGGGTTTATCTTCATTTTCACTTTAGGACTTTAAGAGCTCGGATTGAGGCGAGTGTTTTGAGGGATTTTCAGAGGAAACAT
Organism: Nicotiana tomentosiformis; assembly: GCF_000390325.3. Classification (NCBI taxonomy): domain Eukaryota; kingdom Viridiplantae; phylum Streptophyta; class Magnoliopsida; order Solanales; family Solanaceae; genus Nicotiana; species Nicotiana tomentosiformis. The sequence goes on from NC_090822.1 coordinate 19,407,561, forward strand.
TTGGGTAAGGATTCTTGACTTGTTTTTTATTAATTTTCATTAATCCATCTTCGATTTCTTCATCTAATCAAGGATTTGGGGTGAAAAATTGGAGAAAAAGTGTAAAACGTTCTTAGATCAAATTCTTGGGTTTTGAAAGGCCAAATGTCGGATTTGGATAATTCTTGTATGGTTGGACTCGATATCGAATGAGTGTTCGATTTTTGTAATTTTGGTCGGGTTCCGAGTCGTGGGTCCGGGTCGACCTTTTGGGGCGATTTTTCCAATTCTTGCTAAAATTATAATTTCATTATCTAGATTAGTTTTCTATAGTTATATTTATAGTATGTACTTATTTTTGGCTAGATTTAAGCTGTTCGGAGTCGGAAAATCGAGGGAAAGACCTTCTTATTGATTGATTGAGCGAGATTTGAAGTAAGTGACTTGTGTAACCTTGTGTGGGGAAATCCCCTTAGGATTTGGTACCGTTTTGGTAATTTGTAATATGTGAAGGCCGTGTACACAAGGTGACGAGTGCGTACACGGGCTAAATATTGAAATCCAGTTCTAGCTAAGTAGTTTCCTTTTCATGCCTTAATTGAGATAATTTAGCATCTATAGTCATCATATTTAGCCTAATTTCACATGTCTACTTGTTTTATCTCTTGTTTGCAACTTGTACTACATGCCTAGTTGAATTTTCCATTTTTCTTAATTCCGTATTCATTATTTAACTGTGGGATTCCTTACTTTAACTTACTATCCTTGAAATATCATTGTTTCAATTGTCATGTCTTGGCTTTCGTAATTTTTGTTGAGGGGATTGTTTGGTTGTTGAACGAGGTTTCTGCCGTGCGGTTGCTATTATCTGCACGAGGTTTCTACCGTGCCATTGTAATTATTGATACACATGCGATGGTATAAGGTCTGGGTGTTGAAACGCATGCAGTGAGATAAGGTGGGATTGATACGCGTGGCTAGTAGGGGAACTATTAGAAGTCATACGGTGTGATAAAGTTGGCTAAAACACGGGATGCAATTTCGAAAAAATAATTTTCAAAATAAAATATGAAGGCTCCTGAGGTGATATAAGAAAAGATTGTGAGATATTTACTTTTGGGACTACGATGTGGTACCTCTGGATTGCCCCTGTTGATTTCCTCTATTTGCTGTATTGTTGTTGTTATTGTTGTTCCTTAACTTGTAAGATTTTTGCTTTCCTTTCATGTTGTATTTGTCTTTCTTTGATTCCGTATTATTACCTTCCGTAAAATTCTCATTGTTTCACTTCTCTGTCATTTTATTATATTATTATATCTTCTACCTTGTTTCTTATTATTTTCAGTAGATCCCTGACCTGACCTCGTCACCACTCTACCGAGGTTAGGCTTGGCACTTTACTGGGTACCGTTATGGCGTACTCATACTACGCTTCTGCATATCTTTTTGTGCAGATCCAGGTATTGCCTACCAGACCAGGTATCAGTGAGTTAGTCAGTATATGGAGACTTCAAGGTATATCTGCCAGCGTCCGCAGACCTCAGAGTCCTCCTCTATCTTTATTTTGTTCTTTCCTTACCCTCATTAGACTCTGATGTATAGGGATATTTAGTATTTCTCTTTATAGCTTGTGACTTATATCTACCGGGTTTTGGGAGTTATTTATACTTAAGTTGCAGTTTTTATTTATTATAGTTGTTGACGTTTTGAGTTTTAGCTTAATATTTCAGTTATTCTGCATACTTGTTAGGCTTACCTAGTATTGGAGACTAGGTGCCGTCACAATATCCTACGGAGGGAAATTGGGGCCGTGACATATACATACCCCATGTTAAGGTTAATGGGTGCTGAAGTATCCAATTTTTATATGTAGATCCGCCACTAACAATAATAATAAGCTCAGTGTAATTTCACAAGTGAGGTATGGGAAGGATAATGTATACGCACACCCCTCAGCTCACTAGAAGATGAAAAACTAGTAGCATTGCACGACATCTCCATTAGATATTAATTAAGATATGACAAACTTGCAAACTTACTTCCTTTATCAAAAGCATATTTGCAGTCATTTGTATGTATCTTCTTGTTACAATTCATATTTCAGAATTGAAGGGTAAGAGAATCAAAATGTGACTAGAATCTTATTTGTAAAGGAATTAAAAATACAGAAACCCAATAAATAGAAAGTGGGCTTCGAGCATTCAGTTGGATCCGCAGCAGATTGGATTTTATGAAACAGAGTTCGGAAAAAAGGCTTTTAATACACTTGTCCGATCGGCTAAATGGGAAATTACAAGTTATCAGTGCATAAGTAAGTTAGGACAAAAATTAGCTAATTTATTAAATATTATCAGTATAACCCTTAGCTATTTGTAGCAAAAAAATACCAAATTTTTGCTCTTTTTTGAGTGAGTATTGTTGGAATAAATTGGATACATTTTGAGTTTAAATCTTAGTTTTAGGATGATTTGGTAGAGTTTTGAGGTGGTTTGAATTGAAAATTAGAAGTGGAAGATGAACTTAAAAAATAATAATATGAGTATCACACTGTGTATCATCTGTGTATCACATATATATAATATCTGTATCAAATGTATATCATATGTATATCCATGTATACCTGTGTGAGATACATGCGTAACACATGTTTGGTACATGTGTCGCAGAAGAATTTATTGAAATCGATTTTAACTACGAATTTGATACCAAATCAATCTAAATCACCTCTAATCTTCCTCAAAAATTGCATATTGACTCGTCTATATGTTTTTAATAAATTTCAACTGTACCTATTGAAAAATGTCCTCTTTTGCTTATATATATATATATATATATATATATATATATATATATATATATATATATATATATATATATATATATATATATATGTGTGTGTGTGTGTGTGTGTGTGTGTATCACCTTGTTTGCTAGCTCATCTATGAAATTTTTTTTTCCGTCTTGCATCCAATGTTGTTGATCACGCTAAAAATATGAAATAAGATCTTTGCGCGTGATTCTTGGAGAGAAAGAATCCTTATTTATTTGGGTTTTTAATTTTTCTATGTGTTTGACTAGTTTTGATAAGTGTATGATTAATGATTAAAGATTGGTAAGTTAGGACTTATTTGAGATATTTCCGTAAGATTCCCAAAAATAATTATAGAAGCTAGTCAAATATACAAAAGATATACGTTGATTAGAATATGTATATGATATACTAATACACAAAAAATATATCTTTCTCCCCAAAAAAATGTCAAATCTAATTCATTTGCTTATAAACCAACTCATAAATATAACCCGAATATTTAAAAACCATTCATCTTAATATGTTTTTACAACACTTACGTCCTCTTATAGTTCGAGATATTAGGCATATTTTTTATTTTATACTGGGCAATTGACTTGTTTTCAGATTAAATAATTTCTAAGATAATCCATAATTGTCCTTTTATTGCGTTAATTAAGGGTGTACATGGACCGGGATGTTCGAGTTTTATCAAAAACAAATCAAGTCAACTATATCGGTTTGGATTGGTTCGATTTTGTCGAGTTTTTTTGGATTTTTTTGTTACATAAATATTATTTTAATCTTGCTTTGTTAAAGTTATAGATAAAGTTTTGATAAGTGAATATATGTTTACTAAAAATTTAAAAAATTAGCAAACATATGAATTATTAAAATATTCTTATGGGAGAATTTTTTTAGTACCACATGATAATTATTTTGTTATCGTCTAACAATAATTTTTCGTTGATGTACGCTTTCAAGGTTAACCGAATTTAATAATTAAACATAAAAATCAATATGATACCTAAATAATAATATGTTCTATTTAATTTTAAATTATCGAAATACCACTTCAAATTCGAAAAAGATATAAGAAATCTTGACATATTAATATGGAAGAACAAAGAGATGATTGACGTATTTCAATAATACTTGATAAAAAGTGATGCAACCCATTATTTAAAGTAAATAAAAATGAATGCACTTCATAGTTCTATTAAATATTACATCCCATGAGAGGATCCCAAATATTTTTAGACATTGTTTTTAAAGAAAATTCTATATAAAATCTTAAAAGTATATATATTTATATGTCGGTTTGGTTTAACTTTTCGATATGGTACGATTTTTGGTTTGGTTTGAATACCCCTAGCCTTAATCACTGCATGTTAAGTTTTATAACTTCATAATATCTTCTATTTCAGCCCCGTTGGTAGTACAGGTGGTTTGCTGAATACTTCTATACTTGGAACTTTTGTCTAGGGGTGTACATGGACCGAATTGGTTCGGTTTTTATCAAAATCAAATTAAACCAACTATATTAGGTTGGATTGGTTCGGTTTTGGGGGGAGGGGGAGGGGTTTGGATTTTTTGAATTTTTTGTTACTTAAATATTATTTTTAATATTACTTTGTTAAATTTTTTATAAGTAAATATATTTAGTAAAAATTTAAAAAATTGACAAACATATTATCTATTAAATATTCTTATGGGTGAATTTACTTAGTAACACATAATAATTAGTTTTTTACTCATCTGACAATAATTTTTGTTGATATACACTTTCAAGATTAACCGAATTTAGTAATTAAGTATAAAAATCAATACGATACCTAAATAATAATAACCACTTCGAATTCGAAAAAGATATAAGAATTTAATAGATCTTCACGTATGAATATGGAAGAAGAAAGAGATTGAAGCATTTTAGTAACACTTGATAAGAAAGTGATCATACAACCCATTATTTAAGGTTAATAAATATGGAGCACTTCATATTTTATTAAATATTATATCTCGTAAGAGAATCTCAAATATTTTTAGATATTTTTTAAAAAAAATTCTATATAAAATCTTAAAAGTATATATAAAAATTATATATTTATATGTCGGTTTGGTTCGGATTTTTTTACTCAATACCAAATCAAATCAAACCAAACCTAGTCAAAAATTTTAATCGGTTTGGGTTAACTTTTCGATTTAGTGCGGTTTTTCGGTTCAGTTTGTATACCCCTACTTTTGTCCGTAAGGCACACTTTTCCTAACTCTTTTTTAATTAAAAAGAGAAAAGAAAAAGGTCTAAATATGCCCTTTCATTATAGAAATTAGTTTTAGATAGCTCCCGATGATACTATTCGAAGGTTTTTGCCGCGCCGTTACCCTTTAGAATATAAATACCCCTCCATCTAGCCTTACCCTTGTACTACACATGATCATAATAAGTTCTGGTAGTATCAAAAATCACAAAAGAAGCTAGTGGTAATAAAATTAGAGAGAAGTATTTGAAATTTTTTCAAATACTCCCTCTCTTACTTTTACTTGTTTACTATATTAAGAATATATTTTCACTTTTACTTGTCCATTTTAGCAAATCAAAAGAAAATAAATCTTTTTTTTCTATTTTACCCTTATCATAACGTCTTTCTTGTTCTTTGGAGGTGAAAAATCCTGGATAGCCTTGACCTTCGATGGGTCTAGCTCAATTCCTCGGCGGCTGACGATTAATCCTAACAACTTTCCTGCGGGGACCCCGAAGACACATTTTGCGGGATTCAATTTTAAATTGTACCTCCGAAGCTGATCAAAGAATTTTCTCAAGTCTGCTATATGATCTGTACTCTTCTTGAATTTGATGATGACGTCATCCACATATACCTCTATCTCTTTGTGTATCATGTCATAGAAAATAGTTGTCATGGCTCTCATATAAGTGGCCCCAGCATTCTTCAGACCAAACGACATCATTTTATAGCAGTACACCCCCCCCATAGTGTAATAAAAGCTGTCTTTTCGGCATCCTCTTCATCTATACAGATCTGATGATATCCCGCGAAGCAATCCACAAAGGATTGGAGTTCATGCTTGGTGCACTTGTTGATCAGTATGTGCATGTTGGGTTGCAGGAAATCATCTTTGGGACTTGCTCTGTTTAGGTCCCGATAATCGATGCATACTCTGACTTTCCCATCCTTCTTCGGAACTGGCACGATGTTAGCCAACCAAGTTGGATATTCAACCACTCTGAAAACCTTAGCTTTGATCTGCTTGGTGACTTCTTCTTTGATTTTTAGAGTCATATCTGGCTTGAACTTTCTGAACTTCTGCTTTACTGGCGGACACATTGGGTTGGTGGGTAGTTTATGAGCCACTATGGACGTTCTCAAACCAGTCATATCATCATAAGACCATGCGAAAATGTCTTCATATTCCTTCAGGAAATAGGTGTATTCTTCTTTCTCTGATGGTGACAGGTGAATGCTTATGCGAGTTTCTTTGACTGTTTCGGAATCTCCCAAGTTGACTATCTCGGTTTCGTCCAGGTTGGACTTAGGCTTGTTCTCAAAATCTTCAACTTCTCTAACAATTTCCTCAAGTATTATATCCTCTTGTTCTATTTCTTTCGAGTTACTATCCTTATGTTGCGTTGTCTCATTACATGTCACAGTTGTTGGTTCATCACGATAAGAAATAGTAATGTTGTAGAGAAAAAAATGTAGAGAATAGTAATAAATAATAAAATAGCAAACCATTGATAATTATCAAGATGTCAAACAAAAGCGATTTTTAATGATTCAAACAAATGTTTCAAAACAAAATACTGAAAATATTTTTTAAAAATGCTCATAAGAATTGTTTTCAAAATAAATGACACTAGCAGCCAGGCTACCCCGGAACTCGGCGGGCCCTTGATGGTGTGGCAGTCCAGTTCCTGAGAACAGCTCCCTTCTCCACTGTCTGGATGACGAGGCCTTCTTCCTCCTCCTCCTCAACTATTACACAATAGTCCATGTCTTCATCTTCCAAGAATAGATTCCTTAAGCCAGCTAGCGCTTCATCTTCTTCGGATCCCCACATCATATCAGCCTGATGGAAGGATTAGCTCAAATATGGTATCGGTTGCTCGAGAGGGTAATAAGGACCATGCCATGGTGGTGACCAATTCTGATACTCGTGCCAGGTGTATTGATATCCCAGTCCAAAGGTCGTGCCGTGACGTTTTAACTGTATTAATTTGGTGATCCCTTGGAGATTCTTGCGGAGACCCTTGCCGGGTTCAGACCCTGTCCATGCCAATATGCTTTCTATTTTTCTATTCCACCATTTGTCCTTCTCGTTCACGTTAACACGCTCAATGTGATGGTAAGTCTCTCCCCCTAACTTCCTCCTATTCTCCACAAGTGGGACAGTCTGGTTAGTGTAAATAGGGTTACTCCCGTCTCCATGAATGATCACCTCCTGATAATTCCATTCGAACTTCATAGCCTGATGCAGAGTAGATGCTACAGCCCCAGTAACGTGTATCCAAGGTCGTTCTAATAGCAGATTGTATGAGGCAGATATGTCGAGCACTTGGAATTCAACATCAAACCAAGTTGGACCCATTTGTAAGAAGAGGGTGGTTTCTCCGATTGTGGCCCTTTGAGACCCATCGAACGCTTTTAAGTTCATAGTTCCTGCTCGTATCTCATACAAACCTTTACCTAACCTCTTCAAATTAGTCAACGGGCAGATGTTGAGACTTGAACCCCCATCTATCAAGACCCTGGCAATGAATTTGTCTTTGCATTGTACTGTGATATGCAACGCCCTGTTATGGCTCAACCCTTCTGGTGGCAATTCATCTTCGTGGAAAGTGATCTTATGGCTTTCCAATACTTTTCCTACCATGTTGGCCATCTTTCCACTGGTAATATTGTTGGGTACATAAGCCTCATTCAACACTTTCATCAACGCGTTTCTGTGTGCCTCAGAATTCTACAGTAGTGATAGAATGGATATCTGAGCAGGGGTTTTGTTCAAATGATCGACCACAGAATACTCCCTTGCTTGCACCTTTCTCAAAAGATCATCCGGGCCGGTTTCAATGATAGGCTGCCTAGCAGCGGCTTCTTTACTTGTTCCCCCCAAATGTTCGGGTGTGTAAACCCTACCAGTTCTGGTCATACCTTGTACTGCACCAGTTTCTTCCATTTTCCCCTTTCCTTTCCTTCTCGCTTCTGCAGTATATTCCTAGGGCATAGCATTGGAATTAAAGGATGGTGTGGATGCTACCATTACGGTGAATGGTGTGGTCATTTTTACTTCAAACGGAGTTGGCATGGCTGAGGGCGTTGTTACTTTAACCTCGAACGGAGTCGGTGCGGCTACCTCAACCTTAATCGGTGACTGTATCTATACCACAATAGGTGTGAGAGTGACTGGAGGCATTTTGGGATCATCCCCTTGTAGAATGAGCCCAATTGACCCTTCCGGATCCTATTCTTCATCAGTTTCTATCACATTTACCCCCTCGCCCCTGTGATCCGGGAGGGGATTGTCGCGGACATTAGGTGCAATCTCATTTTCCTGTGTAACTTTGGTATCAATCAGCGTCTGGATCTTATCCTTCAGAGTGAGGCATTCATCAATAGTGTGACCCTTCATGCCCGAATGGTAGGAACATGTCTTGTTCGGATTGACCCATTGAGAGGAATTTTCCATGGCGACAGCATGAATGGGAGTGACATAACCGACAACTTTCAATCTCTCATACAACTGGTCAATAGGTTCGGCAATAGGAGTGTATTGTCTGGGCGGCCTACGGTCGAAATTTGGCTTGGATTTTTGGTAGTTTTGGCGGGCTGGTGGTGAGTGGTAATATGTTGGCTGAGTGTTGTAAGTGTGGTAGGCGGTAGCGGGTTGTTGATATCTAGGAGGTGAAGGTAGATATGTGGGTGGAGGTGTTTAGTATGTGAGAGGAGACTTCGGACCTTGGGCTACCATCACTGCCCCTACTTCTTTTTAGATATGCCGCCCGACTGCAAGGCTTTGTTCGTAGCCTGGAGTGCCTCGAAATTGGTTACCATTCCGCTTTTAATTCCCTCTTCTATTATTTCTCCCAATTTGATGGTGTCGGAAAACTTATGGTTTTCAATAACCATCAACCTCTCGTAATACTGCGGATCTTGAGCTCGGACAAAGAACTTGTTCATTTACTCTACTTCCAGTGTCGGCCTTACTTTTGCAGCTTCTGATCTCCACCGAGTAGCATACTCGCGGAAAGTTTCTGTTGGCTTCTTCTTAAGATTCTGGATATAGAAGACGTCTGGTGCATTCTCTGTATTGAATCTGAACCAATCCATAAATTCTGACGCCATGCCTACCCAATTAACCCATTTCTTTGGATTTTGACTGATGTACCAGGATAGGGCATCTCCAGTGAGGCTCCTCATGAACAACTTCATGCGGATTCTTTCATATTTACCAACCCCTATGAGCTTGTTGCAATACGTCCTCAGATGTACCTTTGGATCACCCGTCCCATTGAAAATTTCGAACTTAGGAGGTTTGTAACCCTCTGGTAGTTCTACGTCCGGCTGAATACACAAATCCTCATAGTTTAAACCTTCGATGCCTTTACCACCTTCAACACCTTGGACTCGTCTTGTAAGCTTCTTAAGTTCTTCCACTATGTTCTTGATGAGCAGGTCCTTCTTGGCAGATTCTGGTGTATACAAGGTTTGTTGTGAAGTGTAGGGTAAGGATTCCACGTATATGGGGTTACTTTGGTGGACTCCAGGGATTTGGGCGTAATGGTGATCATTGGTTGAGTTTTGGGGATCAGGGGTAGGTTGTAGTGCATTTTAAGGAGTGTGGTAGGTGGTGGTTTGTGTATACTGGGTTGGATGATGGAGATGCTGTGGAGGGGTTGGTACTGGTGGAGGATTAGGATTTTGAGGAGGTATGGCATATTGATGAGGTGCGGGAGGATTTTGTGGGTGCTGGTTTTGTGTGTTTTGAGGAGGTGCTGGGTTTTGGGCATTTTGTTGGTTGATATCGGGAGCATTCAGGGTAAGGGAAAGGTTTGCCAAGTTACGGACCTGCTCAAGTTCCCCTTGTAAGTCCAATATCTTCCGTTCTAACCGTAAATCCAAGTCATTCTGCGCCGGAATACTCCGACTATCCGAAGTTTTGACATTCTCGGCGTGTTGTCTTTCCTGATACCACTCATATCGTCCGTCTTAGCTTTTTCTTTGTTCTTAGGATCACTTGGAGGAGGAGGAGGTGGAGGACCTCTAGATCTGGTATGATATGCTGATGATGCCAGTATGCACGAACCAACCTTAGGGGATGGGAATAAATAAAAAAAATAAGAAAAACAAAAGGTAAACAAGTCAGTAAGGAGAATATAAATTAGCATCCTAATTTAGGGACCTCATCGTGCCCGAGGTAGGCCTAGCGACATATAGCTTTGGAGAAAACTCAATGCCGATAACTGCGTCATTTCATTAATATGATAAATAGACCAAATCTCTACTAAAATGACAATAATTATAAAGAGTCACTAGCGGCATTTGCCTTATTACAGTCAAATTCTAAAACGAATCTAGAAAACATCATTCCTAATCTACTCGGTCCCGGAGGGACCTTATCCAAGCTTGTCCTTCTTAGCCCCATCAATCAGATTCCCCAGGTCGCGCATGTCTAATAGCAGATATGCCCTTGCTAGATGTCCTCCTTCATTGCCCTCTGCGTTCTGACAATCCGAGACCCTTTTCCTCATCTTTCCCTCAAGTTCCATCAAACCCTGCTCCAAATACTCCAACCTTTATGTTGATTTAGTAGTGATTCCCCTCCATTCATTGATTGCTTCCATGTCCACATTATGTTGTTCCAAATGCCTGGCCTCAGATTCAAAGACCCTTTTGCGCAACCTTCTATATTTGACTTATGCTTCAGCAGCGTCGTCTATGACCCTATTTCTCAAATCAACCCTTGGCTTGACCTCTCCTGCTATGTCATCGACCAACCATGATGGGTAGTAGTACACATGGCCAGTATGATACCTGTCTGGCTCAATGGTATCTTTCTCCACAATAATCTTTTGATGCCACATGTGATGTGCCTCGAACTTGAATGGAATGGCATTCCCTTGGAAGTCTGCTTTGTAATGAACCATTTTGGAAACTTGTGGTATAACCTGTTTTCTCCCAGTTTGCCTCATAACTCTGATAGGAGCATAAGGATAGATTCCCCTTAATCCGATTAGCACTAGATAAGGAACATCTCTCGACCTGATGATGAATTCACTGCTAGGGAACCACTCGAACATCCAATGTACCTTGTCATCAGTCAAATTGCTAAGGAAATGTACCCAGCTCACAGTGTTTCTCGGTTGTGCAAACCTGTCTGGGATAAAAGTCATTCTCTTCGGATGGTGATAAGCTATGTAGTCATTCCATGGTCGTCGCGAAAATTCTTGACAGTATTGTCCTCTCTGAAGGTGTTCCAACAACCATATTTGCAGCAACAGATTGCAACCCTCGAAATGCCTATATCTCTTTTTGCAACGGTCTAAGGCTCGGTACATCTCAGCCACGATCATTGGGACAATAGTTTAAGTTTGCCCCTCAATTCCTTCCATTAGGGTCTTAGTTACCATAGCTAGGCGAGTGTGGATCCTTTCCCCTTGTATCGGAAATATCAGCATCCCCAGAAAACAGACAATGAATACAAAAACCAGGCGGTGAGTCCAACCCAAAGAAGTGATGGCAAATTAATCATGGTAAAGACGATATGACTTGCTGTGACCATAACGCTCGTAAAGGAAGTCGAATGATATGTAAGATTTCTTCAAACAGACTAACTCATCATTTTTCCTGAAACCCATCATTTTTAGGAAACCTCGAGAAGTACGGTTTTCCGGTACCAACAAGCCAAGGCTATCCCATGGGAGCCCAGCGAAGCCTCTTATTTCCTCTAGAAGGGGAGTCATTTCTATATCACCAAAATGGAAGACGACCCTCTTCTCATCCCAGAACATGGTGGCAGCCTCAATTAACACATTGTTAAGCTGAATATCTAACAAAGAAGGTAAATTCCTGAGAACTCTTTTCACATGGTTTTTGTCACTTAGCGAGAGATTTTCCCACTAATCTAGCAACAAAGGTGGGATACTTCGAACCATGCCGAACCTGGGGACTTCGTGCCTCATTTCTGTAAAAAAAAATAAAGTTAGCCCTTTCCCCCTCCGGATTCGACTATTTACACATTAATGATTAGTATATCGGCACATTTTCTCCAAATAATGCACATATCATGATTGTACCCATTGGGATTTAAGGAAATCCCAGCGGGCTTTGGACAAGGCTTGCCTTAGAGAGTTATTACGCGGACAACGTTCTAACCCATACTAGGTTTAGACATGATGCATGCACAGTTAATATTAGAGTGGGGGTTTCTAGAAGAGTCTAGACCGGTACCCTCAAGTGGACAACTTGAGAGGGGAAGGCACGGAACTGTCGATTGTACTGTTGATCGACTAGTTTTACCGCAAATAAGCCTTTCCAAAATTAAAAGGGTGATTTAGGAAGAGCGCGGACACTCATCAAGCGCCGTAATGGTATTAATTATGTACGAGTGGAATATGATGTGGAGCATGCTTTATGCAAAGATAAAATAACACATTGTCAAGTGTTTTGCATGATGAAGACAATAAATGCAGTATTAAATGGAGCATAAAGACATAAAAAGAAAGAAAAACAAGGAAGAAGTTAGTTCGCGCAATGTGAAAGAATTGCAATAAAACAAACAAAAGGGTAGGGATGGGGAAAGACATGATATAGCAAAATTTAAAAAAATAATTCGGAGAAAGTGAACATAACTGGAAAATAAAGGAAAACGCGTATTGCAACCAAATTAAGCAAAGATTTGCATATTAATATGAATTCACATAAAGGGAAAATAGGGAAAAGGATGTGCATGTAGCAATAAAAGGGAAACGGGAGCGGGATATTCATGTAACAGCAAAATAACAAAGACACGTTTATCAGAGAAGACTAATTCATACAGACCAAGTTTGCTATGGTAAGAGCCTAAAACAATATCCCCAATAGAGTCGCCATGCTGTCGCGCCCCTCTTTCTTGCGAAATCGGGTTTCGACACGTGACAACTCTTTTAAAGGAAGGTGTTAAAAGAGAGAGTCACCACCTAACGGGTTTGAGGTGCGTTAGGGTACCTATTTGCAAATAACTCTGGTTTAACCAGTTTGCGTCACCAAAGATCGGGTAAGGGCTCAAATTATCTTGAAGAGAAGGTGTTAGGCACTCTTCGAGGTCCACAACTGTGGGTCTCGGCCGAACTTGAATTAGGCACTCTTTGGACCTCTATTTTGGATGGTTTCTAGACTTAGCTTAGGCTGCTCAGAAATGATAAAACTAGGCGACATACAAAACAAGTTGGACTTCATGTAAAAGCAATTATGGGCTCAAGTTAGCCTCCACACTTAGACAACAAATGCACACAAACAAATTAGGCGGGTGACAATTTCAGAATTAATAGAGTCTTAAATCCTATAGTCATGGCTTCTAGGTGATTCTAGATTTTAAACGTACAGGCAGTGTCACTTTGCATATCGTGAGTATTATAAATCCTATAGGCATGCCTTCTAAATTTTTTGCGTAGTAAAGCAGTGAGACAGTTGGTAGTTCAAAATTGCCAGCGTTTGTTTTTGTCAACACGCTTTTAGGCAAGCAGTAGGATCCTATAGGCAGGATTTCTAGGAATTGGCAATTGAAACTAGTTATTTATCCTTTCATTCCTATAGGCATGCTTTCTAGGCGAGCAATTTAATGGGAATGGCGATAATAGTAGCTAATTCGATTACAATCCTATAGGCATGACATCTATGTGAATATTATAAAGAGCAGGTATTTATTACTTAACATAATCCTATAGGCACGATATCTAACATGAAGCAATTTGAACTGAATAATTACTGTGTTGCAGTATAGTAGGAAGATAATAACGTGAGAGTGGAACATGAGAACAAGTGAGATTATTTATGTCCTATAAGCATGCTATCTAACAAAACACATAGAAGAAAAGCATGTTGAACAAATTAAACACTCAGATCCTATAGGCAGGATTTCTACCCTTTTCATGCAAACATTAGAATAGAACCATTTTCCCAATTTTTACTAATACCCCAATTGTTATTACAGGCCCAATACTGAATAAAATTACAAAACAAACGATACAAATAACTATAGCGGGCCTAAGATAGGCCCAAAGTGTACCCAGCCCAGCCAGGCCTTCAGTTTTGTATCCATACAGGTTTCAACACAGCCCCGAAACCACAAGAGAACTTGGATGATACCCAACAGCCATAGTTGATCAAAAGATTCAGAAAACAGTCATTTATACAAGCCAATTAGCTTATTCAGTAGGCATAGAGAGGGACAGAATTGAGCAGTCAAGAAGAAAGTGGCCAAGAACCTTAGGCCCTAGTGTGCCAAAGTTCACAAGGGTCTCAAAGTGGACCCCGAGAAGTACTCACACTGGGGAGGTTAATAGAGAGGTTTTAGGAGGCCTTGGCTTTCAGCCGGCCAAGAATTAGAGACTCAGAACAAGGAAACAACCAAAGAAAATAGTAGCAAAGTAACAAGGTTTAGAAAAGTGCATTTACATTTTTTGGAGTCAAACACTACAAAGTGATCACATAATGGACATATCAACACAGAAGGTGCATGAGTTAAAGAAACTAGATGATGCTGCAAGTTGTCACATAACACATTGGGGCAGGGTATATTTGTAAGAGGCAAGGAGCCTTAAACTTCTGGGATTAGAAAGTTAATGAGCAAAGAGACATTAGGCCAGCAAGACAAACAGTTATCATTAAACCAACAAGTTCAAACCTAAGAATCTAGTTATGTTAAACACTAGGGCTTAAACAATACAACTTTTACTAATGAGGCAAGCAGAATCATAATTTAGGCAAACCTAGACTGAGAGGTTCCACTTAATTGCTAGGGGTACAGAATTGAGCCGAGTGAGAACATACTGAGGACAAACATAATCATAGGAGCAAATTACAGCTAGAGTGAAGGCTTTAACAGATTAGGGCATACTAATAACATAAATTAATCACTAAGAAATTCAATATCATGTAGGAAACAGGATTAGGTCACACAGCCAATGCAAACACTCAAATGGTCAACACATTAAGCTAAACATGCTTCAAACTGTCCAAATTGCCTAAGTTAGATACAAAGACATTTTTAGAACCAACAGTTTAGGCGTGAGACAATGCTATAGAAGTCCATGCTATAGGCAGAATCATACATGAAGAAAGTCAGGGGATTATATCAAGTCATGAAATTTCAGAAAACATAGATATGCTAATTAGAACATAATGGAATAAACATTGCGAAGGTTGAGAAACTAACCAGTTATTGCTCAACAAACAAAAAAAGAACAGCAATATGACCCAGAATCCCAGATGCATCAAGTTCCCAACGGTTTCAAAGAACCCAGGGCAGTTCTCACACCCAAGAAAGGTCGGAAAAGTAGGAAATCTGGTGGCCTTGGCTTTCAGCCAGCCAAGAGCCAAAAATAAGAGAATGAATGAATACAGAGTAAAGCCCTAATTTTTCAGTAGTGATTTTTAGCGATTCCAGTCCTCTTTAGAAGGGAATGGGGGGGGGGGGGGGGGGTTATATAGTAGTAAAATCGAACATCAAACAAGGGAGACAGAATGATTTAAGCAACAAATAAGGTAAATAAACATGCAAATCAGTCAAAAAATCAATTTAAGGGATCTGTAAACCCTAGTTTTTAGGAAAAGTGAAAATTAACAGAATATAAACAAATAATCGGACTCACAGTAGCATAGGATGAATATAGACAGAATAATACTCAAAATTAGGGGTTTGAACCAATTTTGGTTCGATTTTGAAGAAATCTGCTTGCCATGTTTAGGCAAGCACTATAGGAGAACAGCCAGTACCAAAAAGGGGTCGAATATGGCAAGAAGTGATAATCAAATCCCATATTCAGTGGGATTAGGAGAAGATTTTAAGAGCGGCGGGTTTAGGGTTCTCCAGAGAGGGAGGGGAGGTTGAGAGAATATGAGGGCAGCGGGTTATGGGATTATGGGTTAGGGTTTCTGGTAGGGTAATTAAAAGGGAGAGAAATAACAAGGGTCGTTGATCTTGAGAGATCAACAGCCGGGATTAAAGAAATAAGTGGGGCGAGTCAATTAACGGGTACCAACCAGGTTTTTAGGTTAAGGGGTTGTTGGTTTGGGCTGGGGTTATTGGTCTAGGGTATTAGGGTTTTTGGGCCATTTATTTGGTCCGAAATTATTTAGAAACCGAGGCTAGTTTTTAAATACCCAATATTTATCAAAAAACATAATTTATAAAAGTAATTAATAAATAACAAAAATATTATTTATGCACTAAAATGATTGAAAATAATAACTTGGCAACTTGGCATTATAAAAATATAAGAAATTATTTTGGCACAAATAATGTAATTATACATGAATATAGGCTATTATTGCAAAAATGTGCAATTAGCTTAAAAATGCAAATGTAATTATAAAAAAAAAATGGAGTAAAATGTTATAAAACATACATGTTGGTGTAAACAATAAGTTTGGATGAATAAATCATCATAAAAATAATTTTAAGGATAATTATTGGATATTTATATAATAAAATGCAGAAAGAAATTAATTTAAAGCTTTTAAAAATTATAAAAAAATTATGAAAACATGCTTGTATAGGTTTATAAACTAAATGATGATGCAAAATTACTATATTCGAAACTATATATATTTTAAAAATATGAGGGAAAAATTGGGTATCAACAATGGGAGCACGCCGACTTGGTCGAAAAAGTAAAGGTCTTCGAAGTTAGAAACGAGGAACTAGTTGTAGTGGCTAATGACCAAACCTCGCAGGTCCAGCAAAAGATCGACCAGATCGACCAGTTTCGAAAGGCGATGGACGAGATCCAAGTCATGGCCAATGGGTGTAAGAACAAGATGGATCCGCTGGCCTCGGAGAAGGAAACCGCCCAAGCAAAGCTTTCTTCGGTAGAAGTTCAACTTCGGGTGGCGAAGGAAAAATCTGATAAACGGGATCAGCTAAATAAAGATCTCCGAGCACAACTGAGCTTGACCTCCGCAGAATGGGATGCCCTTTGATAAGAGCTCGAAGAATTGAGGTCCCAGCTGGAGAAAACCTCTGCAGATGCTAAGGAGATGGTAGCCCAGTACAAGGCCGATGTTGAGGCAGCCGAGGCCTGCCTGAAGACCAATGCCGAATATGTAAGGCAGCTATCTCGAAGGGAGACCCTTGAAGAGATCCATGCTAGAGGTTTCGACTTGTCTGCCGAGGTTGAGGAGGCAAAAAGACTTGAGGTCAAGGCCAAGAAACTAGCCGATCCCGGAGGTGAAGAGGGCTCTAAGGGCTCCGATGACTCCGAGGCCCCCAATGGTTCTGGTGACGAATCGGGCTCCGGTGAAGATGAGGCGTGAATGCCTCAATCTATTTTAGTTTTTGGGCACATAGTTTTTGTTTATTTTGAGGCCGTTTTTGTTGGGCCTATGTAAAGATATTCCAGAATATAAAAAATTTCCCTCCTTTGGCAATTTCAACTGCTTTAGCATCTTTTCACGATTTCCATTCTTACAAATATCTTTAATGCCTTAACATAGAATCTAATGTAGCAATAAGCCATTTGTTTTTTGGAGGTCCAAAAGGAGCCTGACCTCGATGCAATTTTTTATTTGTTCGAAGCTTTGAAAACTCGATGTGACCAGGAGTTTTCCGAAAATGCCTAAGTATTCTTAGACGATGATTTTGCTGAGGGTAACCTTTTGGCTGGTTTTGAATTTTTATTGAAGGCCTTATGTTTTGATAACGGGTTTCGGACGTCTCCGAGCCATTTTTTACCATGGTCGTAGCCTTTTGGGTTTAGGCACTAACTAATTTTTGTGCCTTTGGGATTTGATAGCCCGAGATGCCCGAACTTGTTTCGGACGACAGTCCCCGAGCGGGGGTGGCCCTTGGGCTGGATAGTCCTCGAATAGGGATAGCCCTTTGGCTCGGTAGTAGTAGCCCTTGGGCTTGATACTCCCCGAATAGGGATAGCCCTTTGGCTCGGGTAGGGGTAGCCCTTGGACACGATAGTCCCCGAACAGGGATAGCCCTTAGGCTCGATGCTTTATAAGGCAAAAATATGTAATTGCAAGGTGGGAACTTTTGTTCATTTTTGTGTGTAAAGTACATGATCGAAAGCGTGTAAAAGCTCGTATTATGGCTACGGTGGCCTACGTGGGCACGGTTCATTTGACAGTTTGGCCCTTATAATAAATCCTAACTACCGGGACTAAGCTTTTCAATTACAAAGTGTCACGACCCCAAATCCCCTCTGCATGATGTCGTGATGGCACCTAGTCTCTAAGACTAGGTAAGCCTAAAAAATATGCGGGATAACTGAATAATAATTTAAATCTAAAAAATATCAATAACTATATGAATAAAATCTGAAACTCAACATGTACATCTCCCAAAACCCGGTGTAAATACAAGTCACGAGCTCTAGATACAGTATTAAACACTCCTATACATCACTGTCTATAAATATGTAAGGAGATAAAAAAAGGAACGGGATAGAAGGGGACTCTGAGGCTTGCGGACGCAGGTAGGTGTACCTTGAAGTCTCCAAAGCAAGCAACTCAACGTGCTAATACCGAGGGTGATTGGATGTACTTGGATTTGCAAAAAACATGTGCAGAAGCGTAGTATGCGTATACCACAATGGTACCCAGTAAGTCCCAAGCCTAACCTCGGTAGAGTAGTGACGATGTCAGATCAAGGCCCTATTGGAGATAATAAGAAACAAGACAGAAGGTACAATGATATAATGAAAATGATAGGGAAGTGAAACAAAAAAGGATTTACGAAAAGTAACAATCATGGAATTAAGGAAGCTAATACAACACGGAAGGAAAACAAGAATTTTACATGTTAAGGAAACAATAACCAAACAATACAAAAAATATGGAAGGTCAACAAGGGCACTCCCGAGGTACCGCGTCGTAGTCCCAAATCATAAAAATAACTCACTTTCCTTATATCACCGCGGGAGCCTTTACATTTAGTTTTGAAAATTATTTTTCGGAAATAGCACCCTGCGTTTTAGCCCACCTTATCACACCGCATGGCTTCTAGTAGTTCCCCTACTAGCCACGTGTATAAAGCCCACCTTATGTCACCGCATGCGTATCAACACCCAGACCTTATACCACCGCATGCGTATCAATAGTTACAATGGCACGGCAGAAACCTCGTGCAAATAGTAACAACCGCACGGTAGAAACCTCGTGAAAACAATAAGAACAGCACGTCAGAAACCTCGTGCAACAACCAAGCAATAACCTCAACAATAACACAAAAACCAAAGCATAACAACTAAATAAAATAAAATTTCACAACTTACACCTTGCCTCAACAGAAACCACGGCTTTTTGCAACTCAACACCAAACTCAATAGCAAGATATTTCAAGGATAGCAATTTCAAGTAGAGAATCCCACAGTTAAGTAATGAATACAGAATTTAAAAAGCTAGTAATTCAACTAAACACGTAGTACAGGTTGCAAATAAAAGATAAGATAGGAAGACGTGTGAATTTAGGCTAAACATGATGACTACAACATGCTAAAGTAACTCAATTAAGGCATAAAAAGGAAACTACATAGCTAAAACCGGAATTTCAATATTTAGCATGTGTACGCACTCGTCACCTTGCGTACATGACCTTCACATATCACAAATTATCACCACAATACCAAATCCCCACACAAGTTTAGACAAGTCACTTACCTCAAACCACGCTAAATCAATCAACTAGAAGGTCTTCCCCTCGATATTCCAACTCTGAACGGCTCGAATCTAGCCAAAATAATTTCATACTATAAATATAACTATAGGAAACTAATTTAAATGAATAAACTATGATCTTAGCAAAGAATTGAAAAATCGCCCCAAAGAGTCAACCCGGGCCCGTGTCTCGGAACCCGACCAAAATGATAAAAACCGAACATTCATTCGATATCGAGTCCAATCATATAATAATTACACAAATCCGATACCAAAATCCCGCTCAAATCCCCTAAATTCGGCTTAAGAAGTTTCTTCATTTTCCCTAAATATTTCAACTCAAATCCCAAATTAAATGATGAAATCAGATATAGATTAGTGAAATTTAATCGAAAACGAGTTAAGAACTCTTACCCCAACAATAGCTATGAAAATCCCTCGAAATTTCGCCTTAAACCGAGCTCTCAAAGTCCAAATTGTGTAATACGAAATAAACCCTCGATTTTGAAACTTAAGTTTGTTGCCTAGTTATTTACACTATGTGATCGCGAAAATTCTGACGCATTCGTGAAGAACAAAATTACCAACAACCCAAAAACCTACTACGCGAACGCGGAAGACCACACTTGATCGAGATGAGAAACTTTCCAGGGTTATGCAATCACGCGAACCAAAACGCGACCGCATAGAGTAGTGCGCTCACCTCCTAGACCTCCCCTTCCTTCATCGCGAATGCGGCACCACCCATGCATTCGTGATGTACTGACCTGCCCAGCCTCGCGATCTCACAAGCCATCTCGCGATCACATAGAACCAAACCACGCCTTCCAAATCTCGGAGCTTCGCGATCGCGGCCCCTTTTCCGCAATCGCATAAGAGGAAACTACAACTGGGAGAACCAGAATTTCTGCAATTCCACAATGAACAGAAGTGCGTCGAACATGGTCTGAATTACACCCGACGCCCTTGGGACCTCAACCAAACATACCAAAAACTCCTAAAACATCATACAAACACGCTCAAAGCATCAAATCACATCAAACAACGCTAAAATCATGAATCGCGCATCGATTCAAGCCTAAGCACTTATGAACTTCCGAATTCCGAAACTAACGCCGATTCATACCAAACAACTCCGATTAACTTCAAATTTTGCACACAAGTCATAATTGACATTACGGACCTATTCCAACTTAAGAAGTCGAAATCAGACCCCGATATCAAAAGGTCCACTCCGGGTCAAACTTTTCAAAATTCTACCAATTTCCAACATCCGCCAATTGACGCTAAAATGACCTACAAACCTCCAAATTAACATCTGGACACGCTCCTAAGACTAAAATCACCATACATAGCTATTGGAACTGTCAAAACTCTATTTCGGAGTCATCTTCACACAAGTCAAATTACGGTCAACTCCTACGTCTTAACTTTCCAATTTAGGGACTATATGTCCCATTTCACTTCGAAACTCACCTGAAACCAAAACCAGATATCCTGGTAAGTCACATAACCACATCATAACATAGAGAAGCAATAAATAGGGGATCGAGGCTAATACACTCAAAACGACCGGTCAGGTCATTACACAAAGTTCCCTTCTTTCCTTGCTAGGGCGGCCTCGCGCCTTTCATCCAATAGTTCCAGGCTCGTGCTCATGGCCTCACCATTTGATTCCTCAGTCGTTTATCGAAACTTGAGACTCGGTTCTCCTACTTTGACCTGTATTAGTGCTTCGGCCGTAGACCAACAAAAATGGTGTGGCCCCGGTACTAGATTTAGAGGTTGTACGGTATGCCCACAATACTTTGGGCAGAATTTCCTTCCATTTCCTTTTGGCATGAGTCAACCTTTTCTTTAGGTTTTGAAGTATGGTCTTGTTTGTTAATTCTGCCTGTCCGTTCCCACTAGGGTTATAGGGCATTGACAAGATCTTTTTGAACTTATGGTCTTCAAAAAATTTGTTTACCTTGCTGCCGATGAACTGCTTCCCGTTATCACCCACTATCTCGGCTGGTATTCCAAACTGGCATATTATGTGGTCCCAAATTAAGTCGACGACTTCTTTTTCTCGGACCTTCTCGAATGCTTGAGCTTCGACCCACTTAGAATAATAATCGGTCATAAACAGTATGAATTTTATCTTACCGGGTGCCCATGGTAGGGGACCGACAATGTCCTTTCCCCACTTCATGAACGGCCAAGGTGACAAGACAAAATATAGTAGCTCTCCGGGCTGATGGATGATCGGTACATGCCTTTGACATTCGTCGCATCTTCGTACAAAATCCCTTACATCTTTCTCCATGTCGATCATGTAATAGTCGGCTCTGATAATCTTACGAACCAAAGATTCAGCCCCAAAATGGTTTCCACAGGTGCCTTCGTGAACTTCCCTTAAAGCATATCCGGTGTCTCCCAGCCCCAAGAATATGGCGAGCGGGTCGTCGAACGTTCTTCTAAACAAAGTACCTTCGGACAGGCTAAACTTGGCCGCCTTCGTGCGTAAAGCTCTCAATTCTTTAGGATCCGAGGGCAAATTCCTAGACTTCAAGTAGTTTATATACTTGTTTCTCCAATCTCAAGTTAAACTTGTTGAGTTTATTTTGGCATGGCCTTCTTCCACTACCGATTTCAGTTGTACGTCTGTTCCTGAGCTAAATTCCTCGTCATCAACTGATGACCCCAAGTTAGCCAGAGCATCGGCTTTGCTATTTTAATCTTGGGGTACGTGATGTAGGGTCCATTCCATGAATCGATGCAGCGTTACCTATAATTTGTCTAAATACCTTCACATTCGTTCCTCGTTTATTTTGAATATCCCATTGACTTGATTTACCACAAGGAGGGAGTCACACTTAGCTTCGGTCCCCAGGCTTTTAGCCAATTCGAGACCTGCAATCATGGCCTCATACTCGGCCTCATTGTTAGTCAATTTCGCAGTTCTAATAAATTTCCTAATTATGTTACCCGTAAGCGGCTTCAACACGATGCTGAGTCCGAACCCCTTTGCGTTCGAGGCACTATCTGTAAAGAGGGTCTAGATTCCCGAGGAACTCTCCGAGGTTAGCAAAAATTCCTTTTCTACTTCAGGTATTAAGGCCGGCGTAAAGTCGGTCACGAGTCTGCTAAAATTTGTGATTTGATGGCGATTCATGGTCGATATTTGATATCGTACCCGCTAATTTCTACAGCCCATTTGGCCAACCGGCGCGAGATCTCGGGCTTATGCATTATATTCCTTAGTGGGTAAGAAGTTACAACGCATATAGGGTGGCATTGAAAATACGGCTTTAACTATCTGGAGGCACTTAGCAAAGCGAGCACCAATTTTTCTAGGGTAAGGGTACCTTGTTTCGGCTTCGCCTAGAGTTCTACTAGCATAACAGATAGGAAATTGCGTACCTTCATCTTTCCGGACTAAGACTCTACTTACCGGTATCTCGGATACCGCTAAGTATAAGTGCAACTGCTCGTCCGCCTTCGGAGAATGGAGCAAGGGTGGACTCGAAAGGTACCGTTTGAGTTCTTCCAAGGATCGTTGGCATTTCGGGGTCTAAGAAAATTTATTCGTCTTCTTCAATAGCGAGAAAAAACGGTGGCTCTTATCGGAAGACCTCGATATGAACCGGCCCAGGGCGGCTATGTGCCCAGTTAGGCTCTGAACGGCCTTAACACTGTCTACCATGGTGATGTCTTCTATAGCTTTGATTTTATCAGGTTTAATCTCAGTCTCTCGGTTGGACACCATGGATCCAAAAAACTTCCCGGATCCGACCCTGAACGCACATATCTTTGGGTTCAGCTTCATATTGTATTTCTTCAGTATGCCGAAGGTTTCCTGCAAATGATTCAAATGATCTTCTTCTCTCAAGGACTTAACTAACATGTTGTCAATATAAACCTCCATTGATTTTCCTATTTATTCTTAGAACATCTAGTTTACTAGGCATTGATAAGTGGCACCGGTGGTTTTTGGTCTGAACGGCATTACGTTATAACAATAAGTGCCGAATTTAGTGATAAAGGAAGTTTTTTCTTGATCGCCCGGATCAATCAGGATTTGGTTGTACCCGGAATAGGCATCGAGGAAGATGAGTATCTCATGCCCGGCCGTTGCGTCGATCATGTGATCGATGTTAGGAAAAGGAAAAGAGTCCTTCGGGCACACCTTATTCAAGTCTTTGTAATCTATGCACATTCTTAATTTATTTCTCTTTTTAGGCACTACTACTACGTTATCTAACCAATCCTGAATGGAACCTATTTCAAGGAGGTTGGATACCTCGTCTTTGATGAATGCATGCTTGACTTCAGACTAAGGCCTCCTCTTCTGTTTAACCGTATGGAACTTCGAATTCAAGGTTAGCTTACGAGTGGTTATTTCTGGCGGGATCCTTGTCATGTCAAGATGGAACCAAGCGAAACAATCTACGTTATTTACAAGGAATTTAATGAGTTTTTTCCCCTGAGCTCAGGAGTCAACCCCGTGCCCAGTATACCTTCCGATCGGGCAAGTGTTTGATCAATATGACTTGCTCCAGCTCCTCGACCGTTGATTTGGTGGCATAGGAATCGTCAGGGGTAATGAACGACCTAGGAACTCCATAATCATCATCTTCACCCGCTTCTTGCTTCTCCGGTTCGGTCGGGGCCGGTGTAGGTGATTGCTATTTAGTTTCTTCCTTCCTAACAAGCTCTGGGTTCTTTTATGTCGAGTGTGAGGACATCAGGATCACCTCATCGATTGCGAACATTTCTTTTGCGGTCGGCTGCTCTCCGTAAATCGTCTTTATCCCTCCCTGTGTGGGGAACTTCAGTGCCTAGTGTAGTGTCGAGGGTATTGCCCTCATGTTGTGAATCCATGGACTTCTGAATAGAGCATTATATCTCATATCCCCTTCAATCACATAGAACTTTGTTTCTGAATCGTCCCAGTAGTATTCACTGGCAGGGTTATCTCCCCTTTAGTAGTTTCGAATGCCATGTTGAATCCGTTTAAAACCCGGACTGCAAGCACTATTTGGTCTTGCATACCCAGCTGCTCTACGACCCTCGATCTGATGATATTGGCCGAGCTACCTGGATCAATTAACACATGCTTAACTCGACATTTATTTATGTGTACAGATATTACCAGTGCATCATTATGCGGTCGCGCGATGCCTTCAGCGTCCTCATCATTAAAAGAGATGGTCCACTCAGGTATGTAATCTTGGGTTCGTTTTTCCCTTGTAATGGACACCTTAGTGCGCTTTAGCATTGGCCATTGGGGGACGTCGACTCCACCAATGATCATATTAATGACATGCTGAGGTTCCTCTTGCTCAGTCTGTTTGTTGGAGTCCCTATTCCTGAAGTGATTTTTGGCTCGATCACTCAAAAATTTCCGGAGGTGACCGCTATTGAATAATCGTGCCACTTCTTCTCTTAGTTGCCAGCAGTCTTCGGTCTTATGGCCGTGAGTGCCATGATACTTACACATTAGTTTGGGGTCTCTTTGGGCAGGATCAGACTACAATGTCTGAGGCCACTCAGTATCTTTGATGCATCCGATGGCAAATATGATGTTGGCATCATGGATACTGAAGTTGTATTCTGATAATCTCGGTGCCTCCTTGGCCCCGAGTGGCCTGTCAAAATCGTTTTTACTCATGAGTCCCCGACTATGGTGGCCTCGATCGCTCCTTTTTTTCATTCCTTGTAGGGTTACGCCCGAATCCGCTACCCCTTTGATCTCCGCTATACAGTTGATACTGATCTCTGTTCGGTCTTGGTTCATGATCGACGACTCTTTTAGACCTGTCATTAGCTCTGGTGGGATAAGCAAACCTGGAGGGGGGCCCGAGCTAATCATCCCCGGCTCTAATTTTCGATTGGTGTCTGTTATGGACGTCAGCCCAAGTTACCGCCGGGTACTCTATCAAATTTTGTTTCAGCTACTAGGAAACCAAGGAGCTTTGGGGGTTGAGTCCTTTAGTGAACGCCTAAACGGCCAAATTGACCGCAATCGGAGGTAGGTTCATTCATTCCATTTGAAACCTTGACATGAATTCCCTGAGCATTTCGTTTATCTCTTTGTTTTACTTTGAAAAGGTCCGATTTTCTTGTCTCGACCTTAATGGCCCCGACGTGTGCTTTCACAAAGGCATCTACAAGCATAGCAATCCATTCGATGGAATTAGGGGGTAAGTTGTGATACCATATCATTTCTCCCTTTGGTAGGGTCTCTCCGAACTTTTTCAGCAAAACCGACTCGACTTCATCATCCTCCAAGTCGTTTCCCTTGATGGCACATGTGTAGGAGGTCACGTGCTCATTTGGATCTGTGGTTCCATTATACTTCGGAATTTCGGGTATATGAAATTTCTTCGGGATCGGCTTCGGTGTTGCGCTCGGGGGGAAGGCTTTTGGACAAATTTCTTGGTATCCATGCCTTTCAACATCGAGGGTGCTCCCTAGATCTGATCAACTCTGGAGTTATAGGTCTTCACTTTTTTGTCGTTGGCTTCAATCTTCTTCTCCCCCATTCCCACCCGCTTCGTCAGTTCCTCAAGCATTTTTATTATTTTGGGGTTGGCCTCGGGTTCAACTTCATCCAGCCTTCCCATGACCAGTTCATTTCTTTGAGTATTTTCTCGGGATGGTTCGGGCTCAACTCCGTTGGGGGCGCAGCTGTGGTTCTGCAACTGGGCTATCACCACTTGTTGAGCTTGTAACATTTGAATATCACTCACAGATTGATCTCGGCGCCTTTACCGTTGTGCGTACCCCATGCTATTGATCGGGCTTCTTAGCAAAAGTTATTCTCGGGTTCAGTTGGTAGGTTTGCATTGAAGGCCACATGCGAGTTGGCATTGATTGGGTCCGCAGCTGGGACTCCGTTGGGATCAGCAGGAGGCGCCTCATTGCTAGGTACTACGTTGTTGTTTTTGCCATGATGTCCAGACTCAATATCAACGTTGAAGTGAGCAGAGTGACAGTTCGACATCCTTAGGTAGATATGAAATTAAAATCTTAAAGAACAAGCATAAAATATAGTGTGTTATGGAAATTTGTATCAAACTACCACTATTATCCTTAGCCCTATGATGGGCGCCAAACTGTTTACCCATAAAAATGGATAACAATTGAATTTGTACGAGGTTTTAAGGATACGTGATTTAATTCAATACGAATGATTAATGACGTTAGATAAGAAATTAATGGATAAAGTAAATAACCAAACCAATGATGATACTAAATCCGGGCACGGTTCAAGGCTTAACAAAAAGCTCGCCTTCGATTCTGGACGGGTGCTTATGAAGAACTTATGAACCAGAAATAAGAACTTTCAATAACTTTTAGAAACAGAGAGAACAAAAGTATATTTCTTTGGTATGCGTGTTACAGTGTGTCCAATGTGTCTCCCCTTTATATAGTAGGGGAGTTTTACCCCGAAGTACAATTCTAAAAAAGGTAAAAATATTTATTTTCGCTAATCATTGATCTACTGCTGATACGGGTCACCGAGACTCACGCAGTGATATCTAGTTGGGCACGGATATCACAACCCTTTGTTAATCATGTGTGGCCATTTAGCAAAGCCTTCCGAGTTCTCATTATTCTAATCAGGTTCGAGGTCATGATCGCGATGGCTCCGGAAGCAGGTATTTTGTTCGAGCTTCTATACGGGCGGCTCCCGTCTTCAATCTCGAATTCATGCAGTTATGTCCTCCCTTCGTTCACCCCACCGGGAAATCGGGGTGCTCATTACCCCCGGGTTTACCTGTATACACAAACCTTAGGTTGTTTATTATTTTAGAGGCTAGTTGTTGTCCCTTAGTTTATTGTTTTATCTGGAGAATGCCCAGAGGACCTTGTAAATATTTTTAATTCAAGGAAAACCTCGTAGTACATGTATTTGAAGGCTGTGACGAGCATCGTGGAGGAACCATAGTGTAGTTTAGTTTAAGACTTTTCTTTTCATTTCATTTTCTTTTATTAGGCGGGGACAACCTTGAACCTCTTTGTGTTTATTGTTTTTGTGTGTTTTACCTCAATTAGAATATTCTTCAAAGCCAATTATCAAGTATGCAACCGTACTAGTTACGGGACTTGGGGAATGCCTAACACCTTCTCCCTGAGTCAAATGAACCCCCTTCCTCGGAATTTCTAGTGCAAATTATGTTTTAGAGTCTAAATGTGTTTTAAAGTGAAAAATTATTTTTTTTAAAATGGTGGCTTGACACACTGAAACAACTGTCAAGTGGCGACTCTGAAAAATCCTTTAAAACATAACTGTCACTTTTCAAATTGAAACTCTTTTGAGCTTTAAATCACATTTTATCTTCTTTTAAAGAGGGTTAAGGGTAAAAAGGGGTGTGACAACAATAATATGAATATAATGGCACGGTATCACCCTTCGTGCTTTTACTTTCGTCCTACCATGTAATAATATGAATAAAATGGTACGGCATCACCCTTCGTGTTTTTACTCTCATCCTAACCATGTAATAATATGAATAAAATGGCATGGCATAACCCTTCGTACATAATTGCACGTGGAGTACCAAATCTTGTGAAAATATTCTTCTTCAAGAAAGCCACCACACTTCTCGCCTCATTGTTGGGTAAAGCAATGACCTCAACCCATTTGGACACATAATCAACCTTGACCAAGATGTAGGTATTTCCACAAGAACTCACAAAAGGGCCCATGAAGTTAATACCCCACATATCAAAAATATCAATCTCCAAAATGGTTGTGAGAGGCATTTCATTCTTCTTTAAGATTCCACCGGCCCGTTGACATTCATCATATCTTTTCACTAGCTCACTAGCATCCTTGTAAATAGTGGGCCAATAGAAGCCACAACTAAGCACTTTGACTACCGTTCTTACTCCACCATGATGACCACCATATGGCGAAGAATGACAAGCCCTAAGAATTTCACATTGCTCTTCTTCCGGTACACATCTTCTAATCACTCCATCTGTACAAATCTGGAAATAGTATGGTTCATCCCAATAATAATCTTGGCAATCCCGTTTGAGCTTCTTCCTTTGGTTTGAAGAGAATTCATCTGGAATGATTCCACACACAAGAAAATTTGCTAGATCCGCGAACCATGGCACCTCTTTCATTGAAATAGCAAAGAGTTGCTCATCGGGGAAGGAGTCATTGATTTCAAGGCCATCATGCAGCCTCCCCTCCTCCTCCAAACGAGACAAGTGGTCCGCCACTTGGTTTTCACTCCCTTTTCTATCTTGGATGTCAATATCAAACTCTTGCAACAATAGAACCCATTTCATCAACTGAGCTTTGGAGTCCTTCTTGCTCATAAAATACCGAAGCGCCGCATGATCCGTGTGGACAATGACTTTTGCACCCATCAAGTACGGGCGGACATCTCAATAGCAAACACAATGGCAAGGAGCTCTTTCTCCATAACGCTATAGTTGACTTGGGCACTATTCATAGTCTTACTAGCATAGTAGATCAGATGTAAACTTTTGTTGATATGTTGCCCCAAAACAGCCCCAACCTCTACGTCACTTGCAACACACATGAGTTCAAAAGGGACGCTCCAATTTAGAGCGGTGATGATGGGGGTAGTTGTCAACTTGAACTTCAACAATTCAAAATCTCTCATGCAATCGTCATTGAATTTGAACATAGCATCCTTCTCAAGAAGCTTGCACAACGGATTCACCACCTTAAAGATATATTTGGTGAAGCGCCAATAAAAACCCGTGTGACCTAACAAACTCCGTACACCCTTCACCGAATTTGGAGGTGGAAGTTTAGAAATCACCTCAATCATTGCCTTGTCAACTTCAATTCCATTCTTTGAGATTTTGTGGCCAAGGACAATGCTTTCCTCGACAATGAAATGGCATTTCTCCCAATTAAGTACCAAATTTGTTTCTTCATATCTAGCCAACACTTTATCCAAATTTGCAAGACAAACATCAAAAAACATTCCAACCATCGAGAAGTCATCCATGAAATCTTCAAGGTAGTCTTACCCAATACACCTCAATAAGAGATATGATACGATTGTATACAATAAAAATTACCCAACTATGAGTCGGGGTCGAATCCACTTGGAGTTATAAGGGGTGTCAAGAGTATATATTTGAAGCAAGTGAATGGACTACCTAAAATTGCACTTCCACAACAGAGTTTTGATTTCTACTTCTGCTATTACTCTAATGATAGCAAGCTAAGGTAAATACACTAGAGATGAATGTTTTTGATGTTTTACCAAATAGTTTAAAGTCCTAGGGATATGACCATAACATAGGTGTTTGCCTAACGGGATAAAGATGTTAACACTTGTTTTCTTGATTGGGGTGTATTATCGCTCTCAACTCTACGTTACCCACTCAATACCTCTCGGTCAAAGAGTGATTTTGCCCAATTTGGCTTTCTCAAGTCCAAATGGGTATCAAGCAAAATAGTTGATATGAGCTCAAGTCGAGATCTTACTAACTCTAGTTTGAACCCTTTAGTTAGGCTAATCAATCTCTCAATTAACTCAATTCCTTGTTAGCCAAGTTATCCTAGACTAGGTCCCTCGTTCTCAAGTAGAAACTTAGTCAAATAGGCATGAATCAATGTTTGCAACATTAATTCTAAAATTGAAGCATGAACTAAGCAAAATAATCAACACTCAATCATAAACAAGCATTAAATTAAATACCCATAAGGTTTACACACTAGGGTTGGGTCATAACCCTTGTAAAAATCTAGCTGCTCATAATGGAAATTGAAAAAAATAAAGAAGAAAAGATAATTAAACTCGTAATGAAAGATTAAAATCATGAAATCTAATGTTTAAACACTAAAATAATGTCAAACTTCCTAAAGTAGTAAAATGAAACGACTACAACAGCTTTTAATGTTCAAACTTGGCCTAAATTTGTGAAACTCGTCTATTTATACTGGGCCAAATATTTCGGACAAAAATGCCCCTCGGGAGGTTTTGCGGCCGCATAATTCTATGTGCGGTCCGCATATTTCTTCCGCTGGCAGGAAGGTGAGTTTTTGCAGTCGCACATTTTTGGATTGCGGCTGCGAAGCAACTTCTGTGGCCGCACAATTCTTGTGCGGTCCGCACTTCACAAAGGCGTCAGGACTTGGTCTTTTTTTACATATTCTCTAAACTTTGAATCTTTGTCAGTAAAAGCCCAGTTCTGCGGTCGCACAATTCATGTGCGGTCCGCAAATTGCTGCAAATCCTGTTGGGTTCTATTGCTTAGTTTGCGGCCGCAAATGGAATTCTGTGGTCCGCAATTTCTTCTGCGGTCGTAGAAATTCCTTCTGCGGATAAAACATCTTTGCTTCTGCGCCCTTTATTGCCTTGTGCTTCGGAACACTCCTTTTTGAGTCAGATTTCATCACGGGAGATCAAACTTCCAGCATTCCTGCAATTTGCACAATTTCATTAGCTTCGGGAACACAATTCAATACTTTCGGAGTAAAACAAAAGCTAAAATGTGCTAATAAGCAGTCAATATCTCCACTTATCAACTCCCCCAAACTTATGTCTTTGCTTGTCCTCAAGCAAATAAATTAGTTCCCACCTCCAAAAGTTAAGGGTCATTTCAGTGAGTCAAAGGTGATCCATTCACATATCAGTTGGGACCAATAATTACCCACACTACTCGTGCATTATCAACAAGGCGACAAGTTAAGCATTCATGCACATATAGTTCTACTGTGATTTTTGAGCTTCAAGAATTGACTTTACTCATCGAGACACTTGCTCTATCATGTAGGCCATGGTGGACTCCAAACTCTTCCTCCTCTACTTTTCATTTGTCGATGGCTCAGAAGCCTGACTAGCACTCTCCGATCCCTCGGAAGTGCTATGAGATATGGACAGCTCATCCCTGAGTTGGTATCTCTTTTGCAGCCTTGACTGTACGGCCGGCTGATCCTGACAGAGGTTGAGTTGCCCTCTGATGCTACTTTAGACGGGACATATAAGCTCGTCTCAGAGAGATCTGCACCTCTCCCTCTTCCGACTGTTGCTTTCTTTATAATTCTCTTTTGTTGGCCAAGGGGTAAGGCACTCTTCCCTTGACCCCGAGAAGGTTCACCTCTCCCTTTTGAAGTATCGTCGCGTCCTCAAGATCGAACCATTGTCTGTATCAAGCAAAGGTGATTGTTAGTTACATTTCAATGTTCAAACATACACATGAGATATACAAGTAAAATATAAACCAGAGGACACAGTGAGGGCACACAGTTATATCATGCTTGCAGGAAGTGATCTGCGGTCTGCACAATTTCATTTGTGGCCGCAAATGGGGAATCATGGATCGCACAGTTTTGTTGTGCGGCCATAAAAGAGAAGTGTGGTGCGCATAATTTTACTTGCGGTCGCACCTCTAAAACCCAAAAAATGCCAACTCTATGATGACAGAGAATTGGCTAATGTGTGGTCGTAACATGATTTATGCGGTCTGCATAATTAGACTTGTGGTCGTACATTGGAGTCTCAATGTAAGGACTCTCTGATGACAGCAAAAGTTTATTATGCGGTCGCGATGGGAATTCTGCGGTCCGCACATTTTATCTTGCAGTCGCAGATCCCTTCTTCACTAATGCTGCCCTAAAAACAATTTCTGCGGACCGAACAAATTCAACTGCGGTCGTAGACTTCAAAAGTTATGTACAGATCAATGTTTTCTATCTAGGCTTTTCAATTTCGTGCATAATTTGACATGGCAACATCATAGAAACATGAAAATATGCTAACACAGTCCCCATAGAGTATGTATTAGTTAACCCAGTTCAAATTTTACCTCACATGGATACACAATTGAATTCTAATGACAAATGGCCTAAAAAGAACTAAAAATCTACAAATTAAACTAAAATAAAAATATAAACATGAAATTAAACCATACCAGATGAATGAGTGTAATGAGTGAATGATCAAGTTGGTTATGTGTGTGGACAGATAAAATCACCAAGAAATTTAAAGAGAGCCCTATTCTTTTGTTCAAAGAGTGAAAAATGCAAAAATGGCCTTTTTCCTCTATTTATACCAATTGTTCGCTAAGGAGAAGAAGCTCAAATGCGGATGCACATTTTCATATGCGGTCCGCACTCTGTTACCTGGGGGCCTCATCTCAGCTTTCCATCTGCGGTCTGCAATAATATGTTTGGGGCCGCAGATTTCATGTGCGGTCGCACATTGACCGTTTCTCTGACATGCTAAAACTTCAGAGAGTTGGTATTTTAAACGTCTCATTTGTGCGGTACGCAAGCTAATTGTGTGGCCGCATTGCTCTTTTGCTACAACACCCACCATTGTGCGGTCCGCACAAATATACTGCGGTCCGCAATTCTTAGAGCACTTAGCCAAATATTTGGTCCACAATTCCTGTAAGTCACAGTCAGCCCTGCAGTACACTTCAAATCAAGTTAGAACAAAAATAACGCCTAACTACAAAAGAAAAAAAAAAGGAAAAGAAACATGAGTTGCCTCCCAAGAAGCGCCTGATTTAACGTCGTGGCACGATGCAAAATACCATCAATTGAAATGAATGACTGCCACGGCGTGGCTATCTCCAACCTTTCCCAAATAGTACTTCACCCGGAGACCATTGACTCGGAATACTTCATTATTTTTGTTCTTCAAGTCTAATGCACCAAAAGGTGTTACACCCACAATTTTAAAAGGACCACTCCATTTAGACTTTAGCTTCCCGGGAAACATTCTCAATCTTAAGTTAAACAACAATACAAGATCGCCCACTTTAAACTCTTTGTTCCAAATGTATTTGTCATGAAGATATTTCATCTTTTCTTTGTACAAGGACGAACTTGCATAAGCATGGTACCGGAACTCATCCAATTTATTCAAATGTGCAACCCTCAAGTTAGCGGCTATATCTCAATCAATATTCAACTTTTTTACAGCCCATATGGCCTTGTGCTCTAGTTCCACCGAAAGATGACAAGCTTTTCCGAACACCGTAGGTGTTTTGTAAGTCGTCCGATAAGCCCATAATGCATCATCAAGGTTCTTGGACCAATCCGTCCGATTAACATTTACCGTTTTGGAAAAGATACTCTTTATTTCCCGATTGGAGACTTCCACTTGCCCACTAGCTTTTGGGAGATAAGGAGTCGTGACTTTGTGAGCAACACCATACTTGCTAAGCAAAGTGTCGAAAGCCTTGTTGCAAAAATATGAGCCCCCATCGCTTATAATAGCACGTGGAGTACCAAACCTTGTCAAAATATTCTTCTTCAAGAAAGCCATCACACTTCTCGCCTCATTGCTGGGTAAAGCAACGGCCTCAACCCATTCGGACACATAATCAACCGTGACGAAGATGTAGGTATTTCCACAAGAACTCACAAAAGGGCCCATGAATTCAATACCCCACACATCAAAAATATCAATCTCCAAAATGGTCGTGAGAGGCATTTCATTCTTCTTTGAAATTCCACCGTCCCGTTGACATTCATCACATCTTTTCACTAGCTCACTAGCATCCTTGTAAAGAGTGGGACAATAGAAGCCGCAACTAAGCACTTTGGCTATCGTTCTTGCTCTGCCATGATGGCCACTATATGGCGAAGAATGACAAGCCCCAAGAATTTCACCTTGCTCTTCTTCCGGTACACATCTTCTAATCATCCCATCCGTACAAATCCGGAAAAGGTATGGTTCATCCCAATAATAATCTTCACAATCCCGTTTGAGCTTCTTCCTTTGGTTTGAAGAGACTCATCCGGAATGATTCCACACACAAGAAAATTTGCTAGATCTGCGAGCCATGGCACATCTTTCATTTAAATAGCCAAGAGTTTCTCATCAGGGAATGAGTCATTGATTTCAAGGCCATCATGCGACCTCCCCTCCTCTTCCAAACGAGACAAGTGGTCCGCCACTTAGTTTTCACTCCCTTTTCTATCTTGGATGTAAATATCAAACTCTTGCACCAAAATCACCCATCTCATCAACCGAACTTTGGATTCCTTATTTCTCATAAGATACCGAAGCGTTGCATGATCCGTGTGGACAATGACTTTTGCACCCATCAAATCCGAGCAGGACTTATCAATTGCAAACACAATGGCAAGGAGCTCTTTTTTCGTAACGGTATAATTAACTTGGGCACTATTCATGGTCTTACTAGCATAGTAGGCCAGATGAATAATTTTGTTGATACGTTGCCCCAAAACAGCCCCAACCGCTACGTCGCTTGCATCACACATGTGTTCAAAAGGGACACTCCAATTTGGAGCGATGATGATGGGAGCAGTTGTCAACTTGAACTTCAACAATTCAATAGCTCTCATGCAATCATCATTGAAGTTGAACTTAGCATCCTTCTCAAGAAGCTTGCACAATAGATTTAAAACCTTAGAGAAATCTTTGATGAAGCATCGGTAAAAACCCGTGTGGCCTAAGAAACTCTGTACACCTTTCACCGAAGTTGGAGGTGGAAATTTAGAAATCACCTCAATCTTTGCCTCGTCAACTTCAATTCCATTCTTTGAGATTTTGTGGTCAAGGACAATGCTTTCCTCGACCATGAAATGACATTTCTCCCAATTAAGCACCAAATTTGTTTCTTCATATCTAGCCAACACTTTATCCAAATTTGTAAGACAAACATCAAAAGAATCTCCAACCACCGAGAAGTCATCCATGAAAACTTCAAGGCAGTCCTCCATAACACACCTCAATAAGAGATATGATATGGTCGTATGCAATAATAATTACCCAACTATGAGCCAGGGTCGAATCCACTTGGAGTTATAAGGTGTGTCAGGAGTATATATTTGAAGCAAGCGAATGGACTACCTAAAATTGCACTTTCACAATAGAGTTTTGATTTCTACTTCTGCTATTACTCTAATGATAGCAAGCTAAGGTAAATAGACTAGAGATGAATGTTTTTGATAGTTTACCAAATAGTTTAAAGGCCTAGGGATGTGACCATAACCTATGTGTTTGCCTAATGGGATAAAGACGTTAACACGTGTTTTGTTGATTGGGGTGTATTATAGCTTTCAACTCTACGTTACCCACTCAATACCTCTCGGTCAAAGAGTGATTTTTTCAATTTAGCTTTCTTAAATCCAAATGGGTATCAAGCAAAATAGTTGATATGAGCTCAAGTCAGGTTCTTACTATCTCTAGTTTGAACCCTTTAATTAGGCTAATCAATCTCTCAATTCACCCAACTCCTTATTAGCCAAGTTATCCTAGACTAGGTCCCTCTTTCTCAAGTAGAGACTAAGTCAAATAGGCATGAATCAATGTTTACAACCATTAATTCTAAAATTGAAGCATGAACTAAGCTAAATAATCAACATCCAATCATAAACAAGCATTAAATTAAATATCCATAAGGTTTATATACTAGGGTTGGGTCACAACCCTAGTAAAAATCTAGCTGCATAATGAGAATTGAAGAAAATAAAGAAGAAAAGATAATTAAACTCATAATGAAAGATTAAAATCATGAAATCTAATGTTTAAACACTAAAATAATGTCCAACTTCCTAAAGTAGTAAAAAGAAACGGCTACATCAGCTTTTAATATTCAAACTTGACCTAAATTTGTGAAACTCGTCTATTTATACTGGGCCAAAAATTACGGACAAAAATACCTCTCGGGAGGTTCTGTGGTCGCACAATTCCATGTGTGGTCCGCAGATTTCTTCAGCTGGTAGGAAGGTGAGTTTTTGCAGCTGCACATTTTTGGGTTGCGGCTGCGAAGCAACTTCTGCGGCTGCACAATTCTTGTGTGGTCTGCACTTCACAAAGGCGTCAGGACTTGGCTTTTTTTGTTTTCATATTCTTTGAACTTTAAATCTTTGTCAGTGAAAGCCCAGTTCTGCGGCCGCATAATTCATGTGCGGTCCGCAAATTGCTAAAAATCCTGTTGAGTTCTGTTGCTTGGTTTGCGGCTGCAGATGGAACTCTGCGGTCTGCAATTTCTTCTGCGTCCGTAAAATTCTTTCTGCGAACTGCACATATTTGCTTCTGCGCCCTTTATTGTTTTGTGCTTCGAAACACTCCTTTTTTAGTCGGATTTCATCATGGGAGACCAAACTTCCAGCATTCTTGCAATTTGCAAAATTTCATTAGTTTCGGGAATACAATTCAATACTTTCGGACTAAAATTAAAGCTAAAAGGTGCTAATAAGTAGTCAAAATCCCCACTTATCAACTCCCCCAAACTTAAGTCTTTGCTTGTCCTCAAGCAAATAAATTAGTTCCCACCTCCAAAAGTTAAGGGTCATTTCAGCGAGTCAAAAGTGAGCCATTCACACATCAGTTGGGACCAACAATTACCCACACTACTCATGAATTATCAACAAAACGACAAGTTAAGCATTCATGCACATATAGTTCTACTGTGACATTTGAGCTTCAAGAATTGACTTTATTCATCAACACTCTTGCTCTATCATGTAGGCCATGGTGGACTCCAAACTCTTCCTCCTCTACTTTCCATTTGCCAAGCTCACTTAAGAAATTTAGCACTCAATCCAAATATTTATGAAAGGTTCACTCATCTCTCTCAAGAAAACGTCACAAGTACGGCATCAAGTACCATAGGCTTGCCCCTCATGTAGATAGCCACTAATGTAAGCTCACTCGATTTTAAATCAAGTAGGACTTCTTTCGGGATGTAATGAAGGCTTTTGGGTTAGGGTAGGATACCGTATGGGTAAGTGGTTACACCTTTCCTTAAGCACTCCATCTTTCATTTTGCGGCTCACACTTTGCAAATTCTTAGAGGCACTTTCTTTTCATTGGGGACTAAAGAGACTTAGCATCACTCTTTCTTGATCATTTCATTCTTTTTTTCCTTTTTTGATTTCTCCATGTTTGGGATCATTACCTCTTTTTTTTAAATCCATTCAACCTTTCCACTTATTCACTTTTTGCATTGTTCTTTTTGTTCTTTTCTTTTCTTGCCTTCTCTTCTCATAGAGATCATTTCTTTTCTCTTTTTGTGCCTTGATTCCTTTTTTAAGTTACTCATCTCTCCCCCAAACTTACGTCTTAAGCCATTTGTTTCACAAGAGTGTTCAGGAAAGCTCGGGTGCCAATAGAGGATCACGACAAAACGGGTAAAGTCTTGTAACATAGTTATCAAATGAGAATGGCTAGAGGCTCAAAGGGGTTGATTAGGGCTAATGACATTGGTTGGCAATAGATCACTCAAACGGGCCAAGGAGAGCCTACAATCACTTCTCAACCAAGCAAAACTTAGGAGTTTTCCTTGAAACACATTCGGAGCAAGTTCTAGACCCTTCGCACGAATACTTGGACTAGCAACAATCCATCTCATCCCTCACGCAACCATATTGTAAAATAGGATGGAGCCGAGGTCCCACAATGACCACATTCAAGTTTAAAGATCACTATGGTCTAACTAAACCACTCGATGATTGCCAAAGTTAACACAAGAGTCACACAGTCACTACTAGAGCTATTCCTTTCAAAACCCTTGTCTCTAACCATAAGCACGTAGTTAAGTGTGTTGGTGTCAATTGAAGTATGGTTGACTCTTCGAGCATGAATTAATTAGGTCTTTTTATTCATTACTACGAATATTATTACCTAAACACAAAAACGGACTCATTTCCTTAAGAAGGTTATCACGCCATCCATTGTTGGGACGAGTCACCCGGTTCACACAATAACTACCTTTGGAAAGAACCATGGCATTAAGAAAATCAAAGGCTTATTATCTACTAAAACATAAAAAGAAGCTACTAAACAAAACAAGAGCTAATACGCTACTAAAACATAAAAAAAAGCTAATAAGCAAAAACAAAAATAAAGAAGCTAATGAGCAAAACTACTAAAGGTAGAATGAATATACATAGTAAGAGAGAGTGAAGATATATACACACAAATAAGAAAAAAGAGAATATCATCAAATTATTACAAGGCAAATGTATCAAAGTATAAAATGTGTCAAATAAACTCCATCCCCCCCTCCTCCCCCAAATAAAAGTAAGCATTATCCCCAATGCTTAGCAAAATAAGAGTAAAAGAGGGAAGAATGAAGAAAACTCCTTATGGCTCCTTGCACATCTCTATGTCCCCAGCAATGTCATCGCCCTCAGGATCATCCAACTGAATCTCATCATCCTCAACTCTAGGTGTGACTAGGTTGGCGAACATCTAACGCACTGCCTCAGTAGTGTCGACAACAAGGTCTGGCTCTTCAGACTGCCAGCTAGTGTGGTCGCACATCGACCATTTCTCTAACAGGCTAAAACTTTAGAGAGTTGGTATTTTCAATGTCTCATTTGTGCGGTACGCAAGCTAATTGTGCGGCCGCATTGCTCTTTTGCTACAGCACCCCATAATTGTGCGGTCTGCACAAATCAACTACAGTCCACAATTCTTAGAGCACTTAACCAAATTTTTGGTCCACAATTCCTGTAAGTCACATTGAGCCCTGTAGCACACTTCAAATCAAGTTAGAACACAAATAATGCCTAACTACAAAAGAAAAGAAAAAAAAGGAAAAGGAATATAGGTTGCCTCCCAAGAAGCGCCTGATTTAACGTTGCAACACGACGCAGAATACCATCAATTGAAATGAATGACTGCCACGACGTGGCTATCTCTAACCTTTTCCAAATAGTGCTTTACTCGGTGACCATTGACTCGGAATACTTTATTGTTTTTGTTCTTCAAGTCTAATGCACCAAAAGATATTACACTCCACAAATTCAAAAGGACCACTCCATTTAGACTTTAGCTTCCGGGAAATATCCTCAACCTTGAATTAAATAACAATACAAGATCGCCCACTTTGAACTCTTTGTTCCAAATGTATTTGTCATGAAGGATGAACTTGCATAAGCATGGTACCGGAACTCATCCAATTCATTCAAATGTGCAACCCTCAGATTAGCGGATACATCCCAATCAAGATTCAACTTCTTTAGAGCCCACATGGCCTTATGCTCTAGTTCTACCAGAAGATGACAAGCTTTTCCGAACACCAACCAGTATGACGACATTCCGATAGGTGTTTTGTAAGCCGTCCGATAAGCCCATAATGCATCATCAAGCTTCTTGGACCAATCCTTCTGATTATCATTCACCGTTTTGGACAAGATACTCTTTATCTCCCGATTGGAGACTTCCACTTGCCCACTAGCTTGTGGGTGATAAGGAGTCGTAACTTTGTGAGTAACACCATACTTGCTAAGCAAAGTGTCGAAAGCCTTGTTGCAAAAATGTGACCCCTCATCGCTTATAATAGCACATAAAGTACCAAACCTTGTGAAAATATTCTTTTTCAATAAAGTCACCACACTTCTCGCCTCATTGTTGGGTAAAGCAATGGACTCAACCCATTTGGACACATAATCAACTGCGACCAAGATGTAGGTATTTTCACAAGAACTCACAAAAGGGCACATGAATTCAATATCCCACACATCTAAAATATCAATCTCCAAAATAGTTGTGAGAGGCATTTCATTCTTCTTTAAGATTCCACCGGCCCGTGTACATTCATCATATCTTTTCACTAGCTCACTAGCATCCTTGTAAAAAATGGGCCAATAGAAGCCGCAACTAAGCACTTTGGCCACCGTTCTTGCTCCACCATGATGACCACCATATGGTGAAGAATGACAAGCCCCAAGAATTTTACCTTGCTCTTCTTTCGGTACACATCTTCTAATCACCCCATCCGTAAAAATCCGAAAAAGGTATGGTTCATCCCAATAATAATCTTGACAATCCCGTTTGAGCTTCTTCCTTTGGTTTGAAGAGAACTCATCCGGAATGATTCAACACACAAGAAAATTTGCTAGATCCGCGAACCATGGCACCTCTTTCATTGAAATAGCCAAGAGTTGCTCATGGGGGAATGAGTCATTGATTTCAAGGCTATCATGCGGCCTCCCCTCCTCCTTCAAACGAGACAAGTGGTCCGCCACTTGGTTTTCACTCCATTTTTTATCTTAGATGTCAATATCAAACTTTTGCAACAAAAGAACCCATCTTATCAACCGAGCTTTGGAGTCCTTCTTGCTCATAAGATACCGAAGCATATCATGATCCGTGTGGACAATAACTTTTGCACCCATCAAGTACGGGCAGAACTTTTCAATTGCAAACACAATGGCAAGGAGCTCTTTTTCCGTAACGGTATAGTTGACTTAGGCACTATTCATAGTCTTACTAGCATAGTAGACCGAATAAAATTTTTGTTGATGCGTTGCCCCAAAACAGCCCCAACCGCTACATCACTTTCATCACACATGAGTTCAAAATGGACACTCCAATTTGGAGCGGTAATGATAGGGGTAGTTGTCAACTTGAACTTCAACAATTCAAAAGCTCTCATGCAATCATCATTGAAGTTGAACTTAGCATCCTTCTCAAGAATCTTGCACAATAGATTTACCACCTTAGAGAAATCTTTGATGTAGCGCCGGTAAAAACCCGCGTGGCCTAAGAAACTCCGTACACCCTTCACCGAAGTTGGAGGTGAAAGTTTAGAAATCACCTCAATCTTTGCCTTGTCAACTTCAATTCCATTCTTGGAGATTTTGTGGCCAAGGACAATGCCTTCCTCGGCCATGAAATGACATTTTTCCCAATTAAGTACCAAATTTATTTCTTCACATCTAGCCAACACTTTATCCAAATTTGCAAGACAAACATCAAAAGAATCTCCAACCACCGAGAATTTATCCATAAAAACTTTAAGGCAGTCCTCCACAACACATCTCAATTAAAGATATGATACGGTCGTATGCAACTATGAGTCGGGTCGAATTCACTGGGAGTTATAAGGGGTGTCAGAAGTAGATATTTGAAGCAAGCGAATGGACTACCTAAAATTGCACTTCCACAACAGAGTTTTGATTTCTACTTCTACTATTACTCTAATGATAGCAAGCTAAGGTAAATAGACTAGAGATGAATATTTTTTATGTTTTACCAAATAGTTTAAAGGCCTAGGGATGTGATCATAACCTAGGTGTTTGCCTAATGGGATAAAGACGTTAACACTTGTTTTGTTTATTGGGGTGTATTATAGCTCTCAACTCTATGTTACCCACTCAATACCTCTCGGTCAAAGAGTGATTTTGCCAAATTTGGCTTTCTCAAGCCCAAATGGGTATCAAGCAAAATAGTTGATATGAGTTCAAGTCGGGTTATTACTATCTCTAGTTCGAACCCTTTAATTATGCTACTCAATCTCTCAATTAACCCAATTCCTTATTAGTCAAGTTATCCTAGACTAGGTCCCTCTTTCTCAAGTAGAGACTAAGTCAAATAGGCATGAATCAATATTTGCAACCATTAATTCTAAATTGAAGCATGAACTAAGCTAAATAATCAACACTCAATCATAAACAAACATTAAATTAAATACCCATAAGGTTTACACACTAGGGTTGCATCACAACCCTAGTAAAAAATAAAGAAGAAAAGATAATTAAACTCATAATGAAAGATTAAAATCATGAAATTTAATGTTTATACACTAAAATAATGTCAAACTTCCTAAAGTAGTAAAAAGAAATGGCTACAGCAGCTTTTAATATTCAAACTTGACCTAAATTTGTGAAACTCGTCTATTTATACTGGGCCAAAAATCGCAGACAAAAATGCCTCTCGGGAGGTTCTGCAGTCGCACAATTCCATGTGTGGTCCGCAGATTTTTTCAACTGGCAGGAAGGTGAGTTTTTGCGGCCACACATTTTTGGATTGCGGCTGAGAAGCAACTTCTGCGGCCGCACAATTCTTGTGCGGTCCGCACTTCACAAAGGCATCAGGACTTGGTCTTTTTTTGCATATTCTCTGAACTTTGAATCTTTGTCAGTGAAAGCCCAGTTCTGTGGCTGCACAATTCATGTTTGGTCCGCACATTACAAATAATCCTGTTGGATTCTGCTGCTTGGTTTGCGGCCGCATATGGAATTCTGCGGTACGCAATTTCTTCTGCGGACCGCACATCTTTACTTCTGCGCCCTTTATTGCCTTGTGCTTTGGAACACTCTTTTTTAGTCGGATTTCATCATGGGAGACCAAACTTCCAGTATTCCTGTAATTTTTATAATTTTATTAGTTTCGGAGAAATAATTCAATACTTTCGGACTAAAATAAAAGCTAAAAGGTGCTAATAAGCAGTCAAAATCCCCACTTATCATTCGTGATGAACAAAATAAACTTCTACCAAAAATACTTTACGCATTTGCGGCATAGTCCTCGTGAACGTGATGCACAGCAGCTCCAACCTTACGCGGTCGCTTCAGCTACTTCGCGAACATAAAGACATTCTCCCTAGTCCTCAGCTTCTCTTCTCAACTCAATGCGAATGCGAGCATAAGGACGTGAATGCGATGCCCATGCCTCACAAAGGTACGCGAACGTGATAGAACAATCGCGAACTCGAAGAAGTAAAAAGGCCAGCTCTCATAATACACTACGCGATCGCGACCCAATCTTCGCGGTCGCGAATAAAGCCTGAAACACCAGAAATCAGCACTGTCAAAGAACATGGAAATGGTCTGAAACACGTTCGCAACTCACCCTTGCCCCTCGGGACCCCGTCCAATTATACCAATAAGTCCCATAACATAATACGGACCTACTCGAGGCCTCAAATTATGCATAACAACATCGAAACGATGAATCGCACCACAAATTAAATATAATGAACTTTGAATCTTTCAACTTTCAAAACTCGTGCCGAAACATATCAAATCAACCCGGAATGAACTCAAAATTTACACACAAGTCCCAAATGACATAACGAAGCTATTCCCATTTCCGGAACCACAATCCAAACCCGATATCATCAAAGTCAACTCTCGGTCAAACTTAAATATTTCAAATCCTCAAATTTTCAACTTTCGCCAATTAGCGCTGAAACCTTCTAGAAATATCTAAATGTAAATTCGGGCATACTCCCGAGTCCAAAATTACCATCCGGACTTAATAAAATTATAAAAACTCCAAACCGAGGTCAAATATAGTTAGTTGAAAGA
The DNA here is from genome assembly GCF_000390325.3 of Nicotiana tomentosiformis. NCBI lineage: Eukaryota > Viridiplantae > Streptophyta > Magnoliopsida > Solanales > Solanaceae > Nicotiana > Nicotiana tomentosiformis. The sequence goes on from NC_090822.1 coordinate 19,451,224, forward strand.
AGCATAAAAGCTCTTCTAGTGCCACATCGACTGAATAGCATAACTCCTATGTACAAAGTTGGATATAAAGGAGTCCAAGCGAAAAATAAAAAAGCTTACCTTTCTCGGCCTTTTGGCTAATATCAAGTGTAGTATCTGTTTTTATCGGTTTAATATCTGATATGAGTGTTATCGATTCACACGATATTAACTTTATTTTTAAGGGGAAGATCCATCACAATAGCTTGCTATTGGGATCTTCGTGTGTCGCCTTAGTGTTGCACTACAGCCTTGGCCCGGCACATCCCACCAATTTTAGTCCTAACTTTTTTTCAGTTAGTCCTTTTTTGGTCTTTGTTCAATAGTATTTTTACCTAATGATTATTTTGTGCGACATGGTATAAATTTTAAATGTCGAAGGTGTATGAGTAATGAAATAGAAGGCAATACAAAAAGCACATTAAATCAAGAACTTCTAATATAATAGAAGAATTAACCTAAATAGTTTTTCATCCAATCATTTAAATTAAAAGTAGATAGCATATGTATAAAACTATGCATAATTCGTATATAATGTAGGTATAACAGATTCATGAATTTAGTTGGCTATTTGCGTAAAGGCGATATTGAAAGACACCGAAAGAATTCTTCTCCCTCTCAACAGCTACAAATACCACTCTTTGGTCTTTTACTAAAATGTCTCATTTTTCGTATAAGAGACAATATGAAATTCTTGTATTAAAGAAAAATAGATCAGAAAAGCAACATTAAATTTCAAAGTATCCTTACTTTCAAAACAATTTTTCATTATTCTTATTAGATGCATTATGTTTTACTCTACCGGTACAACATTGAAAAATTTTAGTACTTGTTGGTATAGCTTCAATAAATAGAGATAACTAAAATTAAGTGCAAAGGTGGCTCAAGAGGTGGCTAGTAAAGCCTTTGCTTTAGGCCTCCTAAAAATATTTTTAGTTGTGAATTTTCTATCTTATTTTCGCTTAGACAATATTGAAGTTTATAGGGAATAAAATACGAACTCAAAAGTAGAAAGAAAGACTATCTATTTTTTAACAATGGAAATATTTTAGAATTTTGAATTAAGCTACTCAAATCTTCATATTGGTAAATAATATATTTTAAGAAAAATAAGATCCAAGATAACACATTATAAATACGTAGCTAACATCTTATTAACTTGAATTTTCTCGCCAATGTAAATATTAATACTCGATATTATATTTTGTAAAATAACTACACTACAAACAAAAAGAAATAAAAAAATAAACTAAATATCAATATTATATTTTGTAAGATAAATTGAAAGAGACAAATAGAGAGAGGGAAAAAAAAAAGAAATGCCCCTAATTAAAAATTTGGCTTAAGGCCACGAATTGTATTGAGTCGTCCTTGTTTAAGTTGATTAAGTGGATGAATAAAAGAATAATGTAACAAAAGAAACAATAATCTAACAGATCTTACATGCATTAGCTATTCCATTCATTTCTCGTCTCACTTTATGTAGCTAGAAAAGTATGGTGGAACTAGAAACCTAAAACAAATAGTATAGAACACAAAACAAAATAAAAAAGTAATGAGAAGCTATAGGTTGTCATTTGGAATACATTTATACTATTTTATCATTTCTAAATTGTGAAATTATCCACTCTCTATTACTCAAACTAAAAAAGAAAAAATCTCACAAAGAACAAGGGAGTTTGACTTAAACTGGTGGATCTATATGGTCATTCAAGAACATTGTTAACTTTTCAGCCAAATATTATTGCTTTATATGTTTAATCCATATTTGTTATATTTTTATACATTTGGTATTTGGTATATTCAGTTTTTATAATTATATAAATAAAAAATTTAAAATTTTCTCGACACTCATAACTTAATTGTAACGACCCGTCTGGTCGTTTTGAGAGTTGTAGCCACGTTCCTCCATTTACTTTTAGTTTTATGCTTATTAGTTGCTACTCCTTCCGTTCCAATTTATGTGAACCTATTTGACTGGGCACGGAGTTTAAGAAAAAATGAAGACTTTTGAAATTTGTGGTCCTAAACAAGTCAAAAAGGGGCCCAGAGTATTTGTGTGGTTATTAAAGCTTCTCATTTAAGGTAGACTTGTAAGTTTAAGCAAAATTATTTTCAAATTTAGAAAGGGGTCATTCTTTTTGGAACGGACCAAAAAGGAAATAGGTTCACATAAACTGGAACGGATGGAGTATGTGACTTCACGGGATAGTTGGTTCGGTCCCGGAGAGGTTTCGGAATGAGATGAGATACTTAGTCTCAAGGTTGGAAGCTTAAGTTGAAAATATTGACCGGATGTTGACTTATATGTAAACGACTCCGAAATGGAGTTTCGATGGTTCTGTTAGCTCCGTTGGATGATTTTGGGCTTAGGAGCATATCCGAATTATGATTTGGAGGTTCGTAGTTGAATTAGGCTTGAAATGGCGAAAGTTGAAAATTTAGAAGTTTGACCGAAAGTGGACTTTGTGGTTACCGGGCTCGAATTAGGGTTCCAGGAGTTGGAGTAGGTTAGTGGTGTCATTTGTGACTTGTGTGCAAAATTTGAGGTCAATCGAACTTGATTTGATAGGTTGCGGTATCGAATGTAGAAGTTGGAAGTTCATAAGTTCATTAAGCTTGAATCGATGCGCGATCCGTGGTTTTAGCGTTGTTTGATGTGATTTGAAGGGTCGACTAAGTTCGTATCGTATTTTAGGACTTGTTGGTATATTTGGTTGAGGTTCCGTAGATCTCGGGTGGAATTTGGGTGGTTAACGAATCAAGGTTTGGAGTTGAAGGGTTGCTGAAGCTGGGAGTCTTCTGGTGCAATCGCACCTGCGGAGCTTTGATCGCAGGTGCGAGCTGGGAAGTGCAGGTGCGGCCAGGAGAAGGAAGTGCAGTGGTCGCAGGTGTGAAGGTTTGACCGCACCTGCGTGACCACAGATGCGGTAAGGTTGAGCGCAGAAGCGAGGGGGAAGTGCAGGAGAGGAAGAAGGCCGCACCTGCGTGTGCACAGAAGAGGAGAATGTTTCCGCAGGTGCGAAGGCATGTCCCCAGTGAATTACCGCAGAAGCGGAAGAGTTGTCGCTTACACGAAGCCACATGTGCGGGTAAGTTGTCGCGGGTTCGAGAAAGCCTAGACAAAATATAAACGTTGGGTTCCGAGGGTTTTATCATTTCTTGACTTGTGGTTATTTTTATTCAATAATTATGTTTCCCAATAGAATTTTCCACCTAGATTGTGTAGTTTTGAGGTGTAATTTTGGGAGTTGAAGCTAGGGATTTGGAGAGTTTAAATTGGGGATTTGGGTATAGAATTGATGTCGTATTTTGATAAATTTGGTATGGTTAGACTCGTGATTGGATGAGCTTTTGGATTTTGTGACTTTTATCGGATTTCGAGACGTGGGCCCTGGGGCCAACTTTTGAGTTGACTTTTTGACATTTGACTAAAAACTTAGTATTTTCTTATGGAATTGATTCCTTTAACTCGTGTTGATTGTATCGAACCGTTTGTGGCTAGATTTGAGGCATTAAGAAGCCGTTTCGCGAGACAAGGGCGTGTTGGAGTACAGATTTGCACAATTTGAGGTAAGTAACACTTCTAAATTTGGTTATGAGGGTATGAAACCCCGAATTACGTGTTATGTATTTGGTGTTTAGGTGACACACACTCTAGGTGACGGGCGTGTGGGCGTGCACTGTTAGAATTGTGACTTGGTTGATTCTATGGAACTATATAGTTGATTAATCTTGTTGTTACCTGTATTTCCACCATGTGTTAGAGAAATTGAGATATTGTATGTTAGAAATCATGCTTAGACTATGTGTTGAACTGTAGGGACCCACAGAGGTCATTTTATATGTTGAATTATCTGTTAAATTGTCATTTTGTACTTAGTCACAGTTTTTACTTGCATATTATATCTTAGTCTCTCTTGTCCTTTATTGATACATTATATCATTATTGTTTGGGTTGATGATCATAAATCTTGTGAGCCCGAGAGATGGGAGAGATTGATGACTGAGTGAGACCGAGGGCCTAATTGTGAGGATATTTATGGGATCGGGTTGCGCGATGCATCATGCTTATTGATTCATGCCATAATTGGCTTATATTAGCGCTTGGCCTGGAATTGCCCCTCCGGAGTTTGCACATCTACAGTGGGCGCAGGTACCTATTGAGTGCAAGTGCGAGTGCCGAGTGATTGTGAGGATGGAGTGACTGTGAGGAATGAGTGAATGTGAAGTTAAAGTGAACAGGAGGATTGAGTGACTGATACTCTGAGACTGAGTGACTGATACTCTGAGAGTACGCACATGATTTCATTATTGTCTGTACATCAGTTGGTATATATATGTCTGTCATGTAGTTATTGAGATGTGCAATATCCTGTTTCAATTGAACTTGACATGATTAACTATTTTGGCTTTAACTGTTGAACTTGGAAGCATGCCTACTTTTCTGTACTGTAATTCTGTAATTGAATTATATCGTGAAGCTCGTCACTACTTTCAGTCCAATAGTTAGTCTTGTTACTTATTGAGTTGGTTGTACCCACGCTATACCCTGCACTTCGTGTGCAGATCCAGGTATTTTCAGATACGGTGGGTGCTGATTATCTGAGCAGCTTAGTCATTCGGAGATTTCGAGATAGTTGCCCGGCATCCGCAGATCGTGACCCTCTTTCCCTATCTTTCAGCTTTATGTATTTAGTTTCAGTTTTTCATAGACAGTATTTCAGACTTGTGATATATAGACGCTCATGTACTTAGTGACACCCTGATTTTGGGAACTTCCGTATTGAGTTTGATCTTCTATCCAGTTTATGAGAGCTTTAATTATTCAAACCTGTTTTAGTTCATTTTTCATTTTAAAGTGTTGGAAATGTTTTGAGGTGTCGTCTTGCCTAGTACCATGTTAGGCGCCATCACAACAGGCTAAGTTTTGGGTCGTGACATTAATACTGTGTATTGGCCATAAAAAAGGCATGCTAATTCTTTTGAGGGGTTTTCTTCATTGTCACCAAAAAAAGATTTAATTGCAGGTCCAACTATGTATACTCCTTTACTCCTTCCGTCTCATTTTGACTCACTTAACTTTGTTTTTTACGTCCATCAAGAAAATAATAGATATAGTTTATTAAGTTACCCCTATTAAATGCTTTTTAAAATTGAGCAATATTAAAAGGAGCTATTAATTACTTTTTTAATATTAAGATTACAATTGAAAAAAATTAACAAATTTAATCTTGAATTCCTAAAGTGATACAATTGAAATAAATGTTTTTAAGCTAAAGTGACTGTTAATCTCGGACGGAAGAAGTATTTTTTTAGGCTATTCATCTCTTTCAGTTTCTCTTGTGAGCAAAGTGCATATAGCACAAGCAAATCTTGATGAAATTCCAATTGGCACTTCTTAAGATTAAGGGAAGCTTTAAGAAAAAGATCCACTGTTTCAGCCCCATTAAGTAGCTAACATTGAAAATATTTTGCAGCTGGGTTTTTTGGTTTAGTGATAAGAGTGTAACGCTTAATGCGTGAGTTAAACAGATTCATGAATTAAAATATTTTTAGTTGTGAATTTTCTATTTTATTTCCTCTTAGACAATGTTGAAGTTTATAGGGGAAAAAAATACGAACTCCAAAGTAGAAAGAAAGACTTTATATTTTTTAACAATGGAAATATTTTAGAACTTTGAATTAAGCTACTCAAATCTTCATATTGGTAAATATTTTTTTTTTAAAATAAGATCCAAAATAACACATTATAAATACGTAGCTAACATCTTATTAACTTGAATTTTCTTACCAATGTAAATATTAATTCTCGAAATTATATTTTATAAGATAACTACACTACAAACAAAAAGAAAGAAAAAAATAAACTAAATATCAATATTATATTTTGTAAGATAACTTGACTATAGACAAATAGAGAGGGGAAAAAAAAGAAATGCCCCTAATTAAAAATTTGGCTTAAGGCCACGAATTTTATTGAGTCGTCCTTGTTTAAGTTGATTAAGTGGATGAATAAAACAATAATGTAACAAAAGAAACAATAATCTAACAGATCTTACGTGCATTAGTTATTCCATTCATTTTTCATCTCACTTTATGTAGCTAGAAAAGTATGGTCGAACTAGAAATCTACAAATAATAGTATAGAACACAAAACAAAATAAAAAAGGTAATGAGAAGCTATAGGTTGTCATTTGGAATAGATTTATACTATTTTATCATTTCTAAATTGTGAAATTATCCACTCTCTATTACTCAAACTACAAAAGAAAAAATCCCACAAAGAACAAGGGAGTTTGACTTAAACTGGTGGATCTATATGGTCATTCAAGAACATTGTTAACTTTTCAGCCAAATATTATTGTTTTATTTGTCTAATCCGTATTTGTTATATTTTTATACATTTGGTATTTGGTATATTCAGTTTTTATAATTATATAAATAAAAATTTTAAAATTTTCTCGACATCCATAACTTAATACTGTGTATTGGCCAAAAAAAAAAGGCATATGCTAATTCTATTGACTGTCACTTAACTTGTTTTTTTACGCCCATCAAGAAAATAATAGATATAGTTTATTAAGTTACCCTTATTAAATGCTTTTGAAAATTGAAGCAAGAAACATGCAGAAAATACTTTGCAACTGGGGTTTTTGGTTTAGTGATAAGAGTGTAACGTTTAATGCGTGAGTTAAACAGATTCATGAATTCAAATCCTGTCACAAACAAAAGCTTGATAATTTGCGGAGAAGGGGAGAGAGGCGGGCCTATTATCTACCGAATTTCGAACTGTATGTCACTAGCGCTCAGGGATTTCTCGGCTATCAAATAAATTACTAATCCTTAAAACTACTGCCAGTAAGGAACTGTTTTCCTATTACTCACTCAGTACTCTTCAATGAAGATAGACGACTAATGGGATCGACAAATACAAAATACAATATACTTAGAGCAAACCAGAGATCAGTGAATCAATATCAAGAAAAGTAGCTTAACTGCTCACATATACAAACAATAAGTGGAAGATTAAGTATATCCTTTCTAGGGAATAAACTTGGTATAGTCACAACAGTATATTTGCAGTTATTACTGTCTTCTTCCATTCCTCAAATAATCCATTCTAATTGCCCAAAGCTGCTCCCCAACAATCTTCATATCGGGGCGATCTTTTCGTGTAGGTGCTGCACACTGGATAGCTAAACCAAACATTTTCACTAGTATCTCCCCGTTCACGGATTCCTTCAATTGAGGGTCCAACATTTCCAACACGCATCCTTCATTGTATTTCCTAAAAGCCTGCATATACATGTTATATTTGTACCCGATAAGTTAATATATGGATTAGTTTCTGTTGTTATTTGAAAAACTATATGTTTTCGTTATCTAAGTACTGGAGAAAGCAGCACACACAGTGAACACAATCAGCAGATCGAACAGAAATAATGCTAATCCTGCTATTAATTAACTTTTAACATAGACAATTGGATGACCCTTCGGGTTTGCCCAGTTGGTTTGGAAGACGGTCATCCATACGGATGACCTGGGATCAAATCCCCCTCAATGCCTTCTGGGTTGAGCCTGTCGCACATGGCTTGCCTAGTGCGGCTTACATCCCGTGTGTGGTTTGCAGGCTATTACACAGGGAGAGGTTTACCCGGTGCGCACCAAGTGTAGCGGCTGCGGGTTTCCCTCTTTAACCAAAAAAAAAAAAAACATAGACGATTGGACTCAAAGGCAGAGCCATGATTTGAAGCTTATGGGTTCGGAATTCGAGTTATTGGGTTCTAAATTATTAATTTGTACATAACTAATGAATATTTTAAGACAACCACAAGCTACTGGGTCTGGCCGAACCCGTAAAAGAAGCTCTAGCTCTGCCCTTGCTATTGCTAGAGCCAATAATCCAAGATTTACCCAAATTTAAAAGGAAAAAAATGAGTAAAGAGCTTACCCATCTAAGTGTCACCCTCTGATCAGGAGGTCTTTTAAGCTCCACAGGACGACGACCCGTTAAAACTTCTAATAACAACACCCCAAATGAGTAGACATCACTTTTTGGCGTGAGCTGATACGTTTTCATGTACTCAGGGTCAAGGTAACCAACAGTGCCTTTCACTTTGGTTGAAACGTGTGTTTTATCGGAGTCCGAGTCTCCAAGCCGTGCAAATCCAAAATCTGCAACTTTGCCACGCATGCTCTCTGTCAGGAGAATATTTGATGACTTGACATCTCTATGGATAATTTGCTTCTCTGCGGCAAACCAAAATAGGGTTGCGTCAAATCCAATGATCACGGCAGATCAAAATAGACGAAGGACCGAAACTAATACATCACTAACTCTGATCCTAACATAGAATCCTGGTTTACAAGAATGGATAATGGAAACTTGAACCTCAACACAGGAGTTGCCGCATAAATTATAGGGCAAAATATAAAATTGGCTGGTCAGCGAAAACTAATTGCATTCGCTAACCAAAAAGTGTATAAAATATATATATTTTGTGTATAATATACACATACGAAAAATATACATTTTGTCCGCTATTATTTTTAGGAGCGGCTAAAAATATACATCTATAAGTTATATATGGCTCAAAAGCTAAGGAAATAGCAAGATCTACACTAAAAGAATCTACCATGTCAATGTATCTAACAACAGTTAGCCTTAAAATTCCAATGGAGATTTGATCTTTTCTCTTTTCTTCATCTTTGTGTATTGATCACGTAAAGGAGTTTCAAGCACCGATAAACCATTGCTAACTAAGAAAAGAGAATAACTAGCGATGGACAGTAACATACCAGCATATAGATGGAGGTAAGTTAGGCCATGAGCAATATCAATTGCAATCTCAAGTCGCTGATTGAAATCTAAGATTTTTCCACGTCCACCTGCCAAAAGAAGAATAAAAAATTATTGCTCTCCACATTTTTACCATATGATGAAAGTTGTAGTCCGTGCACTAAGTTTATAAATGATATACCATCTAGATGTTCTCTTAGTGTACCATTAGGTACATACTCCGTAATGATGAGGCGTTCATTTCCCCTATCAACATAACCAAGAAGCCTAACTAGGTTACGGTGCTCAATTTTTGCCAAAAGCTCAACTTCACTTCTAAATTCATTGCTCAAAGAATCAAAATGTTCCTGCAAAATGTTCAGATATTAGAATTTCTCTCACAGATAAAATCAGATATATATAGCTAAAAATAAAAGGAACAAGAAAGAAAAGCCAATCTTTCATTCCTACACGTCAGAGTTCAAGAAATAAACTACATGAAAAGATAGCTAGAACCCAACCTATCAACCATGAGTAACCCCGACTACAATTTATGTGGTTTTTGTTTGTGGACTTCTTAATTTCACTTGCAAAAAATATTTTTGAATTTGGGGTTTATTTGAATTTTTTATTTGGGAAAAAGAAAATTTCTAGTTCATGTTTTGAAAAGTTGTGGTTGGAAGTGTATTTCAAGCGAAGTTTTTCAAATCTAAGATGTCCACTTGCAACTCTTCAATTTCCAAAAAATCTTTTCAAAAAACTACAACTACTCAGATTTCAGCATCCACAAGCGTTTTTCCAATTTCAACATCAACTTCAAATGTCGTCCAAACGGCTCATAATGTCACATTCAGGTTGAATATATACATGAATCATCAGTGCTTCCACTTCCGCCAACAAGGTCACGTCCTCTGCACCCCCAACCCAAACCACTCCAAAAAGAAAAGATTAAAAAGGGGAGAAAATGGAGAGCAAGAGAAGGAAAATACTTCTCAAAAAACCCTTCTAACTCAAATTTTCAACATCTCATCTAATTCCATAGACAATTGGTTCTCAACATGAGGAAGCAAAGTACACTGTAGAGAAGCAGCCAGCTAACTGCCCCCTTCCCCTCAGCCATTCTTTGCTGCACGGATAAGGTTTTGGTTTGAATGGCCATTTTGGACAGGTTATAGTAAGTCCCTTTCTCAAAATTCGATCTCCTTCCCTTTGTCCCAAAATCAGAGTTCATGTCTCAGTTCCTAAGTTAACTTGCACATGTGTCACAACCTAGTGTGTCTATTGTTCTCCTTTTGCAACTTAGATCTTTCTTCTGAATAAGCTATGTAAATTTGTCCGAACTAACTTTATCCTGCCTTTCCTCCTCTCACACGGAAAAAAAAAATCGAAAAGGGTACAGCAATTACTAGGTTAGTTCAGAATTTCAGAAGCTATGCCTTCTACAATAATATTAGTCCAATCAAAAGACACAATCATAGATAAAAACTAGCGACATAACTTCAAATGTGTGAGTTCTTTGCCTAAAACAGAGGAAGTCAAATAAGAAAACAGAGAAAGCATAAAAGTCAAATAAGCAAATTATCTTCAGAAAACCTAAATCATGAACTACTTTGTTGTGAAAGAATTATTCTATGACCAACAAGATTCTTCACATTAGAGAAACTATCTTATGTTTGTAATCTAGTAGGTGATAAATAGCACTTAACCTAGTAATTGAGCTTGAAACTAAAACCATGAATTGTTGTCCCACTTCTGATTTCTAAACTGGTAATTATCATCGTAGAAGGTGCATTATGGTCCAACATTCTGCTTACTTAAGCAACTCTCCTTTCCGTGGAAAAGATCTGTCTTTATGCCCCCTAGGGTTAACTGAATTGGCAAAGGTTGAGGGACTTGTGGCTTAGGTTGGCGCAAACTACCTCTGGTATTTAAGTAGAGAAATATGCGATTGGTAGGGGGGCATCATCCCCGAGTTACGAAGGCTGTGGTTGGCCCAAAAGGGTTGGCTCTGGATGGATTTCTCGGTCATCAAGAAAACAAAAAGAGCTGTCTTTTTACTCCCTTAAACGCATGCGTCGGTATTCGAATCTCTTCGTCATTGTTTTATTTATACTTGCGCAGTTTCAAATGACTAGATAAGAAAACACCCTCAGAATTTATGAAGGTAAATTGCAGAAAGGAAACGAATATGAGACGTTTCCTGATTAAGAAGTGCATATGCTGAGAGGCTTTCACTGAACTTAAAGATGCAAGTAAATTCTATTAACTCACTCCCTTAAATTGTAGAGATCAGTTAAAGGGAAGTAGGAAATTTATTTTGCCTTTTCATGCTGTATAAGTTAATGCAACTTCGACATATAGTGAATAGCTTCCTTTTTCACGGTTTTTCTGACAAATCATCAAATTATCGTGACATATACAAGATTTGCAGATTCAAGATCAGGTGACTAAATGGTATCTTACCTTCTTTGCGCGTTTAATGGCAACTACTTGACCATCCGGTAGTTGAGCTTTGTATACCGTTCCAAACCCTCCCTCTCCAATTTTTTGGGACGGAGAGAAATTTTGGGTAGCTCTGAGAGCCTGATTCACGTTGAGGTGAATGGAGCCAATTCTATTGAGTTTCGGAGACATGCTAAATCTAGAGGGACTAGGCGGCACTCGAAGTGGACTAGCTGGCACTCGTAGCGGACTGCCTGGTGCCTTTTCAGGAACAAAATTCATCTCCATGGAGGAAGCAGAGTCCACTGCAAAGGTAATGCAATTTCTTTATAAACAACCACCAAAACCAACAAAGCAGCAATTATCAGTAGTGGCGGAGCCTGGGTTTACATTAAGGGGATTCAAAATATAAAAAATAAATACATGAAAAAATCAAGGGGATTCAACATATACCATATATACATAAAAGATAATTTTGACCTAGTAAAATAGTGTAATTCCCCGGAAAAGGGGGTTCAAATGAACCCCTTTCCGCCTCCCTAGCTCCGCCTGTATCAGCGCTCCAGCAGAGCTTCCAAAATTGATTATAAGTAAAATAGTGTAAATAGATTATACATAAAAGATAATTTTGACCTAGTAAAATAGTGTAATTCCCCGGAAAAGGGGGTTCAAATGAACCCCTTTCCGCCTCCCTAGCTCCGCCTGTATCAGCGCTCCAGCAGAGCTTCCAAAATTGATTATAAGTAGATAGAAAAAAATTAATGTCATTGGAAATTTTCATCCGACAGTACTTAAAGTAAACTTATCTTCAGAAGAATGAAAACAGCTATAAACTGAATATGGAATTATTGAACATTGAAAAGGTTAACTCACTTGAATTAGGATCCTTTACAAGAGCAGATTGATCCGTTTCCTTCTTCCTTGCACGAAAACAAGGGCAAATTAAGCCGCAGCAAAGAATAAAAAAAACTGGTATCGCCATGACCAACTTTTGGGGGGTTACTGAAAAATCATCAGCACGTTTTTCCTTAGGCTTCCGTGCTGCTGTATCATCAAAATTGTGTTCGCTGGATTCTTGTCTGACCACCTTTTGTAGAAATTTTCTTCCCGACTTGAAATGTAACTCATCTGCAAGATGGTTTGGACTCTACTATATCACTATAGAAAATTATAAACCGCGATATCCAATAGAAGCAATTAGGAAAAATACATAGAAATTAAATGGTTTCTAATGAAGAACATCTCAGAAGGATTTGTTGGAAAGACATTTGAAAACAATATTGTAGCATATACGAGTGCATACCAATTGATAAGTCCAATCCACAATATTGAAACCCAAAATTTTGGATAAGGCAATGTTCTGCACGATCAAATTTGAGGGTGTCGCAGAATAAAAGTTTATCTACTAATATGCCGTTCACGTAAAATACTTGGCGATTTAGATCATCTGAATAGTCGACACGGTAAATTCCACAAGCTTCTTCATGTCCCAACAGCGGAGAAGCAAGAATTAGTGGGAACTGCACCAGCAATAGTATACACAGCACAAGTACAGCCATTTTCAGCAAAAAATGACATAATCACCCCACTTCATAAAACCAAAATACAACGGACCCATTGCAAATTCTTTAGCAGCCACAAGCAACAATATACAAGCCTCTTTTCCAGGTCAAGTCAACAATATCAGGAATTCAGATAAGCATTGATCAGGCAGGATCAAATTCCGCAATCAAAGTGACGAAAGTCAACTTTTTTTTTTCTAAGTTCCAATTGGACTAAAGTGGAAACTACCTCAAAAACCAAAATAACTTAACAGTCCAGATGCTTTCAGACTTTTTCAGCTAAACAACAGGAAATCCAGATTCAATAATCAACTCACTTCAAAATTCCAACAATAATCCAGCTGTGTCAATTAGAAATTGAAAGCCTCAGAACTCAAAAACCAAGACTTTCCAAAGTTTCAGATTGGAATCTCTATTTCTCTTTGTATTACCAAATCAAGAAATGAACCTGAAATAAGACAGCTAACTCCAAGAGATAATTCTTCTATACAGACAGCAGAGAAGAAGATTCAATCACATACCCAATTCACCAATCACTTAAATAGTACAAACCAGATCAATAAAACCTCAAAAACCCAAATACCCAATTCACAAAAAGCTTGAATCTTTACAATATGGGCATAAAGGGAATTAAAACTTTATCTTACCCTCTTCACCAAACAACCCAAATAGACAGATCAGATCAAGAAATCCTCAAAAACCTAAACACCCTCCAGTTTTTTTCACAAAAATGGTAAGTAATTAACTTTGTCCACCCACTTAACCAAACAACCAAATTAAATAAACACTGATTAATTACTCTGCAGTTGAAGTACTAAGAGAAACAAACCTGAAAGACAGGCGGCTAAGGTACTTGTGGAAATATAGAGAAGTACTAAAAGATTAGATCTTTTTTAGTAATTTATTCCAAAAGAAAAATCAAAATAAAGACCAATATTTGGTTTGGCAAAGAAGCAGAGAAGGTGAGGGCTAGTGAGGTCAAATATGGGCTGTCACTACGTAATATATGAAGTCAATGCATGCGTATGCATTCAGACGGCTAACTGCTGGGAATTGTTGACCGTTTGAGACGCTCTCTTCTTGGATTTGTTTTTGTCCCTTTCTTTCTTTACGTTACCTCTAAATACAAGTTACCCAAACATGGTCTTTCTTCTCCTTCTCTCTCTGTTTCTTTTGTTTAATGGCTTTAAATTATATATATGGATAATGTAATAGTAGGGGTATCAAATGGACGGGTAGGGTCAGATATATTACATGGTGCTTTCCTGAGATCTCTTAGAAGGGTGATGTAAGGCTAAGCAACTGATGTCCATGCGGTTACTATCCGCCAACTGATGTCCCCTCCGTACGCTAGACGAGACTGTCAGTGGCGTACAGGAAAAATGATGTCAAGAGCAATTGAGAGAATAGAAAAGAGAATGAGAATGAAAGAAAGTTTGATTGCATTAATGAAAGTTATTTCAGAAAGGCAACACAGTGTCGAGGGAGAGACATCAATATAGATAATTGTTTGCTTGGTTGAAAGTTTGACCACTCAATCCCCCTAATAATGCTTTAAAAAAATAAACCAAAGTTACAGGACTGAATAACTAAGCTAAAAAATCATAATAAAAAATACAGAAAGTAAAACTATTTTATATTTACAACAAAAAAGGCTTAGATTCCTACAAGGTAGAAGCAGGTCTGTTGGCGGCAACCTTGTCTTTAGCATTAGGGTTTGTGCACGCGGCGCTGGCCGCAGGGCATGGGTCGATTGCGCTGACAACGTGAGCGTGCTGGGGGCCCGCCTGCCGAGGGGCGTTGTTAGCATCTGCCTGAGGCTGGACGCTGGCGAGGGCAATCGATAGGGCGACATAGGCACATACGCGTTTATCACTTGGCGCGACCAAGACCACGGGGCCGTCCATGGTGTTAGGTGTTGTGAGGCTTGCCATGACACCATGGGGCGCGTCCAGTCATGGAGCGTGGCTGGAAAGCCGCCCATGACATTCTTCCCCACTTGTGTTGGCGACGTCCTCGGCGCCTTACTTGCAAGATAATCATTGATCAGTCTCTTATAGGCTTTGCGATTTGTTTCCCTCTCCCAAGTATTCTCCTACAGCCCTGCCATTTCACCAAGAACTCTTGGTGATCTTTTCTTGAAGCGTGAATCACTCGAACATAGAGAATAGCTTCAGTACGCTTTTTCCCGATTAAATTAGCGCCTCGAATACTGGGTATTGTGAGTTGGCTCTACGAAGGATCCTCCATGTCTTCCCGAAAAGGTAAGGCTGACATGGATGACTAGATGAATCTTCCACCAGGATGGGGTATCCACTTGGTATGCAACTTTTTCAATGTGTTTCTCAATGGACAAGGGTCCAATGTACTTTTGCAATAGGCGAGGGTCATGGACCCCTGCAACAAGTATCGCTTTGGGATTTTCACCATCACTTTGTCTCCTACTTGGTATTCAAAAAAGCGATGATTTTGATCAATATGCTTTTTCATACACTTTTTTGCTTTCACCAGATAGCTCTGCACTATCTCCAAATTTTACTTCCATTATTTCGAGAAGTTAGTGGCTCGAGGAGATTTCGACATGTTTGGGACATTCATAGTGTATGGGAGTACGGTTGATGTCCGGTAACAATTTCAAAAGTGTTTCTGTTTGTACTAGAGCTCTTTTGTGAATTAAAAGACAATGGAGCAGTATGCAGAAGTTGCACCCAATTCTTCTGCGATCTGATAACAAAATGGCGGAAGTATTCCTCCAGCATGCCATTAAACCACTATGTCTGACCATCAGATTGCGGATGGAAACTTGAACTGTGGCTCAACTTGGACCCGAGGAACTTAAAGAGTTGAGTCCAAAAGTTGCTAGTGAAGCGAGAATCGCGATCACTAACGATGTCTTTAGGTAGGCCCCAATATTTGACAACATGAGAGAAGAAGAGTTGAGTTGTATCTTCTGCTGATATATATTTTGGGGCTGCTATAAATGTAGCATATTTGGAAAACCTATATACCACAACACAAGATAGTTGTAAGATCTTCGACCATGGGCAATCCGGTGATGAAATTTTGGAATAGGCAATGGCTCCAAAAGTCCAGCTTGTGTCAAATGATCGGACTTGCCTTTCTGGCATATTAGGCAAGTCTTCACATACTGCGCAACATCTTCTGCCATTTGAGGCCAATAATAAGCACGATGCAACAATGTCATGGTGTGTTCTTCCCCTAGGTGGACGACCCACAAAGTATCATGGAATTCTATCAGAAGGTTCCTTCACATATCTCCTCCTTTAGGAACATAAAGTCAGTTCACTTACACGTTTAGGAACCCTCTTCCATGTAGAACTGGCGAGTCTAGCCTTGTCCTTCCGGGTCAACCAAATATTGTACAGAAGGATCCTTCGTGAGTAGATCATGTATCTTGTCTTTTATAGTGGTGGCCACTTCACCCACTCCATGTGATGACCCGATAGGTCACTTTGAGTTTTAGCCTTCATTTCTATATTTTGTGACCTCGAATAGATCTATTTAGCCTTCCTCGATTTACGTGCTTAGTTTATGTCTTTTTCGGGAAATATTTATGTGAAAACTGAAGAAAATATGAAAGTTTGCCTTAAAACTCATTTGAGTTAACTACGGTCAATATTTTGTGTAAACATGCCCGCATTAGTATTTTGACGGTCCCGGTGGGTTCGTATAATGACTTGGGACTTGGGCGTATGCCCGAAATCGAATTCGGAATTCCCTAACTTGATTTAACATAATTTGATGAAAACTAGTAAATTGAAGGCTAAAAGAATTCTTAAGTTTGATCGTAGGCTGACTTTGTTGATACCGGGTTCATATTTTGGTTTCGAAACTTGGAATAAGTTCATTTCACCATTTATGACTTGTATGCAAAATTTGGTGCAAAACGGAGTTGCTTTGACATGATTCGGACGTCCAGTTGTAAATTTGCATGTTCTTGAGTTTCTTTGAAATTTTCATACACTTTTGATGTCTGATTCATAGTTTTAGGTGTTATTTTAGTGTTTCGATCGTGCGAGCAAGTTCGTATGATATTTTTGGACTTATATTCATGTTTGGTTTGGAGTCCCGAGGGCTCGGGTGAGTTTCGGACACGTGGCGGGGTGTTTGATAGAGTTAAGATTCTGCTGATGTTTTTGCACAGGCCTCAGTTCTCACAATTGCGAGTTAAGGATCGCATTCGCGATAGTAGCGCGAGCTCTGTCACGTTCGCAATTGCGAACAGATTCTTCACATTTGCGATAGGGTGCTGGGGTGGGCTAGTTCGCATTTGTGATCAAAGTGGTCGCATTGGCAGAATGTCCCATGTTCGTATTTGCGAACAAAAGCATTACATTTGCGATGGCAGTAGAGATGTGAGTTCTTCGTATTTGCGATGGATTTCTTGCATTTGAGTCGCGCCTGGACAAAAAGTTGAGGGACAGGATTTTAGCCTTACTTCTCACATTTTGGAACCCTAAACACCCGAGAGGCGATTTTCTAAGAGGAATTTCTTCCCAAAAACATTGGTAAGAAACTTTAATCTATTTCTTTTCAATTGCCCATTACTTTCCAAGTTTTTTCAACATTAAATCTAGGATTTTTATGGTACAAATTAGGGATTTTGGTAGAATTGGGTGTTTTTGTAAAATTGAGATTTAGACCTCAAATTGAGGTCGGATTTCAAAACTAATCACATAATCGGGCTCGGAGGTGAATGGGTAATTGGGTTTTGGTCTGAATCTCAGGTTTTGACCATGCGATCCCGGGGTTGATTTTTGTTGACTTTTTGGGAAAAGTATAAAGATCTTTGATTTATCTATTGTAATTTATTTCTCTAGCATTATTTGATGATATTGAGTCGATTTTGGTTAGATTCGATTAGTTTGGAGGTGAATTTTAGAGGAAAGGCCCCAGTTGAGCTTTGGTTTGATTGCGGAGCGAGGTAAGTGTTAGGTCTAACCTTAATTTGAGGGAATTAGGAACCTTGAACTATATGTTATGTGAATTACGTGTGTAACGGCGTATATGCAAGGTGACGAGTGTATATACGCCGTCAAAATAATTATTTTCCATGCTTTCCCGTATTTCATTAATTATCTTATTCCATATCATAATTATTACATGCTTTAATTGCTTTCTATGTTGTAACTTGTTACTTGTCATTTATTTACTCTTGCATGGGTCCTTCTTCTTACAGTTGTCGGTAGTGTTTCCCGCAATGGCGACATCCTGAAGTGGGCTTCCTCCCCCGATCAATTGTTGTGAGTAACAACACTATTGTTGCCTGCGGAAGGAGTCTTAGATTTGGTAACACTCTGATCTCCTCCACTTCTGCTAGGGCCACCATTTCTAGGTTGTCCCCCTTTGTATCCTCCTTGGATAGGCAGTTGAGGCATATCCTTCCGAGCTTCCATTTGGTAGTCCCCAGGGCATTTTGCTGCTTGGATCGTCATGGGTAGATTATTTACCCTTTGTCTTTGCAGCTCTATACGGGCATATGAAGAGTTTGTCTTTGTCCCTCATACTCTCGAACTGACTTTGTCTGGCAGAACTCCCAGAGCTTTCTCCGTGCATTGTACTCAATATTTTCGGGGAAGAACTGTAAGCGTATGGCTGTCTTCAAGTCTCCCCATGTCTCAAGAGTATCTTCACGGCCCTGATGGCTTCATATTTTACCCGCCACCATAGTTTAGCATCACCCTCAAGATACATTGCAACAGTTGCTACCTTTTTCACTTCTTCTAACTCCCCACGGCATCGAAGTACTATTCGATGTCTAAGATAAAGTTCTCCACTTCCTTGGCATTCCGAGCCCTATTGTAGGGCTTTGGTTCAGGAATCTTCAGCTTTTATGGCACATGAGCAAGGTTCACAGCATCCCCTATATGGTTTCCGCCTCCTCGGAGTATGCCTTGTAATGCAGCGTTAACAATATTGTGTTGGCCCGTCAAGTTATCTATGGTTTGTTGCATAGTAGTCACCTTGTTTGCCTCTTGTGCCCTATAGGCTAAATCTTCGGTACGCTCCTGTTGGAGCCACTCGAATTTACTAAAAATTTAGGCTTCCTCTGTAGTTGCCATTTGCCGGTCTCCTTCAAACTCGCGGTTGATGTTTACTATGTCTCCTTCGGCCTGCCGAATTCTGCTGTCTAAGTCATCCAACATTTGCACTGGGTTGGTTCTTAGATCAGGCACTGTACTCGCGATGGGTGTTAATACGTTAACCATCTCTTCAAGGGCCGTAATATGGTCCCCATGATTCACCATGATCAGAAATGGTGGCAGTGACAATGTGTTCCCTCGTCCGTTGCCGAGCCTAGGCTCTGATACCAACTGTTACACGGTACTTCCTGATATGTCTTAGAAGGGTGACATAAGTCTAAGCAACCGATATTCGTGCGGTTACTATCCGCCAACTAAGTTTTCCTCCGTACGTTAGACGAGACTGCCAGTGCCGTACAGAAAAATTGATGTCAAGAGCAATTAAGAGAACAGAAAAGAAAATGAGAATGAAAGAAAGCTTGATTGCATTAATGAAAGCTATTACATAAAGGCAACACGGTGTCGAGGGGGAGAGACACCAATACAGAGAATTCTTTGCTTGCTTGAAAGTTTAACTACCTGATCCCCCCTATTTTTGTTTTAAAAAAAATAAACCAAAGTTACAAGACTTTACATAACTAAGCTAAAGCATCATAATGAAAATACATAAAGTAAAACTACTCTATATTTATAACAAAAAATGCTTGGATTCCTACAAGGTATAAGCGGGTTCGTTGGCAGCAACCTTGTCTTTAGCATCAGGGTTGGTGCATGTGGCGTGCCCGGTGCGGGCCGCAGGGCATGGGTCGATTGTGCTGATAACGAGAGCACGCTCCTACCGAGGGGCGTTGTTGGCATCTGCCTACGGCCGGGCGCTGGCGATGGCTATCGATGGGGCTACATAGGCACCGGCACGCTTGTCACTTGGCACGGCTGGTCACGCCCAATTATGCCTTATAAAAAGGACTAAGCGGTCGTTACAAATATAATTCGGTTTACAAGTCCGGAGTCGAATCTCACAGAGAACTAAGGCTTAGCTATAGTTGTTTGATATTTCTAAGAAACACAAGTCCAAACAATTTCCTAGTTATTAAGATTTGATTTTTATTTCTACTAATTAACTAACAAATATTATAAAGTAGTAAAATTATCAACTAACAAGGATGAAATTAGAGACAAAACTAAGGAGGTCTAGAGTTATGATTTTCCCAATTGTCGAAATCCTTCCGGCTACGTCTTCTATAATTTTGCCTAAGTATTCTCTACCGATCATGAGTACTTCGGGTGTCGTAATTCCCTCTCGAGCAACTACCACAATTTACTAGACGTATTCTCTCGAACTATGCTAGTTGGCACTAATTCACAGCTCACTACGATTGCACCAAGGTTATGTTATCTCTAATCCCACCTTTAAATCCTCTGTATTGATCTCTCACATACGTTATGAGTGATGTTGTTCAACAACTACCTAAATGCGTACTCTCTCTCTCTCGAGCAATATACATACTAAATAGGCACAGTTAAATGATGTCCATTCAATCAACAACAATAAACATGTAGTTGAATAAATAGAGAAATCCAACGGCTCAATTATATAAAAACATAACAAGAATTTATCCTACAAAAGGTTCTATCAAAACTCTAGATAACAAATTAGCTATTCATAATAGTATGCAAAACTACAATACTAGAACTCATAACCAATAATGAAAATAGGAAGAAGGAAGTGAAAAACTCATAGAAGAAATCTCTGCCTTGCTCCTGATGTGTTCTTGCCTCCTTAGGTTGAAATCTCATCTCCAAAAACGTCCTTTTTTGTTGAATCTGCCCTAAAAATGGCTCTCCCTCAAGAGTGGTGGCTCCCTTTGCCTCTCTAATCGGCTCTCCTCTAAAAAATAGGTTTAGAACCCCTTTTATATAGGTTGGGAGCGTGTAGGGTGAAACCCGTCCTTAGCCATTTCGCTTGGCGCCTGGCCCAACCTGGACACCAAAATTTTTACACTTCTGTGCTCTTCTGCCATTGGCGTTTTGTTTGGTGCCTAGCTCCAACCTGGGCACCAAACTCATACTCCCTCCAAATTCTTCTATTTTTACTTCACTTTGCATACAAGCTTACCAAATCACTTCAAATTGACTCCTACAAATATAAACACCAAAGCTCGAGTCACAAATATTTACACCAAAGTTAACAAGATTGAGGTATAATGCAAGATAAATTACATGCGAAAACATAGATTTTTGGCCTAACATCACCACCCCACACTTAAGCTCTTGCTCGTCCTCGAGCAACCTAAATCCTTGCTAAGCAAACAATACACGCAAGACATCATACAATGGAGGAACATTTGGCAATTCAACACACTACACCTATGACCATGGTTAATACCAACAATTAAGCCCTTGCATACGCATTCATACCTTTCCCAACTTTCACATGCCGGAATATTAGTGACCAATTACAAACACTTAAACAACCTTCCCATAACTACCCAACCTCAAAGACTGAATCGTTGCCAATAAGCACTCTCAACACGTGCACTCACCCAACAAAAGATGTTTAATAACGTCACCTATCCGTCATGGACTCATGTGCCTCACCAAAAAATAAGAGGGTATTTTGTACATACATTCAAATATGCATTCGAATATAATTTAAGGACATCACATATATGAACAAAGAACCACTCACTCTCACAAGGAAATTCATGTGCACTCCATGGTTGTACCATAGTCTTGCTCGTAGTGTATATCTCCACTAATATAAGCTCGCACAGTCTAAGATCAATTAGGTCTTTACGGGTTGTAATGTAAGCTAAGGGACGGGTAGGATATATTTTGGGTATAGTCACTAACCCTCCTAAGCACTTTAATACACTACACTTAACTTTCAAATACACACTTTTCATGACCAATTCAAGCAATGCCACGAAACCATATACAACTTGGCCCTTCTTCTTTAAGCACAACTATGCATTCACTAGCCCGAATCACGGTGAATAGGAGATGTATTTTCTATATGTATATATATATTCTTTTTTTTTCTTCAACACTCTCCATAAATTTAGGTTGCATAGCTAATGCTCTTCCAAAATATACATGCACCTTTGGCCTTTCTATGGTTCCACTCAAAAGTTACCCCAACTCTTACCTTACTCTTCTAGCGACTTAAGTACTTTAAGAGGTAAAGGTTCGAAAAGATTTGAGTAATAACAAAATGGGAATCAGCTTGTAATGTGGGTGCCAAAGAAAAGGCTTATAGGCCCAAATGGGCTATCTACATATAATTTTATATATGGTGGCATAATAGCTCAATGGACAATCAAAGAAACGCTTACATCATCTCTTAGACTCACAAAGCTTACTTATTTCGCTTCGACTAATACACAGGGCAAGTTCTAGACAAACACATGAAAGAACAAAATGTAATCACATCTCACATCACACAATGCACATGACCCCAATCGGTACGGTTCCATTCCAACTCTCAAGTTTAGGCAAGTAATCACAAAGTCAAGAAGTATTAAGCAATAAAGCACTACATGAACAATGAGTCGAGTAACTGAGAGAAAGTGTCACAGACAGGCTATTCAATCTTTCATGGTATAAATTATTATTAAAACATGTTATGAAGGTAATTTGCATGCTACGGCCTAACTATGTTAGCATCAAACAGGTCAAAAGGCTTGTAGGACACTCAAGTTTTCTTTCCTCAATTTCCTAGAAAATAAAAAATTACTCAGTTCAAGTTACATCCCTTGGAAAAGAACCGATGCCAAAAGAAAAACTAATGTGGATTATTACTATCTAAAATAATAATAATAACCTATAGATATATACAATATATATATATATATATATATATATATATATATATATATATAATTGTTAGACTTTAGTCTCTCAAGAAAACTGCCTAAGAGTTCCACCGTCGGAAAAAGTCCAGACATTTTTTTTATTTCTTTTTATAAGGGGAATTACGATGCTAAAAAGTAAAATAAAAAAATTAAACACACGAACTAATTAGTTTATCTAATATTTACAAATGACAGAGAATACCTCCCACTCCACACTTAGTTCATGCATTGTCCCCAATACATATATACATTCCAATAATAAACAAAAATAGGTAAGGGGGAAGGAAAAACTCCCTGATCACTCATTGTCCTCGCCCTCATCTGCATCATCATCATCATCCTCGTCAGACTTCTCTGGATCGGGCTCAGAACATTCCACTGTGTTGATATCCTCATCCTCTGGGGAGTCTTTGGCCAACGTCAAGCCCAACCATCTATTGGGCATGAGCATTGAGCGGAAAATGCTCCTCCAAAATGGCCCTTTCCTCCGTAGTGGCCGGCCTTCCTCCAATCCTGAGCTGTAAATCCATCATCCCATATAAATGAAAGTTCCTCAGTCATAGAGAATATGAATCAATTCAAAACATGTTCTTGCGACCCCACACTTAAGAGTTCATGACATGATGTTCAACCATTTTGAGGCTACTCATACTTCACTTTTTTATTTTAGCATGAGAATCAAGCAATGGCAAAATTATGTTTACTACAATTGCGATGCATATAGCTACCGGCGAGCCCACCTAAACTTGCAATTTGGAGTGGTGCAAGGCAACATAGCACTAGTATTTCAATCCCGGAGACTAGAACCCCATTGGGGACAAAGAATGCCTTTGAGGCATTTTGACAAACACATAGCGTGCACTAATGCCATGGAAGTGCTTGTAGGGATGAGTGATTGCCTCACCCTCCCAAATTGGCTTAGGGATTTCATGTTACCACCCTTGTACACAACAATAATACCAATCATATGGGGTTATGGGATTATATCAAAGAAGCACAATGTTACAGTGAATATATACCCAAAAGTTGTCTGGGTTCATTACTACACCCCATTCGAATTTTGATAAAAAAATGAGTTACAACATACCTTAGATGCTTAGGAGAGGGATTTGCTCTTCAATTGATGTTGCTATTGAGAGAATGCGTGGATGAATGAATGTCTTCAATAGTGTTTGTGTGTGAGGGAGAGGGGAAAATAGGATAGCAGTGTTATATTTTAACTAAGGTGGGTGGGTGTTTGTGTGGTGTTTTAATAGAAATAAGTTAGAAGAAAACCAAGGTAAAAACATTTACGTTGCTACAACTTACCTGGGGCCGCAAGCTATAAAGCGATATGGACATCAGGCTTTGCGAGGTCTTCCACGAAGTGGTCCTCACTACATCCCTCGTGAGGCGAGCTCTACAGCGAGCTGGGAAGCTGGCACCGCGAGGTCTACAGTGTGATGGACAGCAGGCTTTGCGAGGTCTGCGACGAGGTGGTCCTCGATACATCCCTCACGAGGCGAGCTCTACAGCGAGCTGGGAAGTTGGTACTGCGAGGTGGACTTTGCTGTCCCTCGGCGACACGAACTGTATATCAAGATGAAGGGTTGGCGACGCGCATTTTGTTTCCAGGTCCGCTATGCATTTTGCTGGGCAACACGAGATATGCAGCTTTGTTTGGAGCGTACGTATTCAATTTTTATTTCGTTTTGTGACCGACTCCAAGCACAATGACTTCCCAACGTGCTCCATTATCACTTTTCTCTCAACTTCTAACTTATGAATTGGACCCCAAGTTTTGCTTCAAGCTTATGATTATGCTCCTAGGGTGGTGAAGCGAATCTAACTGGCCCAAGGAAACAATGTAGTATCATGCACTTCTTGTCCGTTACATGAGATATGTAATCCATACTTTCTGGCAAGAAGAATCCAGAATGTAGTCACCTTGTTCCTCATTCCTTGACTCCTCAAGTGGCTCGGATGACTCTACTTCTATATCATCATCCAAACACAATATGGAAAAATGGTTGGAGTATGGACCAATGCGCTCAACTACATGATCATTGGGACTGTCTATATGCTCAACACCAATGACACTAAAGTAAACTAAATATGTATCCTCAATATCCTTGGTTGGCTATAGTATCTCTTCTACAACATCGGCATCCTCAAATTCTAGTTGGTTAGATTGTTGGTATTCTACTCTCACCTCTTCCATTAGAACCTCAATTTTGGTATTTAATTCATGCTTTTCTTGGCTACTATCCACAATATTGGCTTGTTGAGCATTAAATGCTTCAACTAGTTGACTCACTTGTGCCTCCAAGTTGCGAATAGTAGCATATTGCCTTTGTATGTGCAGTTGTTTCTCATTATTTTATTCCACAAGGCACCTTAGTATATCATTAATCTCCTTCAGGTCATCATCCATGGGCTCTTTGTTCCTATTAAATTCACAAGAAAAAGAAGAACCATCAAAGTAAGGGGTTAGGAGAAGATAGAAAATATAAGCACAACCATGAAAGTGACCATCTTGACCACCACACATATCACATATATTCCATACATAAGATTGAGTTGGTGCACATAACTCATTCTCGGAAATATTTTGGCAATTTTGCCACAGGTGGTTTCCTCCACAATACACACAAGGAAGATCAACAGTAGAATTACCAACATCAAAACTCCCATAATTCCACGATACCATATTTCTCAAATTAATAAGTAAAACAAAAATTAAAAAAAAAAAACAAATACAAGAAAACAAAAATAAAAGTTCAAACTTGAAACCTAGCAATATGTACACATACATCTACATCGTTAGTTCCCCGGCAACAACGCTAAAATTTGGTCACTCCCAACTATGTCTTATAAAAAGGACTAAGATGTCGTTGCAAATATAATCCTGTTTACAAGCCCGGAATAAATTCTCACAGAGAACTAAGGCTTAGCTACTACCTAAGTGCGTACTCTTTAAATGCGTTAGGAGTGATGTTGTTCAACAACTACCTAAATGCGTACTCTCTCTCAAGCAATACACACACTAAATAGGCACAGTTAAATGATGGTCATTCAATCAACAGCAATAAATACGTAGTTGAACAAGTAGAGAAATCCAACAGCTCAATTTTATAAAAATATAACAAGAATTTATCCTACAAAAGGTTATATCAAAACTCTAGATAACATATTAGCTATTCAATAGTATGCAAAACTACAATACTAGAATTCATTAACAATAATGAAAATAGGAAGAAGGAAGTGAAAAACTCATAGAAGAAATCTCTATCTTGCTCCTAGTGTGTTCTTGCCTCCTTAGGTTGAAATCCCATCTCCAAAAACGTCTATTTTTGTTGAGTTTGCCCTAAAAACGGCTCTCACTCAAGAGTGGTGGATCCCTTTGCCTCTCTAATCGGCTCCCCCTAAATAATAGGTTTAGAACCCCTTTTATACATGTTGGGCGTGTAGGGTGAAATACGTCCTTAGCCGTTTCGCTTGGCGCCTCGAGCCAACCTGGATACCAAAATTTTTACACTTCTGTGCTCTTCTACCATTGGCGTTTTGGTTGGTGCCTGGCGCCAACCTGGGCACCAAACTCATACTCCCTTCAAATTCTTCTATTTTTACTTCACTTTGCATGCAAGCTTGCCAAATCACTTCAAATTTACTTCTACATATATAAACACCATTATTAAGCTCGAGTCACAAATATTTACACCAAAGTTAACAAGATTGAGGTATAATGCAAGGCAAAGTATATGCAAAAATATGGATTTTTAGTCTAACATCAGCGGCCAAGACCATGGGCCCGTCTATGGTTCTAGGCATTGGTAGGCTTGCCAGGATGCCACAGGGTGCGTCCAGGGGTTCATGGGGCATGGCTGGAAAGAAATCCATGACATTATGCATTCAGACTGCTAACTATTGGGAATTGTTGGCCGTTTGAGACACTCTCTTATTGGATTTGTTATTGTCCCTTTCTTTCTTTACGTTACCTCTAAATACAAGTTACCCAAACATGGTCTTTCTTCTCCTTTTCTCTCAGTTTCTTTTTTTTAATGGCTTTAAATTATATATATGGGTAATGTAATAGTAGGGGCGGTAAACGGGCGGGTCAAGTCAGATATGAGCATGTCAAAAATAGGTAATGCAAAATGGGTAAATTATTCAACCCGACCTATATTTAATACAGATAAAAAATGAAATAACCGGCGAATAATATGGATATCCATATTATCCATGACTTATTGAATATAGTCATTTTTGATAGAATTTCTAGTCTCCCAATGTAACGACCCGACTGGTTATTTTGAGCAATTGCATCCGGTTCAGCAATTTGGGGTCATGAGTAGCTTCACATAGTGTATTATGACTAGCGTAGATGGTCGTTTTTGTTTTTGAGTTATCTGGGATTGATTTTGAAGGAGGACTCCCACTTGAGAAGCTTGAAGTTAAAATAATTGATCAAGTTTGACTTTTGAGTATTTGACCTCCGATCAGAGTTTTGATGGTTCTTATAGGTCCGGATGATAATTTTGGACTTGGACGTATGCCCGAATTTGCATTTGGAAGTTTCTAGAAAGTTTCGGCGCCATTTGACGGAAGTTGGCAATTTCACGGTTTGGAATTTTCCTAAATTTGGCTGTGGTTTGACTTTAAGGCTATCGAGTTCGGATTTTGGTTTCGAGACTTGGAATAAGTCTGTTTCATCATATGGAAATTGCCTGTAAAATTCAGTGCCATTTGGAGTTGATTTAATATGGTTCGGACGCTTGGTTGCGATTCTTGAAGTTCATTGTGATTTTTATGCGTTTTGGCGTCTGATTCGTGCTTCTAAAGGTTATTTTGATGTTTTGATCGCGCGAGCGAGTTCGTGTTATATTTTTGGACTGGTGTAGGTATTTGTTTTGGAGCCTCGGGGACTCGAGTGAGTTTCAAATTGATTTTGTTAAATTGTCGAGTGCTGGTACTAGTTCCATCGCATATGCGAAGTTTTTGTCACAAATGAGACAAACGCATTTGCGAGGTAGTCCTCGCATTTG
Source organism: Nicotiana tomentosiformis (assembly GCF_000390325.3). Lineage (NCBI taxonomy): Eukaryota > Viridiplantae > Streptophyta > Magnoliopsida > Solanales > Solanaceae > Nicotiana > Nicotiana tomentosiformis. The sequence continues at coordinate 19,478,950 of NC_090822.1, forward strand.
CGAACCTGGGCTGCTGGAGAAGGGACTCACATTTGCGAAGAAATGATCGCTTTTCCGAAGCCTGTAGAGTTTGCATTTGCGAATTCTGTATCACATTTGCGATGAAGGTTTGGGCTGGGTAGGGTCGTTTTTGCGAAAGACCAATGTCCGCATTTGCGATATTTTTATCTCATTTGCGAAGGTATCCGAACTATACAAGCTTCGTTTTTGCGAAGGATTCTTCGCTTTTGCGAGGGTCACAATTGCAAACCCATGTTGCAAATGCGACATCTGCAGTTTGCTTATAGCTGAGTATTTCGAGACTTAGCTTCATTTTTATCATGTTTTGAACCCTAGCCTCGATAAAAGGCAATTTTGTGGAGGGATTTACATATCAAACTATAGGGTAAGTAATTTTAGTCAATTTTCAATTATACTTCGTGATTATATATTAGATTTAGAGTCAAATTCATGAGAATCTAAGGGAAAATTTGGGAATTTTTGCCAAAGTTTTGAAAGATAAAAATTTGGGATTTAAGAGTCGAATTGGACTCGGATTTGGAAACAAAACACATATATGGACTCATAGGGTTATTGGTAGTCAAGACCTTTCCTTGGACCCGAGTTTTGACCGAGCGTGCCCGGAGTTAATTTTTGTTGACTTTTTGGAAAATGTATAAAGATAATAGCTTTGTTAATTGAAATTGATTGATGAATCTAAGTCGTCTTTGGCTATATTGAGCCGAGCGGATGTGCATTTGTAAAGGAAAAGCTAATTTGAGTATTGATTTGGCTGAATTGAGGTAAGTATCTTGCCTACTTTGTGTGGGGGAAACTACCCCTTAGGATTCAAGTTGATTGTGCTATTTGTGTTACGTGAAAGTCGTGTACGCAAGGTGACGAGTGGGTACATGGGCTATATGTGGTATTTGACCGATTTAGGTTGTCTAGACTCTTTTCATGCCTTTAATTGAGTTGTCCTAACGTGTTATATCTCTCACTGTTATTTTACTCTTACATGTTTTATTTGACGTTTGTTAGCACTTATTGTACCCCTTACTTGTCATTTTGCCCTTACATGCTTTATTTGAAGTTATTGTCTTTCTTATTGTCTTGTATTGAGATGTTTTCACTAGTTTACTGCTTTGCCGACATTTCCTGTTTTCCTTTCCTATTACTATTATTTTGGTGAATTGATTTTTAAGAAGAATTTATTATGCTGAGTCATTATCCCATACCCTATAGAGTTGTTGGTAATACAACGTATCACGACCCGAAATTTTTACCTTCGGGACTATGATGACGCCTAACATTTTACTTGCTAGGCAAGCCAATGTAAGAATAATCTTAACCATTTTAAACAATTTAAATTAAACGAAAGTCAATTACTGAAATAAAGTGCAGAAGACCATAACTACCGAATCATCAAAATACATCCCTGAATCTGGTGTCACAAGTGCACGAGCTACTAGAATGATACAAATAAAGGTCTGAAAAAAAATTCAAGTTGTTTGAAAGGTAATACACAGCTAAGATAGGATAGAAGGGGACTTCAAAATTGTAGACGATGTGCAGTTATACCTCAAGTCTCCTCTAGGTAGCAGCAAGTCTATGGTACGCCGTTGAAACCAACTCCAAAATTTGCACAAGAAGTGCATAGTGTAGTATGAGTACAACTGACCCCATATACTCCATAAGTGTCGAGCCTAACCTCGATGAAGTAGTGACGAGGCTATGACAGGACACATACATAAATAATTTGTACAAGTATATACAAATACGAAGCAATAATAATACAATAAATAACACTTTATAAATTTGGGAGGGAGCATGAGAAGGGGGTGATGTAATAATTTCAGCAGGAAAAGTTATCACTTAGCAGCCAATTAATTCATCAACAATAAAATGAACAACTGATAATATGAAAATGGCACGGCACCACCCTCCGTGGTTTTACTCTTATTCCTCCCATAAACTGATAAATAAATAATAATAATAATAATAATAATAATAATTGGCATGACATCACCCTTCATGCTTTAACTCTCTTTTGGCACGACATCACCCTTTGTGATTTTACACTCTCTGAAAATAATACGGTATCACCCTTCGTGCTTTTACACTCAAAAATGGCACGGCAACACCCTTCGTGCTTTTACACTTTTTCTCACTATGACAATGATAGTATAAATAATAAAAATGGTACGATATCACCCTTCGTGCTTTTACGCTCTTTCTCACCATATTCAACAATAATTAAATCAATAAAAAATCCATAAATAATGTTCAACTAATCAATAATAAACTTAAGCAGGAATATCTTAATTAAATAAATAATTATTCAAAATAAATTAAATTCCTCCAGCATGCTTTGACTCAACCACAACGCATAAGTACTCGTCACCTCACATATATATTGTACCCGCACATTAAATCACGTAGCAAATAGACAAATAAGTTCTACTCCCTCAAGTCAAGGTTAATCATAATACTTACCTCGCTTTGCAACCAACTCAAGATTCTAATTAACCTTTGCCTCGTGAATTCGTGTCCGAAATCCTCAAATCTAGTCATAAACAATTCAATATACTCAATACAAATCGTAGAAATTGATTCCATATGAATTTACTTATTTTCCAGATTAAAATCGAAAATTTATTTTAAAAATCGATAGTGAGACCCACATCTCGAATCCTGAAAAACTCACGAAAATCAAACACCCATTCCGATACGAGTTCATCCATACAAAAATTATCGAATTCCGACATCGGATTGGCTTTCAAATCTTCATTTTATATTTTTGGAAGAGTTTATAAAAATCCCAATTTCTTCCATCTAAATCCGAAATAAACGATGAATATTGACATGGATTTATGAAATATAATCACTTTCGGATATAGAATACTTACCCAAGTCGAAATCGTAAAAAATCCTTTTGGAATCGCCTAAATCCGAGACTCAAAACTCAAAAATGGGTAAAAATAGTTAACTCCCGTTAATAAGCACTCTATCCAGCATTTTTCGCATTTGCGGATTTATTTTCGCATCTGCGGACATGCATTTGTGAGACAACGCTCGCATTTGCGGAACAGGGCAGCCTGTCCAGTGCGGGTAGAGAACAAAGCAGTAACACGGCTTGATCTTCATCTTTAATTTCAGCATCTATATTACTCAAATCCATAAGAATGGAATCAAATGTGTCAAGATGAGAGAGAATAGAGGTATCTTCACCCATACGAATTGTATAAAGCTTCTGCTTCAGGTAAAGTCTATTTTCCACCGTCCTCTTCATATATAAGGTTTTCAATTTTTCCCACATGCCTTTAGCTGTGGTTTCTACAGAAACTTCACGTAAAACCTCATTTGAGAGATTTAAAATGATACCTGCTTTTGCCTTTTTGTCTATGATGGCAAACTCCTCGTCCGTCATTTTATCCGGCTTCTTCTCGTTTCCTTGCAACGCCAAGTCTAAGCCATCCTGAATTAGGATAGCTTCCATCTTTAATTGCCACATTCCCTTCGGTCAAATTTCTCAACATAGGTCTTTGTTAGAGTCATTTTGGATATTGAAACTAACCCGGTTAGATCTGGCTCTGATACCAATTTGTTAGGATCGGGAACCCGGGTAGTACGAAATTTAGCCAAACAACGGTATAATGACAATAACAAAGACAATGGAAGTTGATAACAACGACAATTAAAGTAGATAAAGAAGACACAAATTTAACGTGGTTCGGTCAAAGTGACCTACGTCCACAAGCGGAGAGGGACAATTTCACTATAACAATAAGAGTGCAAAAGAGAGTACAAAATTAGAGTAAACACTCTAATTAATCCCAAATACCCTAAGAGAATAACCTCACAAGATCACTCCAAAGAAAGGGTTCACACAAGTGCTTCCCAACACTAACTCTCATACAAAATACTCTTAATAAAGGAAGAAAGTAAGAAACGAGAATTGAAGACAAGTCTTGTTGGTGTGTCTACAAATGAGGAGAAACTCCTCTATTTATAGCAAGAAATTCTTAGCCTAATAATGGATATTATGTCATGGCAAATGTCATGGTCCATAAATTTGTTATAATGGATATTATGTCATGGCAAATGTCATGAACTACAAATTTGTTATAATGGATATTATATCATGGCAAATATCATGAAAATTTGGCCATATTACACTAACAATGAATAATTTATGACCCATATAATTAAATGTGATATACTTTTAAATTTTGTGAGAACCAACAGCAATATTCTCGAAATCATTTATTACTAGTTAATTATAAGTGTGCTTTGCTGGATTTCATATGAGTGGGCAATTATTAATCCAACAGCAATGTGCTTTATTGTCTACCCTATGAAATATTCACTAACCGCACACCTTTTTGAGTTGGATGTAGGGTTTCAAGTTTCAACAATTGCTGCAGTTGCACACACTGTTCTCAACTCAAGCTCTACATAAAACACATAAAATGACAAAATATATATAAAAAAAACCTCACACTTAAATTACTCCATTAAATTAAGTTTGGTAAAATATGATTGATCGATTCTAAACTTAAATCGAGTACTTTTCTTTTTCTTTCTCTTGTATACTATAAAGACAACTTCAGACATGTATGTCTCAAGTTAGTCTTTGACAAACTTAACTTTAGACATAAATATTATCAGAAATAAGAACAAAAAATTTCTTTGCAAGAATTTATTCAAGCAAACGACTAACGCATGAAAAAAGGGACTAAATTTCAAGTGAAAAATTGCTGAACTTCAACCATATTTACCTTAAGTTCATGCAAAAATGCCTTGAACTTCAGCCCACCTCCCAACTTCAGACAAATTTAAAACTTCAGAATCGTATTCAAAAGTGAGTAAACTTGCAAATTTGTATACGGCGGGCATGGCTTCATTTATGGCTCCAAAATCGAATATATGCGCACTTCCCCTAAAAACTTTTATCAATATAATCTTTAACTTAAACCAAATCTTAAAAGAGAGAAAAGGTCGTCATTCATTTCAAGAAGTAATGAGTAATCCATATTTATCTAGCATAAAATAATATATAAATTATCGAATAATTTAATATTAATATTTTTTCATACCACTAATCAGATACTACATTAATTATTTGACGGTTAATTTTTTTTACACAGTCAACCATAACCAAACTTTATTATCATATGCAGATCTATAAACTGAGATTAATTACTCAAATACAACAACCAAATCGGCTCCTAAATACATTAATCTAAATTCTTGGATCAGTCTCTACCTTAAACCAAGTAAAAAGAGTTTAAAATCTATATATTGACGGTGTAAAAAAAATTAAGCCACTTATAAATTAATTACATGTAGCTTTATTTAATACAACTAATTTATAACCTAAATACATAGTAAGTAATGTATTACAATATGTTAAATACTTAAATTACACTGTTAGTATAAGAAAGTTACTATTACATAGTGGTGGAAAGAAAGTTACTATTACATAGTGGTGGCAAAATAGTTAAAAGAAAATAGTTATCCACACATATTATCCATTAAAATATGGGTTGGATAATGAACTTTCTAAAAAAAATTAAATATGGATAAGAACCATATTATCCACTTAGAAAATGGATAACTAATGGATTTAACTTTTACATTTGTATAAAGCCTCAAATTGGGTGTATCTCAAGTTTGGATGTCACGACCCCAATTTTCCTCCATAGGATATTGTGATGGCACCTAGTCTCTAAGATTAGGTAAGCCTAACACTTGTTGATTAAATAATAGATTTTTTTTAACCAATTAACTATTAAGCATGCAACAGAAGTTTCTATAATAAGCCAACAATCTCTACATGATACAATATCCCAAAACCGGTAGTACAAGTCATAAGCTATTCTAAGAGTCTCTAGAAATAACAATACACCCCACTGTCCCAGAATAATAGGAAACAATGAAAATAAAGTGCAACAGAAGGTGACTTTGGACCCTACGAACGTCTAGCATATGTACCTTGAAGTCTCCAGCCGTACAAGTATAAGTCTCAAAACCAACTCAATCCGAAATACCTGGATCTGCACAAAAATGTGCAGGAGCGTAGCATGAGTACACCATAGTGGTACCCATTAAGTATCAAGCCTAACGTCGGTAGAGTAATGACGAGGCCAGGTCAAGACACCTACCAGACATATAAACCTATGCAAGATATGACATAAAGCTAACAAGGAAAGAATACCAATATAAAGCCAATAGCAGAAAGATTTCAAATTACAATCAACAGTGAAAATAAGGAGAGCACGGATGGCAACGAGAAACAACCAAGTTATTAAGAAATAATATAGTCGAGGTACATATGAAATATGAATGGGTTCAAGTAAGGGAACCCGATGACAACTCAATCAATCAAATCATTCCTAATGCACGAATTTCAATAAGAATTACCCCATATACCAAATCTCGTAATCTCAGATCATAAGTCACAACTTTCAAACTTTATACACATGTCAACTTGTGCCCATATTTTCCAAATCACTTTCGCACGGCAAAATTCACGTGCTACCATGTACCTTGTATATGTATCAAATGCTACTTTAAAATATCCAGGAGATTTAATCTTATACATTAAGGCATAATAATAACCTGGTATAAAGTAGAAAATCAATTGAGGATAATGAGTTTATTTTAGAAATTATTTGAGTGAAGAAAATATCATTTTCAATTAAAGTAAAGCACTGGATAACCACTGAATTAAATTTAGAGTTTGTTAAATAAAAACATAACAACGATTTATAAGTAAGATAAAATCATTAGATAGGGTGAGGAATTTAAGTTAAAAAATTAATTAAAGTAAAATATGACAACTATTTAGAATAGTAAAATACCAGATGAAAAGATGAGAGTTTTAACGTAAAAGTCACATAAGATAGGCATGTTAATAATTCCTTTATTTAAAACCGTTGTGTGATGACCCAAAATGACATCTTTAATTTAAACATTTATTATTGTGTTCTAAGACCTCGAAAGTACTATTCATCATTCCTCGACTTGCGTGCGTATTCCGTATAATTTTTCGAAAAGTTTTTATGTGAAAAATGGATTAAAATGTGAAATAGAGTTTCGAAACTCAATTGAGTTGACTTCAGTCAACATTTGAGCAAACGGACCTGGATCAGTATTTTGATAGTCCCTAGGTCCGTATCGTAATTTGGGACTTGGGCGTATGCCCGGAATTGAATTTGGAGGTCCCTAGCTCAAATTATCGCCATTTAACGAAAACTAGAAATCTAAAGGCTAAAGGTTTTCAAAGTTTGACCACAGATTTGACTTTATTGATATCGAGTCAGGTTCACACAAGTGCTTCCCAACACTAACTCTCATACAAAATACTCTTAATAAAGGAAGAAAGGAAGAAACAAGAATTGAAGACAAGTCTTGTTGGTGTGTCTACAAATGAGGAAAAACTCCTCTATTTATAGCAAGAAATCTTTAGCCTAATAATGGATATTATGTCATGGCAAATGTCATGATCCACAAATTTGTTATAATGGATATTATGTCATGGCAAATGTCATGAACCATAAATTTGTTATAATGGATATTATGTCATGGCAAATGTCATAAAAATTTGGCCATATTACAAATCTCCACCTTGGCCTAATTTTGGCTGATATAGTAAATTTGCTCCACTTTCTCCGCAAAAGCCCCAATGGGCATATGTCAAAATTTAATGCCATTAAAATCAGACAAATTGTCTGATACCGAAACTGTAAGTAGGGCCTATAATAGTGGAGCCCAATAAAGTATACAACGAACCAGATCTGTGTGCTTTCATGATCATACGAGCACCTTGAAAAATTTACAGAACTCCACCTTCACCAGTGAATTTGCACCCAAGTGATTCTAAAGTGCCCAAAGATATGAGATTTTTCTTCAACTCAGGAACATATCTAATATCGGTGAAAGTTCTCACCACATCATCATGCATTCTGACCCGAATTATACCTTTGCCAATAACGTTACAAGTAACATTGTTACCCAATTGGACAACTCCATCTGCAACTGAATCATATGTAGAAAACAAGTCCCTTCTAGGACACATATGATATGAACAACCGGAATCTAAAATCCACTCATTGTCTAATCTGAAACTAGTTTCAGTTGCTAAAAATATAGTTCCCTCAATCTCATCAGTTGCTACACTAGCTTCGGCGGTGTCAGTATTTTTGTGCTCATTTTTTCTTTCCTTATGCTTTTCTTTATTTTTCAGCTTATAGCATTCGGAGATAATGTGACCTTTCTTATGACAATAGCGACACTGTAAATTATTGTATCTGGATATGGAGTCGGAGTTGCCCCTAACAAACAATCCAACTTCCGCTTGAGTTCCACTAGCTTCCCCAGTAATATCACTATCTATCTGTTCCTTTGATTTTAAGATAGATTTAATATCCTTATAAGAGATATTATCACTACAACAAATGTGATATTCAGCTACGAAATTAATAGCTACGGCAAAAACTTTGTCACTAGTTGTTCACTTTTCGTGACAAAAATTATATTTCGTGCCTGAATATATGAGCTACATACTTTTAGTGACGAAACACAAAAAATTATAGCAAAGTTTTGTCCTCTAGAGTTTCCCACCAAAAAATAAGTTGGCGCCATTTACTAGGAAGTATTTAGTGACAAATATAACGTTATTGGTGACGAAATATTTTTTGTGATTGATGTTGTATACTATTTGTGAAGAAATGGTTTTTGTCTTAATAAATACTTAAATTTAGATACGAAAAGGTTTCGTCACGAAATAAATTATTAAAATAGCGACAATTATAAATTTGTAGCTAAATAATACGAATTTTAGCTACAAAATATTGTACTTATTTGTGACCATATAGTTTTTATCACTAATAATGTAAACAATTTATGACGATTTTTGTTGTGTCCCTATATAATACTTAATTTAGCCTCGATGAGGTTTTGTCTCAAATAATGCGGTGCTTAGCTACGACTAAAAATTCGTCACATATCGCTCATTTTTGTGGTATATATTAGATTTTATATTTGGAAATAATAATTTAGGGATGATATTCGAATCTTATAACAAACTTTTCTAATAAGATTTCTCACCCAAAAAGAGTATTGGACACCATTTACTCGATAATATTCAACTACAAAAATGAAATTGTTGATCACACATTATTTTACTATTGACCTTGTATACGATTTGTGACGAAAATAAAATTATTTGTCTGAAATTGTTAAAGTTACATTTAACAAAAGGTTAGTAACGGAAAATTGGTTCTTAAAATAATGATAATTAGAATTTTTAGTTAAATCGTGTAAATTTTAGCCATGAAAAATCTTGTACTTATTTGTGATTCTAATTTTTGTCATTATTTATCTAAACATTTTGGGGGAATGGTTGCATTATTTTATTGAAATATAGAATTTAATGACCACAAATTACATGTTTATGTTATTACGCTAAGAATTCCTACTAAAAATGTTCCAATATGCCATTGAACTTTGAGAAAAGGCCCAAATATTATAATGTGTCAATAGTTGAGATTAAATACACATCGTATCATTGTAAGAATAGTTCAAAATATACCGTTATTCACTAATGACAGAAGCTTTCCAACACATGACCTTTTTTTACAAGGAAAAAAAAAACTCAAATTTGCCCTTAAAATGGGGTATGGGTGCGAACAGTTTAACATATAACTATATACAGTCAAACATTTATATAATAATCATCATCTATAATAAATATTTCACTATAATTTCTAATTTTTCTCTAATCGATTTTCACGTTATATTTTATAATCACATTCTAGCTATAGCTATAACAATAGCGGCTATTATTATATCAATACACTTGTATAAAATTGCCTCTCGATAACAACTTTAATTTATTCAAATACTGATTGATTTTGCATTTCATTATAGTGATGCCAATTATGGTTAATTTTAGTAAATTTTTTAATTTACTAATATTTTGTTGAGATAGAAAATTCAATTGTTAAACTCATGGACTTCCTTGAGAGAAGACAATTGAATTGTAACGACTCGGATGGTCGTTTTCAGTATTACAGCCCCGTTTCCCCATTTACTGCTTAATTTATGCTGCACAGTCGTTGTAAGACTTACCGGGTTAGTTGGTTCAGGTCCGGAAGGAATTCGGAGTGAAATGAGACAATTAGTATCATAATTGAAAATTTTAAGTTAGAAAAGTGACCGGATATGGACTTATGTGTAAACGACCCCGAATTTAAATTTTGATGATTCCAATAGCTCCGTATGGTAATTTTTGACTTAGGAGCGTGTCCGAAAAATTATTTGGAGGTCTGTGGTGGAATTAGGCTTGAAATGCCGGAAGTTAAAATTTTAGAAAGTTTGACTGGGGGTTGGCTTTTTTATATCGGGGTTGGAATCCGATTTTGAAATTTGGAATACCTCCGTTATGTCATTTATGACATGTGTGCAAAATTTGAGGTCAATCGGACGTGATTTGATAGGTTCCAGAGTCGTTTGTAGAAACTTAAAATTTTAAAGTTCATTAGGCTTGAATTGGGGAATGAATCGTGATTTTAGCGGGGGGTTAACGGATCATTTTTGGCCTTGGTGAGATTGTTGATATCTGCTGCTGCATTTTTCTGATTTTCTCTTTCGCGTTCGCGAGTGGGCCATCGCGTTCGCGAAGAGTGTTTTCTGAGTGTGAGGTTTTGTTCTTCCTGTTCGCGAAGGGTAGAACGTGAACGCGAAGGTATGATTTATGTGTGCATCGCGAATGCGTGAGTGGTATCGCGTTCGCGAAGAGGAGTGAGGCTATTGGGGACCCCATGTCCTTGTTCTATGCGTTCGCGAGGTGGTGGTCGCGTTCGCGTTCGCGAAGGTCTGAGCTGGTAAAGCTTCGCGTTCGCAAAGGATAAGATTTGTAAAGCTTCGCGTTCGTGAAGCCACGGTCGCGTTCGCGAAGGGTTAAATTTGTGGGCAGTCAAGTTGTGCTTCGCGAACGTGGGGGACCTGTCGCGTTCGCGAAGAAGAGAGATCTGGACAGAAAGTTTAAGTTTAGAAAATGGGACTTCGTCCCATTTTCCATTTTTAACGATTTTGAGCTCAGATTGAGGCGATATTTGGGAGATTTTCAGAGAAAATAACGGGGTAAGTATTCTTAACTCAATATTGGTTAAATTACCCGAATTCATGGTTATTTTTATCATTTAATTGGTGAATTGAGTTGGAAAAGTTTGAAAACCCTCTTGGATAAATTTGAGGATTTGAGGGCCGAATTGTTATCGAAATTTAGTAATTTTGGTATGGTTAGACTCGTGGTGGAATGGGAGTTCATATTTTATAACTTTTGTCGAGTTCCGAGACGTGGGCCCACAGTCAATTTTTGGAGTTAAAATTCGGAGTTTTATGGAAAAATTGTATTTCATATGAAATTAATTCCAATAAATTTTATTGACTGAAACGAATTATTTGTGACTAGATTTGAGGCATTCGGAGGCCGATTTGCTAGGCAAAGGCATATCAGAGTAAAGAATTTCACGCTCTGAGATAAGTAACAGTTATAAATCTGGTCCTGAGGGTATGAAACCCCGAAAATTGGTATCATGTGATTACTTTGGAGGTGACGCACATGCTAGGTGACGGGTGTGTGGGTGTGCACCGAGAGGATTGTGACTTGATCCGTTCCGTGAGACTGTAAAGTTGAATAACTTGTTGTTAGCTATGTGCTCTCTATGTGTTGTGGAAATTTAACTAGAAATCATGTTTAGGCTATATGTTAGTAGTGTTGGGACCCACATAGGTCGTATACATGTTGAACTATCTGTTTAATTATTGTTTGCACTCAGTCACAGTTTACTTGATTATCTTATCTTAGTCTCTATTGTTCATTATTGATGCATCATATCATTGTTGTTTGGGCTGATTTCATAATTTTTGAGAGCCCGAGAGACTAGAGAGATTTATGACTGAGCAAGGCCGAGGGCCTGATTGTGAGATATATTATTATAGCATGTGAGTTTTCTGTGCAGTACGTGAGTTGTCCTTGCGGATCCAGATATTATAATATAGCACGTGAGTTGTCCTTGCGGATCCAGATAATTATACTATGGCACATGAATTGTCTGTGCAGCACGTGAGTTGTCCGTGCAGATTATAGCGCTTGGGATGTAGGAGCCCCTCATGAGTCTGAACACCCCCAATGAGCGCGGGTACATATTAAGTGTGAGTGTTGAGAGCGGGGAGCCCAGTGAGTGATTGTTGTCCTGAGAGGTTGTACTTATTTTTCATTTGTTGTTGTATTCAGTTGTTACGTGTCATTGTTGTGAAATTCCCTGAAGTATTTTATATCCGGATTACATGAACTTGAGCTGTGTAAAATTGACTTGACTTAAACTGCTGGATTTGAAAGCATGTCTATTCTTTCTTGGAATTACTGAAAGTGAATTATAACTGTGTAGCTCGTCATTATCTTAAGTTCCTTAGTTATTATTGTTACTTGCTGAGTTGGTTGTACTCATACTATACCCTGCACTTCGTATGCAGATTCAGGTATTTCCGGATATAGCGGGTGCTAGTTCTCTCGCACAGTTGGTTTTCTGGAGATTCTGAGGTAGCTGTCGTGTTTTGCAGACATTGCCTCTCTTTCCTTATCTCCTCATTTACTGTATTTGGTCTCAGACTATTATAGACCATATTTTCTAGACTTGTATTCATATTAGATGCTCATGTACTCAGTGATACCGGGTTTTGGGAGTATTTATATTTGTATTTGTGAGTTTTTCTTCCTCTAAAAACAAAATTTAGTTATTATGTTTCAAACTTAAGATATGGGAGTTTATTGAGATTGTCGGCTTGGCTAATATTGAGATAGGCGCCATCACGACGGGTGATATTTTGGGTCGTGACACGAATACCCTTTTGCTAAACGTTGGGGGAAAACAAGCGTTGCATTACCAAAAGTGACTAAAATCTACAAAACAAGCTAGACTTGTAGATTTTTTCCATTAGACTTGAAATTTTTTAATTTTCAATTAGTTTTCAAATACATATGTATTTTGTAGAGTTTAACTCTTTGTAGGGATAATAAAACTAGTTACTATACTTCTTGTAGACTTGCAAAAATATTCAACTGATGGTAGACTATAATTGCGTATTTTGACTATTAATTGCATTCTAATTCGCTGCACTTTACTAGGGTTTGAGCTTTAAATGATATTAATTTGCAATGAGTGCGCGTTTCATGCTTTGTAGGAGCGATCCCGAGTTACTGTGAGGTTGTGGAACTAATTCAAGCTATTATGGAGCTTTGAAGTCTGAGTAAAAGCCCATGGAGTAAGTTGGGATCGTGTTCGAGGATCAACGGACAATAGTACAAGTCAACGAGAGAAACAAAGAATGGAGCAAAAAGCCATCCAGGTGTGCGACCACGCACTGGGCACGCAAGATGAGCAGAGGACTGTCCAAAGTGCGCGGCCATATGCGCGATCACTTGCCCAAGTGCGCGGCTGCGCACGTCCGTTTCGGAAAACTTTCCCAAGACTATTTTGGTAATTTCGGAGGCGACTTCTCTTGACCTATATGAAGCCCAACTCGTCTAAAAAGAGGTGATCTTGGATTTTGAGAGCAACTTTTAGGAGAGAAGAAGGCAAGGAAGCAACAGAAAAGCAAAATACTTGATCCAATTCATTCAATACGGAAGTTGGTTTGAATTTGGGAATTGTAATGTCTTTTTGTTCATCTAATACTCTTGCTATGAATATTTTCTCCATTATGGAGTAATCTTCATTAGGGTTATTGACGGATATTGTGATTTGTCAATCGTTTTAGGTTTTACTCTATGTTAATTGCCCGAATTCATTGAATGAGTTATTAATTAAATTGCAAGGCTTATTGTGGTTTTACTTTAATCGAAAGAGAAGTGTTGCTGCTATTTGCATTGTGCCATCTTATTTGGGTTGATTTTACGCCTCTTCTAGGTAATCGAAAGAGCTTAGAGAGTTATCAATTAACCCAGTTTAGAAGAATAACCGAGAGGTGTTCTTCGAAAGATCATTCATTCACTATTTTTTAGCATATATTCATAGGACCTGTTATTAGGCTGATTAAAGGAATCACATTCATTCGCAAAGAAGAATTTGAATCCTTAAAGTAGCCTAATCAATCATCTGTTGAAATCGACGGAATCAATAGAAGTTAAGAATGAATTTAATGCAGAGTTATCCGGAATAATAGTTGATCACATATCTTGTCACAACCCACTTCTGACACTGATATTCAATTGTTGCTACTAATCATTAAAGTGTCATTAGTTTTCTTACAATTGATAATATTTTATTTGTAGTCGATAATAACATAAATCAAAGGTTTATTATCCTGGATATTGTTGAGCTGAAGATTTATTAGAACATTATTTAAACCAATTCCTGTGGAGACGATTTAATACTATACTATCTTTGACTAGCGAGCATACGTTTTATACACCGATTTTGCGCTCGTCATGTTGCTAAATATACTTATATAAGTGGAACAACTTTATGTTGTCGTATAGAGTAAAAATTTTACCCAGAAGTTTTTTCTTGTTACCAAATATTTTGATCTTGTTGCCATATTTTGTGGGTATTATAATAAAATTTAAATACAAAATAAATTAGCAACAATATATTTCCATTGTTACCAAAAATATTTACATTGTTGGTTCAATTCTTTCGCAAAAATGTTAGGCGGCAAAATTTCCCTCTTTTTTTTGCCTAACCCGTCCCTCTTTTGTTCCAAACTTCCAATTCACCAAACTTCAGAGCTGCTAAGTAGGTTACTCGGCCTTCCCTCAATCCAAGTTAGGGTTTGAAATGTTAAGCTTCTTCCTCTCTCTAGTTACAGTTATTTCAAGTTTAGGGCTTTGATTTCTCATGTAAACATATTTTTCGCAATTCGAATGCATCATCCCTAGAGAGAAAAACTTAATGACTCAGAATGCTAGATCTGAGAATTTTCCTGAAGAAATCAAAGATTTAATTATAAAAATCAGTATTCTCAATTCATGTTTCAATTCAAAAAGGATTAACTTTTTCCAAGTATAATTATAGGTTGTGGCATGCTTTGGAGGGTTCTGCAGAAACGGCAGAGCTTTGCGACGTAGATCCGTTTGACGCCATTTTCACGATAGTCAGGCTTCTCTTTTCCTTCAAGTGAGTTTTTCACAAGCACACTATTTCTTTCTACTTTCATCAATATTTCTATTATATTATTCTCTTGACTAGTTATCTCGTTCGACAAAATTCTTTCAGTGCCCGGTTACAGGGTTACAATTCCATCAAAGTAAAATTAGGGCTTGAAACTCTAAGCTAGTTTTATTTAAGTTTCAGTTGTTCTCATAGTAGGTTACATTTTGGAGAATAGCAAGCTTCGTCCTAATTCTTGTGTATGTCCTTTTCCTTTAGAAATTGTTACTAGACAAGTATTTCACTATAGATATCATCCCTCTATTTGCATAGGCAATACGAGTTTTTGTATATTAGAGTAATGTTTGGAGGTTGAAGCTCTGTTTCCACGGTGGTCTGTGCTCTTTGATTGTGTTTAGCTGTATTTTATACCCTCTAGTTTCATCTTCGATGATACATTTTCTGGGAAGAGTAAGGATTTAGTGCACACCCTCAGGAACTCTGTTAGAGATAAGCACTAAATATGAACTTGAAGATGAATTCATGTTCATATTCATATAGAAGTTGACCAAATTGTTGTAGGAAAGGAAATATTGGCAGTACCTAATATTGGCATTACATTAAATTCATTTGTTTGAAGCTTCTTTATTTCTTCGTTTCAAATGTATTAACTCTTTTTTGAAAGCTCTTTAGTGGACAATCTTAGTAATTTAGTTTAAGCAATGTGCTCTCCTAATTTCCTTGCTTTTGGTAGAGATAATATTACAAGAATGCTTGCATCTTGTGTTGTGTAGCATTATAAGTATAAAAACACATGTGCAACATCTTTGCTAATATAGAAAAGCTAAGGCTGTGCATTTCTTGGTAATAGAAAACCATAGTTTGCTTTCAATGGTCTCTTGTGTATGGTGATATGCATTTTTTAAGTTAATGTCATTGGGTGATGTATTCATCTGGTGTAGAGTTTTTTTTCCTGCCTAATTCTTTGAATTTAGGCAACTTCTATTGAACTTGACAACCTTCTGTTTTGGGACACAGAGAATTGAATGAAGTTCTTATTGTAGACATGTAGACCTTCTGGCTCCTTTGTTAATTTTCTGTAGATAATTTCAATATATTAAAATTAAAGTCAAAGGAGTCCAATTGAATTATCTGTTAAAAAATCTATATCCCACTCGGTAAAGCACTTTAGTGTTGTTTATATAGCTGCTATCTCATTGTTTAAACGATTGCTTGGATTTTATTTTTTGAAACTTCTATCTTCTTTTTTCTTGTCAATAAAATGAATGAATGAAGGTATAAACAATAACTACATGTAATTGCTTTTTTAGTTCACAACAGGTTTGAGTCTAATGTGAGAAAGTCTACATAGGTTACCTTACATTTTGATAGTAATACCAAATATATGGATATAGTTTATGCTGCCATGTAGAGTAGTTTGTGGATATAAACTTTGTGATGATATACTAGGACTTGGTAAACTTTCTCTTATGTTAAAGTTTGTAATGATAAAATTCAGTTGTAATTTAGAAATTACTACTAATATATATGCTCCATATATATATATATATATATATATATATTGCATTGTAAATAGTCTTTTGAATTGATTTTTTCATAAATAAATGCAGATTCAATTGGAATCAAAGAAGATTGTAGAAAAGCTAGAAGAAAAGCCTTGAGAAATAAATAAGTCTTTGGGAGAAAAGTATTAGAGATCCGAGTTGGTAAATGGAGGTCAATCAAGGCAATTCCATCAACAAAGCTATCAAACGAGCTGGGAATAACTTCTCGAACAAGTGGAAGGACCTCACAAAAGAGAAGAAAGATGCAACCCTGATTAGATTATATTGTACTTTTCAAGACAATTATATTCTTATTGTAGGACGTATTAGTTTGTCATAATGTGACAAAAAATAGTGTTTGTCCCAGAATTGCCTTATCAATAATATGCTATATTCTTTGACTACAAATTATCTTTGTATTTTTTGACAATAGTAATTGTCACTAATCATGACGATTTATAGTGACATTTTTGTTTTGTTGGTAACATTCATATTTTTAGTGATGAGATGATAGTTTTAGCTATAAAATTGTAAACCTTATTTATAAAAGCAAAGTTGTCACTAATATATACATTTAGGGACGAAATACTTTTTTGTACCTAAAAGGCATTCTTTAGTGATGAAATTGTGAATGTTTAACTATGAAATATATAATACTTCAGAGACAATTTATGTTATCACTAATTAAACTAAATAATTAATGACAAATATTTTTGTCGGCATTAATGATCTTTTTAGTGACGAAAATATAGTATCAACTACGATTTTTTAATACTTTTTCTGACAAATAACTGTCATAAATACTATCACTTTGGGGACGAAAAAATATGTCGTAGTTAATATAATTCTATTTAGCGACGAAACACAAAAGTTGTCTGCATATATTATTAGTGACGGTGTTTTACGGACAAAAGATTGACAAAAAATATTTTGTCACAAAAAGTCATTTGTGACGAAATATGAATTTTAGGTGACAAAACAATTTATCACAGATAGTCGAATTTGTTGTAGTGTATCCTTAGCATAAAGCATAGTATCTCTTCTTATTGTTAGAGTGAAATTGCCCCTCTCCGCTTGTGGATGTAGGTCACTTTGACCGAACCACGTTAAATTTGTGTCTTCTTTGTCTACTTTAATTGTCGTTGTTATCAACTTCCATTGTCTTTGTTATTGTCATTATACCGTTGTTTGGCTAAATTTCGTACTACCCGGGTTCCCGATCCTAACAGTTAGCAGATAAATTCAGTTGATGACACGTTACACGGCACCCTTTCTTGCACGGCACCCTTTCTTGCATGATAGCCAATTTTCGGACTGGTATTTGAAAAATAGCCAGCGTTAGCGATGTCATTGAAAAATAATCATTATTTTGCTAAAACACGGAAAGTTCCAGCATAATATGCAGGATTATGAAACTCCTGCGTACAAACTTCCAGCATATTATATATATTGGAACTCCAGCACACGGAAAGTTCCAGCATAATATGCTGGATTATGGAGCTCTTGCATATAAACTTTCAACATAGTATGATGGAACTCTAACACATTATAAAATTCTAGTATATTATGCTGGAAGCTCATATGTCAAAATTTCGAATTTCAACATCTTATGCTGGAGTATTCCCAGATTTTTAAATTTTAATTAATTTTGAAATTATGGCTAATTTTCAATTACCAGTTGTAAATAAGACTATTTTTTATTTTTCCTCTTTTTCCTCAGCTATCTTTTTTTTCTTTTCGTTTAGTAAATAAACTTTAGTATTTTATAACTATAAACTTATTTCTACATTTTTTTTCAAACTCTACGTAGTGACGAGAATTATTCTATTTTAAATACTGATATCGTATGTAAAGCATTGAATAATATATGATATATCCATCAAACTTTTAAAAGGGAAGACACAGGGAAGAAACTTTAACGATCATTAGGTAGAACATAGTTAAGCTCCATACCGAAAGAGTATGCTTCGAGGCTCTTTACTTTTTTTATAAAATTAAAGGTAAAAATAAAACTTACAAATGGGAAAATTTGAAATTTCTGGAAAATACATAAAATTGTCTACAACTCAAAAGTAAAAGACGTGTAAAAATTTAATTTATCTCTACGCATGATAATGTAAGGATAAACTTGGCCTTTATTGGTTGTGTAAGGATAAAATTTCATATTTTATCAGAGAAATTTTTTAATGAGCCTGTACCACAACTGCTTTCTCTATTCATGTTATATCGTTCTTGTTGCTATGTATGAGCTTCTCTCTCAAATATCAGTCCATCAAGTCACTAATATTGATACATTAGTGAGACATTCTACCTATTGTTTTAGGGTTTTGGTTGAGATGCTCTGATTCTTTAATAATATGTGCGACATCAAATTAAATTTAAAGTGTAGAGAAAATATATATATATATATATATATATATATATATATATATATATATATATATATATATATATATATTTAAGAAGAATTTATTTTGAGGTGTATGGATGGACATTACAAAGTGAAAAGTGTGCACAATATATTCCTAAGAAATTACCAGATTGGAAAACATTTATGTCCATATTATATATAAATCCTTGGTCCATATTGCTTCAGCTTATATCTAGTCTAGTGTTTGGTTATTAACAAAGTTCATTAAAAAATCAGAATAAAATATATAGCTAAGAATTAAAAACATAAACATTAAAGTCAACTGAGTGCCGTGTATTGCAAGCCCTATAAGAACTAAACTCAATTTATTTATTTTACAAGGACGCTCCTTTACTAGTTACTAGTTACTAGATTAAAGTCAAATCCGCGTGCTTTAGACAATTTGGTATTCTAAAATACTAGTACGTAGTTCTTTCCCTTTTCTTTTTTACATTCTAAAAGTAGTCGTAATTGTTTACCCCAAAATTGGGTAACAATTAAATTTATACGTGATTTCAAGCATATGTGGTTTAATTCAATACGAACAATTAAGAATATCAAATAAATGAGTTAGAGATGAAATAAACGTCCAAACAAATTGCAATATTATGGCCAAGCCTGAACTTAGATTGACCAATGACCTCGTCCCCGGTTGGACCCTCGGTTCAAGCCCAGTCATGAATGAAGAACATAACAAATGAGCAAAAACTTTAACAGTAGCTAAAAGAAAAAAAATAAACTTGTATTGCTTTGATTTGCGTGTTACAATGTGTCAGAATAAAGAAAACCTTCCCCTTTCTATAGTAGGGGAATTTCAGTGCTAGTACAAGTCTAAGTAAGGTAAAAATCTTCTTTTTCGGTAAATGTTGATTTACAGTTGATACAGAATGGGATTCGCGCCATGATATCCGGTTGAGGGAGAATATTATGGCCCCCTACTCGTTATGCGTAACTGTTCTCTGCGTTTCCCGAAGTGCAGAAGTTATGCTTGGTCTGGGTCCGTTATTTCACCGTGCCCGATCTCAGGTACATCGTTCGTTCCTCTAGGTTTTGATACGAAGGGTCTCAAACCTCGATTACAATCTCGTGGATCCATGCTCTTCCTTCGTTTCCTCGTCGAGAAATCGGGGTAGACATTTATCCCCGATTTTACCCGTATACATATAGTTCCCTCGTTTTCCAGATAGTAGGTTTACCAAAACGACGAGAAGCGTTAAATGGACCCCAGTTCCTTCCTTTGCACGTTCCAAATGAAATGTCGGGTCAACGAAACATCCCATCGATCGCATCGTTTTGACTTCGGACACGTGTCAGGCGCCGATTGACTGTCCTCGAATGTGAAACGTCGCGCATTGATTGTTCCTCCTCCATAAAAGCTCCGACCGTTTTTCACTTCTTCCACTTTCCAACTCCAGAACTTACCCCCAAATTCTCTTATTGCTCTTAACTCCTCCATATCTTCATACATTGCTCCTTAAACCTTCATATCTTCATCTTCAATCCTCATACATTCTCTTTGGATCTTCAACCCAGACCTTTATACCTTCATCCCATCTTCAAATCTTCATATTTTTCTTCAAACCTTCATATTTTTCCTTCAAACCTTCATAATTTTCCTCCAAACCTTCATATTTCCCAGATTACGATGGCAAAAACTTCCAAGTCAGTGCCTCGGCAAACTGCTCCTTCATCTTCCAACCCGGCCACAGATGTCGAGGTGGCCATTCCCGAGGTGGCTCAGGAAGCCCGCTTGAAGAAATTCTTACTCGGGGGCTACTCTATCGCGAACAATTTCAACGTCGAGAAGGCCTTTAGTCAATAGGACCGAGATAAGGGAGCATGGAGATATATATGCTCCGTTACGGAGGAAATACTACCCACAGTCCGGATGGACTGTAACTGGGAGGGTAAGGAGGTGGTCGTCCCCGGGCCCAATGATGATACTCACATGGAGGGATACTTAAGTGTTTACACTTACCCCTTCATGCTCGCCCTGGTAGACCTCATAGTCCTTGCCTTTTGTAAAAGGTATAAGGTGTGTCTTGGGCAAAATCCACCCGTCCTTTTGGAGGATCATAATCCTTTTACGACACTTCGTGAACAACATCGAAGCACCTCGGTTCACCCTCGACCATCTTCTTCGCCTATACAGTCCCCGAATCTTCCGAAGGGGGCTGATCAAGCTCGTTCGTCGAGCAATCAAGGCTCCATTCTCGAGCATCGACGAGGACCGATATCGAGGCTGGCAGGAGAGGTTCATTCGAGTGAAAACCAAAGACCTCATCCCTTTCGAATTCCTACCGTTCCCCAAGAAGTGGAACGCATCCTGCAAGTATTTTCCTTCTCGAGTATTTATCATTTCCCTTTATTCTTTCTCTCATTGCCTGTATTTGTCATTGTGTAGCTGTTGCCCAAGTTCCTAATGCAGTTCCCCTCTTCAAGGAGTGGATCAAGGGGATGATGCACATGGCCCAAGCTCTCGATGGGCAAATAAGAGGCCCGTTCCCATGGTGAGGTTCTTTCCCGAATAATTACTTTCGTACTTTTAGCTTACACATTGCTAAGTCTTCTTTTTTCTTATAGGTTTTCCTAAGACCACCGAACTCATATCATTGGATGAGGACGAGGATCCGTCCTCGCTTGCCGAACCCTCCACTTAGGGAGAGCCCGGGGCTGCCGCAAAGGAGGAGAAAAAGAAGAAGAAAAGAAATTCCTCAGGTTCCCCGGATGCCGAGGCGAAGAAGAAGAAGGTGACCATCTGGGTCCGAAAAACCAAAAAGAGCACCAAGTCCAGGGTACCGGGCTTTGATTCCCTCTACCATATCAGGGATTACCCTGAGGACGACGACCTTTTTATTTCTCATAGGTAGACCCTTAACGAGGGTGGGCAGGCAACAATCGGGAAAGATGACCACGAGGTCGATCCCCCTTTAGCTCGGAACCAGAGAGAGAGACGGAGGTCGCGGCCTCTTGGGAAACCTCTCATGTCCCGAAGGAGGTAGCTGGTGTCAATGATATCGTGGAGACATCCTCCTGTACCGAGTCCATGCTCGAAGCGGCCTAAGCGGGCAAAGAGAAATCAAGCGAGGTGGTGTCGGGTCCAGATGATGCCGTCAACAAATTCTTCGATGGCATGGATATGGCCGCACTGGAGGACTTTTTCGGGCTTGGTCACTTGGAGGTCCCAAAAACAGATGTGCCATGGGGAGCGGGTGAGTCAAGCTCGAGCCCAAAATTAGTGAAGCAATTTCGTACCCCGTGTGTGGACTCCGAGCCCAAGAGAATTATCGTTTTTACTATCCCAGCGAACGCTCGGGCCCTGTCCGCTTTGGTGGGCATAGCTAGCTACCTTTATTACCTGGTGACCGAGGAATACCGGTCAAAGATGAATGAGATGGGCACGTTGAGCCTCTTCAACGAGGCGTAACAGGTGCTGAACCGGGTAAGGCATCTACTATTTGTACCCCTTTGGAAATCTTACTTGGTTTTAGATGTGCCCTAATAACTTCATCATTTTTTCAGGCTTCAGTGCTTCATCACGAAAGCTTCCTCCGGTTCTACTTAGAGAGCAGCCAGCTCGAGTTTGAGCTCAACGAGCAAGTCCGGAAGAAGGACATGTACAGGGCTCTTAGTAAGTAGTAAGATGAAGCCCTCAAGGACCTCCCGATTCTCCGGGACGAGCTGGAAAAGGCCCAGAAGGAGGCCACAACCTCGATGAGGGAGCACACCGACCTGGTCGAGAAGGTAAAGATCCTTAAGGATAAAAATGAGAAGCTACTCATGGTGACTAACAACACAACTTCACAGATATAAGAGAAGATAGACCTGATCGACCAGCTTCGGGCTGTGATGGATGAGGTCAGGGCCACGATTGAGGCGTGGAAGGGCAGGATGAACCTGCTGGCTTTGTAGAAAGAGACTACAAAAGAGGATCTAGCATCTGCCAAGGACCAAATCCGGTTGGTAAGGGACAAGGCAGATAAGTGGTCTCGGCTAAATGATGATGTCCGGGCACATGTGAGCTCGGTCATCACGGAACGGGATGCCCTCGGACAAGAATATACCTCACTGAGGTCCAAATTGGATGCAACCACTTCTGATGTCGAGGAAATGTTGTCCCAGTATAACTCTGATGTGGTGGTAGCCGAGTCCCGATTAAAGACGAAGACCGAATACATAAAACGGCTATCCCGGAGAGAGACCCTTGAAGAGATCCATGCCCGAGGCTTTGACATGTCACCCGTGATTGAAGAAGCTAAGAGACTTGAGGATGAGGCAAAGGAACTCTACGAGCTTGAGGGTCTCGAAGGCTCCGAGGATCCCGAGGGTTTCAAGAGTTCCGATAGTTCTGGCGATGAGTCGAGCACTAGTGAAGACCAGGTGTAAATGCCTTAGTTCTTTTTTAATTTTTCCTTGTGTATTTTATTTTTTGTTTATTATTATATATATATATATATATATATATATATATATATATATATATATATATATATATATATATATATTGAATATATATAAAGTTTCCCCTTTTGGAAATATTGTATCATTTCAGCATCTATTTGTACTTTTTAATTTGTGCATCGATTTTAATGCCTTAACATAAAATCAAATGTAGTATAGAGCATCCATTCTTTGGAGGCCCCAATGGGGCCCGATTTCGTTGGCAACTCTGGATTATTTGTGGCTTCGAGCCTTCGATAAAACTAAAGGTTTATAAGATGCTTAAGTGTCTTAGACAATATTTTGTCGAGGGTAACCTTTTAATAGGTTTTTATTTCTCGTAAGAGCCTTACTTTCTGAGTACGGACTTAGGATGTCTCCGAGCCATTTTTAGGGTGGATGTAGCCTTTCGTGTTCGGGCACTACCTATTAGGCTTGGTGCCTCCGGGATTCAATGGCCCGAGTCGTCCGAATTTTCATCGGTTGACAGTCCCCGAGTAGGGATAGCCCATAGGATTTAGGACTGAGGATCGAAGAAATAAAATGCTTAGTAATAAAGTGTAAGGGAAGGAAAAAAAATTTTCATTGCTTAATATGCAAGGTACATGATCGAATGTGCATAAAACTTGTGCCGTGGCTAGAGTGAACTATGTGGGCACAGTTCGTATGACCGTTTGACCCTTACAATGAATCCTAACCACCAAGCTTTAGCTTTTTGCATATAAAATTTTATTTTCCCTTGCTAAAGATCTTAATCTAGGGGTAATGGTCCCCAATATTCGAGGTCGAACTTGTGAGGGCTCGAATATTGTTGATCTGATTCAAACAATCATCGATTCTGATTTAAGGCCGGTCTTAAAATCTAAGGTAGCACGTTTTACTGTTTCCTCGTTAAAAACATCACCAAAAACCCACTTTGGGACAAAATCGGTCAGAGGAAAAAAGAGCGCAACACGTGCTTACAGATCTAATAGCCACATCCGCCCTTGGCCGAGTACCAACATACGTTAATTCGTAATATAACAAAATTAAAAAGGAATTAAGTTCGTACCTTAGCAGTAGTACCACTTTAAGTATGCTACGTTCCAGTTGTTTGGTAGTTGTACACCGTTTCCCACTTCGAGTTTATATGAGCCTTTGCTGATTATTCCGACAACTCGATATGGTCATTCCCAATTCGGGCCTAGTTTCCCTTTGTTTTGGTCCCTGGTGTGTAGTGTTACCTTTCTCAACACCAAGTCCACGACTTAAAAATGTTGGAGGTTGGCTCTTCGGTTATAGTACCTTCATACTCGCTGCTTCTAGGCGGCCAACCGAACCATGGCATCCTCCCGCCTTTCGTCGAATAGTTCCAGGCTCGTGATCATGGCCTCGCCATTTGACTCTTCAGTAGCATACTTGAACATGAGGCTCGGTTCCCCTACCTCGACAGGTATTAAGCCTTCGGCTCCATAGACCAAAGAAAACGGGGCGGCCCTGGTGCTTGATTTCGAAGTTGTACGGTATGCCCGCAGTACTTCGAGTAAGATGTCCTTCCATTTTCCTTTCGAGCCAATCAACCTCTTTTTCAGGTTCTGGAGTATAGTTTTGTTTGTTGATTTCGCATGCCCATTCCTACTAGGGTTGTAACGACCTGACCGGTCGTTTTGAGCTCTAGCACGTCACTTGGAGGTTTGAGGCCTTGAGTAGCTTCACTTTATGTTTTATGACTTGTACGTGTGGTCGAAATTGAATTTCGGGAAGTTCGGAGTTGATTTGGAAAGTAAATTCTAAATTCAGAAACTTTAAGTTGGAAGAATTGACTAAGGTCTGATTTTTAAGTAAACGACTTTGGAATCAAGATTTGAAGGTTCCAGTAGGTTCGTATGATGATTTCAGACTTGGGAATATGTTCGGGTTGAGTATCGGGTGGTTCAGGAGCATTTCGACGCCTATTATGGAAGGTTAAGTTTAAGAAATTCTTAAGTTTGATTTGAAATAAATTTTGGTATTATCGATGTCCGTTCAAATTTCTGAGCCTTGGAATAGGTTCGTATTGTGATTTGTGACTTTCATGCAAAATTTGGCACCATTCTGGGATGTTTAAGTGTGATTCAGGTGCGTTCAGCGAATTTTAAATGTTTGAAAGATTTAAGAAAGGTTTCGGTCGTCGATTCATAATTTTGATGTTGTTCGGCATGATTTGAGCTTCGACTAAGTTCGTATCATGGTTTGAGATATGTTGGTATGTTCGGATGGGGTCCCGGGGTCCTCGGGTTTGAAATGGATTGAAATCGGATTGAAATTTGGATTTGAGGAAAAGCTGGAAACTACTGAAATCTGGTGTCATCACACCTACGGTGGTTTGGTCGCAGGTGCGGACACCCAGGCGCGATGGAGGTTGTCGCAGAAGCAAAAGAGGCCAGCTGGGCGAAGGGCCACAGGTGCGGAGTTTGGGCACACAGATGCACATCCGTAGAAGCGGAGGAGGCATCGCAGATGCGGAATATGGGCCTTTGACGCTAGACCACAAGAGCGATCAGTGCTCATCAGAAACGAGACCGCAAGAGCAGATTTGTGTCCACAGAAGCGGACCTGGCTGCGCTTAGTGGGACCCGTACCTATGATGGGAATTTTTGCAGGTGCGGAGCTGCAGAATCGGTTGCTATTCCGCAGGTGCGAGGCAGCGCTGGGCAGACTCGGTTTTATACGGGATTTGGCCTATTTTCTTTCATTCTCTCTTGGCTTGGACGATTTTGGAGAGCTTCAAGGGGAGATTTGTATCAACCATTGCAAGGTAAGTAATTCTCATATAATGTTAGTGAAATACATGTATTATATGTGGATTTAAACCTGAAAAATTATGGTAATTGTGGGATTTTAAGAGAAAACCTAGAAATTGATATTTTTGGATTTTTATCACGAAATTGGACTTGGAATTAGGAATAAATTATATATTTGAGTTTGTAATGTTATGGGTAATGTTTATCTTTGAAAAATTTTGGAATCTAGGCTCGTGGGCCCAAGGGTTGATTTTATTGACTTTGCGAGCGGAGTTGGGAATTGTTATAAATTGTTAAATTGTAAGCATTGGAGTATATTTTGATTGATTCGCACGTTGTTTGACTAGTTTCGGAATGTTCGACTTGGAGTTGAGTGTTAGAGTGGCGTTGGAGCTAGTTATGGAACTTCGGAGCGAGGTAAGTCTCATGTCTAACTTTGTGAGGGGAAAATTACCCCTAGGTGATGTAATTGTTATGTGATACTAGTTGTGGGTTCTATGTACGCACAAGGTGACGAGAGTCCGTATGTAGCTAAAACATGTTTATGTCCGGGTAGACTTAGGACCTTATCATATAATATTTGAATTATTTGAATTCATTCTGCTGGCTTAATTAATTGAAGTTATAATTGAAATTGATTTAAAAATAAATATATGTATACTAGACCGAGCTTTATCACTTTGAGTTTTGGGCGAGTTATTTGAGAAACGGTAAAGATTATATTCACTTTGTGCTCATGTACTATATTGTAAGCATGTGTCTCGTAATTCGATAACTTCCTTCCTTTCTTGTGGAGCAGGCCGAATGCCTCAGCAGTATAATAGATACATCTATGGTTTGTGCCACTCGACCCTCGGCAGTGTACACATTATTCTGGGTTGGGCCGAACGACCTCGGTAGAATCGTGCGTTATATCTCTAGTAGTCTGAATATTCATGAGATAATCTTTCCATTGATGCCCAACATTTTGTATGGTATTCCTCATTTATTTGATATTGGCACTTGGCATTTTATGAGTTGTTAAGGTAGAATACAAGATCGAGAAATTCATACTTTAAAAGAAATATTTGGAAGATTATGTAACTTACAAATTTACCCTACTATTATTGTGCACTTCATATCTGTTATGAATTATTATATTATTTTATTGGACCTCTAGTAAGTGTCGATGTCGACCCCTCATCTCTACTTCTCCTAGGTTAGGCTAGATACTTACTAGGTACGCGCTGATTTACGTACCCATGCCGCACTTCTGCACTAAATGTGCAGGATCTGACAGGTTCATTTGGCGATCATCTTGGCACGTAGACGCACCTGTTGAGGGGACTTTATGTGAGTTGCATTCCAGACTAAGCATCGCAGTCCACCGAGTCTCCATCGTACTATGTATTTTATCCTGTCTATTTACATTCTGGACAGATGTTGTATTATTATGATTGTACTCCTTTGAAAATGCTCATGCACTTGTGACATCGGGTTTTGGGGGGTTCATACAGGTTGTTCATTATTGTAGTTCGTGTAAATATTATCATTTACCCTGTGAATTCTATTTTATACTATTTAATTAATAAAAATTATAATTTCAAGATACTAAAATGAGTAATTAAGTTGTTTAATCATTGTTGGCTTGCCTGACGGCGGTGTTAGGCACCATTATGACCTTTAGTGGATTTTGGGTTGTGACAAGGGTGATAAGGCATTGATAATATCTTCTTGATCTTGTGATCTTCGAAAAACTTACTCACCTTGTTGCCGACGAGTTGTTTCCCGTTGTCGCAAACAATCACCGCTGGTATCCCAAATCGACATATTATGTGATCCTAAATAATGTCAATGACTTCTTTCTCTCGAACCTTCTCGAACGCCTGGGCTTCGACATATTTGGAAAAATAATCAGTTATGAATATTATGAATTGAGCTTTACCCGTGCCCATGGCAGGGGACCGACGATGTCCATTTTCTACTTCATAAATGGCCACGGAGACAGGACTGAGTGGAGCATTTCTCCCGGTTGATGGATCGTCGGGGCGTTTCTTTGGAACTCGTCGCATTTTCGTACGAAGTCTTTCGCATCCTTCTCCTTTTCGGTCCAGTAATTGTCGGCTCTGATTAGTTTCCGAACCAAGGATTCTACCCCCGAATGGTTCCCGCAAGTGCCCTCGTGAACTTCTCTCATGGCATATTCTGTCTCTTCCAGTCCCCAAGCATCTGGCTAGTGGGCCAAAGAAAGACCTCCTGAATAATACCCCTTCGACCAAGCTAAATCTGGTAGCTTTGGTGCACATGGCTCTCGATTCTTTAGGGTACGAAGGCAATTTTACTGTCTTCAGGTAGTCTATGTATTTGTTTCTCCAATCCCAAGTTAAACTCGTTCAGTTCACTTCGGCATGACCTTCTTCTATCACCGAATTCATTAGTTGCACCACTGCTCCCGAGCTAAATTCATCGACGACCCCAAGTTAGTCAGTGTATCGGCTTCACTATTTTGATCTCGGGGTACATGCTGCAGGGTCCATTCCCTGAATTGGTATAGGGTTACCTGCAATTTGTCCAAGTACCTCTGCATCCGTTTTTCTTTTACTGGTAGCTTTGGTGCGCAGAGCTCTCAATTCTTTAGGGTCCGAAGGCAATTTTCCTGTCTTCAGGTAGTATATGTATTTGTTTCTCCAATCCCAAGTTAAACTCGTTGCGTTCACTTCGGCGTGACCTTCTTCTATCACCGAATTCATTAGTTGCACCACTGCTCCCGAGCTAAATTCATCGACGACCCCAAGTTAGTGTCACGACCCAAATTAACCCTCTGTAAGGTGTCGTGATGGCACCTAGTCTTTACGACTAGGTAAGCCTAATATTATGAAAAAAATGTAAAGAAAACAAATCTTAAAGATAAACAACATATTGTGAATAGCCAAAAGTAGTACCACTCGGCATATACAAAATAATTTCCCAAGACCCAAAATATCACTAAGTCACAAGCTGCTATAATCTATGTAGCTCTATACAAAAGTCTGAAGATAATAAAGAAAGTCTCTAGGCGAGGAAGTAGAAGGGGATTCCGAAGATCTGCGGACACAAGCAGAAGTACCTTGAAGTCTCCTAGAATCAGCAACACGCACTAACCCCAAGGCTGATAGCTCGTACCTGGATCTGCACACGAAAACATGTGCAGGAAAGGGCATGAGTATACCACAATGGTACCCAGTAAGTGCCAAGCCTAACCTCAGTCGAGTAGTGACGAGGTCAGGTCAAGGCCCTACCGGAGTAAATATAATAAATTAAACAGTAAAAGATATAAGTAAAATTTACGGTAACACAGTTAAAGAAATTCTCAAAAATTTAACAGTTAAGGGAGCCCTCGGCTCAGAACAAAGTAAACATAATGGGGAATCTCCCGGGATACCGTCCCGTAATTCCGAATGAATATGCAGTACAGGGGGGATCTACCGGAATACGTCTGTAGTCCCAAAGTAAATATGCAGTGCTGGGGGATCTCCCAGAATACGTCCGTAGTCCCAAAGTAAATATGCAGTGCTAGAGGATCTCCCGGAATACATCCGTAATCCCAATTTAAATATGCAAGACATGGGGGGATCTCCCGGAATACGTCCGTAGTCCCAATTTAAATATGCAATGCAAGAGAAAATGAAAGGTATGGCCTCGAATTATACAGTTTACACTAATCACAGATAAGGAAAATAGGGATTTAACTAAGCATGGCGCACAAAATGTCAAATAGGCAGTTAAAATACGTAAGCATGCTTTTCTAGTCTAAACTAAACAATTAAACATATTAGTGCAATTTAATAAGAGAAATAATTTATGATTTAAAAAGGATAAATAAGATTTTTGCAGTACCAGCCCGTGTACGTACTCATCACCTCACGTACACGGTGCCCACACACCAAATAATATCAAAATATCCTAAAGGGAAAGTCCCAAACACGAGGTTAGGCATGCCACTTACCTCAAACCGCTCAAATCAACTCGATATCACGTTCTTGCCACGAGTATCCGACTCCAAAGGGCCCGAATCTATTCAAATTAATTGCATAATATAAATATAACTACAAGTAACTAATTCAACTAATTAATTCAAAGCTAAAGCGTGAAATTAGGAAAAACAAACGCCCAAAAAGTCTCCCCGGCCCCACGTCTCGAAATCGGGTAAAACTTATAAATATTGAACACCCATTCACTCACGAGTCTAACCATATCAAATTTACTAAAATCCGACACCAAATGGTCCTCCAAATCCACAAATCAAACTTCCAAATTCCTAGCCTCCAACTTCCAATTTCCACCTTAAATACACACTAACTAGGTGGAAAAATACATGGCAAAGTAAGATTATTAATCAAAAATAAGCACAAGGGACTTACCTCAAGAAATGCCTGGAAAATGCTCTCAAAGGTCGCCCTAAACCGAGTTTGCAAAGTCAAAAAGGACAAAAATCGAGAAGCCCTTCGGCTTTAACCACTGCCCAGGTATTTCCACACCTGCGGAACCTGGGCTCGCACCTATGGGTGTGCTTGTGCGGAAAAGGTGCGCATCTGCGCAATTCACTTTCCCCCTCTACCTTCGCACCTGCGACGAAAGGGCCGCACCTGCGCGTGCGCGCCTGCGGAAGTCCCTTCCGCTTCTGCGTATCTTGCGCACTTGCGAACAGTGCCCGCAAATGCGGCCTTTTCCAACGCACCTGCGACCCCTGACCAATCCACCCAACTCCGCTTCTGCACTAATTTTCTCCCACCTGCGGGCAGCTTTGCGCAGTGCGATTACGGCAGAACCAGCAAAAGCACCAGATTTTTCCTAAGTCCAAATTCATTCCGTTAAGCATCCGAAAGCCTCCGGAACCTCAACCAAACATACCAACCAATACTAAAACACCATACGAACTTAGTCAAGCCTTCAAACCACATCGAACAATACCAAAATCATGAATTAAGCATGGATTCAAGCCTAAGAATTTAAAATTCTCCAAATTCTACAAACGACGCCGAACCACATCAAATCTAGTCCGAATGACCTCATATTTTACACACATGTCACAAATGACATTACAAACCTATAGCTACTTTTGGAATTCCATTCCGAGCTTGATATCAAAATTTTCACTATCGGCCGAATCGCCAAAAAACTAACTTTTGCCAATTCAAGCCTAAATCTACTACAGGCCTCCAAAACATATTCCGGATGCGCTCCTAACCCTAAAATCACTCAACGGAGCTAACAGAGTTGGCAAAATTCCATTCCGGATCCGTCTTCACATAGTTCCGACTACAGTCTAAATTCTAAGGCTTAAACTCACAACTAGGGACTAAGTATACCAAAACTCTCTGAATTCCATAACCAATCACTCCGGCAAGTCCCAATAGTGGAAACAAACATGGGGAAAACAGTTATTAGGGGATCGGGGCTCTAATTCTCAAAATGACCGGCTGGGTCGTTATATCCTCCCCCTCTTAAAACAATCGTTCGTCCTCGAACGAGTATAAAGACATACCTAAAACTGTGAAAAGATGAGGGTACTGGCTGTGCATATCCTACTCGGTCTCCTAAGTCGCCTCCTCGACCGGTTGACCTCTCCACTGGACTGTTACTGAAGCAATTTTCTTTGACCTGAGCTTTCTGACCTGCCTATCCAAAATGGCTACTGGCTCCTCAACATAAGATAGATCTTTGTCCAACTGGACTGAGCTTAAATCCGATACACGAGTTGGATCACCGTGATACTTTCGGAGCGTAGACACGTGGAATACCGGGTGAACTCCTGTTAGGCTGGGAGGCAAGGCAAGCTCATAAGCAACCTCCCCAACTTGCCGTAATATCTAAAAAGAACCAATGAACCTCGGGCTCAGCTTGCCCTTTTTCCCGAACCTCATGACGCCCTTCATAGGCGATACCCGAAGCAAGACCCGCTCACCAACCATAAATGCCAAATCACGAACCTTACAGTCCGCATAACTCTTCTTCCTGGACTGGGCTGTGCAAAGTCTCTCCTGAATCACCTTCACCTTATCCAGGGCATCCTGGACCAAATCTGTACCCAACAATCGAGCCTCGCCCGGCTCAAACCATCCCACTGGGGATCGACACCGCCTACCATACAAAGCCTCATATGGTGCCATCTGAATGCTGGAGTGGTAACTGTTGTTGTAGGCAAACTCTGCAAGTGGCAAGTATTGGTCCCATGACCCTCTAAACTCCATTACACTGGCACAGAGCATATCCTTAAGAATATGAATCGTGCGCTCGGACTGCCTGTCCGTCTGAGGGTGAAAGGTTGTGCTCAACTCCACCCTAGTACCCAACTCATGCTGTACGACTCTCCAAAACCGTGATGTGAACTGTGTACCTCTGTTTGAAATGATGGATACTGGAATACTATGAAGGCAGACAATCTCTCTGATATAAATCTCAGCCAACCTCTCAGAAGAATAAGTGGTCAACACTGGAATAAAATGAGCTGACTTGGTCAGCCGATCCACGATCACCTAAATAGCATCGAACCTTCTCAAAGTCCGTGGAAGTCCAACTACAAAGTCCATGGTGATCCGCTCCCACTTTCACTCTCGGATCTCTAACCTCTGAAGTAATCCACCCGGCCTCTGGTGCTCATATTTGACCTGCTGACAGTTGAGATACTTGGCTACAAACCCAACTATATCCTTCTTCATCCTCCTCCACCAGTAGTGCTGTCTCAAATCCCGATACATCTTTGCGGCACCGGGATGAATGGAGTACCGCGAGCTGTGGGCCTCCTCGAGAATCAACTCTCAAACCCCTGCATCCTCATCACACCATCATCGCCTATAGTCATATCGCTGACATAACCTCGCCGGACCCTGTCCTGAAGAACTAGAAGATGAGGATTATCATACTGGGGCTCCCTGATACGGCCATAAAGAGAAGACCGAGCGACCACACAAGCTAATACCCGGCTAGGCTCTAAAATATCCAACCTCACGAACTGATTGGCTAAGGCCTGAACATCCAAGGCTAAGGGCCTCTCAGTTGCCGAAAGATATGCCAAACTCCCCAAACTCTCTGCCGGGCAACTCAAGGCGTCGGCCACTACATTGGCCTTCCCCGGGTGGTATAATAAAGGGATATCATAGTCTTTAAGTAGCTCCAACCACCTCCGCTGACGCAAATTAAGGTCCTTCTGCCTGAATAAGTGCTGCAAACTCCGGTGATCAGTGTAAATCTCACAGGGAACACCGTACAAATAATGACGCAAGATCTTCAGGGCATGAACAATAGCTGCTAACTCGAGATCATGAACCGGATAATTCTTCTCATGCACCTTTAACTGCATAGACGCGTAGGCAATCACCCTACCATCCTGCATCAATACCTCTCCAAGGCCAATCCTCGAGGCATCACAATAGACAGTGTAGGACCCCGAACCTGTAGGCAATATTAATACTGGGGCTGTAGTTAAAGCTGTCTTGAGCTTCTGAAAGCTCTCCTCACACTCCTCGGTCCACCTGAACGGAGCACCCTTCTGGGTCAATCTGGTCATAGGTGCCGCAATAGATGAAAATCCCTCCACAAAGTGACGGTAATACCCCGCCAAACCAAGGAAACTGCGGATCTCCATAGCTGATGAAAGACTAGGCTAACTCTGCACTGCCTCCACCTTCTTCGGATCTACCTTGATCCCATCACAAGACACTCTGTGGCCCAAGAATGCCACTGAATCAAGTCAGAATTCACACTTAGAAAATTTTGCATACAATTTCTTCTCCCTCAAAGTCTGAAGCACGGTCCTCAGGTACTACTCATGATCTTCTCGAGACCGGGAATATACCAGGATGTTGTCAATAAACACAATGAAGAAGGAATCAAGATAAGGTCGAAACACACTGTGCATCAAATGCATAAAGGCTGTTGGGGCATTGGTTAGCTCAAATGACATGACAAGAAACTCATAGTGACCATATCTGGTCCTGAAAGCAGTCTTCGGGATATCCGACTCCCGAATCTTCAACTGATGATAACTTGAATGTAAGTCAATCTTGGAAAATACTCTGACACCCTGTAACTGATCAAATAAGTCATCAATACGAGGCAATGGATACATGTTCTTCATTGTAACCTTGTTCAATTGCCGATAATCAATACACATACGCATAGAACCATCCTTCTTCTTCACAAATAAGACCGGAGCACCCCAAGGTGATACGCTGGGCCTGATAAAACCCTTATCAAGCAACTCCTGCAACTGCTCCTTCAACTCCTTCAACTCAGGAGGAGCCATACGGTAGGGAGGAATAGAAATGGGTTGAGTGCCCGGCAACAAATCAATGCCAAAATCAATATCTCTCTCGGGCGTCATACCCGGAAGATCAGCTGGAAACACATCTGGAAAGTCCCTCACTACTGGAACTAACTAAACTGTAGGGGTATCAATACTGACATCTCTCACATAGGCCAAATACGCATCACACCCCTTCTCAACCATTCGCTGAGCCTTAAGAAATAAAATGACCCTACGGGGAGTATACTCTAAGGTACCTCTCCACTCTAATCTCGGCAAGCCTGGCATAGCCAGCGTCACGATCTTAGCGTGACAATCAAGAATAGCATAATGAGGCGACAACCAGTCCATGCCCAAGATAACATCAAAATCTATCATACTGAGTAATAACAAATAGGCTCTGGTCTCAAAACCACTAAGAGCAATCAAACACGACCGATATACGCGATCTACAATGAGAGAATCTCCTACGGGAATAGATACATAAACATGGGAACTCAAAGAATCCCGATATATCCCCAAATATGGAGCAAAATAAGAAGACACATATGAATATGAAGAGCCTGGGTCAAATAATACTGATGCATCCCTATGACAGACAGGGATGGTACCTGTGATGATTGAATCTGAAGCGATGACCTCTGAGCGGGCTGGAAGGGCATAGTACCTGGACTGGCCTCCCCCTCTAGGGCGACCTCGACCTCCTCGACCTCCACTTCGAGCTGGCTGAGGAGGTGGGGTGGCAACTGGTACTGGAAGAATGGCCGGAGGACTCGGTGGAGCACGTGGAGGCTGATAAGTCTGTGGAGGTGCACCCCTCCTGGCTCTGGGGCAATCTCTAACCATGTGACGAGTGTCACCATACTCAAAACAACCCCTCGGAGGACGCGACAGCTGAGACTGACTCGGACCTGACCTGCTGGACTGGCCAGTGATAGCACCTCGAGGAGGAGGCATACTGGATACTGGCGGTGCATAATAGGGCTCCTGAGGTCTAGGAGGAACTGCAACACCATTGGCTGCTGGAAGAGCTGAATGAACAGGGCGACTCACAAAACCCCTACCATAGCATGCTCCTGGTGCACGAGCTCCTGAATAATGACTAGTCTCTCGAGACCTCTTGGCCTCTCTGTCCCGGGCAAACATGCCCTCCACTCTCCTGGCAATGCTCACTACCTGCTGATAAGTGATATCCATCTCCAACTCCCTGGCCATGCTGGTCCGAATACTGGGGTGGAGTCCCTCAATGAAGCGATGAACCCTCTCTCTGACTGTAGCAACCAGAGCCGGTGCATAGCGAGCTAACTCACTGAAACAGACTGCATATTCCAACACAATCATAGCACCCTGACACAGCTGCTCAAACTCTGCACGCCAAGCATCCCTGAGGCTCTGAGAAACATACTCACGCAAGAATATCTCTGAAAACTGAGTCCAAGTGAGTGAGGCTGCCTCGTCCGGACTACTCAGCTCATAGGCACGCCACCACTGATATGTCGCTCCCCTCAGCTGGAAAGCGGTGAAAGAAACCCCACTCGCAATGCCCATAGTGCGGAGAATACGATGACACTCCTCCAGAAAACCCAGAGCATCATCTGAAGCTAGTCCGCTGAAAGTAGGTGGGTGGTACTTCTTGTACCTCTCAAGTCTGAGCTGCTCTGCCTTAGAAGCAGTTACCCTGGTCTCATGCTGAACCAGAGCCACTGGGGGCATAGGAATATACTCTGGGCCTGATCAACCTGGACCCTCTGCTCAGGAGTGCGGGCTGCGGGAGTCTGTGCCCCTCCCCCGGCCTGAGATGTAGCAGGAGCTATCGAAAATAGTCCAGCCTGAGCCAGAGTGCTGAACATGTTCAAGAACTGAGCTAAAGTCTCCTAGAGGGCTGGAGTAGCAATAGGGATCTCCGGTGCTGGCCCTCCAGCTGGAGCTGCTGGGGGCTCCTCTGACGCAGCTCTCGCAGGTGCTCCGGCTGCACCGCATGGTCATACTCTACCCCGACTCCGGCCTCTGGCGGCTCTGGTAGGGGGCTTGGGTGCCTGATCGTCGGTACTCCCGGTACGGGTCCTCACCATCTGTGAAAAAGAATAGAATAGAATCTTAGAATTGTTTTTTGATGTCAATAACTCGCACGACAAGGAAATCAAAGAAGTATGATTGTTCTTAACAGTTACATAGCCTCCCGAAGATAAGTACGGACGTCTCCGCACCGATTCGCGAGACTCTAATAAACCGGCTTGTGACTCGCGACTCCTATGAACCTAGGGCTCTGATACCAACTTGTCACGACCCAAATTAACCCTCTGTAAGGTGTCGTGATGGAACCTAGTCTTTACGACTAGGTAAGCCTAATATTACGAAAAAAATGTAAAGAAAACACAACATCTTAAAGATAAACAACATATTGTGAATAGCCAAAAGTAGTACCACTCGGCATATACAAAATAATTTTTCGAGACCCGGAATATCACTAAATCACAAGCTGCTATAATCTATGTAGCTCTATACAAAAGTCTGAATCTAATAAAGAAACTCTCTAGGCGAGCAAGTAGAAGGGGACTCGAAGATCTACGGACGCAAGCAGAAGTACCTTGAAGTCTCCTAGAATCAGCAACACGCACTAACCCCAAGACTGATAGCTCGTACCTGGATCTGCACACGAAAACATGTGCAGGAAAGGGCATGAGTACACCACAATGGTTCCCAGTAAGTGCCAAGCCTAACCTCGATCGAGTAGTGACGAGGTCAGGTCAAGGCCCTACCGGAGTAAATATAATAAACTAAACAGTAAAAGATATAAGTAAAATTTACGGTAACACAGTTAAAGAAATTCTAAAAAATTTAATAGTTAAGGGAGCCCTCAGCTCAAAATAAAGTAAACACAATGGGGAATCTCCCGGGATACCGTCCCGTAGTTCCGAATGAATATGCAGTACATGGGGG
Source organism: Nicotiana tomentosiformis (assembly GCF_000390325.3). Classification (NCBI taxonomy): domain Eukaryota; kingdom Viridiplantae; phylum Streptophyta; class Magnoliopsida; order Solanales; family Solanaceae; genus Nicotiana; species Nicotiana tomentosiformis. Next base: position 19,516,470 of record NC_090822.1, read on the forward strand.
ATCTACCGGAATACGTCCATAGTCCTAAAGTAAATATACAGTGCTGGAGGATCTCCCAGAATACGTCCGTAGTCCCAAAGTAAATATGCAGTGCTAGAGGATCTCCCGGAATACATCCGTAGTCCCAATTTAAATATGCAAGACAAGGGGGATCTCCCGGAATACGTCCGTAGTCCCAATTTAAATATGCAATGCAAGATAAAATGACAGGTATGGCCTCGAATTATACAGTTTACACTAATCACAGATAAGGAAAATAGAGATTTAACTAAGCATGGCGCACAGAATGTCAAATAGGCAGTTAAAACACGTAAGCATGCTTTTCTAGTATAAACTAAACAATTAAACATATTAGTGCAATTTAATAAGAGAAACAATTTATGATTTAAAAAGGATAAATGGGATTTTTGCAATAACAGCCCGTGTACGTACTCGTCACCTCACGTACACGGCACTCACACACCAAATAATATCAAAATATCCTAAAGGGAAAGTCCCCAACACAAGGTTAGGCAAGCCACTTACCTCGAACCGGTCAAATCAACTCGATATCACGTTCTTTCCACTAGTATCTGACTCCAAAGGGTTCGAATCTATTCAAATTAATTGCATAATATAAATATAACTACAAGTAACTAATTCAACTAATTAATTCAAAGCTAAAGCATGAAATTAGGAATAACAAACGCCCAAAAAGTCTCCCAGGCCCACGTCTCAGAATTGGGTAAAAATTATAAATTTTGAACACCCATTCACTCACGAGTCTAACCATATCAAATTTACTAAAATCCGACACCAAATGGTCCTCCAAATCCACAAATCAAACTTCCAAATTCCTAGCCTCCAACTTCCAATTTTCACCTTAAATACATACTAACTAGGTGAAAAAATACATGGCAAAGTAAGATTACTGATGAAAAATAAGCACAAGGGACTTACCTCAAGAAATGCCTCGAAAATGCTCTCAAAAGTCGCCCTACACCGAGTTTGCAAAGTCAAAAAGGACAAAAATCGCGAAGCCCTTCGGTTTTAACCACTGCCCAGGTATTTCCACACCTGCAGAACCTGGGCTCGCACCTATGGGTGTGCTTGTGCGGAAAAAGTGTGCATCTGCGCAATTCACTTTCCCCCTTTGCCTTTGCACCTGCGACGAAAGGGCCGCACCTGCGCGTGCGCGCTTGCGGAAATCCCTTTCGCTTCTGCGTATCTTGCGCAATTGCGAACAGTGCCCGCAAATACGGCCTTTTCCCACACACCTGCAACCCCTGACCAATCCACCCAACTCCGCTTCTGCGCCAATTTTCTCGCACCTGCGGGCAGCCTTGCGCAGGTGCGATTACGGCAGAACCAGCAAAAGCACCAAATTTTTCCTAAGTCCAAATTCATTTTGTTAAGCATCCGAAACACACACGAGGCCCCCAGGACCTCAACCAAACATACCAACCAATCCTAAAACACCATACGAACTTAGTTGAGTCTTCAAACCACATCGAACAACAGCAAAATCATGAATTAAGCACAGATTCAAGCCTAAGAATTTAAAATTCTCCAAATTCTACAAACGACGCCGAACTACATCTAATCTAGTTCGAATGATCTCAAATTTTACACATAGGTCACAAATGACATTACGAAGCTACAACCACTTTCGGAATTCCATTCCGAGCTTGATATCAAAATTTTCACTATCGGCCGAATCGCCGAAAAACTAACTTTCGCCAATTCAAGCCTAAATCTACTACAGGCCTCCAAAATATATTCCGTACACGCTCCTAGGGCTGCTTATCGGGCGGATTGGACGGTTATATACTCTTAACGATTTGGCTTATCGGTTATCGGCTTTTAAATATATTAATCAGCTAGCCACCCGATAAGATATCGGGCGGATTGGTATCGGTTTAGCTCTTATCGGGCGGTTATCGGGTGATTTATCGGATTGTTTGTTGACCGCTATGACTCAAAATAAAATTCCTAAGAAGAGAGCTAAATAGAAAAAATAGAGAGATGTGTATTCCAACGTATTTCCCAGTAGAATCATCTCTGGGGATGAGCCTATTAACAACTTATAACTATCAGAAGAAATAGAAAAGAACACTGGGTATAATACATGATAATCAAAATTATCTAATAGTAACTAAATGGAATAGTAAATTATAACTAAATGTCCAATAGTAAATTAGTAATAGAGAATAGAGATAGAGTACTGGAAGTGGAAGAATGGTTTTTGATTATTTAATATATATATATATATGGATAAAAATAATTTATATATATATATATATATATATATATTCTTAACGGGGTAACGGATTATCCGTTAAGAAAATTGAATAATCCGCCCCCAAACCGATAAGCCGTTAATAAAAAAATTTCAATCCGTTCCCCGTCCGTTAAACCGTTAAACCAATACCAATAAGCCATTAAGCTTCGGTTTCAGTTCGGTTTTTGGTTTCGGTTCGATTTTGAACACCCCTACACGCTCCTAACCCCAAAATCACTCAACGGAGCTAACGGAGTCGACATAATTCCATTCTGGATCCGCCTTCACACAGTTCCGACTACGGTCCAAATTCTAAGGCTTAAACTCACAACTAGGGACTAAGTGTCGCAAAACTCTCTGAATTCCATAACCAATCACTCCGGCAAGTCCCAATAGCGGAAACAAACGTGGGGAAAACAATTATTAGGGGATTGGGCTCTAATTCTCAAAACGACCGGCCGGGTCATTACATTTAGCGAGTGTATCGGCCTCATTGTTTCGATCTTGGGGTACATGCTGCAGGGTCCATTCCCTAAATTTGTGTAGGGTTACCTGCAATTTGTCCAAGTATCTCTGCATCCATTCTTCTTTTACTTTGAGCGTTATGTTGACTTGATTTACCATGAGAAGGGAGTCGCACTTGACTTAGATCACTTCGGCCCCAAGGCTCTTAGCCAATTCTAGAACTGCAATCATGGCCTCAAACTCGGCCTCATTGTTAGTCAATTTTACAGTTCTAATAGACTACCTAATTATACTTCTCGTTGGTGGTTTAATTACAATACCGATCCCGGACCCCTTCGCGTTGGAGGCACCATCCGTGAAGAAGGTCCAGATTCCCGAAGTAGTCCTTGATGTGAGCAGTAGTTCCCTTTCGACTTCGGGTATTAAGGCCGCATAAAGTCAGCCACGAAGTCTACCAAAATCTGAGATTTTTTGGCGTTTCGGGGTCGGTACACGATATCGTACCCGCTAATCTCCACAGCCCATTTGGCCAGCCGTACCAAGAGCTCAGACTTATGCATGATATTCCTCAGTGAGTAAGAGGTTATGACACATATAGGGTGGCATTGAAAGTATAGCTAGCTTCCTGGAAGCGCTTAGCAAAGCGAACACTAACTTTTCTAGGTGAGGATACCTTGATTCAGCCTCGCCTAGAGTTCTACTGACACAGTAAATAGGAAATTGTGTACCTTCTTCCTCCTGGACTAAGACACCACTTACCGTTACCTCGAAATCCGCCAAGTAGAGGTACAGTTGTTCGTCTGCCTTTGGAGTGTGCAGCAGGGGGGATTGACAGGTACCGTTTGAGTTAGTCCAAAGCTTGATGGCATTTAGGGGTCCAGGAAAAGTTATTCTTCTTCTTTAATAGTGAGAAGAATCAATGGCTCTTGTCTGAGGACCTTGAGATGAACCAGCCCAATGCGGTTATACGCCCGGTTCGACCACGAATGTGCACTTCTCTGGGTTTAGGCAAAGGGAAAGAATCCTTAGGGCATGCTTTGTTTATATCTTTATAATCTACACACATTCTTAGTTTATTTCCTTTCTTAGGCACTGCCACTATGTTAGCTAACCAGTTCAGGTATTTAACTTCCCGGATGGATCCTATTTTTAGAAGTTGGGATACCTCATCCTTGATGAACACATGTTTGATCTCGGGTTGTGGCCTCCTCTTCGCTTACTAGATGGAACTTCGGGTCTAAACTCAGCTTGTGAGTGGTTACTTCCAGTGGTTTCTGTTATGTCAATATGGGACCAAGAAAACCAATCGACGTTAGGTTTAAAAAAATTAATAAGTTTTTTCTTGAGCTCGGAGGTTAACCCCGTGCCCAAGTAAACCTTTCGATCTAGTAGGTGTTCGAATAATATGACTTTCTCCAACTCTTCAACCGTTGATTTAGTAGCGTCGGTATCATCAGGAGCTATGAATGATCTCGGGACGTCGTAATCGTCCTCCTCGTCTGCTCATCGTTCCTCCTCTTTCTCCGGTTTGGTCGAGGCCGGTATCAATGATTTCTATTTGAACTCTTCCTTTCTGGTAGGATCCATATTCCTTGATATCGAAACCGTGGGTACCAGGATTACCTCGTCGACAACGAACATCTCCTTCGCGATCGGCTGTTCTCCGTAGATCATTTTGACTCCCCCCAGTATGGGAAACTTCAACGCCTGGTGCAAGGTCGAGGGTACTGCCTTGTGAACTCATGGCCTTCCGAATAGAGTGTTATACCTCATGTCCCCCTCGATCAGGTAGAATTTTGTTTCTTGGATTGTCCCGATGGTGTTTACTAGCAAGGTTATTTCTCCTTTAATGGTCTCACATGCCATGTTAAACCCGTTCAATACCCGAACTGCTGGCATGATTTGGTCCTTTAACCCTAATTTCCCTACGACCCTTGATCTGATGATATTGGCCGAGCTACCTGGATCAATCAGCATACGTTTAACTCAAAATTTATTGATAAGTACGGATATTACCAGTGCATCATTGTGAGGCTATACAATGCCCTCTACATCTTCGTCGCTGAACGAAATGGCTCCCTCCAGAACATAATCCCGGGTACGTTTTCCCCATGTGATAGATACTTTAGTGCATTTTATCATTGGTCCTCGGGGGACATTGACTCCTCCGATGATCATGGTGATCACATGCTGAGGCTCCTCTTGTTTGACTTGTTTTTTGGCGTCCCTATTCCTGAAGTGCTTTTTGGCTAGATCACTCAGGAATTCTCGGAGGTTCTCATTGTTGAATAACCGGGTAACTTCCTCTCTTAACTGTCAGCAATCTTCGATCATGTGACCGTGAGTGCCGTGATATTTACACATCAAATTGGGTTCTCTATGGATAGGATCAGTGTTTTAAAAGGTGTGGGCGTAAGTCGAGGCATTTTACATGTGCCTCAGTGAGGTGTAAGCCCCGAGGCACGGGGCGTAAGCCCCATGGGTATTTAATTTTAATATTTTATAAAATAATTTAATTACAATAAATATGTATAAATAGGTAAAATTGCATAAAATTGAAGAAAACTATAAATATGTGAAATATATATATATATATATATATATATATATATATATATATATATATATATATATATATATATATATATATATGTACTCCATCCCCACAAAAAACTAGTCAAAATGATCTATTATACGCTACTTTCACGCACAAGTAACTTAAGTCCAAAAGAATAAGTTTTCTACATGGAGGAACAAAAAGGATGACTAACCCTGCAATTTGAACTTTGAACTTGCTACTATAAAGGAGAATAGAGTTCTATTTGTATTTGTAAATAAAAATTAAATATTTGTTACTTTTGGGAGATATTAGCAGACTCGCGGACAAGATAGAGAATTGAAAAAATCATAAATTAGGACTTCAAAAAATAAAAAAGATCTTCACTTTTAAATTTAATATATTTAAGTTCCTTTTTAAAAATTATATAGTAATTACAAGCTGACTTTTGAGAATTTGGGTATTATAAGAAGGATTTATTCAATATATTTTATTTTAATTTTAAAAAGTCTCTGGGCATACGCCTCACTACAAAAATGCGCCTCAAACGCTCGGGCGTATGCTTATTGAGACTTTCGCCCCACACCATCGCCTCAGGGTATTTTTGGTGTGCCACGCCCCAAAAATACCTTTTAAAATATTGGGTAGGTTCAGACTGCAAAGATCGGGGCCACTTGGTCTCTTTAGTGCGTCCTATGGCTCACACGATGCTAGCAGCGTCCACGTTGAAGTTGTATTCCGACAATCTCTTTGCTTCACTGCTCCCGGGCGGCCTATCGAACACATCTTTGCTCATCAAGCCTCGGCCACTGGGCCCTCGATCTATTCTCTTCGCGTTCCTTGCGGGATGACGCCCGGATCCGTTTCGCCTTTGGTCCGCGTTGTATGGTTGATACCGATCTCGGACCGGTATTGGCTCTTGATCAATGGCTCTCTTAGATCTAGCATCGGCCTTTATGGTTAAACAAATCTAGAAGGGCCCCGAGTTGGTTGTCCTCGACCCTTATCTTTGACTGGTACTAAATTTTGTTTTAGTTGATGAGAGGCTAAGGAACTTTGTGGGTTGAGCCCCTGAGTGAATGCCTGAACGGCACAATCATCTACAACCAGAGGTAGGTCCATCCGTTCTATCTGGAACCTTGACACGAACTCCCTGAGCATCTCGTTGTCCCTCTGTTTGACCTTGAAAAGGTCTGAATTTCTGGTCTCGACCTTGATGGCCCCGACATGGACTTTTACGAAAGCATCGGCAAGCATAGCAAACGAATCAATGTAATTTGGGGGCAAGTTGTGATACCATATCATTGCTCCCTTGGACAAAGTCTCCACAAACTTCTTCAGTAACACCGACTCGATCTCGTCATCTTCCAAATCATTCCCCTTGATTGCGCATGTGTAGGAGCTCACGTGCTTATTTGGATCTGTGGTCCCATTATATTTGGGGATGTCAGACATATGAAACATCTTTGGGATCTGCTTTGGTACCGCGCTTGGAGGAAAAGGCTTCTGGATAAATTTTTTGGAGTCCGGTCCTTTCAATATCGGGGGTGCCCCCATGATCTGATCGACCCTGGAGTTGTATATTTACACCTTCTTGTCATTAGCCTCAATCTTTTTATCACCCGACTCCACTCGTTTTGTCAACTCTTCGAGCATCTTCATCACCTCGGAATTTACCTGGGCTCGACTTCACTTGGTCTTTCAATAATTTGCTCATCTCTTCGAGTGCTTTTATAGGATCGTTCAGGCTCGACCCTATCGGGGGCGTGGCTTTGATTCTGCAGCTACGCTATTGCCGCCTGTTGAGCTATAATATTTTGAAAATTAGCCTTAGGCTTACCCCATCACCTTCGTTTTCGAGTGTTTCTTGAGTTGTTGGTCGGGGTCCCCCGCGAACACTGTTTTTGGAATCAGTCGGGAAATTGATGTTGATGGCCACCTGCGAGTTAGCATCGACCGGGCTGGCAGCTGGGACACAGTTGGGATCGGAAGGAGGCACATCGTTACTACTTACTAGGCACCAAATTACTATTTCGTCATGATGGCCAGACTCAGCATCAACGTTCAAGTGAGCAGACTAAGAGTTTGACATTTTGGGTTGACATGAAATTAAGACTTCAAAGAACAAGCATAAAATAGGGTGTGTTATGGAGATTCATATCAAATCACTACTATTATCCTTAGCCCTATGGTGGGCGCCAAATTGTTTACCCTAAAATTGGGTAATAATTAAATTTATACGCGATTTTAAGAATTTGTGGTTTAATTCAACACGAATAATTAAGAATATCAAATAAATGTGTTAGAGATGAAATAAACGTCCAAACCAATTGCAATATTATGGCCAAGCCTGAACTTAGACTGACTAATGACCCCGTCCCTGGTTGGACCCTCGGTTCAAGCCCGATCGTGATTGAAGAACAGAACAAATGAACAAAAACTTTAACAATAACTAAAAGACAGAAAATAAACTTGTATTGCTTTGATATGTGTTTTACAATGTGTCAGAATAAAGAAAACCTTCCCCTTTATATGGTAAGGAAATTTCAATCCAAGTACAAGTCTAAGTAAGGTAAAAATCTTCTTTTTCGGTAAATGTCGATTTATAGTTGATACTAAATGGGATTCGTGCCGTGATATCCGATTGAGGGCGAATATTACGCCCCCTACTCGTTATGCATAACCGTTCTCCGTGTTTTCCGAAGTCGAGAAGCTATGCTTAGTCTAGGTGTGTTATTTCACCGTGTCTGATCTCAAGTACATCGTTCATTCCTCCGGGTTTCGATATGAAGGGTCTCAGACCTCGATTACAATCTCGTGGATCCTTGCTCTCCCATCGTTTCCTCGTCGAAAAATCGGGGTAGACATTTACCCACTATTTTACTCGTACACAGTAATTATTGTGATAGTTTTTTACTTGCATGATCGGTAGAAATGTAGGTAAAGATGGTTTAGCTAGAAGTCGAATTAAATTATTAATTGTGTTTTTTCCACAAATTACTTACTTTTTAAAAAATAGTTTTTGGTATTTTGTTGGAGAGTGAAAAATACTTTGATATTGATGATATTGATGATATTGCGATCAAAATCGGGCCGCATTTAAATGAAACTTTTTTCTGTAAATAATGCTAAGTATTGGTTTGGAATAGTTATAAAATTGTTGAGATAATTGTGAATGAAAAATAATTTTATTCAAAAATAAGAGAAGCCATTTTCTTTTCGGCCTACCTTTAACGATTGCTGTGAACACGTTAAATTTTGTGCTGCTTGTGCTTGTACACATAGTCTTTGTACTTGTTCACATGGTTAACGGAAAACTAATTGAAGACAAAATTTGGAGTAAAACTTCTGTCTATTAGTGGGGGAGGGAATATGACTTAATTAGGTTTCAAAATAGTCCACACTTATAGATTGAAATTGATAGCCAAATTTGATCATAGAAAAGGTGATCTGCATTTTTCATATTTAATTAACAACAATATGAAAAAATAACCATAGAAGAATTTTAGATAATCACTCCAATTCTTTGTTTTTAAAAACACCAAATAAATTGAAATGAACATGATAGTCAAAACATGTAGATTTTGAAGATAAGTCAATTAGTCCAATGATCAAGGTTTCTATCTAATAGGTTTACAGTCAAATTTCTCTATAACAGTCTCGTTTGTTCCGATATTGTTTTGGTGCTATAGTGAAGTATTGTTATAGAGAACATATATTATAACATAATATGAAAAAATAGTTCCAAAGAAAACTTGACCGTTATAGTCAGGAGCGGAGCCACACTGTTAGTTGCGAGTTCGGCCAAACCTAGTATTTGTTCAAACCTTGTATTTGTATTAAGAAATCCAATGAATATGTACAAATTATTAACTTAGAACTCAGTAACTTAAAAAGATTATAATCCCGAACTCATAAGGTTCAAATTCTAACTCCGCATCTGATTATAATGAAATACTATTATAAAGGATGACTTTTATATATAGAGAGGTCTTACTATATTTATCAAACTAAAGATGGTTTTCATATTTGTTCAGTACGCAAGTAGAGAGCGGCCAAGTATGAAAGTTTCCCATTTAACGTGAGGTTAGAGAGCAGCTAAATCCAACTGTAAGGGACATCTCTAAAAGCCCAATAAATGTAATACCTTAAACTCAGTAAGGCCCAACTAATATTTTTCGATAGGCCCATTATTTCGACACTGTTGCTTCTTTCCTTCTTGTCTTAGGGGCCTGTTGTTCCTTGTTCATACAACTATTGCTGAATTTCAGGGAGATATTTAAAAATAGTCAGATTTACAAGTGGTAATTGAAAAATAGTCACAGTTTCAAAAGTAATCGAAATTTAGCCACTTTTTATGTAAAGATAAATTTGAACGAAAACAATGTTCAAAATCCGGAAAATATTCCAGCATAATATACTGGAGTTCCAGTATAATATATCGGTCCAACATAATATGCTGGAAGTTCATACACAGGTGCTCCAATCTCCAGTATATTATGCTGAAACTTTCCGCGTGTTGGAGTTCCAGCATAATATGCTGGAAGTTCATACACAGGTGCACCAATCTCCTGTATATTATACTGGACCGGTCCATGTTCCAGTAAAATAGTGGCTATTTTTCAGTGACTTTGCAAACGCTGACTATTTTTCAATTACCAGTCCAAAAACTGGCTAGCCCGTGCTATTTTTACTGAATTTCAAGACTTTTCAAAAGCCTCTTGGTATATCATGAGAGAAGTCCCGACTTCTTTTATTGTAAAAAGGTAAAAATGTTTGAGAAATGTATATTTTTAGCCGCTCCCAAAAATAATATCTAATAATATTAATATATGTACATATAATATATATATTTTATATATTTTTTAGCTAGTTAATGCAATTAGTTTCAGCCGATCGAGCAATTTTGCATGGCGCCCAAAGTGTTTCTATTACGTAGGCCGACCGGATAAGGGGAAGGGAAGAAAATAGGATAGTGAAAATTGAATCAATACTATAACGTGAGAGACTTTTACAGGCACCATTAAGTTGTGAAGAGAAAATTGTGTCCAAATTTATATAGTATGAGCCATTTTATTTAGGAAAGTTTCTACGGACCAAACTCTTCACGTATCTCTACTAGGCTTATCCTACAACTTTGTTTCAATGAACATATGTTATGGCTAAGGTTTGAGAGACATAGAAAAAGCCAAGATGTTAGTACAAACTTCGAACGCCTAATTCGTCCAGAAACAGTTGCTTTCAAATAATAATGTTTTTTTTTTTTTTGGTAAGAGGGGAAATCCGCAGCCGCTACAATCTTTGTCACGACTTCTGCCCTTCGGGTGAGTACTGGGTAAATTAAATAGTCTGCAAACCACACAAGTGATGTAAACCGCACTAGGCTAGCCCTGTGTGATAGGCTCAACCCAGAAGACATTGATGGGGGATCGATCCCAGGTCATTCATATGGACGATGACCGCCCTCCAAACCAAGTGGGCAAAACAATAATGTTGATGGGGCAATTCAATGCTCTTTTAGTCTTTTTACTACTTGTATGGGCAAAGTAGACCAATAGTATTCACGACAATAATGTCTAATAATAAATCATTTGGATTTTAGACTAATGCGAAAAATGAATCAAGTCGGCAACAAACATATATTTTAGGCCACAAAGAACCTCTCACTTTAGCAATTTCACCACTTTTATACATTAAATGAATCACCAAGTGATGCTTAATATATATCTATATTTCACCCTGTGTTTCGCATTCATTTTGTGGCCCGACTAATTTGCTTCTTACCAAAGATGATTTCATACTCAAAGCTTGAACCCGAACTCTCTGATTAAGAATGAAAGAATACTTATGTCACGACCCCAAATTTCTTCTATAGGATGTCGTGATGGCACCTAGTCTCTAAGACTAGGTAAGCCTATCAATGCGGAATAACAATTGAAATATGAAATAAATAAATCTGCAATTCACATAATTACAACTCCCAAAACCCGGTAGAAATAAGTTACAAGTTTCTAAGAATTTATCCTCAATGTATCTATATATCAGAGTCTAAACAAAATAAGGAAGCAACATAATAATGATAGAAGGGAACTCCGGAGTCTGCAGACGCTGGCAGATATACCTCGAAGTCTCCGTACACAGGTAACTCACTGATGTCTGGATTGGTAGGATGTACCTGGATCTGCGCAAAAAGATGTGTAAAAGCGTAGTATGAGTACACCACAGCGGTACCCAGTAAGTGCCAAGCCTAACCTTCGTATAGTAGTGACGAGGTCAGGTCAGGCCCTACTGAAAAAATAAAAGACAAGGTAAAATGTTTAACAATATAATAAAAATAAAATGACAATGGAAATGAATCAAGTAAGTAGTATGTCACCAATTAACTATGGAAAATAATGGCAAATAATATATCGTGGAAACAAAACAGAATTCTTTTCAACTTTAAGAAAATTACAACAATAATCAAAGGCAACTGCGACCATAAATCAATATCAACAAGGGCACTCCCGAGGTACCGCCTCGTAGTCCCATATCATAAATAAATTCAAAATATCTCATTTTCTTATATCACCGCGGGAGCCTTCACAATTTATTTTAAAGAAAATATTTTTTCCGAAATAGCATCCCACGTTTTAGTCACCCTTATCACACCGCATGACTTCTAGTAGTTCCCCTACTAGACACGCGTATCAAGCCACTCTTATCTCACCGCATGTGTTTCAACACCTAGACCTTATACCACCGCATGCGTATCAATATCACAACATATCACAATTTGCACCTCAAGGGCCCAAATAATTCAACTTGCCAAAATAAATCAACAACAATATTTTTTCACAATAAAGAGCTCACGGATCATACCAAAATAAATCAACAATAATAGTTTTCCACAATAAAGAGCTCACGGCTCCATCACAATGAGTACGAAAATCTCACAAAATATTCAGCAAAAATAATATTTCACAATTTAACACCTTGTCTAAATATCAAAATTTTAAATGTAAAATACTTTATTTTTAATAATATTTAAATTTAAGAAATTCCACCTTCAAATAATGCACAGAATAAAAGAAATCAAGTTTCAGCTAAATAAGTAAAAACAATTAGCAAGAGAAGGTCAGCAAATTTAAAGTATATAAATCAGATCAATAATGAAGAATTTAACAAGATAAAATAATTTAATTAATATGCAATAGTGATTTACATAATTTAAAAATATAATCATTCACATTTAGCTCGTGTACACACTCGTCACCTCGTATACACGACTTTCAACACATTACAATTATCACATCAATAATAATCCTAGGGGAAATTCCTCTCATACAAGGTTAGACAAGCCACTTACCTCGACTTGCTCCAATTTAATCAAGTAGTATGCCTTTTCCTCGATTTTACGACTCCGGTCAACTCGAATCTAGTCATAATTAATTCGATACAGTCAACAAGAATTATAGAATCAATTCCATAAGAAAATACAATATTTTCTAAATAAAAAACCGAAATTAACTCAAAAATTGCCCGTGGGGACCACGTCTTAGAATCCGGCGAAAGTTACAAAATATGAACTTCCATTCAACTACGAGTCTAACCATACTAAAATGATTAAATTCCGATAACAATTCGAACCTCGAATCCTCAAATCTATCCAAGAGGATTTTCAAATATTTTCAACTTAAATCACCAATTAAATGTTAAATACAATGATGGATTCGGGTAATCTAACCAAAATTGAGTTAAGAACACTTACCCCGATATTTTCTTTGAAAATCTTCCAAAAATCGCCTCTTCCCGAGCTCCAATCTGTCAAAATGAAAAATGGGACGAAGTCCCATTTTCAGAACTTAAAATCACTGCCCAGTCATTTGCTCTACGCGATCGCGAACATCTACACGCGATCGCGAAGCACAGTTTTTCACTGCTCAGGTTTAACCCTACTGTAATACCCCGAAAAATTTCGAAGTACTTAAGCACTATTAAGAAAGTTGATGTGCGCTAATTTTATTATTTTGTATGCAGACGAGAACTATTAATGGAATGGATATCAATTGGATATGATAATAAGTGTATGAGTCATATTATAAGTGATGTGGGGTCTAGGGAGAGCCCTAAGTCCAAGTCAAGTTGAAAATTTCATGATAGACTAAAATTGCAAATGAGTACGCACAAGATCAAATTTTGGACGAGCATATATATATATATATATATATATATATATATATATATATATATATATATATATATATATATATATATATATATATATATATATATAAGGATTTATGTGGTGGATGACCTATCAAATTAAAGGTCTTTGAGTATAATTTCTAACGCTTCAAACCGTTTGTCATTTGGATATTCCTACAAGAAGTTATGACCAAATTACCAAAGGCTAGCGGAGGAGCCTGCGGATGCGAAGCATTCGAGGCCGCGTCCGAAAGAGAGGCTAGGAGTGAAGTGCTGCCATAGCATCCAGGTCCGCATCCGAACTTCAAAGAGGAGTGAAGTGAGGATGCGAAGCATCCAGGGCCGCATCCGAAACCCAAAAATCTAGGCCTATAAATACAAGGTCGGGGAAGGGGGATATTTTGAGTATTTGGGGGTTAGGGTTCTTGAGGTGAAGGGGCGATTTTGAGCTCAAATCAAGTCCAATCAACCAAGGTAAGTTGTTAATGATGTTTTGGGTTGATTATTACTCAATATACATGAGTTCTAACATCATTCTTACATCCAAATACAAGATTTCATCATCAAATACTCAAGAACACAAAAATCACCAAAGTTATGATTTTTCAAGATTGATCTACTAGAGGTAATTCCAATGCTTCAAACTCGTTTAATATGAGTAGTTAGAAGTATTTGAAGCATTTGTTGTAAGTTTTAATGGTTGAAAGATTGGATTATAAAAATCTAGTTCATGGCATGAATAGTACTTTTGAGAATAAGAGAGAAGGTGAATGGTAATCTTGGCGATGAAATTTATGAATACATTGAACCTATGGGATTTGTTACTAATATTGGTCTCATTGGATGTTGTTATTGTAGATTGAAGTTGATTAGTGTAGTGCATCGTTGTAGTATCATTAAGGGAAGAATTTGAGGTATGTTGGCTAAACTTTCTCTCTTGGAATTGAATTCCATAATGTTTCCGTAAGATCAAGTATGATTGGCTCAAGATTCCTAACTCTTACATTCTGGGTTATTCCCTATAAATTTATTATCCCGAATGAGCCTTATGTCGAAATATAGATGTTCCAAGTATGGGTTGTGTATTAATATGTTATGACTTTGAGTCATGTTTCAATGAAAGATAGTATGCTAAAATGTGTGTGAAATCTCAATATTCTTAAGACTCTTAATTGCTCATATGTGTACCTAAAGTCTTGATTGGGAATGTCTTATTATTGATAACCTATAAAGATGGTTGGAAGTGAAATCAGTGAATTGGGGGATATAAAGTGTGACCAACGTGCCAATAGTGAAAGGCATACTTGTGGCCAATGGTGCCGATGTAATGAAATAATGTGAGAAAGATTATGAATGAGCTTTGACTCAACTATTCCAAAATTTACTTTGACAATATAATCGGCTAAAAGTTTATGAACTCAAGTGATGCACATATGTGGCTGTTTTAGCTAATGCTATGCTTTGTAAGTAATTTTCAATGTGCTTTGCATTCTTACATATTAATGAGTGGAAATTGTGTATGATTTTAATTTGTGCTTTGATTGCCAATCACTTTACTCCATTTATTGGAAAGGAATTGATTATGTTTAAAGCCTTCATTACTAATGAACTTAAAGTTATGATTTCCGGAATATTTCACTTGTTGATAATTATGATAATGATCTATGAAAGGGAAGAAATAAAAGTGTGGAATATAAAATACGGCCATTGCGCCATGAATAAAGAATCATATGTTTGGCCAAGAGAGCCAATGAAATAATGATGTTGTAAGTGGTTGAAAGTACGGATTAGGTGCTATGTGATGTGAAAGTTTATGAGATGTACGTATTTGTACTTTTGTTTCCAATGTGTTATGAAACCCTATGGACGGTCTATGAAACGCATAGGTATATCGTGTTATGAAACCCTATGGACGGTCTATGAAACGCATAGGTATATCGTGTTATGAAACCCTATGGACGGTCTATGAAATGCATAGGTATATCGTGTTATGAAACCCTATGGACGGTCTATGAAACGCATAGATATATCGTGTTATGAAACCCTATGGACGATCTATGAACGCATATGTATATTGTGTTATGAAATCCTGTGGACGGTCTATAAAACGCATAGGTACATTGTGCTATGAAATCCATTGTGATATGAAATCCTATGGACGGTCTATCAAACGCGTAGGTGCATTATGTATAAGAGGTATAGATGTACGGTATGAATAAACACTATGGACGGTCTATGAAACGCATAAGTGTATAATATGATATGTGAACACTATGGACGGTCTATGAAACGCATAAGTGTATAATATGATATGTGAACACTATGGATGGTCTATGAGATGCATAAGTGTATAATATGATATGTGAATACTAAGGACGGTCTAATGAGGCACATTGTTAATGCAGACAATAGGTGCCCCCTTTTGTTGTCCTTGTTTGTACAGGTTGTTTCAATTACATTATATTATGTGTTCCACGTATAGATTATATGGGCATTCTATTTTGAAAGAGGATTTCTAGCTATACATACTAGTGTTATTCGACAGTACTAACGTCCCTTTTACCGGAGGTGCTGTATCTTTAATGGATGCAGGAGGTTCTACAGCAGGTGGCATTGATCAGTGCTAGCAGTACACTCTTTTCAGCTGATTTGGTGAACCCCACTTTATTTCGGGGTCATGTATCTTTTGTTTCTCATGTACTTTGTGTTTAAGGTATAGCCGGGGCCTTGTTGCCGGTATTTTCACATTACTTTTCAGTTGTACTTAGAGGCTCCGTAGACAGGTTGTGGGTGGTATTTGATGTTGGGAATTGGATTAGAAATGTTGGTGTTTGGCAACATATTTTTCAATAAATCTATAAACGCGTACTATTTCGAAAATATTGAATGATGTTGTTAATGGGAATGAATTGGAAGCGGTTAATGAAATCTCTTCAGTATTTTATTAACGGAGTACATATCTTCTTTATTCATGAATGAATCTGGGTAGAATGAAATATAACAGGCTTGCTCAGTCGGGTTCACTCGATTGAGCGCCGGTCGCGCTCCTCGGTTTTGTTGCGTGACATCTACACGATCGCAAACAATGCCACGCGATCGCGATGCATAAGATTCCAACTCTATGCGATTGCATCCCTCTTAATGTGATCACATAGAGCAAATATGTGGCCCAACTTCCTCTCAAGTTTCCCTACGCGATAACAAACAATGTCGCGCGATCGCGATGCACAGACTGGCCTAACCTACTCGATCGTGATTGACCTCACGCGATCGTGAAGAACAAAATCAACACTGCCTTAACTAAGCCTACGCGATCGCGTCCCAATATTCGCGGTCGCGAAGAAGGTTTGAAACACCAGCAAACAGCAGCTGCCAGCAGTGCCAAAATGAAGGAAAATAATCCGAATACCATCTGAAACACGCCCGAACCCCTCGGGACCTCAACCAAATATACCAACAAGTCCTAATACATCATACAAACTTAGTCGAGTCTTCAAATCACATCCAACAACATTAAAAACATGAATCACACATAGATTCAAGCCTAATGAACTTTGAAACTTTTAATTTTTACAAACGACACCGGAACCTATCAAATCAAGTTCGATTGACCTCTAATTTTGCACACAAGTAATAAATGATATAACAGAGCTATGAAAATTTTCGGAACTGGATTCCGATCCCGATATAAAAAGTCAACTCCCCGATCAAACTTCCAAACTTAAACTCCTATTTTAGCCATTTCAAGCCTAATTTAACTACGGACTTCCAAATAAAATTCCGAACACGCTCCTAAGTCCAAAATTACTATACGGAGCTGTTGGAAACATCAAAATTCTATTGCGGGGTCGTTTGCACATAGGTCAACATCTAGCCAACCTTTTCAAGTCATATAACAGTTATTGTCACACCTCCTTTTTCCCCGGGGATAAGGGATAGGGGAGTTTTTCCAATTAAAGTGACATTATTCGAAATGAGATTATTTAATTAATCAGAGTCGCCACTTGGGATAATTATTATGGTATCACAAGTCACCGGTTTATTCTAAAATCCCAAATCGAGGAGATTGACTCTATTTATGGTCTGGGAATACAGAAGATCGGGTAAGGAATTTCGTTAACCCGGGAGAAGGTGTGAGGCACTTCCGAGTTCCGTAGTTTTAGCACGGTCGCTTAACAATTAATACTTGGCCTAATTATTTGACTTATTACATGTTTTAAACCTATTGTGCATTTTACTTTTTGACCACTTTTAATTATATGCTTAACGGCTTTTAGTATTTATGGAGTTATTTTTTAAACAAGGTACGATGTCGTATACTTATCGTTTGGTATACACTGCAAGCCGCACCACGTGAAATGCTCCCGCGATTTACAACATGTTTATTATTATTATTTGAAGTTATGGTAAAGTCGCGTGAAACGCGCACTCGAATTAGAGTTTACATATCGTGACTATACAACGGGAACCGTACTCATAGTCGCGATAATTTATTAATCGCACCTAACGCAAGCTACGATGTTTATGAATTATTTGTCTTAAACTAATTTAAGATTTGTAAAGCCATAAGAGTATGTCGTTGTAGAAAAACATGAAATAGATTAAATTAATTATTCAAGAACTACAAAAGGGGGCCACTGTATAAGATTAATGAGCCTAGTAGATTTCAAGTTTTGGCCCAAAGATAAAATAACTTTATTCATTAGCTTATAGTAACCTCACAACCCCACTTCCTTCAACAACCTATGTGTCTAGGCCCAAACATTGGATCTTCAGCAGTGACATAATTCTAGTTAAACTTATTTAACAACTTAACTCTATACTTTAGACAATTGACAATTTAATTTAAAATAAAGATAGAACTACTAAAGCATATTTATTAACACATGAAGGACTAAATAACCAAACAGAGACATAACCTTGCTTGAGCTTCCATTTCAATAAGAAATTATTTTTTTTATGAACAATCACAACTCACTTATCAATTAGCAAATTTCATTAAACCATTCATGGATGAACCATTTTTTAAGAGAACATGCTAATGAACTAAGATAAATATACAAAGAGGAAGCTCAAAAATTGGCAGTATGTTTAACAAAGAATAATTTCATTCATTTAAGATATAAATGAACACCAAAGAACACCAAAAGAAAAAAGAAACAACTCATATCATTAATCAAAACAAGATAAGAAATGGACCTCAAAAGTTGAATCTGAAACTTTTCGGTTTTACAGCTTTGAATCTTAAACTCATTTAGACCGCACGTAAGACCTCAAATGGAGCATCGAAACTCGCCGGCGGCCTAAACTAAAAACCTCACTGTTTTGACTAGGTTTGGATGGTAGTTTATAGTATTAAAAGGGTTGTTCTATGGAGGTCTAAGGGTTATTTTTGGGTGGTGAAGCTGCTGGTTTTTTCGAAAAAAAGACGAAGAAAGAATGACACGAATAGAAATTTCCCTAACGTAGAAGAAGCAAAAACTTTTCTCTCAAATCCCTATCCTCTCTTTTATTTTCTCCTTCTCCCTTTCTCTCCTCACATTTCTCTTCTATTTATAGAAAAAGAATTTCGGAATTTTTCAGATTTTTTTTATATTATTCTTTAATTAAAAACAATCACACTTTCCATTTTTCTTCTTTTTTTAAAAAAACAAATTCCCACTTTCCTTTACTTTTATTTTTTAATTTCTCACCTTTTTTACTTTTATTATATTTAAATTCTCACTTTTTTTACTTTTCTTTTTTTATTTTCCACTTATTTTACTTTTTTTTTTAAATTTCTATTTTTTACTTTTTTTAAAAAGAATTTCAGCTACATTTACTTTTATTTATTAATTCTAACTTTATTTTACTTTTTATTTTTTTAAAATTTCCACATTCTTTTACTTTTATGTTTTTAATTTTCCACTTTCTTTTACTTTTTTATTAAATAATTTTTACCTATTTTTACTTTTACTTTTTAATTTTATATTTCTACTTTTCCTATTTTTTTAATTCCCATTCCGAAATTTAAAAAAAATTAAATAATTTTTATTTATTTTACGTTTTTTAATTTATTTTATTTAAAAATAAAGATAAAAATAAAAATAATACTTATAGTAATAATTGACCTTTTAAATTATTATTAATTTTTACCCTATATAAAAACAATGTAACAAAGCTAAAAAAATATATTAAATTTCTGAAAATATTTACATAGTAGAAGGTGATAAAAATTCAAATATAGTAAAATATTAGGTGCTCACAGTTATAAAGCACAGAATGAGCATTAAATAGGGGAACAGGTTTACAGCTTTTAAAATGACTGGCCGGGTCGTTATATCCTCCCCCTCTTAAACAAACGTTCGTCCTCGAACGGGTTTAGAATTATACCTGGTGTGGTGAAAAGATAAGGATAACGACTGTGCATATCATGCTCCGTCTCCCAAGTCACCTCCTCGACCGGATGACCCCTCCACTGAACCTTAATGGAAGCAATGTTCTTTGACCTCAGCTTTCGAACCTGCCTGTCCAAAATAGCCAATGGTACCTCAACATAAGATAGATCCTTGTCCAACTGAACCGAACTGAAGTCTAACAGATGAGACAAATCGTCGTGATACTTCCGGAGCATGGAAACATGGAACACTGGATGAACTGCAGTGAGATTAGGTAGTAGTGCAAGTCTATAAGCCATCTCTCCAATTCTTTAAAGAATCTCAAAAGGTCTGATATACCTCAGGCTCAACTTGCCCTTCTTTCCGAACCTCATAACACCCTTCATGGGCGAAACCCGGAGCAATATCCGCTCAATAACCAGGAATGCAACATCACGAACCTTCCGATACGCATAACTCTTCTGTCTAGATTGGGCTGTACGAAGTCGATCCTGAATCAATTTAACCTTTTCCAAGGCATCCTGAACCAAGTCTGTACCCAATAGCCTAGCCTCGCCCGGCTCGAACTAACCCATTGGAGACCGGCACCGCCTACCATACAAGGCCTTATACGGATCCATTTGAATGCTCGACTAGTAACTGTTATTGTAAGAAAACTCTGTAAGTGGTAAGAACTGATCCCAAGCACCCCCAAAATCTATCACACAAGCACGGAGCATATCCTCTAGTATCTGAATAGTGCGCTCGGACTGTCTGTCCATCTGAGGGTGAAATGTTGTGCTCAACTCAACCTGAGTACCTAACTCTTGTTGTACAACCCTCCAGAACCGTGATTTAAATTGCGTACCCCGGTCAGAGATGATGGATACCGGTACGCCATGAAGTCTGACAATCTCGCGAATATAGACCTGAGCCAGCTGCTCCGAAGAGTAAGTAGTAACCACAGGAATGAAATGAGCTGACTTGGTCAATCTATCCACAATCACCCAAACTGTATCAAACTTCCTCTGAGTCCGTGGGAGCCCAACAACGAAGTCCATAGTGATCCGCTCCCTTTTCCATTCTAGAATCTCCAACTTCTGAAGCAATCCACACGGTCGTTGATGCTCATACTTCACCTGTTGGCAATTTAGACACCGAGCTACATATTTCACTATGTCCTTCTTCATCCTCCTCCACCGGTAATGTTGCCTCAAGTCCTAATACATCTTCGCGGCACCCGGATGAATGGAGTACCGTGAACTGTGAGCCTCCTAGAGAATCAACTCACGCACACCATCTACATTAGGCACACATAGCCTGCCCTGCATCCGTAATACATCGTCATCTACAATAGTGACTTCCTTGGCATCACCGTGCTGAACTGTGTCCTTAAGGACAAGCAGATTGGGGTTATCATACTAACGCTCCCTGATACGATCATACAGAGAAGACTGGAAACCAAACAAACCAAAACTCGGCTCGGCTCGGGAACATCCAATCTAACAAACTGGTTGGCTAAGGCCTTAACATCCAAGTCTAAAGGCCTCTCTGCTACCGGTAAATATGCTAAGCTGCCCAAACTCTCCGCCTTATGACTCAAGGCATCGGCCACTACACTGGCCTTCCCAGGATGATAGAGAATGGTGATATCATAATCCTTAAGCAACTCCAACCATCTCCGTTGCCGTAAATTAAGATCCTTCTGTTTAAACAGATGCTGTAGACTCCGATGATCGGTTTAGAACTCATAATGGACACCGTACAAATAATGTCGCCAAATCTTGAAGGAATGAACAATAGTTGCTAACTCAAGGTCATGGACCAGATAATTCTTCTCATGTAACTTTAACTTTCTGGACGTGTAGGCAATCACCATACCGTCTTGCATCAACACTGCACCGAGACCAATACGCGATGCATCACAATACACAGTATAAGACCTTGGACCTGTAGGTAATACCAATATTGGGGCTGTCGTCAAAGCTGTCTTAAGCTTTTGGAAGATCTCCTCACATTCCTCGGTCCACCTGAACGGAGCACCCTTCCGGGTCAATTTGATCATAGGTGTAGCAATAGAAGAGAAACCCTATACAAATCAGCGATAATACCCTGCCAAACCAAGGAAACTCCGGATCTCTGTAGCTGAGGACGGTCTGGACCAATTCTGCACTGCCTCAATCTTCTTCGGATCTACCTTGATCCCCTCGCACGAAACTATATGACCCAAAAATCCCACTGAATCAAGCCAGAATTCATACTTTGAAAATTTTGCATATAACTTCTTATCTCTCAAAGTCTGAAGCACAGTCCTCATGTGTTGTTCATGATCTTCCCGACTATGGGAATACACTAGAATGTCGTTAATAAACACAGTGACGAAAGAATCAAGATAGGGCTGAAATACACTATTCATTAAGTGCATAAATGTTGTTGGGGCGTTGGTCAGCCCAAAAGACATCACAAAGAACTCGTAATGACCGTACCGAGTCTTGAAAGCAGTCTTTGGGATATCTGGCTCCCGAATCTTCAACTGATGATAGCCTGAACGTAAGTCGATCTTAGAAAACACTCTGGCACCCTGAAGCTGATCAAATAGGTCATCAATACGTGGCAATGGATACCTGTTCTTCACTGTAACCTTGTTCAGCTGGCGGTAATCAATACACATCCGCATAGAACTATCTTTCTTCTTCACAAATAAGATAGGAGCACCCCAAAGCGATACACTAGACCGAATGAAGACCTTATCAAGCAACTCCTGTAACTGTTCTTTTAATTCTTTCAACTCTATTGGGGTCATACAATATGGTGGAATAGAAATGGGCTGAGTGCCCGGTAACAAATCAATGCCAAAATCAATACCCGCTGGAAATATATCAAGAAAATCCCTTACTACAGGAACTGACTCCACGGTATGAGTATCAGTACTAACATCTCTCACATAGGCCAGATACGCATCACACCCCTCCTCAACCATTCGTTGAGCTTTAAGAAATGAAACACCCCTGCTAGGAACATGATCTGAGGTACCTCTCCACTCTAGCCCCGGTAGACCTGGCATAGCCAACGTCACCGTCTTGGCATAACAATCAAGAATAGCGTGATAGGGCGACAACCAGTCCATGTCCAAAATAATATTGAAATCCACCATACTGAGCAATACTAAATCAGCTCTGGTCTCAAAACCATTGATAACAATTAAACATGACAAATACACGCGGTCCACAATAATAGATTCACCCACGGGTATAGATACATAAATAGAAGAACTCAAGGAATCACGTGATACGCCCAAATACGGGGCAAAATACGATGACACATAAGAATAAGTGGAGCCTAGATCAAATAAGACTGATGCATCTCTATGACAGACAGGAATAATACCTGTGATAATAGAATCAGATGCAACGGCCTCTGTCCAAGCAGGAAGGGCATAATATCTGGCATGGCCTCCCCCTCTAGGGTGACCTCTACCTGTCTGACCTCCACCTCTAGCTGGCTGTGCAGGTGGAGTGGCAACTGGTACAGTAATCATGGCCTGAGAAGCCTGAGGGCCCTGTGGAATAGGTGGGGCCTGAGAAATCTGTGGAGGTGCACCCTTCCTAAATTTGGGGCAGTCTCTAATAATATGACGAGTATCACCACACTCAAAAAAAGCCCTCAGAGGACGTGGCTGCTGGGACTGGCTAGGGCCTGATCGACTAGACCGCCCGCTGAAAGCACCCTATACATGAGGTATAGTAGACAATGGCGGTGCATAATATGGAACCTGAGGTCTGGGAGTAGCCGGAATACCACTGGAAGCTGGAAGTGCTAAATGAATAGGATGGCTCACATAACCTCTACTATGACGGGCTGCAACTGGGGCACGAGAATTATTATATATGCCAGAATCTCGGGGTCTCTTAGCTTCCCTCTCTTCCCTCTCCCGAGTCCGCATACCTTCCAATCTCCTAGCAATTGACACCACCTGTTGGTATGTGATGTCCATCTCTAGCTCTCGGGCTATAATAAATCTAATACTAGGGTGGAGACCCTCAATAAATCTGCGAACTCGCTCTCGAACAGTAGCAACTAAGGCTGGTGCATGCCTAGCCAAATTGTTGGATCAGACCGCATACTCTGACACGGTCATAGAACCTTGGCGAGGCTGCTCAAACTTTGGCATCATGCATCTCTAAGACTCTGAGGAACATACTCCCTCAAGAACATATCTGAAAATTGAGTCCAAGTGAGTGAAGATGCCTCAGCCGGACTATCCAACTCATATGCCCGCCACCACTGGTAGGCTGCCCCTCTTAGCTGGAATGTCGTGAAAGAAACCCCACTGGAATCCACAATACCCATGGTATGAAGGATACAGTGACATTCCTCCAGAAAACTCTGAGCATCATCTGAAGCTAAACTGCTGAAAGTTGGAGGTGGTACTTCTTATACCTCTCGAGCCTGAGTTGCTCCCCCTCTGAAGTTGTTGTCCTAATCTCAGGCAGAACTGGGACAACTGGCTGCACTGGTATAACCTCTGGGGCATGGTCAACTTGGGCCCGTGGATCTGGAGTACGGACGGTGGGAGTCTATGCTTCTCCCCCAGCTTGAAATGTGGCAGGAGCAAGTGGAATTAACTCTTCCTGAGCTAGAGTGCCAAACATGCTCAAAAACTGGGCAAGGGTCTCCTGAAGTGTAGGAGTAGTAACAGGCGTCTCAGGTGCCTGCTCTCCAACTGGAGCTACTGGTGGCTCTGCTGCAGCAGCTCGTGCAGGTGCTCTAGCTGCACCCGCGGTCTTCCTCGGCCTCTGGCACGACCTTTGCCCCGGCCCCGGCCTCTTGCGGCTCCAACATGGGGCGCGGGTGTTTGATCATCGGATCTAATTGTGTGTCATCACCATCTATGAGAGAATAGAAAGACAATGGTTTAGATCTTTGAAGTCAACAGTGCGCACAATAAGGAATCAAAGAAGTGAATATTTTCCTAACAATTCCATAGCCTCCCGAAGATAAGTACAGACATATCTGTACCGATCCGCAAGACTCTACTAAACCTGCTTGTGCCTCATAACACCTATGAATCTAGAGCTATGATACCAACTCGTCACGACCCCAAATTCCCTCCGTAGGATGTCGTGATGGCACCTAGTCTCTAAGACTAGGTAAGCCTATCAATGCAGAATAACAATTGAAATATGAAATAAATAAATCTGCAATTCACATAATTACAACTCCCAAAATTCGGTATAAATAAATCACAAGCTTCTAAGAATTTATCCTCAATGTATCTTTATATCAGGGTCTAAGAAAAATAAGAAAGCAACATAATAATGATAGAAGGGGACTCCGGAGTCTGCGGACGGTGGCAGATATACCTCGAAGTCTCCGTACACAGGTAGCTCACTGATGTCTGGACTGGTAGGATGTACTTGGATCTACACAAAAAGATGTGCAGAAGCGTAGTATGAGTACACCACAACGGTACCCAATAAGTGCCAAGCCTAACCTCGGTAGAGTAGTGACAAGGTCAGGTCAGGTCAGGCCCAACTGGAATAATAAAAGACAAGATAAAATATTTAACAATATAATAAAAATGAAATGACAATGGAAATGAATCAAGTAAGTAATATGTCACCAATTAACTATGCAAAATAATGTCAAATAATACATCGTGGAAACAAAACATAATTCTTTTCAACTTTAAGAAAATCACAACAATAATCAAATGCAATTGCGGCCATAAATCAATATCAACAAGGGCACTCCCGAGGTACTGCCTCGTAGTCCCAAATCATAAATAAATTTACAATGTCTCATTTTCTTATATCACTGCGGGAGCCTTCACAATTTATTTTAAAGAAAATATTTTTTCCGAAATAGCATCTTGCGTTTTAGCCACCCTTATCACACCGCATGACTTCTAGTAGTTCCCCTACTAGCCACGCGTATCAAGCCACCCTTATCTCACCGCATGCATTTCAACACCCAGACATTATACCACAGCATGAGTATCAATATCACAATATATTATAATTTGCACCTCAAGTGCCCAAATAATTCAACTTGTCAAAATAAATCAACAATAATATTTTTCCACAATAAAGAGCTCACGGCTCATGTCAAAATAAATTAATAATAATATTTTTCCATAATAAAGAGCTCACGGCTCCATCACAATGAGTACGAAAATCTCACAAAATATTCAGCAAAAATAATATTTCACAATTTAACACCTTGTCTAAATATCAAAATTTTAAATGTAAAATACTTCATTTTTAATAATATTTAAATTTAAGAAATTCCACCTTCAAATAATTCACAGAATAAAATAAATCAAGTTTCAACTAAACAGGTAAAAACAATTATCATGAGAAGGTCAGCAAATTTAAAGTATATAAATCAGATCAATGATGAAGAATATATCAAGAAAAAATAATTTAATTAATATGCAATAGTGATCTACACAATTTAAAAACATAATCTTTCACATTTAGTCTGTGTACACACTCGTCACCTCGTGTACACGACTTTCAATATATTATAATTATCATATCAATACCAATCCTAGGGGATATTTCCCCCACACAAGGTTAGACAAGTCACTTACCTCGACTTGCTCCAATTTAATCAAGTAGTACGCCTTTTTCTCGATTTTCCGACTCCGATCGACTCGAATCTAGTCATAATTAATTCGATATAGTCAACAAGAATTATAGAATCAATTCCATAAGAAAATACTACATTTTCTAAATAAAAAATCGAAATTAACTCAAAAATTGCTCATGGGGCCCACGTCTCAGAATCCGGCGAAAGTTACGAAATATGAACTCCCATTCAATTACGAGTCTAACCATACCAAAATGATTAAATTCCGATAAAAATTCGATCCTCAAATCTATCCAAGAGGGTTTTCAAATTTTTCCAACTTAAATCACCAATTAAATGTTAAGAACACTTACCCCGATGATTTTTCTAAAAATCTCCCAAAGATCGCCTCTTCCCGAGCTCCAATCCGTCAAAAATGGAAGTTCCATTTTCAGAACTTAAACTCACCGCCTAGTCATTTGCTCTACGCGATCGCGAACATCCATACGCGATCGCGAACATCAGGTTTCCACTTCCTAGGTTTAACCCTACGCGATCGAAAATAATGCCACGCGATCGCGATGCTCAAGATTCAAACTCTACGTGATTATATCCCTCTTCACGGGATCTCATAGAGCAAACGCGTGGCCCAGCTTCCTCTCAAGTTTCCCCTACGCGATCGCAAACAATGCCACGCGATCGTGATGCATAGACTGTCCCAACCAACACGATCTCGATTGACCTCACGGAATCGCGAAGAACAAAATCAATATTGCCTCAACTAAGCCTATGTGATTGCGTCCCAATCTTCGCGATCGCGAAGAAGGTTTGAAACACCAGCAAACATCAGTGCCAAAATGAAGAAAAATAATCCGAATACCATCTGAAACACGCCCGAGCCCCTTGGGGCCTTAACCAAATATAACAACAAGTCCTAATACATCATACGAATTTAGTCGAGTCTTCAAATCACATCCAACAACAGTAAAAACACGAATCACACATAGATTCAAGCCTAATGAACTTTAAAACTTTCAATTTCTATAAACGATGCCGGAACCTATCAAATCAAGTACGGTTGACCTCAAATTTTGCACACAAGTCATAAATGACATAACGGAGCTATGAAAATTTTCTGAACTGGATTTCGATCCCGATATCAAAAATTTAACTCCCCGGTCAAACTTCCAAACTTAAACTCCTATTTTAGTTATTTCAAGCCTAATTTAACTACGGACTTTCAAATATAATTTCGAATACGCTCCTAGGTCCAAAATCACCATACGGAGCTATTGGAATCATAAAAATTCTATTCTGGGGTCGTTTGCACATAGGTCGACATCCAGCCAATATTTTCAACTTAAGTTCTAAACTTTGGAACTAAGTGTTCCAATTTATTCTAAAAATCTCATCGGACCCGAACCAATTGCCCCAACAAGTCATATAATAGTTATAAAACACAGAATGAGTCACACTATAATTCTTAGACCTAAGTCTAAGGTCTAAGTGATATAGGATAAAGGTGCAATCATCACACTATAATTCAATCACTCATATTTATTCGTTCGTATGATTTGTTCAAAATTTTTTGGTGTATATTTAGGAGTTTCGTTAATTCGATCATTGAAATATGTGCATAAAACATATATATTTACCAAAGATACTAATCCATTGGAGTTCAAGTTCTCCGTATTTAGCATAATTTGACCCGAAAAAGATAAAATATATAGAAAAAGCGTAGTTGGTAAAGAGTTTGCTCTTTGTTACATTTAAGGCAATAGCAATTGGTTGATTAAGGAAGCTAGTTACAAATATGTGGCGGTGTTTTCATAACGTTAACGGTCTACAAGTTGATAAAATTTTGGAAACCTAAGTTACTTATTTTCCATCTCAAATTATTTGTCGTGGTGTCTATAAATAGTTGTCTCAAATTATTTGTCATTTTAGAAGTTCAAGACAAAGTTAATTGACCATCTCAGTTTCGTAACTTTAACAATGAAAGTGATTTAGCTCAAAGAAAAATCAAAAGGCATACCTTCAAACATTCCGCCACAAATGGTCACCTGGAGCCGGTAACAACTAGTTTCAACTAGCTCCGGTGACCACCATGGACAACACCAGAGGCCCCTCAAGCTCCTCCCAGATCCCCAAATCCCCTGACCTACCGGATCTCATACCTAACACCCAAATCCCAAACATCCAAAATTTCCCACCGCTTCAAAGAAAACCCATGGAAGTAGATGATACCTCTAAATCAAAACGAAATGGACACTTATACAGATGCGTTGGGGTTCAAGGTTGAGAATAGAGCAAAATTGAAGGTGAGACTGCCTCCCAGAAAGCATGAGCTGATAGATGGAAAAGTTGTGGTAGTATTCACCAAAGAAGAGCACAAACTGTTGGAAGATACATGCCGATGGACCATTGTCGGTAAGTTCCTAACCAACAGACCTTCAATCGACAAAATTAGAGCTAAATTTGCTAAAATAATTACTACTAAATAAGAGGTCAAAATTGGAGCTAAAGACATATACCATATTTTCATTGATGTTGAAAATGAAGACGACTTTAACAATATATACTCTAGAGATTTCATTCCCCTAGCTGGAGGGATCAGTATGAAAATTATCAAATGGACCACAAATTTTAAGCCTGGGTCTGAAACTTCCCTAGCTCCAATTTGGATTAACCTTCCAGATTTACCATGGCACTACTATGAATGGGATGCTCTGTGTCGGATTATTAGTCTAATAGGCATACCTTTGGTTATGGACAAGGCCACAACCACAAAAACTAGACCCACAAATGCTAAGCTAAGAGTTCAAATTAATCTTGCCAAACCTTTACTTCGTATGGTAAGAGTGGAGGTTAGAAATCAATTTGGCAAAATGGAAATATTTGATCAAAAAATAGAATATGAAACTATGCCCACCTATTGCTCACACTGCAAAGTTCAAGATCACTCTTTAGATAAATGCAGGGTTGTACAACATGAAAAAGAACAAGAAGGAGGACAAACTGTTATGATTGAAAAGATGATATTGTGGCACATATCACTCAGCATAGCAATGTAAAGCAGATTACTGTGAACAATCAAGAAAAAAGAAGGAATATAGAATAGATGGAGCCTAAAAGTACATTGCCTTGGGAAGGAAGAATGTAAAGTCAGAATAATCAAAATGGCAAATGGCAAAATATGGAAAGAAGAAGGGGAAAGGGGATGAACTACAATAGGGTATAAATGGGCTATCAACAAAATAAGAACAACAACAATGAGAAGGTCGTAGATCAAAGAACACACCGGGGAAACAATAGAACAGAGGTCAACAACTCCTTCAATCTCCTACAAGACAGAATAGAGAATGGTCTAATGGATACCACAACCTACAAGAATGTGAATATGGAAGAACAAGACTCTACACAAGATCTCCAGGATACACAGCAACAAGAAAGAACTACAAGGTGGGACAAAGCTCAGAAAGATAAAAAAAAAAGGAAAAAGCAAAAAACAACAAACATGACTCAACATAAGAAATACTAGAACAAGGATTGCTACCAACTACAACAATGTTGATGTTGAACTACAAGGAGAGATGATCAGCTTAGTTATCAAAGAACCAAAGGATTGCAAGGATTTGCACAACAAAAGAAAGAAATTTTCAAAGACAATAAGCATTCCAGATTCCAGAGGACATTACTCTACAAAAAGAAACAAGAGATATTAATGGAACAGTCAAGAGAAAGGGTACTGATAAGAAGGGCACATGGACCCCTATTAACATCCCCGAAATAGGACAGTAGATGAATAGATCTAATAGAGTGGAACATATAGATGTTGGGGAGCAAAACAGGAACAAAGATCAAGAAAGTAGATTCAACACTATTAATGAACCACTAGATCCAAATCCTTCAATAGAGGAAGAAAGAGATGAATATGAAGAAGTCTTTCATGACTTAGATATTATTGAGACAGACTCGACAATAAACAATAATGAAGAATAAAGAAAAGCTCAGTATGATGATGAACTCACTAGAGTTAATTTTAGCTCAGTCAATCAGGATTTGGAGTATAATGAGAGTATACCAGTCTAGCAAAACATCATTTTATATGAAAATCTTTCACCCAGGAACTATAAAAACCAGGGGGTGGATTTCATTCAAGAATTCCAGATCACATAAGGAATCAAGGAAGAGCAAAAAAAATCTACCCCTAGAAGTTTCAAATGATAGACACACTATCATGGAATATAAGAGGGATAGGGTCAGCAGGATCTCTGGAGAGACTCCAAACCATCAAACAACAATTTCAAATCCCTTTGATATGCTTACAGGAACCTCTTGTAGACAGTGGTAAAATTAATAGATACAGGAGAAAACTAGACATGAACCATGGTTTTTTCAACTGCTCAAACAAAATATGGATATTCTGGACTGCTAAAGTGGATGTTACTATAATACAAGATAAGGAGCAACATGTCCTGATTAGTGCAAAACATCTCAACCACCCTTCTATCTTCCTAACTGTTGCCTATGCTAAATGCAATGAGGAAAGTAGAAGAGAGTTATGACATGAAGAATACATCCAACAACATTCAAGGAGCTTGGGGTGTCATTGGAGAAATGTTATCACCTCCAGTGAAGAAAAAAAAGGGGGTAGAAGCTATAGATTAGAGGAAAGTCTAGACTTCCTAAAATGCCTTAATGAGTGTGGTCTTCAAGATGCAGGTTTCACAGGGTCAATATATACATGGTGTGATAACAGAGACCCTCCCACTACTATCTGGAAGAGACTTGATAGACTTGTCTACAATAGTGCATGGTTTGATACTATATCTAGTACCTCAGTTACTCACCTGTCAAGAGCATGCTCTGACCATGCCCATCTGCTTGTCAAAATGAGTAATGAGGTTACTGACCATATCAAATATTTCAAATTCCTTAATTTTTAGACTGAACACCAAGACTACATCAAAAAAATGAATGATGCTTGGGAAGAAGAAGTTTATGGGAACCCTATGTATACACTCCATTAGAAAATCAAACATGTGTGTAAAACCCTTAGTGTGTAGTCCAGACAGGCTTTTGGTGATATCTATGAGGTTCCCAAAAGCTTGGAGGCAGAAATGAGAATACTGGAGGATAACTGTGTTAGTCATAACTCCTCTGAAAACAGAAGTGCTCTCTCTAGATGTAGAGTTGAATTCACAAGATAAATCAAGATTCAAGAGAGTATTCTGAGACAAAAAGTTAAAGACAAGTGGTTTAAAGAAGGTGATGCCAACACATCTTATTTTCATAGTGTTATAAAGGAATGGAGAATAAGGTTGACCATTACTAAGATAATGGATGACCAAAATCAATAGTTGGAAGGAAATGATAGTATTGCAGAAGCAGCTGCGAGACACTTTCAAGGGATGTTCACTCAGGAATATAATAACCCCTAATTTCAATGTTCTTAACTGTATAGAGAGGTGTATCACTGATGAAGACAACAACATGCTAACTGCCATCCCTACTATTCATAAAATTAAATAAGCTGTATTTACTATGGACAAGGACAGTGCTTCAGGACCTGATGGACTAAGTGGCTATTTTTATCAATCTGCCTGGGATATTATATGCAATGATCTTTATAAGGCAGTGGAATCTTTCTTTCAAGATGCTAAACTACCTAAGTTTTTTCACACACACATGCTTGGTAATGATTTCTAAAATAGACCACTCTCAAAATTTTTCTGATCTCAGACCTATTAGCCTTTGCAACACCTCTAGTAAAATCATCTCAAAAATACTCAATAGCAGATTATCAAACATCCTTTCCAAGCTTATATCCAGAAATCAATCAAGTTTTATAAAAGGTAGAGCTATTACAGAAAATATTCTTTCGGCCCAGAAAATTATCAATGATATTAAGAAGCTATCTAGAGGTGGAAATGTTGTTATTAAGCTAGATATAACTAAAGCTTATGACAGAGTCTCTTGAGACTTTTTATGCATGGCTC
The DNA here is from genome assembly GCF_000390325.3 of Nicotiana tomentosiformis. Lineage (NCBI taxonomy): Eukaryota > Viridiplantae > Streptophyta > Magnoliopsida > Solanales > Solanaceae > Nicotiana > Nicotiana tomentosiformis. Next base: position 19,548,870 of record NC_090822.1, read on the forward strand.
TTAAAAACTTTAGCTTCTGTGAGTGGTGGATACATCTTATTCACAACTACATATCCAACAATTAGTACTCTATTATTGTAAATGGAGGAAGGCATAGTTTCTTTAAATCTAGTAGGGGTCTGAAACAAGGAGACCCAATCTCACCATCTCTTTTTATCATCAGTGTTGAACTCCTATCCAAGATGCTGAATAATCTTCATGACAGACAAGGTTACAAAAGGTTTCTACATGAGTGTCAATGGCCCCAAAATAAATCTTCTTTCTTTTGTTGATGATACTATCCTCTTCTGTAATGGTAGTAAAAAACCTCTTGAAATGATCTTAAAACGCTTAAAACCTATGAGAAAATCTCGGGCCAACTCATTAATAAGGAAAAAAGCTGCTTTGTTGTAGCTGATAATGCTAATGTTGCTACTATTAATAGACTAAAGATCATCACATGTATGAACCATCAGCATTTCCCTGTCAAATATATTGGGTGCCCTCTTATTACTGGAAGGAATAAAATATGCTACTACTCTGATATTGTCAACAAGATTATTAATAAGATTAGAGGTTGGCAAATAAAGTTTCTATCTACAGGGGGAAGAGACATTTTGATTAGAAATGTGTTACTGGCCTTACCTGTACATCTTCTTGCTGCCACAAATCCCCCCAAAGGTACCATTAATATCATAGAAAAATATATTGCAAGGTTCTTTTGGTCAGGGAATGATACAGGTGGTAAATATCATTGGACCTCTTGGAACAAATTGTGCTACCCTTATAATGAAGGAGGTGCCAACTTCAGGTGTTTATCTGACATTTGTCATGCTTTTCAAATCAAGCAATGGTGGACACTGAGAACTACAAACTCACTTTGAAAAGAATTCATGCAAGAAAATTTTTTCTACAACACTCATCCATCTAATGCTCAATGGAATTCTGGCCAATGTCAGAGCTGGAAAGCTCTATGCAGTATTAAAGAGGATGTGGATAACAACATGTTTTGGAGCATTGGCGTAGGAGAGGTGTCTTTTTGGTACGATAATTGGTCAAACTTAGGTCCTCTCTACCTTCTCCTTCAAGACACGAATACACAGAACCAGATCAGAGTTAATGAAGTCCTCATTAATGGGAAATGGGACTGGAGCAGACTTCAAGTGCAACCAGATGAAGAAACTAAAATGAGGATCAAGGATCTGAACATCAAGCTATGCAGAAATAGGGTGGACAAAGCCATATGGATGCCAAGCAATACAGGACGGTTTACAGTTAGCTCTGCATGGGAGACGTTTAGACAGAGAAAGGAATTGAACAGATTTATTAGTGGGGTTTGGTACAAAGAAGTCCCCTTCAAGATCAATTTCCTCACATGGAGAGCTATCCAAGATAAACTGTCTACAAAGGATAGAGTCGCAAGATTTGGGATTGAAATGGAGCCTAAATGCCACTGTTGCAACAATAACAATCAAAATCCTATTACTGAGAATGTTGATCATCTCTTCTGCTTGGGAGAACATGCTAAGAAGATTTGGAGATTCTTTGCTGGTCCTCTGGGCATAGATTATAACAACATGAACCTCAAAATGCTCCTTCTCAAATGGTGGAACTTCAAGGCTCGTAATTGCATTGCAAAACTCATTACCATAATTCCTCCTCTTATTACTTGTTGGGAGTTATGGAAGTCAAGATGTAGCAAAAAATTTGAGAACGTTAGTCCATCCTTTTACAGAATCAAAACTAATATTTTGTTTACTCTTGTGTAGATACTAAGCAACAGTTTTGGTAGAGCAATACTAGGAGAAGATTGGCAAATAATTTGTGTGGCGTGTGAAGCAATGATAGAGCAGAGGATATCAAAAATTGTTAAGTGGAACAAACCCCCACTCCAAGTTGTTAAACTTAATAGTGATGGGAGTTGTAATCAAGGAATGTGTGGTGGAGGAGGCCTGGTCAGGAATAATTAAGGAATAGTTATTTTTACCTACTCTATTCCTTTAGGACCAGGATATCAATGCTCTTTGGAATCAAATGGTGTACTGCAAATGGTTATAGGCTAGCTTTGGGAGAAACTGACTCAATGCTCATCACCGGATGCATTAGAAGAGAATGGAAAGTCCTCTGGAAGATTGAGAGCATCATCACTGAGATCCAGGATATAGCTGAAGAGCATGGAATTGTTATCAATCATTGTTTCAGAGAAACAAACAGACCTGCAGATAAACTAGCAAGTTTCAGCCATAATAGTGATATAATTCATGTCTTGAACTCTTTTGTTGATCTCCCTAATCATGTCAAAGGACTCGTCAACATGGATAGATGGGATTTACCATCATTTAGGATCAAAATAGCCAAACCAGGGCATGTCATATATGACCCACCATAGTTTTTTTATAGTCATCTACAATTTTGGTTAGGACTAAAAACAGTAGTCTCGTCTCAATGTTCATGTACAAAATTTGGGATGCCAAACTCAACATGTAATTTTTTGCACATAAATGATCAATGGAGACCGTGTTTTAACCCCCAAAAAAATAGACAAAGTTAATTATTTTTTTTCATTTTACCCTTAGTAGTAATTATTCTTGAAGATGGAGATGGCACATAAATAGAGTAAATATTCCATGAAGAGAGATTATATTTTAAAAAATAAATAAGGATAAAATAGTTAAAAACTCCTTCTAATTTATATTTGTTTAAGAAACATGTAAAATAGAAACACGACAAATAATTTGAGACGGAAGGAATAACTTTTAAACCCATATGTATACGTCTTGAAAATCGAATTAAAAAATATTTTTTTCACATACATAAAAGCCAAATTACGGTTATTATAAAAGTTGCTGAATGAATTTTGTGTACTCCAAAATCTTGTATTAATTGGTTTTTAATTTATAAATCATCTTAGGCGATTCGTTTGAAGCTTTTCTTTTAGAGAATTAGAGAATCTCACATCAATTGGTACTTTTGAGAAGAAATCATGGTAACTAAGTAATTTAAGGGACGACAAATTAACTACCTGGTTTTCCTATTTTAATTTTATTAGAAAGTCATTTTTTAAACCAGAAACAAATTCACAATATATGCCCAAAGAACAACAACTTCCAGGAAAAAACATTTAAAAGTGGAAAATAATTCTTCTTCCTCCCTTTTCTCATTTCGGAAATAAAGATTCTTTCTGTCTGTTTTTAGCAAAGTTGAACAATAAATCATTGCCACACTAATGGGAGATTTTGCGTATAAATTCATTCAAGAAATTAACTCAGATTAGTAAGAGTTACTATTAGTTAGTGGAATTCATTTTTAACAAATAATATCTTTGGATGCATCATTCATTCTGTTTTCCGAAAATACTTGTCCCATGTATACAGAAATATGCTTGTCTACATGGGCGGACCTAGAATATTGAATACGAGTTTTCGGAAACTCCGTAACTCTTGCGTAGACCCTGTATTTATATTAAGAAATTTACTAAATATTTGTAAATATCTAAATGTGAACTCAGTTATTATTGCATATTAATTTGAAATTATGATAGGAACCCATAAACCTTAAATCCTGGATCCGCCTATGCTTGTCTATATCTTGTATGTATTAAATTTCCAAAATAAGAAGAACATGAAAAAATATATATATATACTTATTTTCAGAAAAACTTCTAACTTTGTCATTTGCATATATCCTTTAAAGAAAAACTCCAATAAGCTATGTAGGTTAATAAATATGGTTTCATACATGTGGTAGAACTAGGGGTGACAAATGAGTTGTTTGGACTTGGGCAGGTCAAGATAGGCTGAGTAAATAAATGGATTAATGCCCAACCATGTCCAAAGTTCATTTGGGTCAAGATGGGCTAAATAATGGGTCGTAACCCAACCCGTCTAACTTGACCCAAGCCTTTACAATATTAAAAAAATGACACTGTATAGCCGCTATAAAATAATAGCCGAAAAAATATATAAAATTTGTATATTATTTGTATATATATACATTCCATATGTTATATACAAAATTATACAAGTTTTATACACTTTTTCGGCTACCATATGTAAATAGTTTCTAGCGCAGGCTAAAAGTGATAATACCCCTACAGTATTCTCAACTTTTAAACAAGGAGAATTTTCATAACTACCTATGAAATTATAAATTATTTTACAATCTACAATCACTAAAGGAATTACATTTTCTACAATATAGATGTTCCCATTATATAGATTACACACAGTAATATGAATGTCAGATTAAATAAGTTGTCTCATAGATATGGTTTCATCCCTATGAATAAAGAAACTAACTATCAATGATATATAATAAAATTAATTTATTCCTAAAAGATCTTTATTTTGTTATACAGTAGTTAACCACCATTAGTAGGTTTCTTAGAGTCCATCTTCCACATAAACAAATATTCACTTTCTTCACCACGCTACATCATTTTATAAAATAGGTATTCACTGTATTTTTCATTCTTTCAATTTTTGAAATTTTTTCAGTTATAGTATCCTTTTTGTGTGTGTGTTTTGTGCTCTAAGAAACGATGTCGAGTATATCAACACTGATTTAATGCAATAAAGTGTGGCAAAACGATCACATATTTGTACATGATATCACGTATATAAATTTATTTTTCAATTTTAATTATATATACCATTAACATACCACTTAAACATTATTGTTTACCCAAAAAACGGATAGAGTTGAATTTATACGTAGTTCTAAGAATACGTGGTATAGCTTGGTACAAATCGAAAAAGTAAGTAGAAATATATCGAATATTGACTGAAAAAAGGAATGAAATACAAACCAAGTTGCGTAGGGAATGGTTTATAAACAAGCAAGATGAATCAATGTCCAAAACCTAAAAAAGGATAATCTTTGCTATATTTCTCTCTAAATCTCAATAATCTTTGAGATGTGAGAATGTATTAATGTTTCTTGTCTGGATGTTCAATGTCTCTACAGAAATGATAGTCACTCTTAATATAGTGAAAAAATCCTACATTGGATATAATAAAAAATACATAGTGGGATCCCATGATAGATTAGTTAATTAGATTTTTCTTAATTCCCGCCGAGATTCTCTCCCTAAGTGCGGCTACAACGGCTCTTTGTCTCATAGCTCGATCTTGGTTGGTCTTGGTACTGATCGATCTCCGGATCTCGAGCTCGATATCGACCCGAGCTCGATATTGACTCGAACTCGATATTGACTCGGGCTCGGTATTGACTCGAGCTTAATTTGACGTCGAGCTCGGTATTGATCGGTCCCTGAATCTTGACTTTGATAACCTGGCTTCGGATCTCATCTCAATATTATGAAGACGACCCTTAGTCCATCATGTTCCAATCTTGACTAATTACACGAAGGGCAAACCAGTTTTGACCGTATACAGATAGTCCCCTCGTTTCTCGGGAAGAATATGGCGAGAAACGACATGATTTTCCAACGATATGACTAGATATACACTGACGTTTGCATCGAGCCCGACCATGACGTACGTGATAAATGTCCCATCGGTTCCGTTACCAACACATTAAATGTGCGCCAGACGATGGTCAACCACTGCTGATTTTGAACCGTCATCGCCAAACCTATAAATAGCCCCCCTTCTTCATTATTTTAAACCTTTACCCTCAACTCTTCTCATTCCAACCTTCATAGTTCTTTGCCTTCTCACAAGTTCTCTATTTCCAGTTTTAAGAATTTCTTTGCTTGTTCTTTGTTAAACACTAAAATATTTCAACTTCCCTTTTCTTTGTTCCTTAAAACCATTCCTTAGAAAGAGGTTGCTTCCTCATCTCGGTCGGCTGGTGAAAAATCGGTGATGGAGCCACGCCTTGAAGAAATCGTTCATGGGGGATGTGTTATTGATTCTGATTTTAAAGTGGACAATCCATCGTCGATTGCCGATCGGTGCGAGCCGGTATCGAGATATATATACTTGATACCAGTAAGTCTCCTTGATGCGGTGAAGAAATATTGTAATTAGGTAAACAAAGAGGTCGTGATACCGACACCGGAGGAATCGATCACTACCCACGTAAAAAGGGTATCTCAGTGTTTACACTTATACTTTCACGCTGGGTCCCCTCGATCTAGTCATCATCGATTTTTGCAAGAAATACCAGGTGACCCTCGGCCAAGTTCATCCTTCTTTCTGAAGGATTGTGATCTTGATCAATTTTTTTGTAAGCAAAATCGATGGGCTTCCCTTCACCCTCGATCACCTTATAAGATTGTATAGTCCTCGACTTTACCGAGGCGGGCTGATAAAGCTTCAACGTCGCGCCATCAAAGTGTTCACGTCGAGCATAGATGAAGATAAGGATCGGGGCTAGATGGGCCGATTTGTTCGAGTGAAGACCTCGGACCTAATCCCGGTTGAGAGTATGCCATTTCCCGAGAAATGAAATATGAACCGTGAGTGTGATGTCATTCTTAGGTTTTGTTGTTTTTACTTCTTCATCTTTTCTTATCAGTGTTTTTCTTCACACAGTCGTTGCTTGGATGCCAGGTGCAGTTCCCCATCTCGAGAACTGGGTCAAAAACTTGGTCTCGACATCAACATTTGCTGAGTGCTCATGGCGTGATTTGTCGGAGGGTCGATGGGAAGCTCGTACTCATGGTAGGCTTCCATCTTAGTCTACCGATTCGTTTGTCATTCGAGGTGACATGTTTATTCGAAGCATTAGTTTATTTATCTTATCCCTTTATAGGTCTCGAAAAAGATGCGATCATGAGGGCCCCGTCTGGTGGTGAAGAAGTTTTACCACCTGTTTCGAAGTCGTTGAAGGAAAGTAAGACAAAAAGGACCTCAGATTCTGAGGGTCAAAAACCTAAGAAGAGGACAGTTTGTAAGCCCAAGGAAACCACAATCCCATTGACTATGGAATCAGTCCTTCGTCTAAGGGACGAAGAAGAAGAAGAAAAAAGTAATTTCGGGTTGTAGGCTCGTGCCCGGGCTAGCACCGATACTTAGATTATTTCGGTATCGGTGGGAGTTGATACTACTCCGACCAGGCTTGATGAGGTCAGGGGGGCTTTGACCCGAGTTCCCGAGCCTTTGGAGACCGAGGATCTTTTAACTCGGGATAAAGAGATCGTCGAAGTGGCGGCGAATGCTGGTGCGCAAACTAAGCTAGGGGCTCCCGAAGGCGGAGGCGACTCCTCAAAAGACCTACTCGGGGCGATAGAGATCGGGGACTCCCCCTCTTTCCCTTCTTTCTCCCAATCGATGATACGTGACGCTCAAGCTGTGGGAACTTGTCACGGGGAAAGAGCTCATGGAGAGGAGTATCCTTTCTATGGTTATTTTATCGGTGTAGAAGAAATCACCGATCGGAGTGACTCGGAGGCTCCGAAAATGAGCTCGAGCGAGGTGGGAGTGCTTTGTCTTTTAACAAAGCCCAACAAACCCTGAACCGGGTAAGTTCATATTTTCTTTACTAATTTTCACACTTGTGTTTTCTTTTCCTTACATAATCCCTTCTTATTTTCGTAGGCTTCTGCGCTTAATCACGAGGCATTTCTTCAATCCCGAGGGGAGATGAGCCGGTACAAGGCCGAAGCTCGAAGGCTTACCAAGGGGAGAGATGCCTTAAATCTTCTCGGTGGATAGAGAGAAAGAGAGGTAAAAAGACTTCAGGATGAGCTGAAAGTATCTCGGAGAGAACAAATTGAGTTGTCCGAGCAGGTACAAAGAATCTTTGATTTTAATAATATTGACTCGGAATTGATGGCCAATAACTCGGTCTCGCAGGGTGAGCAAAAGTTCGAAGTGATTAGGAAGCTTCGTGCTGAGGTGGATGTATTTGCTTATCGAGAAACGTCCGGCCGCATTTCGAGTTGATCTCGAGGACGAACTCCTCTTGATCACTCCGACTTTGAAAAAGATGTTATTTGATGTCTTGATCTATTTGTAAATATCCCATGAGTTTATTGGATTTTCAAGATAGTAGAGGGCCAAGTTCTTTTCAATTAATTTTCAAAGTTCATAAAAAGTAGGATGACACAGTCTTATACGAAAAGGTTGTCGAAGTATAAAATAGAAATATTGATGCCACCTGAAAAGAGTAACGAGCTCTTGAAAATCTTTTAAATTCTCAAAAATTCTGTAAAGCCTCAATTATGGATATACATATTCAAACTTCATACTCATTGTTTTCATAATGGAGTTTAGGTAAGCTATATAATTATATAATATTTGTACAGTTGTGCTCCTTGAAAGATTCCATTCATAATTTGAAAGTTTATCTTATTATGCAACTTCTCTAACTCTAATAATATAATAATATATAAAAAAACTACTATAAAATAAATAAAAGTTTAGGTTCAGTAATTGAATTTATCTATCATCATGACAATATATATAGAACTTCTTCATAGAACTTTAAATTCGTGAATTACATCATGTTATCTTTTACTCCTGCAATTCTACTTTATGTGACAAAAGTTTTGAAGTTCGAAAGTTAACATATTTAATTTTTTATATGAATTCAAACATAACAATTTTGACAAGTAAGACTTGTTCAGTTGGTAAAATATTTCCACCATGACCGTTAGATTCTGGGTTCGAATGACATCGGAGAACAAATATAAAAACATTATAAATTCTCCTAATAATTTGAAAGAAATTAAAAAAAAAAGAAGCTTTTAAGCATTAAGGGAAGTGCTTTACTAGTATATTCTTGTCTTTCAAATCACTTGATTCTGTACTTCCTTATCTTCGTATCATATACTATATAAATTTTATGGGGTCAAGAAACACTTAGCAACCTAAGATTGGACCTAAGCTCAACAATCATTGAAAAAGAAAAAAAACTCAACAAATCAATTTTATTTTATTAATGAAAGGACATTATTGTGGTCCACTTAGAATTTGGAAGGAATTACTCCTACTAAACTTATTTTTAAGGGGTTGGGGGGGGGGGGGGGGGTCCTACTTAATCATACACAATGAAAAGCGTCCACGTGTCACTTTGAGGAGAATATATTCATTATTCCTAGAACATGGCTTTGTCCTTTCGCATCTCAGAATTGATCTTTCAAGACATTTTCTATGTTTCTCTTTTTCTACCAAATAAAAAGATCAATAATTATTTTGTTAAGACGGTGCAACTCGTGTCCAAAATTATGCTCATGTACTTCATTCTAAAAATATATGAATCACATAAAATTCCCAGATGCATAAATATTTTTTACCTTATATATTAATAAAAGTATCAAAACAATTTCAAGTACGTGTTTGGGGGAATAAACAATTAACCTAAATAGCCGGTCATCCAACCGCTTAAACTAAAACTAGTCGGTTGATGTATAATATATATATATATATATATATATATATATATATATATATATATATATATAAAAGTTCTAAGGATATGTGGTATAGTTACAAATTGTAAGGATAAATAGAAATATCAAATATGAATTGCAAAGAATGCAAAGTAAATAAGGTTGTAAAGAAGATGATTTTTGGGACTAAACAAGTTGAATCAATTTATGAAACTTGAAAGAACAACTCTTCACTATATGAGAATATGGTGCTTGAATTACAATATAAGCAAAACTTGGTCTTTACAGAAATAATAACCATCCACTTTATAGTAGAGAGATCTTACTTTAGATATAATTAAAAAAACATAGTGGGAGACCCATGATAAATCAGGTTTTCTATAATTCCTGCCAGGATTCTCTCCTCTAGTGGGATTGCAACGGCTCTTGTCTATGAGCTCGATATTGACTCGAATTTTCGGTCTTGACTCGAGCTCTCGATTTTGACTTGAGGTCGATTCTGACTCGGATCCTTGAATTGATTCGGGATCAGTGTTGGTCGGTCTCTGAATTATAAGATCGATAACTTTACTTTGCATCATAGTTCGACTTGTATTCGAGCTTGATAATGATATCGAGCTCGACATTGATTGGTCCCTCAGGCTCGAAGCTTGTTTGTATCATCTTCTGAACCCATCTCGAAGTATTACTTCGATCCGTTATGTTTTGACCTCGATCAATCATACGAAGGCCGAAATCTATTTTGACCATATACAGATAGTCCCCTCGTTTTCTCGGGAAGGATGTGGTGAGAAACGATATGATTTTTTAACGGCTCGATCAGATTATAAGCTGACGTTTACATTGGGCTCGACCATAACACACGTGATAGCTGTCCCATCGATTTAGTCTTTCAAGGCATTTAATGCATGTCAGACGGTGGTCGTCCACCGCTGATACTGAACCGCCATTGCTTTAGCCTATAAATAGCCCTTCATTTTATCATTTACCACTTTTACATCTTCAATCTTCCAAATTTTTCAAGTTCTTTTTTGTATTTTCTGAGTTTATTCGCAAATCTGTGATTCCTCTTTGCAAAATTCTTCTTCTAAACCACCAAATCTTTCACCTTTTTTAAATCCAAAATGGTGAAAACATCAAAAATCATCCCCCAAAAATAAAAAGCTTCTTCTTTCCAATCCACCGCCGACAAAATACCGGTGGATCCACGGACTGAGGAGTGCATTCCGTCGGCGTGTGTTCTTACCTCCGATTTCAAACTCGATAAAGGTTCGCCGGTTCCTGGCCGATGTGAGCCCGTATCGAGATATATTTGTTCGATAACCCGGGAGCATATCGTGCGGATAAAAAAAGAATGTAACTGGGAGAACAAAGAAGTGGTAGTGCCGTCTCCCGAAGAGGATATTACTACTCACGTGAGAGGGTTTTTAAGCGTATATACTTACCCTTTTCATGTTAGGTCCCCTCGACCCCGTTATCATAGATTTTTATCGTAAATACCTAATAACCCTAGGCCAGATACATCCTTCCTTTTGGCGGATCGTTATTTTGATCCGATATTTTGTGAGTAAAATCGAGGGGATGCCTTTCACCCTCGATCATCTTGTCCGATTATACCGTCCTTGCCTTTTTCAAGGAGGGTTAATAAAACTCCAACGTCGAGCTACCAAGGCTCTGTTCTCGAGTATAGACGAAGATAAGGATCGAGGCTGGATGGGCAGATTCATTCCAGTAAGGACTTCGGACCTGATTTCGACCGAAAAAATGCCTTTTCCCGAGGAGTGAAACACGAAGCGTAAGTGTAATTCTGTTGTTATCTCCTACTATTTTATCCTTTCATTTCCTTTCTCACCAATATTCCCCTTTTGTGATGCAGCGGTTCTCTGGATACCCGGCACAGTGCCCGATCTCAGAACTGGGTACTTGATCTGGTTTGGACCTCCTTCTACGCCGAGCGCTCATGGCGCGACTTGTCAAAGGGCCGATGAGAGGCCAAAAATTACAGTAAACACCTTTCTCGAATCTTTTGGTAATTTGAATAAGATATTTTTCACACACTTTAATAAAATTTTCCGTATGTAGGTGTGGGAAAAGATACGATTTTGAGGCCCTCATCCGTCGAGGAAGAGGCTTCGGCCTCTGTCCCAAAGCCGGTGAAAGATAATAAGAGGAAAAGAGCTCCCGTCCTCGAAGATCAAATACCGAAGAAGAGGACGGCTCGTAAGCCGAACAAAAATATCATTCCTTTGACCGTAGAATCGGTTCTGCGTCTGAGGGAAGAAGAAAAAAAAGAAGAGAATGATGGGTCTGTGCTGGCGGCCTGCACGAAGAAGACCACCGACGTTCCACAGGCAGCTGGATCGGCGGTGGTTCATAAGGCTCCGCCTCGAACTGAGGATATATCGAAGAAAAATTCAGGTAGAGTCCCCGAGTTGTTGGAGATCGAAGATGCTTCCCATCGAAGCCAACAGATGGGGGATATGTCTGAAGGGGATCTTCCCGAATCTTTTCGAACCGAAGAGAATGCCCCGGGTGGTTCACTTGGGGCAGTAGCAATCGAAGACTCGCCCACCTTTCCTGCTTTTTTCGCAAGGGCGATTCGGGAAGCCCAAGCTTTGGGGGACCTCGAATTAGATAGGCCTCATGATGGAGAGGATCCTTTTCGTGACTTGTTTATCGGTGTCGAGGACACTACTGGTGCAAGTGATGCATCAGATCTTTTTCACGGAGTGCAGCAGGCTTTGAATCAGGTAAGCCTTTATATGGCGTTACCTTTAAGTTTGGTTTTCTTTTCTAACTTCGTTTCTCCTTTCTTTGCAGGCCACGGTAGTTCATCGAGAATCATGTTCTCGGTCCCTAACTGAGCTGCCCTACTGGTACAAGTGATACATCAGATCTTTTTCACGGAGTGCAGCAGGCTTTGAATCAGGTAAGCCTTTATACGGCGTTACCTTTAAGTTTGCTTTTCTTTTCTAACTTTGTTTCTCCTTTCTTTGTAGGCTGCGGCATTTCATCGAGAATTATGTTCTCGGTCTCGAACCGAGCTACGTCGATATGAGGCCGAGATTCAACGGGTTACGGATGAGAGGAACTCCCTAAAACTCCTCTTAGGCCAAAGGGGGGAGGAGATAAAAGGCCCCCGAGTCGAGTTGGCCAAGGCTCACCAAGATCAGATCGATCTGTCCGAGCAGGTAATAATACTTTTAAAAGCCTATGGGCTCGATACCGGAACGATGGCTAATTTTTCGATCTCACAGTTGCAGCAGAAAATTGAGATGATCGGAAAACTCCATGAAGAAGTCGATGTGATAAAAGCGGAGTCTTTGAAGTGGAAAGAAGGAATGGACCGCTTTGCTGCAGAGAAAGAAACTGCTCGAGCCCAATTGTCATCGGCCTAAAACCAACTTCAAAAAATGAAGGAGAAATGCTCGGTCCAAGCAAGAAGAATAGAGGAGCTCGAGGCTCGGTTGGCCTCTGAACTTGCCAAGGCCGAATCTGACGCCGAAAAGGAAAAGGCCGATGCGGATGCACTCATGGCCGTCTATCCGGTCGATGCTGAAGCTGCCCAGGTCCAAGTAAGAGAGGCAACCGAAACCGCTGATACTCGAGCACATTGGGTCGCTGAGCTTTCTAAGTGCCGATCTCGGAGGGAGACCCTCGAGGAGATCCATGCTCGAGGTCCATGATCCTTTTTTGCCAACTTGCTTCTGTTCTGTTTCCTGTCTTGTGAAGATTTTATTCACGTCTTATAAATATTTTCACAAGGATTTAGGCGACTTGATCAAATTTGGACTTACTCAAACTTGAAATAAGGATTTATAACCGAGTGAGTGCTTACTCAAACTTGAAATAAAGTAGCTCATAGGCTTAGTGGTCGAGTTGAGTGATTGTTTGAACATAGGCTTACTCAAACTAGAAGTGATGTAGCACTTACACTTATTAGTTGAGTGAGTGATTCGAACTCGAAGTAATATAGCTTGTAGGCATAATGATCGAGTGAGTGCTTGCTTAAGCTCGAAATAAAAATAACCCGTAGGCTTAGTAGTCGAGTGAATGATTCGAACTCGAAATAATGTAGTCCATAGGCGTAATGGTCGAGTGAGTGCTTGCTCGAACTCGAAATAAAAGTAGCATGTAGGCTTAGTAATCGAGTGAATGATTCGAACTCGAAGTAATGTAGCCCGTAGACGTAATGGTCGAGTGAGTGCTTGCTCGAACTCGAAATAAAAGTAGCATGTAGGCTTAGTAGTCGAGTGAATGATTCGAACTCGAAGTAATATAGCCCGTAAGCGTAATAGTCGAGTGAGTGCTTGCTCAAACTCGAGATAAAAGTAGCTTGTAGGCTTAGTAGTCGAGTGAATGATTCGAACTCGAAGTAATGTATCCCATAGGCATAATGGTCGAGTGAGTGCTTGCTCGAACTTGAGATAAAAGTAGCCCGTAGGCTTAGTAGTCGAGTGAATGATTCGAACTCGAAGTAATGTATCCCGTAGGCATGATGTTCGAGTGAGTGCTTGCTCGAACTCGAAATAAAAGTATCCCGTAGGCTTATTATTCGAGTGAATGATTCGAACTCGAAGTAATGTAGCCCGTAGGCGTAATGGTCGAGTGAGCGCTTGCTCGAACTCAATCCTGTTTGCCTAATAAGTCTCGAAATAGAGGAATGTTTCTTGGATATAAGATATCGGTAAAGAAGAGAACTTTCTTTTCAAGTCATTATACATGTGTTCATGTTTTTCGTTAAGGCTCGGGCCAACTATATGAGCATGGTTTGTTTTGACCATTTGGCTCTTACAACTTTTCCTATTGGAACCCTGTTGTTACGAAATAACTTTCTTGCATCAGAACTTGATATGTTTGAGGGCTAATGCCTCCCCAGTATTCGAGTTCGATTGTAAAGAGGCCTCAGATACTGTCGAATTGTTTCTAAGTTTAGCACGATCACTGGTTGCCTCATTAAAAACCTTGCCGAAAAACCCATTTGGGATAAAATCGGTCTAAGGGAAAAAGAGTGCAACGCGTGCTTTCATACCTAGGGCTTCGCATTGAAGGATCCATCCTAGCTCCTGATCGGACTCCTGCATGGGTTAGTTTCGAAATGTAAATGAATATGGGAGGGTCGTACCTTAGTAGTAGTATCGTTTTAGGTGCGACACATTCCAATTGCTTGATAGTTGTTTACCGTTTATAATGCCGAGCTTGTATGATCCTTTTCCGATGTTTTCGAGAACCTAATACGGTCCTTCTCAGTTTAGTTCTAGTTTTCCTTCGTTTGGATTTCGGGTACTGAGGGTGACTTTCCTTAGCACTAAGTCCCTGAGCTTAAAATGGTAAAGCTTGGTTCTTCGATTATAGTATCTTTCGATTCGCTGCTTTTGGGCAGCCAATTGGACGAGAGCAGCTTCTCATTTTTCATCCGATAATTCGAGGCTAGTGTTCATAGCCTCTTTATTTGACTCTTCTAATGTATACCAAAACCTGGCACTGGGTTCCCCGACTTCGATTGGAATCAAGGCTTCGGAGCCATATACTAAGGAGAACGGGGTCGCCCCCGTACTAGATTTTGATGTTGTTCGATATGCCCAAAGAACTTCGGGTAGTATTTCTCTCTATTTTCCCTTAGCGTCGTTCAGCCTCTTTTTTAGGTTTTGAATAATGGTTTTGTTTGTTGATTCGGCCTATACATTCCCACTGGGGTGATACGGTGTTGATAATATCCTCTTTATTTTGTGGTCTTCGAGGAATTGCGTCACTTTGCTGCCGACAAACTGTTTTCCATTATCATACACTATTTTGGTGGGTATCCCGAATCGACATACGATATGATTCCAGATAAAGTCTATAACCTCTTTCTCTCTTACTTTCACGAAAGCCTATGCTTCAACCCATTTAGAGAAATATCCAGTCATAAATAAAATGAATTTAGCTTTACCTGGGGTCGATGGCAGAGGGTCGGCGATATCCATTCCCCATTTCATGAATGGCCATGGGGATAGGACTGAATGAAGTTGCTCTCCGGGATGATGGATCATTGGTGCAAACCTTTGGCATTTGTCACATTTTCGAACAAACTCCTTTGCATCTTTGCCCATATCGATCCAATAATACCCTGCCCTGATTATTTTTCGGACTAATGAATCGGCATCGGAGTGATTCCCACAAGTGCCCTCGTGCACCTCACGTAGGATGTAATCCGTGTCTCCTGGACCCAAGCATAATTCCAATGGCCCATCGAATGTCCTTCGATATAGCATTCCATCTGCAGTTAATGTGAATCAAGCAGCTTTGGTTCGTAGGGCCCTCGAATTTTTAGGGTCCGATGGGAGCTTTCCATTCTTTAAGTATTCAATATATTTATTCCTCCAATCCCAGGTTAAGCTCGTAGAATTTATCTCGGCATGACCTTCTTCGATCACGGATCTCGAGAGTTGAACGACAGTCCCCGAGCTTATCTCGCCTTCCTCGACCGATGATCCCAAATTTGCAAGTGCATCAGCGTCACTATTTTGCTCTCGTGGAACATGTTGTAAAGTCCATTCTTTGAAATGGTGCAAAGTGACCTGCAGTTTGTCCAAATACCTTTGCCTTCTATCTTCTCGAACTTCGAAGGTTTTGTTTACTTGGTTTACCACCAGCAAAGAGTCACACTTGGCTTTGATGACTTCTGCTCCCAAGCTTTTAGCAAGCTCGAGACCTGCAATCAAGGCCTCATACTCGGCCTCGTTGTTAGTCAACCTAGTAGTTTTGATAGACTGCCTAATAGTGTTACCCGTGGGTGGCTTTAAAACGATGCTTAGCCCGGACCCCTTCACATTCGAAGCCCCGTCCGTAAAAAGGGTCCATACCCCCGATGACATACCCGATTTCAATAAAAGTTCTTTTCCGACTTCAGGTACAAAGGTCGGCGTGAAATCGGCCACGAAGTTCACTAATATTTGGGACTTGATGGCCGTACGGGGTTGATATTTGATATCATACCCACTGAGTTCGACGGCCCATTTGGCCAATCGGCCTGATAGTTCGGGCTTGTGCAAAATATTATGTAGCGGGTAAGTGGTTAATACGCATATGTGGTGACATTGAAAGTAAGGTCTTAACTTTCTAGAGGCGCTTATCAGTGCAAGTGCCAATTTTTCTAGGTGCGGATATCTAGTTTCTGCTTCTCCTAAGGTTCGACTTATATAATAAACGGGAAATTGCGTACCTTGCTCTTCTTGAACTAGGATACCGCTTACCGCGATTTCCGATACTGCCAAGTACAAGTAAAGTTTTTCGTCTGTTTTTGGAGTATGAAGCAGTGGTGGGCTTGACAGATATCGTTTTAATTCCTCTAATGCCTATTGGCATTTCGGGAGCCAAGCGAAATCGTTCTTCTTTTTGAGTAGAGAGAAAAATTTGTGACTTCGATCTGACGACCTCGAAATGAATCGGCCTAAGGCCGCAATCCGTTCCATTAGCCTCTGTACGGCTTTCACGATGTCCACGATGATGATGTCTTCAATGGCCTTGATTTTATCAGGGTTAATCTCGATTCCCCGATTTGACACCATGAAGTCGAGGAACTTGCTCGAACCGACCCCGAAAGCACATTTCTCGGGGTTAAGCTTCATGTTGTATTTCCTTAAAATCTCGAACGTTTCCTGCAAATGGGTCAAATGGTCCTCTGTGCGCAGGGACTTAACTAGCATGTCATCAATATAAACTTCTATTGATTTACCTATTTGTTCCTCGAATATTTTATTTACTAGGCGTTAGTAAGTAGCTCCCGCATTCTTTAGCCCAAAGGGCATCACATTATAACAATATGTTCCATACTTGGTGACAAATGAAGTCTTCTCCTGGTCTTCCGGGTTCATTTAGATTTGATTATACACGGAATAGGCATCGAGAAAAGTAAGGATCTCGTGGCCGGCCGTGGCATCGATCATACGATCGATGTTGGGCAGCAGAAAGGAATCTTTAGGCATGCTTTGTTCAAATCCTTATAATCTACACACATTCTAAGTTTGTTCCCTTTTTTATGCACTACAACTACATTGGCTAACCATTCAGGATATTTCACCTCCCGAATGGACCCTATTTTGAGAAGTTTGGTTACCTCGTCCTTTATGAATGCGTGCTTTACCTCGGACTGGGGTCTTCTCTTTTGCTTTACCGGTCCGAACCTAGGGTCTAAGCTCAGCTGATGTGTCGTTATATCCGGTGGGATTCCTGTTATATCTAAATGGGACCAAGCAAAACAATCCATGTTATCGATAAGAAATTGAATAAGCATGTTCCTGAGTTCGGGGATCAATCTCGATCCCAGGTATACCTTTCGTTCGGGAAAACGCTCGATTAATATGACTTGTTCCAATTCTTCGATCGTTGATTGGGTGGCGTCGGAATCATCGGGAAGCATGAAGGATTGAAGAATCCTATGATCATCTTCTTCATCGATCTTCTTATTTTCTGGTTGGGTTAAAGCTGGTGTCTCTGATTGCTATTTGGAACTTTGTTCCCCTTTTGAGATTGATCCCTTTATTGGCGAAGGCGAGGATATCAAATTCACTTCCTCGACGGCAAACATTTCTCTTGCAGTTGGTTGCTCCCCGTACACTGTTATGACCCTCCTCGATGTTGGGAATTTAAGAACCTAGTGTAGGGTCGAGGGTACAACTCTCATGCTATGGATCCATGGCCTTCCAAAAAGGGCATTGTACCTCATGTCGCATTCGATTACCTAGAATTTTGTTTCCTGTATGGTCCCAGTCACGTTTATCGGCAGAATTATCTCACCTTTGGTAGTTTCACATGCCATATTGAATTCGTTTAGGACCAAGGTCGCGGGTATGATCTGGTCCTGTAGACTGAGCTGTTGTACGACCTTCAACCTAATGATGTTGGCCGAGCTCCCTGGATCAATTAACACACGCTTAACTTTAGTTTTATTCATAAGTGCGGATATTACCAGGGCATCGTTATGAGGTTGTATGACTCCTTCTGCATCTTCATCATTGAAAGACAAAGTTCCTATGGGTGCGTAATCCTGAGTTCGAGATCGCTTTTCTCTCACAATCGATGTCTTAGTGCGTTTAAGCACCGGCCCTTTAGGGGTATCGACATCGCCGATGATCATGTGAATGACATGTTGTGGTTATTCTTGTTCGTTCTGCCTGCCAAAATCCCTATTTTTGAAATGGTTCTTCGCCCTGTCGCTTAAAAATTTTGAAGGTGCCCTTTATTGAATAACCAGTCTACCTCCTCTCTTAGTTGCATGCAATCTTCCGTTCTGTGGCCATGTGTGCCATGATATTCGCACATTTGATTGGGATTTCTCTGGGCAGGATCAGTCTGCATGGGTCAAGGCCATTTAGTGTCTTTGATGCATCCGATAACCGATACGATGGCGGATGCATTAACGCTGAAGTTATACTCCGATAAACGAGGCGCTTTCTTAGATCCGGTAGGCCTGTCAAACCCACTTCTATTCATCGGTCCCCGAGACCCTTGACCTCGATCACTTCTTTTGTTGATTTGTCCGGGGTTACGTCTCGATTCATTGATTCTGTGATTTTCGTTATACGGTCGATATTGATCCCTGATCGGACCTTGTTCTCGATTGACATCCCTTCGAGCAGTGGGTTCAGCCCCCAACTGATCGTCTTTGACTCTAATTTTTGATTGGTACCGATTGTGCACGTCGACCCAAGTGATAGCTGGGTACTCGATCAGGTTATGCTTCAGTCGTCGTGATGCCGTCAAACTTCGTTCGTTCAAACCTTGAGTGAAAGCTTGAACAACCCAATCGTCTGTTACTGGTGGCAGGTCCATTCGTTCCATTTGAAAACGAGATACGAACTCTCTTACCATCTCGTTATCCTTTTGTCTAACCTTGAAAAGGTATGATTTCCTCGTTGCGACCTTTATGGCCCCGATGTGTGCCTTTACAAAAGAATCTGCTAACATGTTAAATGAATCGATCGAATTCGGTGATAGGTTGTGATACCAAATCATTGCTCCCTTCGAGAGGGTCTCTCCAAACTTTTTCAGCAACACAGATTCGATTTCATCGTCCTCCAAATCATTACCCTTGATGGAGCACGTGTAAGAGGTGACGTGTTCATTGGGATCGGTCATTCCGTTATATTTGGGAATTTCGGGCATACGGAATATTTAGGGGATTGGTTTTGGGGTCACGCTCGAGGGGAAAGGCTTTTGCACGAATTTCTTGGAATCCAACTCTTTTATCATTTCTGGAATTATATGTTTCTACTTTTTTATTGTTGGCTTCGACTCGCTTTTTGAGCTCCTCGAGTATTTTTGCAATTTCGGAAGTAGTCCCCGATTCTTGCTCATTTGACCTCACTATGGCTGACTCCGTTCCGTGTGCAATTTCTCGGGGTGGACTGGGCTCCGGCCTACTTGGTAGCTGGGTTTGGCTCTACAACTGAGCTATCGCTACCTGTTGGGCTTGTAACATTTCAAAAATCATACGCAAGATGACGTCGTTTTCCTCAATGTTATGGGTGTTTCGAGCTGCAGATCGAGTGCCATCATGAATGCTATTTTCAGGTTCAGAATGTATGTTTGCCTCAATGGCCACATGCGAATTGATATCTATCGGCACTTCGATCCGAGCTCTAATGGCGTTGACAAGTGGTCTTTCGGTACTGGGTGTCAAGTTGTTGTTCTCATCTTGAAGACCAGCTTCGTTGTCGATAGGTAAGGCCATTTGATTGGTAGTTAGTCGTTGCTAATCCAAAATTCGAGATACTCTCGGAAACAAGCGCAATACGGTGTATTTTTGCAGATTCGTATCAAATAACCACTGTTATCCTTAGCCCCACGGTGGGCGCCAAACTGTTTATCCGAAAAACGGATAGAGTTGAATTTGTACGTAGTTCTAAGGATATGTGGTATAGCTTAATACAAATCGTAAGGATAAATAGAAATATCAAATATGGATTGCAAAGAATGCAAAGAAAACAAGGTTGTAAAGAAGATGATTTTTAGGACTAAACAAGTTGAATCAATTTATGAAGTTTGAAAGAACAACTCTTCACTATATGAGAATATGGTGCTTGAATTACAATGTAAGAAAAACTTGGTCTTTACAGAAATAATAATCATCCCCTTTATATTAAAGGGATCTTATTTTAGATATAATTAAAAATACATAGTGGGAGATCCATGATAAATCAACTTTTCCATAATTCCTGCTAGGATTCTCTCCTCTAGTGGGATTGCAACGGCTCTTGTCTATGAGCTCGATATTGACTCGAGTTTTCGGTCTTGACTTAAGCTCTCGATCTTGACTTGAGGTCGATTCTGACTCGGATCCTTGAATTAATTCGGGGTCAGTGTTGATCGGTCTCTGAATCATAAGCTCGATAACTTTACTTTGCATCATAGTTCGACTTAGATTCGAGCTTGATAATAATATCGAGCTCAACATTGATCGGTCCCTCGGGCTCGAAGCTTGATTGTACCATCTTCGGAACCCATCTCGAAGTCTTACTTCGTTCCGTTATGTTTTGACCTCGATCAATCGTACGAAGGCCGAAATCTATTTCGACTGTATACATACATACATACATACATACATACATACATACATACATACATACATACATACATACATACACAAATATATATATATATATATATATATATATATATTATCAACATATAATCTATGTATACTGACTAGAAAAAAGAATATTAAGTCTGACGGGCTATTCGTGTAAAAATCCCCTAATTGTTCTACATCATAGCTTTCCTTTTTCATTTATGTCGTCCTTTAACTCTACACTTACTCTACATTTTTGTAATTTAATTGTAGATGACATTAATGAAAAACATTCTTGTTATTAGTAAATAGTAACCATGTCCCACTACTAATTTATACTTGAGTTTCATCATTTTGTGAAAAACTTTTTGTAGTGCTTTTTACTTGAATAATAACAACTAAGCACCATGTGTAAAGAGAGAAGAAGTCATATATCCTGCATTTCAATTAGAATGGAGCAAGTACGAGAACCAAAGTTTCTACTTTCGAACTCAACCAGGCATCAATTCTTTAATTAAAAAACATAAAAGTTACATAACTAAATACATAAAAGTACTATAAATTATAAGTTGCTTAACAATTAAATTATTTTTAAGAATATATAACAAATTTTTGTTAAAGGTAAAAATTATTTGACTCTTCAAATAAAAATAATATCATATAAAGCGGAACAACGAGAATAAATGATATTTTTCACGTGACTCAAATATAAAAGAATAATAGAATCACTATAATTTTTGGGTCTGTTAAGGATGATTGATGATGCATGATAAGTCAAGATTTTGTTAAACTAGAAAACTAGTTTATTTTGAATATAAGATTTCATGAATTAGCTAGGGATTAAGCGGATTAGATATTTATGCTATTAACTTTGTGAGTTTAGGTAGGAAATTTCAAAAGAGAAAAACCAAGATTAGAAGATTAAAAAATAATTGACAATAAATTTAAAAAAATGATACAGTATCTATTTAATTAGTAATGGTCTGAGTTACAAAAATAGGGTGTTCACCGAAATCGAACAACTTAACTAAATCGAATATCGAAAATTTGAAAAAATGATATTTTTGTTTTTGAATTTTAACTTTAGAAATATATAAAATTTGATTTGATTATAATTCAAAAAAAATTAAGTCGATCAATTACATAATTTTCTATCTAAAAATTATAATCACCAACATATATGTATATTTTTATACGTATAAGATATCTTGGTAAAAGATAAAATTATATTCTTAAAGGATAACTCGTGCTTGGTAGTGTTATGCTAGAATATAATCGATGACCATGTGTTTGGTAGTGTATGTTACATATTAAAAAAAATCGACAAAAGAAAATACACAAGAATCGATGAACAACCAACTTAATCAATTGATTTAATTTGATTCCAATATTTAAAAACTGATTTATGTTATAAAACAATAAAAAAAAGAATAGTATTGCAGAGAAAAGTAGAGAGAGAATTCTTATTGATTTGAGATCATTTACAATGGAATAGAACCCCTCTATTTATAGGGGAAAAGTGACTTAGCCATCAAGTAACAAACCCTAAGATCTCTCCAAAATATAGACATTCACCTTAAATATAATTCTATTTATAACACTCCCCCTTGAACGTCTATTCAACAGATAATGTGCCTCGTTAAAACCTTAATTAAAATAAACCCAGTGGGAAGAAATTCTAATGAAAGGAAAAATAGTACACATATCAAACAATACGTCTTTTGGTTACCTAGTTAAAAATCTTGCAAGGAAAACCCAGTGGGACAAAATCTTATAAGGGAAAAAGAGTACAACTCGTATTAACTCCCCCTGATGAGAGCATCAATTCACATCTTTAAGCCTTCATATTCCAATCTTGTGCACCATCTTCAAAAGATCTTTGGTATAGATTTGATAAACAAACTAGTCATATTAACTTGAATGAATATGTTGCACCTTGAAGTCATCATTCTTGATAGATATATAATGTCTTCATATAATATCGTGGAATGGCTTTTCAATGTTTCCATAGAGGTAAAAATTCTCGTTATCACATTATCATGCTTATAGTTATAGCAAGATACATATGTGCATAAATTGCACTTAGAATGTGGTGCTTCAAAATTAAGAATTGTTTATACTTTAAGTGATTTAAATTCTTCAGAGATTGTCATATAAGCTAAGTCATATAAGCCATAAAAATCGACTTTAGATGCATATCAAGTTTTCATGTCATGCTAGACATATAAGATAGATAAAAGTGATTACACGCACCATTGACTTTATACTTTCAAGTATTTAAACTACATGTCCAAAACTACATGTCTTTCATATAAAATCAATTCTATTCGAATTGTATCTCTTCCATTTGGCAACTATTTTTGTGTCTGTATTCGACAGACTTAAGATCCCCATCTATATTTAGCGTTATGATAGATGTCGCCGACGAACATTTTATATCGGTTTCAATATTTTTTTCATATTGAAACTAGACTATTAGGTACGGACTTGGTTCAAGATGCTTTGAAAAAGGTTAAATTGATTCAGGATCGACTTTGTACAGCCCAATCAAGACAAAAGAGTTATGCGGATCGAAAGGTTCATGATGTTGCATTCATGGTTGGTGAGCGGGTCTTGCTCCGGGTTTCGCCTATGAAAGGTGTTATGAGGTTCGGGAAGAAGGGCAAGTTGAGGCCTAGGTATGTTGGGCCTTTTGAGATTCTTGGAAAAGTTGGGGAGGTGGCTTACAGACTTGCACTACCACCTAGCCTCTATGCAGTTCATCCAGTGTTCCATGTTTTCATGCTCTGAAAGTATCACGGTGACTCATCTCATGTGTTAGACTTCAGCTCAGTCCAGTTGGACAAGGATCTATCTTATGTCGAGGAACCAGTGGCCATTTTGGACAGACATGTAAGAAAGTTAAGATCAAAGAACATAGCTTTAGTAAAGGTGCAATGGAGAGGCCAGCCAGAAGGAGAAGCTACTTGGGAGACTTAGCGGGAGATGCAGAGCAAATATCCACACCTATTTGAGAATTCAGGTATAAGTCTAAACTCGTTCGAGGATGAACGTTTGTTTAAGAGGGGGAGGATGTAACGACCTGGTCAGCCGTTTTAAAAGTTATAGCCCCGTTTCCCTATTTACTGCTCATTATGTACTTTATAACTGATATATGACTTGCCGGAGTAATTGGTTTAGGTCCGGTGAAGTTTTGGAATAAATTGAAACACTTAGTTCCAAGTTTTAAAACTTAAGTTCAAATAGTGACCGAATATCGACTTATGTACAAACGACCTCGGAATACAATTTTGATGATTCCAACATCTTTGTATGATAATTTTGGACTTAGGGGCATGTTCGAAATTTTATTTGGAAGACCGTAGTTAAATTAGACATAAAAAATAGGAAATTTAAGTTTGGAAGTTTGATCGGGGAGTTGACTTTTTGATATCGGGGTCGGAATCCAGTTCTGAAAATTTTCATAGCTCCGTTATGTCATTTATGACTTGTGTGCAAAATTTGAGGTCAATCGGACTTGATTTGATAGGTTTCGACATCGGATATAGAAGTTGGAAATTCTTAAGTTTCATTATGCTTGAATTGGGGTGTGATTTGTGATTTTAGCGTTGTTTGATGTGATTTGAGGTTTAAAATAAGTTCGTATGATGTTTTAGGACTTGTTGGTGTATTAAGTTGAGGTCCCGAGGGCCTCGGGTGAGTTTCGAATGGTTATCGGATCAAAAGTTGGACTTAAACAGCTGCTGCAATATTTTATGCTGGAAATTCGGGGGCATAAATCGAAGGACGAGGACCGAGGACCAGGATAGAGGCCGAGGATCGAAGGCCGAAGATCGAGGCCCAGGATCGAAGGCCGAAGATCGAGTCCCAAGATCGAGTCCGAGGATCGAAGGCCGAAGATCGAGGCCGAGAACGAGGCCCAGGATCGAATCGAAGGCCGAAGATCGAGGCCCAAGATTGAATCGAAGGCTGAAGATCGAGGCCCAGGATCGAGGGCCATGATCGAGGACGAGGATCGAGGGCAGCCTCGACAGAACTATAAGTTATAAAGCAGGGGACTTCGTCCCATTTTCCATTTGTGACAAATTGGAGCTTGGGGAGAGGCGATCTTTGGGAGATCTTTCAATGAAAACATCGGGGTAAGTGTTCTTAACTCAATTTTAGTTAGATTACCCGAATCCATCATTGTTTTCACCATTTAATTAGTGTTTTGAGATTGAAATTTAGGAAAAGTTTAGAAATCTCATATAAATAAATTTTTGAGATTTCGTTGTCAATTCAGAGTCGGATTTGAGTGAAACTGGTATGGTTGAACTCGTAATTAAATGGGTTGTCGGATTTTATGAGTTTTGCCAAATTCCGAGATGTGGGCCTCACTGGCAATTTTTGAGCTGATTTTGGATTTTATTGAAAACTGTAGTATTTTCTTATGAAATTGATTCCTATAATTTTTGTTGACTGTATCGAATTATTTTGGCTAGATTCAAGCCATTCAGAGTTGGATAATCGAGGAAAAGGCCTACTAGTGGATTAAATTGCATACTAGTTAAAAAGATTGACTGGGTGTCGACATATGTGTAAACGACCCCGGAATAGAATTTTGATGATTCCAACAGCTCTGTATGGTGATTTAAGAGCAGTGTTGCATATTAATAAAATTATTTTATTCTGTTATATTCATCATCATTAATATATTTTTGTTTATTAAATTTGCCTGACCTGTTCCTGCTAAGTGTTTTTACCTGTTTAGCTGAAACTTGGTTTCTTTAATTTTGTGCATTATTTGAAGGTGGAATTTCTTTAATTTAAATTTTATTAATATGAAGTATTTGATATTTTAAATTTGGAACTGAGGCAACGTATTAAAAAAAATTAAATATTATTTTTGCTGAGTTATTTATTCCCGAATATTTTGTGAGATTTTGTATTCATTGTGATTGAGCCGTGAGCTTCGTGTTGTGGAAAAATATGTTGATATTGTTTATTTTGGCAAATTGAAATATTTGAGCACTTGAGGTGCAGATTGTGATATATTGTGATATTGATACGCATGCGGTGGTATAAGGTATGTGTGTTGAAACGCATGCGGTGAGATAAGGGTGGCTTGATACGCGTGGCTAGTAGGGGAACTACTAGAAGTCATGCGGTGTGATAAGGACGGCTAAAATGCGGGATGCTATTTCGGAAAAAATATTTTCTTTAAAAATTAAATGTGAAGGCTCCCGCTGTAATATAAGGAATTGAGATATTTTGAAATTATTTATTATTTGGGACTAGAGGCGGTACCTCGGGAGTGTCGTTGATATTTATTTATGGCTGCATTTGCCCTTGATTTATTGTCGTGATTTCTCTTAAAGCTGTAAATTTCTATTTCCTTTCCACGAAGTATTATTTGCCCTTATTTTGTGCAATTTAATGGTGACATACTACTTACTTGATTCATTTCCATTGTTATTTATTGTTATTATATTGTTAAACATATCACCATGTCTTTTATTATTCCAGTAGGGCCTGACCTGACCTCGTCACTACTCTACCGAAGTTAGGCTTGGCACTTACTGGGTACCGCTGTGGTGTACTCATACTACGCTTCTGCACATCCTTTTGTGCAGATCCAGGTACATCTTACCAGCCCAGACATCAGTGAGCTACCTGTGTACGGAGACTTTCGAGATATATCTGCCAGCGTCCACAGACTCCAAAGTCCCCTTCTATCATTATTATGTTGCTTCCTTATTTTTCTTTAGATCCTGATATATAGATACATTGAGGATAAATTCTTAGAAGCTTGTGACTTATTTCTACCGAGTTTTGGGAGTTGTAATTATTTGAATTGCAGTTTCATTTATTTTTAGATTTCTATTGATATTTCCGCCTTGATAGGCTTACCTAGTCTTATAGACTAGGTGCCATCACAACATCCTATGGAGGGAATTTGGGGTCGTGGCAAGTTGGTATCAGAGCTCTAAGTTCATAGGTGTAATGAGTCACAAGCAGGTTTAGTAGAGTTTCGCAGATCGGTACGGAGACGTCTGTACTTATCTTCGGGAGGCTATGGAATTGTTAGAAAAATATCACTTCCTTGATTCCTTATCGTGCGCAATTGTTGAAATCAAAATTTTAAACCATTGTCTTTCTATTCTCTCATAGATGGTGAGGACACGCACAACTGGATCTGATGATTAGACACCCGCACCCCTTGTTGGAGCCAAAAGAGGCCAGGGCGGGGGTAAAGGCCGAGGAAGACCACGTGGTGCAGCCAGAGCACCTGCACGAGTTGCTGCAGAGGAGTCACCAGTAGCTCCAGTTGGAGAGCAGGCACCTGAGACGCCTGTTACTACCCCTGCACTTCAGGAGACTCTTGCCCAGTTTTTGACCATGTTTGGCACTCTAGCTTAGGCAGGGCTAATTACACTTGCTCCTACCACATCTCAAGCGGGGGGGAGGAGCACAGACTCCCGCCGCCCGTACCCCAAAGCCACGGGCCCAGGTTGACCATGCCCCAGAGGTTATACCAGTGCAGCCAGTTGTCCCAGTTCGGCCCGAGGCTAGGGCAGTAGTTTCAGAGGGGGAGCAGCTCAGGCTCAAGAGGTATATAAAGTACCACCCTCCCACATTTAGCGTCTCAACTTCAGAGGATGCTCATGGTTTTCTTGAGGAATGTCATTGTATCCTCCGTACTATGGGTATTGTGGATTCTTGTGGGGGTTTTTTCACGGCATTCTAGCTTAGAGGAGCGGCCTACCAGTGGTGGCAGGCATATGAGTTGGATAGTCCGATCAAGGTAGCTTCACTCACTTGGACTCAATTCTCAGATATGCTCTTGAGGGAGTATGATCCTCAAAGTCTTAGAGATGCATGGCGCGCAGAGTTTGAGCAGCTGTGCCAGGGTTCTATGACTGTGTCTGAATATGCGGTCTGATTCAGTGATTTGGCTAGGCATGCACCAGCTTTGGTTACTACTATTCAAGAGCGGGTCCGCCGATTTATTGAGGGGTTCCACCCTAGTATCAGATTCAGTATGGCTCGAGAACTAGAGATGGACATCACATACCAACAAGTGGTGTCAATTTCTAGGAGATTGGAAGGTATGCAAACTCGGGAGAGAGAAGAGAGGGAAACTAAGAAACCCCGAGATTCTGGCACATATAATAATTCTCGTACCCCAGCTGCAGCCCTTCATGGTAGAGGTGAGCCGTCTTATTCATTCAGCACTTCCAGCTTCCAGTGGTATTCCGGCTACTCCCAGACCTCAGTTTTGATATTATGCACCGCTGGTGTCTTCTGTACCTCCTGTATAGGGTGCCTTCAGCGGGCAGTCTAGTTGATCAGGCCTGAGCCAGTCCCAGCAGCCACGTCACCCGAGGGCTTACTTTGAGTGTGGTGACACTCGTCATATAGTGAGGGATTGCCCCAGATTTAGGAGGGGTGCACCTCCACAGATTTCTCAGGTCCCACCTATTCCACAGGGCCCTCAGGCTTCTCAGGACATGATTACTGCACCAGTTGCCACTCCACCCACACAACCAGCTAAAGGTGGAGGTTAGACAAGTAGAGGTCACCCTAGAGGGGGAGGCCAGGCCAGATATTATGCCCTTCCTGCTAGGACAGAGGCCGTTGCATCCGATTCTGTTATCACAGGTATTATTCCGGTCTGTCATAGAGATGCATCAGTCTTATTTGATCCAGGCTCCACTTATTCTTATGTGTCATCTTATTTTGCCCCATATTTGGGAGTATTTTGTGATTCCTTGAGTTCTTTTATTTATGTATCTACACTCGTAGGTGAATCTATTATTGTGGACCGCGTGTATCGGTCGTGTTTAATTGTTATCAGTGGTTTTGAGACCAAAGCTGATTTATTTTTGCTTAGTATGGTAGATTTCGATATTTTTTTGGGCATGGACTGGTTGTCGTCCTATCATGCTATTCTTGATTATTACGCCAAGACGGTGACGTTGGCTATGCCAGGTTTATCATGGCTAGAGTGGAGAGGTACCTCGGATTGTGTTCCTACCAGGGTTGTTTCATTTCTTAAGGCTCAACGGATGGTTGAGAAGGGGTGTGATGTGTATCTGACCTATGTGAGAGATGTTAGTGTTGATACTCCTACCGTGGAGTCAGTTCCTATAGTAAGGGATTTTCCTGATGTATTTCCAGCGGATCTTCCAGGTATGCCACCCGACAGGGATATTGACTTTGGCATTGATTTGTTACCAGGCACTCAGCCCATTTCTATTCCAACATATCGTATGGCCCCAGCAGAGTTGAAAGAATTAAAAGAACAGTTACATGAGTTGCTTGATAAGGGCTTCATTCGGCATGATGTATCGCCTTGGGGTGCTCCTGTCTTATTTGTGAAGAAGAAGGATGATTCTATGCGGATGTATATTGATTACCGTTAACTGAACAAGGTTACAGTGAAGAACAGGTATCCATTGCCACGTATTGATGACCTATTTGATCAACTTCAGGGTGCCAGGGTATTCTCTAAAATTGACTTGCGTTCAGGCTATCATAATTTGAAGATTCGGGAGCCATATATCCTGAAGACTACTTTTAGGACTCGGTATGGTCATTATGAGTTTCTTATAATGTCATTTGGGCTGACAAATGCCCCAGCAACATTTATGCATTTGATGAACAATGTATTTCAGCCCTATCTTGACTCCTTCGTCATTGTGTTTATTGACGACATTCTGGTGTATTCCCGGAGTCGGGAAGATTATGAGCAGCACTTGAGGATTGTGCTTCAGATTTTGAGAGAAAAGAACTTATATGCAAAATTTTCAAAGTGTGAATTCTAGCTTGATTCGGTGGGATTTTTGGGTCATACAGTTTCATGAAGGGATCAAGGCAGATCCGAAAAAGATAGAGGCAGAGCAAAGTTGGTCCAGACCGTCCTCAGCTACGGAGATTGGGAGTTTCCTTGGTTTGCCAGGATATTATCGCCGATTTGTAGAGGGTTTCTCTTTTATTGCTGCTCCTATGACCAAATTGACCCAAAAGGGTGCTTCGTTCACGTGGACCGAGGAATGTGAGAAGATCTTCCAAAAGCTCAAGACAGCTTTGTCTACAACTCCAGTATTGGTATTGCCTATAAGTTCAGGGTCTTATACTTGTGTATTGTGATGTGTCACGTATTGGTATTGGCGCAGTATTGATGCAAAACAGTAGGGTGATTGCCTATGCGTCCAGACAGTTAAAGGTACATGAGAAGAATTATCTTGTCCACGACCTTGAGTTAGCAGCTATTGTTCATGCCTTGAAGATTTGGCGGCATTATTTGTACGGTGTCCATTGTGAGGTCTACACCGATCATCAAAGTCTACAACATCTATTTAAATAGAAGGATCTTAATTTGCGGCAGTGGAGATGGTTGGAGTTGCTTAAGGATTACGATATCACTATTTTCTATCATTCCGGGAAGGTCAATGTAGTGGATGATGCCTTGAGTCGTAAGGCGGAGAGTTTGGGCAGCTTAGCATATTTACCGGTAGCAGAAAGGCCTTTAGCCTTGGATGTCCAAGCCTTGGCCAACCAGTTTGTCAGATTGGATATTTCCGAGCTGAGCTGAGTTTTGGCTTGTGTGGTTTCTCAGACCTCTCTTTATGATCGTATCAGGGAGCATCAGTATGATGACCCCCATCTGCTTGTCCTAAAGGACATAGTTTAGCACGGTGATGCCAAGGAGGTCACTATTGGAGATGACGATGTATTACGGATGCAGGGCAGGCTATGTGTGCCTAATGTAGAAGGTTTGTGTGTGTTGATTCTCCAGTAGGCTCACAGTTTGCAGTACTCCATTTATCTGAGTGCTGCAAAGATGTATCAGGACTTGAGATAGCACTATTGGTGGAGGCGGATGAAGAAAGACATAGTGGAGTATGTAGCTTGGTGCCTAAATTTTCAACAGGTGAAATATGAGCATCAACGACCGGGTGGATTGCTTTAGAAGTTAGAGATTCCAGAATGGAAATGGGAGCGGATCACTATGGATTTTGTTGTTGGGCTCCCACGGACTCAAAGGAAGTTCGGTGCAGTTTGGGTGATTGTGGATAGATTGACCAAGTCAATTCATTTCATTCCTGTAGTTACTACCTACTCTTCGGAGCAGCTGGTTCAGGTTTACATTCGCGAGATTGTTATGCTTTATGGCGTACCGGTATCTATCATATCTGACCGGGGTACACAGTATACATCACTGTTCTGGAGAGCCGTACAATGAGAGTTGGGTACTCAGGTAGAGTTGAGTATAACATTTCACCCTCAGACGGACGGACAGTTCGAGCGCAATATTCAGATACTGGAGGATATGCTTTGTGCGTGTGTGATGGATTTTGGGGGTGCTTCTAATCAGTTCTTACCACTTGCGGAGTTTTCTTACAACAAAAGTTATCAGTTGAGCATTCAGATGGCGCCGTATGAGGCCTTATATGGTAGGCGGTACCAGTCTCCAATGGGTTGGTTCGAACCGGGTGAAGCTAGACTATTGGGTACAGACTTGGTTCAAGATGCTTTGGAAAAGGTTAAATTGATTCATGATCGACTTCGTACAGCCCAATCAAGACAAAAGGGTTATGCGGATCGGAAGGTTCGTGATGTTGCATTCATGGTTGGTGAGTGGGTCTTGCTCCGGGTTTCGCCTATGAAGGGTGTTATGAGGTTCGGGAAGAAGGGCAAGTTGAGCCCTAGGTATATTAGGCCTTTTGCGATTCTTGGAAAAATTGGGGAGGTGCTTACAGACTTGCACTACCACCTAGCCTCTATGCAGTTCATCTAGTGTTCCATGTTTCCATACTTTGGAAGTATCACGTCGGCCCATCTCATATGTTAGACTTCAGCTCAGTCAAGTTGGATAAGGATCTATCTTATGTCGAGGAACCAATGGCCATTTTGGACAGACATGTTAGAAAGCTAAGATCAAAAAACATAGCTTTAGTGAAGGTGCAGTGAAGAGGCCAGCCAGAAGGAGAAGCTACTTGGGAGAGTGAGCGGGAGATACAGAGCAAATATCCACACCTATTTGAAACTCCAGGTATAATTCTAAACCTGTTCGAGGACGAATGTTTGTTTAAGAGGGGGATGATGTAACGACCCGGCCAGTCGTTTTAAAAGTTGTAGCCACGTTTCCCTATTTACTGCTCATTCTGTACTTTATAAGTGATATATGACTTGCCGAAGTAATTGGTTTAGGTCCGATGAGGTTTTGGAATGAATTGGAACAGTTAGTTCCAAGTTTTAAAGCAAAGTTCAAATAGTGACTGGATGTCGACTTATGTGCAAACGATCCCGGAATAGAATTTTGATGATTCCAACAGCTCTGTATGGTGATTTTGGACTTAGGGGCGTGTTCAGAATTTTATTTGGAAGACCGTAGTTAAATTAGGCTTGAAATAGCTAAAATAGGAAATTTATGTTTGGAAGTTTGACCGGGGAGTTGACTTTTTGATATCACAGTCGGAATCCAGTTCTGAAAATTTTGATAGCTCTATTATGTCATTTATGACTTGTGTGCAAAATTTGAGGTCAATTGGACTTGATTTGATAGGTTTCGACATTGAATGTAGAAGTTAGAAATTCTTAAGTTTCATTAAGCTTGAATTGGGGTGTGATTTGTGATTTTAGCATTGTTTGATGTGATTTGAGGTTTCAAATGAGTTCGTATGATGTTTTAGGACTTGTTGGATCAAAAGTTGGACTTAAACAACTACTGCAATATTTTCTGCTGGAAATTCGGGTGCAGAAATCGAAGGCCGAGGATCGAAGGCCGAAGATCGAGGCCCAGGATCGAAGGTCGAAGGTCGAAGCCCAAGATCGAAGGCCGAAGATCGATGGCAAAAATCGAGGCCGAGGATCGAATCGAAGGCCGAAGATCGAGGCCCATGATCAAGGCCCAGGATCGAGGCCGAGGATCAAAGGCCTAGGATCGAGGCCCAGGATCGAGGGTCGAGGGCAGCCTGGACAGAACTGTAAGTTATAAAGCAGGGAACTTCGTCCCATTTTCTATTTTTGACAAATTGGAGCTTGGGGAGAGGCGATTTTTGGGAGATTATTCACAGAAAACATCGGGATAAGTGTTCTTAACTCAATTTTGGTTAGATTACCCGAATCCATCATTGTTTTCACCATTTAATTAGTGTTTTGAGATTGAAATTTGGAAAAAATTTAGAAATCTCATATAAACGAATTTTTGAGATTTCGGTGTTGATTTAGAGTCGGATTTGAGTGAAACTGGTATGGTTGGACTTGTAATTGAATGGGTTGTCGTATTTTGTGAGCTTCGCCAAATTCCGAGACATGGGCCCCACTGGTAATTTTGAACTAATTTTGAATTTTATTGAAAATTATAGTATTTTCTTATGAAATTGATTCCTATAATTTTTGTTGACTGTATCGAATTATTTTGGCTAGATTCGAGCTATTAAGAGTTGGATAATCGAGGAAAAGGCCTACTAGTGGATTAAATTGCATACTAGTTGAAAAGATTGACTAGATGTCGACCTATGTGTAAACGACCCCGGAATAGAATTTTGATGATTCCAACAGCTCCAACAGTATTTTTGCAAATTGAAATATTTGAGCACTTGAGGTGCAGATTGTGATATTGATACGCATGCGGTGGTATAAGGTCTAGGTGTTGAAATGCATGCGGTGAGATAAGGGTGGCTTGATACGCGTGACTAGTAGGGGAACTACTAGAAGTCATGCGGTGTGATAAGGGTGGCTAAAACGTTATTGATACCCAATTTTTCCCTCATATTTTCTCAAACAGTATATATATTTTCAAAATATCACTTTGTGTCATTACTTAGTTTACAAGCATTTTCTATAATTTTCCATAATTTTTAAGGCTCAAAAATTAATTTTTTTCTACATTTTTATTATATAAATATCTAATAATTAACCTTTAAAATTATTTTGTGATGACTTAGTTACCTAAAATTATTATTTTTGCACATAATATATGCTTCAAATATTTTATTTTATTTCATATAATTACATTAGCATTTTTAAGCTATTTATCTAATTTTTGCAATAATGGCATGTATTCATACATACAGGCTCTTTATTCTATATTATTTATGTCAAAATAGAAAATTTATATTATAATACAAAGTTATTATTTTAATAATTTCAGTGCATAAATAATATTTGCATTCATTTATTAAGCATTTTCCATAAGTTATTTTGATAAATTTTGCGGTATTTAATTAATAGCCCAATTTTTTACCTATTATTTGGACCCAAATTAACCCAGCAACTCTGGCCCAACCCCCCCAAAGACCAATCCAAAGGACCCCTGAAATTAACCCGATCGGTACCCATTTTTATGACCCGACCCGTTCGTTTTTTGAATCCCAACCGTTGATCTCTCAAGATCAACGACCTTCGTTTACCCCCTTCTTTAATTAACCAAACCCACCCAAACCCTAACATTCTCTCTTAACCCGCCGCCCTAAATCCTCTCATCTCTCCTTCTCCCCCCCTTTCCTGTAAAGAAACCCTAGCCACCATATTCAACCCTCTCCAATCCCAACCTGAACATGGAATCAATCCATGATTTACTTACCTATTTTGTGTTACTCTGCTATTATACGCGTGTTTATGGTGTTACTTAGTTCTTGCCCCATTTTTGACAAGAACTACCTCTCAAAAACCGGACTGATTTACCTTTATTTCGTGAAGACCTGGACGATCTCTCGTCTATATACATGCTACAATGAATGAATCTTGCATTATTTGTTAGATTCCAGGTCGTTGGACCCGGCTAGGGTTTGGGATTTTCCTTACTGATCTTCGATTGACTGTAATATTTTTTACTTCTTGTATTTGATTGATTGTTTTCCTTGTTTGTTCCCTTGATTCCTACTACTATATAAACCCCTCCCCTTTCCCCTTTAAAAAAATGGATACTTTCACTAAAAATTGGAGCTTTGTTCTGTGATTCCCTCATTCTCTTGTTATGTATATCATTTTGGCCGGCTGAAAGCCAAGGCCACTGAGATTCTGTTATTCGAGCTTTCTCTTGGTGCTAGCATTGCCCGGAGTTCTTCTGAAGCTCTTGGGAACTTTGACGCATCGAGATTCTGGGTTCTTGTAGAATTTTTGTTCTTTGTTGTTATCTGTTTAACTGGTAAGTCACTTGATCTTTTGCACTTTTATTTTTTATGTGTCTCTAATTTGCTTGTACTCTCGCTTCTGAAATCTATGGCTTAACATGTTTCTGGGCTACTTTTTATGCACAACTCTGTTAGCCTTACACTCATTTTAAATCTCTCTAGCATTTAACTCCTCCTAATGTTGTTGGTTCTGAGATTGTCTATGTCTAACTTGGATAATCTGAACTCTCCTAAGCTCATTTAGCTAGTGTATTGGTGTCTGAATATTCATGAATATGCTTATCTGTTTCGTCCTGAATCTATGTAATGAATGCCTCACATCTGTAATAACTTGTGTTAAGGCCTTCACTGTTAACTATGTTTGGTTTCTCTGTTATTGTGTCACTTAGCATGCCCGCTTGATCTCACACCCCTTTAATGATGGGCTTTCAATCTTAACAGTTACCTCAACTTGTTTTCCCTGTCCTGTTTGAACCATTTTATTTTATAGCATAACATAGATCTTCCTTAGTTAATTAGTCCATTGTGTCAATCCTAGAATCCCTACATGTGCTATCTGGTATGAACTTGCTACCTCACTGCTCTGAATCTCCGCAATGTTTGTTTTGCATGTACAATGTGTTTCAATTTGTATTAAGGCCATTCTCTATGATCTTGCTTCTGTGCCAATATGTTCCCCAGCATGTCTATGGTTCATCTAATATCATGTTCTTTCAGTGATTATTTTGCTTGTCACAATGTACATCCCCCATCATGTCTAAATACTGATTAGCATGACACTAGGATATGTTTAGCATCATCTCTTAGGTTTTAACTTGTTTGTATTGTGCATCTATGACTGCAAACTTGTTTCTCCCCTGACCCTTCCCACATGTGTTTTTGTCATAAGTTGTACTCCCTATCATGTCTCAATGCAGCCCTGTTTTCTGATAAGAGTTAATATGTCTATCTTATTGATGCTAAGATGTATACTTAACCTAAATTGGACTTCTTAGGTCTCAACCTGTTTGTGTTAACTTTTGTCAAGTTTTACAAACCTGTTCCTCCCTCTAATTTCCCCAATATGGGTTTGTTATGTGCTACTTTGCTAAATGTTGAAGTTCTACCGAACAAAGTCTTGTGATCTGCTTGATTAGTTGTTTCGTATGCTCAGTTTGGCTATGTGTGTTTTAAGTATAAGTGTATCACCTAACTTTTGTCCCTCCATCACTATCCACCTTCTTTACTTGCTACCTACGCTATTCTGAATCCTTCATTCTTGGCCGGCTGAAAGCCAAGGCTACCTAGGTTCTACTGTTGGCCTCCCTAGTGTGAGCACTGCTCGGGGTTCAATTGAGACCCTTGTGAACGCTGACACACTAGGGCTTGGTCCTTAGTCACTCCCTCAATCTTAGATTGTTCCTATTCACTTTACTTCCCCTTGTTATGTGTTGTGCACTTGAATTGGCTGATTTAAATGGTGCAACACTTGGTGCCATGGTTGAGTAAATTGGTTCAGGACTCCTCTATGGATCCATGAGTCGTGTATCGAATGTGGCTCTTTGTTGAAGGCCTGAGCATGCTGTGTAAGAGCAATTGAAGGCCCAGGCAATGCTGGGTATTTATTTTATTTGGGCATGCTATGGGCCTCTTATCACTGTTATGTAATATTTGTTAATTTACTCATTATTGGGCATGTAACAATCTTTGTATAAACAATTGGGGTTGTTAGTAAAAGGGAATGGGGTAGATTTTAATATTCACATGCGATGGGTAAATAACATACCTATAAGACTTAATGATGTGTTTGCTATATGTGTCGTTCACTCTCTATGTACACTATAGAAATCATGCCATTGAGAGAAGCACACACACTCACGCTATTTGCCTACTAGCAAAGCATGAGCTCAAATGCTTCAATTATCCTCGTTGCTACATGTTATTGGAAAACATGCCCATAGGAAATAAATATCGTTGAACTTTCCTTCAATTTGCATTGCTGCAACATATATACTAGAAATCATGCCTATAGGATTTGGATCACTTCATTTGCTACTGTATCGCACTGATCACTAGAAATCATGCCTATAGGATTTTGATCATTTCATTTGCTATTGTATCACACTGTTCACTAGAAACCATGCCTATAAGACTAAGTACAACAATAAAATGAGTTCCAAGCGTCAGCTGTTAGAGAACCTGCCCATAGGGTATCGTTACTCATTCTATATTAATGATGAACCTCTAAAATCTGTTTACTGCTTGTTTATGCCATTGTCATCAAGCATAAGTAATTCTAGGCTCCCCCCAATGGTCTTCATCCTTATTGCGAAAGTCACCTAGACTCAAGAGGGTTAATAACTGGAAACCTGTAGTCTTAATAATCAGCGTGTATAATCCTATCTATGAGTGGTGCCTAGCCTCTGAAGCTGTTTGTGTTCTTCGATGCCTTGTCACATAGAAATCATGTCTATAGGGCTTAAGGTTCTTAATTCAGAATTGCCTAACATGAAAACTTTTTTTGCGTGCATTTGTTGCTTAAGTGTGGAGGCAAACTTGAGCCCTTAATTGTCCATACTTGAAGTCCAATGTGTTTTTGTATGTCGCCTAGTTTTGACCTTTCCTGAGCAGCCTAAGTAAGATCTAGAGCCACCCAAATAGAGGTCCAAAACCTCCTGGACCATAGGTATGGGACGGGTAGTGCACGCATAGGGTACAATCTATAATTGAATTAGAACGCTTTTAGGTAACACCTTTAACATAGTAATCGGGTAGCAGGAGATGATAGTCTGTGTCCGCTGAATAATATGAATAACACCACATCTTGAGGGAGTTATAAAGTATTATTTATGTTGCACGGGGTGATCCTTTAGGCTAAAAGACTTAGGACCCCCCCTTTCCTTCTTTGTATGTCGTTATTAGATCTAAATAGCTGTATCCCTATATTCGCACTAGGATCTGTATTAATCATGTTGTAATAAAGTTCTGTGACTTCTGAACTCCTTGGTTTATTTGATCACCTAGTTTAATCATAATCTTAAGTTCAACCGAGACCCACAATTGTGGACCTCTAGGAGTGCCTAACACCTTCTCTTTGAGGTAATTTGAGCCCTTACCCGATCTTTGGTGATGAAGATTAGTCAAACAGAGTTATTTGCAAATAGGTGCCCTAACGCATCTTAAAAATCGTTAGGTGTCGACTCTTCTCTTTTAATACCTCCTTTAAAAGAGTTGTCATACGTCTAAACCCGTTTTTTGCGAGAAAATGGGGGCGCGATAGCATGGTGACTCTGCTTGGGATACTTAGGTTCTTACCATAATGAACTTTGCTTATGTGGATTAGTTTTCTTTGTTATAAAACACACATTCCTTTTCCATCTTTATTTGTTAAATTTTGCTATTACATGCACATCCCTTTCCCTTTCGCCTTTACTTGTTTAAACCCGTTATAACATGTATGTCCCTTCCCTTCCCTTCTCCACATTTATTTTTTTAAATTTGTTACGACATGCACATCCCTTTTCCTATTCGCCCTTATTTGCTCTAACTACTCTTCATTTGTTTAAAAACTACTATATTGTTTGCTTTATTACATTCTCGCATATATTCCACAGACTAACTTCTTCCTTTGTCTCTCTTTTATGTTTTACCTTAATACTGTATTTACCGCTTTTTACATATTTATCATGCAAATACTTGGCAATGTGTTATTATCTTTGCATAAAACATGCTCCACATCATATTCCACTCGTGCCCAACTATTACCATAGCGGCACATGATGAGTGTCCGCGCTCTTCCAAAAATTACCCTTTAAATTGGAAAGGCTTATTATTTGCGGTAAACTATTCGATCAGCGGTGCAGTCGACGGTTCCCTGCCTTTCCCTCTCAAGTTGTCCACTTGAGAGGACCAGTCTAGACCCTTCTAGAAACCTCACTCCAATATCAACTGTGCATGCATCATGTCAAACCTAGTATGGGTTAGAACGTTGTCACGTGATAATCCACTAAGATAAGCCTTGTCCAAAGCCCGACGGGATTTCCATAATCCCAATGGACACCATCACGTTATGTGCATTACTTGGAGAAAATGCGCCCGTATATTGATCATTAATGTGTAAATGGTCAGACCCAGAGAGGGAAACAGCTAACTCTATTTGTTTTGCAGAAAATGAGGCACGAAGTCCCTAGGTTTGGCATGGTTCAAAACATCCCACCTTTGCTGATTGATAGGTGGAAGAACCTCTCACCTAGTGACCAGAATCATGTGAAAAGGGTCCTCGGAAATTTACCTTCCTTATTGGACATTCGGCCAAATAACCCATTGATTGAGGCTGCCACTATGTTTTGGGATGAGAAAATAGGTGTCTTTCGCTTTGGTAATGTAGAGAAGACCCCTCTCTTAGAGGAAATAGGAGGCTTCGCTAGGCTGCCATGGGATAGTTCGGGTTTATTAGTACCAGAAAATCGCACTCCGTGCGGTTTTTTGAAAATGATAGGTTTCAAGAAAAATGATGAATTACTCTGTCTGAAGGAGTCATACATACCATTTGAATTCCTTTATGAATGTTATGGGCATAGAAAGTCATATCGCCTTCACCATGATGAACTTGCCATTACTTCTTTGGGTTGGACACACCGCCGAGTTTTTGTGTTCATTGTCTGTTTCTTGGGGTTGCTGATATTTCCGATAAAAGGGGGGGATCCACACTCGCTTAGCCATGGTCGCTAGGACTCTGATGGATGGAATTGAAGGACAAACTTACACTATCATCCCTATGATCTTGGCCAAAATGTACTGAGCTCTAGATCGATGCAAGCAGGGGTATGGGCATTTCGAGGGTTATAATTTGTTGCTACAGGTTTGGTTATTAAAACATTTTCAGAGAGGTGAATATCGTCAGGAACTTCTGCGCTGACCAT
Organism: Nicotiana tomentosiformis; assembly: GCF_000390325.3. Classification (NCBI taxonomy): domain Eukaryota; kingdom Viridiplantae; phylum Streptophyta; class Magnoliopsida; order Solanales; family Solanaceae; genus Nicotiana; species Nicotiana tomentosiformis. Next base: position 19,588,725 of record NC_090822.1, read on the forward strand.
TGAATGACTACATAGCCTACCATCATCCAAAAATAATGACATTTATCCCAGATAGGTTCGCACAACCTGGAAATACTGTGAGCTGGGTGCATTTCTTCAGCAATTTGACTGACGAAAGTGTACATTGGATGTTCGAATGGTTCCCTAGCAGCGAGTTCATCATCAGGTCAAGAGAAACCACTCATTTAGTGCTAATCGAGTTAAGAGGAATCTATCCTTATGCTCCTATAAGAGTAATGAGGCAAGCGGAAAGAAAGCAGGTTATACCTCAGGTTTCCAACATGGTCCAGTATAAAGCAGACTTTATAGGGAACATCATTCCGTTCAAGTTCGAGGCACAGCATATGTGGAATCAAAAGGTCGTTGTATAGAAAGACACTATCGAGCCAGACAGGTACCACGTCGGCCATGTATACTTCTATCCATCATGGTTGGTAGATGATATAGCGGGAGATGTCAAGCCAGGGATTAATCTTGAAAATAGGGTTATAAATGGCGCTGTTGAAGCACAAGTCAAGTATAGGATGTTGCACAAGAGGGTTTTCGAGTCTGAAGCTAGACATTTGGAACAACACAAAGTGGATATGGAAGCCATTGACGAATGGAAAGAAATTGCTACTAAATCAACAGAAAGATTGGAATATTTGAAGCAAGGGTTAATGGAACTTGAGGGGAAGATGAGGAAGAGGCTCTCGGACTGTCAGAATGCAAAGGGCAACGAAGGAGGGCACCTAGCAAGGGCTTACCTACTATTGTACATGTGCGACATGGGGAACGTGATTGATGGATCCAAGAAGGCCAAACATGGAGAAGGTCCCTCTGGGGCCAAATAGAATAGAAAATGATGTTCTTTACTACTTTTTAGCTTGGTTTTAGATTTCGATTGTAATAAGGCAAATGCCATTAGTAATTTTCTTATTATTGTTGTTTTAGTATGGATCTGATTCATTTTCGCATTAATGAAATGACACAATTGTTGGCATCAATTTTCTCCAAATCTATGTGTTTCTTAGGCCTACCTCGGGCACAACGAGATCCCCCAAATTAGGACGCGAATTTATTTACTGATTCTGCAACACATGTTCAATATCGCAAACATCTTTTCAATATCCCTTACTGACTTGGTTACCTTTTTTTGTTTTTGTTTTTTTTTTTTTATTCCCATTCCCCAAAGGTTGGTTCGTGCATAGTGGCATCATCCGCATATCACACTAGATCCAGAGGTCCTCCACCTCCTCCTCCACCAAGTGATCCTAAAGGCAGAAGCAAAAGGAAAGGAAAAATGGACGATTTATGCGGAATCAGAAAGGACAATGCAGAGAACATTGAAACCTCGAATAGTCGGAATACTCCAGCACAGAATGAATTGGTCCTACGTCTGGAACAAAAAATATTGGAGCTACAAGGGGAACTTGAGCAGGTCCGAAACTTGGCAAAACCTTTCCCTCACCCTAAACGTCCCCGACCTTAACCAACAAAACACAAATGCACAAAACCCGGTACCTCCCCAAAACACACAAAATTCGCAAAATCCTCCCGTACCACATCAATATACCACACCTCCTCAGAACCATAACCCACCACCGATACCTACTCCTCAACAGCACCATCACCACCCAACTCAATACCCATAAACTACCACATACCACACCCCTCAAAATGCTCCACAACCTAGTCCTGACCCGCAAAACTCAACCAATGACCACCATTATGCCCAGATTCCCGGAGTCCACGAAACAAAATCCCATATATGTGGAAACCTTACCCCACACCCTACAACAGACCCTATACATACCCGAATCCGTCGAGAAGGACCTGCTAATCAAGAACATGGCAGAGGAACTCAAGAAACTTACTGGCAGAGTTCAAAGTGTCGGAAGGGGCAAAGGCATTGAGGGTTTGAATTATGAAGATTTGTGTATTCAGCCAGATGTAGAACTGCCATAGGGTTACAAACCTCCTAAGTTTGAAATGTTCGACGGGACTGGTGATCCGAAGGTGCATTTGAGAACGTATTGTGACAAGCTTGTAGGGGTTGGCAAGGATGAAAGAATCTGCATGAAGTTGTTCATGAGAAGCCTCACTAGAGATGCCCTGTCTTGGTACATCAGTCAGAACCCGAAGAAATGGGTTAATTGGGCGAGCATGGCATCAGATTTCATGGATCGGTTCAGGTTTAACACAGAAAATGCACCAGGCATTTTCTACATTCAGAATCTCAAGAAGAAGCCAATGGAAACTTTCTGCGAGTATGCTACCCGGTGGAGGTCTGAAGCCGCAAAGGTAAGGCCAGCACTGGAAGAAGAACAGATGGATAAGTTCTTCGTCAAAGCTCAGGATCCGCAATACTACGAAAGACTGATGGTTATTGAAAACCATAAATTTTCTAACACCATCAAATTGGGAGAGAGAATAGAAGAAGTGATCAAAAGCGGAATGGTGACAAATTTTGAAGCACTCCAAGCAACAAATAAAGCTTTGCAGTCAGGAGGTATCTCCAAGAAGAAAGAAGTAGGTGCGATGATGGTAGCCCAAAGTCCAAAATCTCCTCTTACATACCAAACACTCCCACCTACATATCAGCCTTCACCTCCCAGATACTAACAACCTACCGCCACTTACCATACTTATAACACCCAGCCAGCATACTACCACTCACCAACAGCCCGCCAAAACTACCAAAAACCTAGACCAAAATTTTACCGTAGACCACCCATACAATACATCCCAATTGCTGAACCTATAGACCAGCTGTACAAGAGACTGAAGGTTGCCGGTTATATCACTCCCATTCCCGTTGTTGCTATGGAAAACTCTTCCCAGTGGATTAATCCAAACGAGACATGTGCCTATCACTCAGGCATGAAAGGTCATACTATTGATGAGTGTCGTACTTTGAAGGATAAGATTCAGACGTTAATTGACACCAAAGTCATACAGGCAAAGGAGGATACACCCAATGTCCGTGATAATCCTCTCCCAGATCACAGAGGTGGAAGAGTAAATGTGATAGAGACCTATGAAGAATGGGACTCAGAGGGGTCAATTGGACTCATTCGAGAAGGGGATAATTCTGAAACATCTCCAGTCACTCTCACACCTATCACAGTACAGACTCGGGCACCAATTGAAGTTGAGGTAGCTGTACTAACTTTGTTTGAGGTTGAAGTAACAACTCCATTCACCGTAATGGTAGCACCTACGCCCCATCTTATAAGTCCAATGCTATACCATGGGATTATGTTGCGGAAGCAAGAAGGAAAGGAAAGGAAAAATGGAAGAAACAGGTGCAGCGCAAGGCATGACCAGAACTGGTAGGATTTATACACCCGAGTATTTGGGAGGGACAAGCAAAGAAGCCGCCTCTAAACCGCCTGTCATTGAGACTAGCCCAAATGATCTTTGGAGAAAGGTGCAGGCAAGAGAGTATTTTGTGGTTGATCATCTGAACAAAACCCCTGCTCAAATATCTATTTTATCACTGCTGCAAAACTCCGAGGCATATAGGAATGCCCTGATTAAGGTGTTGAATGAAGACTATATACCCAACAACATCACCAGTGGAGAGATGGACAACATGGTAAGGCAAGTGTTGGAAAGCCAGAAGATCACTTTTCATGAAGACGAGCTGCCACCAGATGGACTAAGTCACAACAGGGCACTGCATATCACAATGCAGTTTGAGGACAAGTTCATTGCCAGAGTCCTGATAGATGGGGGTTCGAGTCTGAACATATGTACACTAACTACTCTAAAAAGATTGGGTAAATTGGGTCTCAAAGGGCCACAATTGATGGGTCTCAAAGGGCCACAATTGATGGGTCTCAAAGGGCCACAATTGGGGAAACCAACCTCAGCCTACAGATGGGCCCAACTTGGTTTGATGTTGAGTTTCAAGTGTTGGACATATCTGCTACCTATAACCTATTATTGGGACGACCTTGGATATATGCCGCTGGGGCCGTAGCTTCTACTCTACATCAGGTCATGAAGTTTGAGTGGAACCATCAGGAAGTGATCATCCATGGGGACAGAAGTAATCCCATTTACACCAGTCAAACTGTTCCGGTCATCGAGAATATAAGGAAGTTGGGTGGAGAAACATACCATCGCATCGAGCGCATCAACGCAATTGAAAAGGACAAATAGTAGAGCAGTAAGATAGAAGGAATAGTGGCATGGGCAGGGTATGAGCCTGGCATGGGTCTCGGTAAGAATCTCCAAGGAATCACCAAACCGATATAGCTAAAGTGTCACGACATAACTTTTGGGCTTGGGTATGAATACACCTGGCACGAGTATCTGAATTGGTCACCACCATGGCATGGTCCTTATTACCCTTTAGAGCAACCAGTACCACATTTGAGCCAGTCATTTCATCAAGCTAACATGATGTGGAAGTACGGAGAATATGAAGTTCTAGCTGGCATAAGGAATCTATTTCTGGAGGATGAAGACATGGATTGCAGTGCGATAGTTGAGGAGGAGGAGGAGGAGGAGGAATGCCTTATAATTCAGACCGTGGAGAAGGGAGCTATTCTCAAGAATTGGACTGCTGCACCATCAAGGGCTCGTCGAGTTCCTGGGTAGCCTGGAAATTAGCATCAATTATTTTAAAAGCAATCTCATGAGCATTTAAGACATTTTCAGTATTTTATTTTAAGCATGTTTTATTTTGAAATAATTGCTCGAGTAATCGAGCCATACTTGTTTGACGTTTTCAAGATTTATCTAATGCATTGTTATTTTTAGTATTTATTATTATTTTTTACATTTTTCTCTACAGCATTATTATTACCTATCCCGATGAACTTACGACTGTGACATGTAATGAGACAACACAACATAAGGATAATGATTCAGAGGATCTGGAAGAGGATATAATACCCGAGTAAATTATCAGAGAAGTGGAAAATTTTGAAAACAATCCTAAGTCCAATTTGGATGAGACTGAAACAGTTAATTTGGGAGACTCCGAAACAGTCAAGGAAACTCGTGTAAGCATTCACCTATCACCGTCAGAAAAGGCAGAGTACGTCCGGTTCTTGTAGGAGTATGAGGATGTTTTTGCATGGTCCTATGATGATATGACCGGTTTGAGCACGTCCATAGTGGATCATAAACTACCTACCAACCCTATGTGTCTATTTGTAAAGCAGAAGCTCGGAAAATTCAAGCCAGATATGAGTCTGAAAATAAATGAGGAAGTCACCAAGTAGATCAAAGCCAAGGTTCTCAGAGTGGTTGAATATCCGACCTGGTTGGCTAACATCGTGCCAGTTCCAAAGAAATATGGGAAAGTCAGAGTGTGTGTCGACTATCCGGATTTAAACAGAGCAAGTCCCAAAGATGATTTCCCTTTACCCAATATACACATACTAATCGACAACTGTGCCACGCATGAACTCCAATCCTTTGTAGATTTCTTCGCGGGATATCACTAGATCTGGATGGATGAAGAATATGCCGAAAAGACAGCCTTTATTACACCATGGGGAGTATATTGCTACAAAATGATGTCGTTTGGCCTAAAGAATGCTGGAGCCACTTATATGAGGGCCATGAAAACCATTTTTCACGACATGATGCACAAGGAGATAGAGGTGTATGTGGATGACATCATCATCAAATCCAAGAGAAGTACAGATCATATAGCAGATTTGAGGAAATTCTTTGATCGACTCCGAAGATAGGACCTGAAACTGAACCCCGCAAAGTGTGCCTTCGGGGTCCCCGCTGGAAAGCTTCTAGGGTTCATCGTCAGTCGTCGAGGAATTGAGCTAGACCCATCAAAGGTCAAGGCTATCCAAGATTTGCCACCTCCAAAGAACAAGAAAGATGTGATGAATTTCTTGGGGCGTCTCAATTACATCATCCATTTCATAGCACAATCAACCGTGATTTGTGAACCGATTTTCAAAATGTTAAAGAAAGACACCGCGATAAGTTGGACTGAAGAATGCCAGAAAGCCTTTGACAAGATCAAGGAATATTTATCCAAACCACCTGTTCTGGTCCCACCAGAACCTGGGAGACCTCTGCTACTCTATTTATCTATACTGGATGGGGCTTTCGGCTGTGTCTTGGGAAAACACGATGAGACGGGAAGAAAGGAACATGCCATATACTATCTAAGTAAGAAGTTCACACCCTATGAAGCACAGTATTCTTTGCTGGAGCGCACCTGTTACGATTTGACGTGGATAGCTCAAAAGTTGAGGCACTACTTATGTGCCTACACCACGTATCTCATATCAAGAATGGATCAGTTAAAATATATCTTCCAGAAACCCATGCCTACGAGAAAGTTGGCAAAATGGCAGATACTACTGAGTGAGTTCGACATCATCTATGTAACTCAGAAAGCGGTCAAGGGACAGGCATTGGCAGATCACTTGGCAGAAAATCCTGTAGGTGGAGAATACGAATCACTGAAAACGAATTTTCCTGATGAAGAGGTATCATTCGTAGGAGAAGATATCACCAAAACCTATGACGGTTGGAGAATGTTCTTCGATAGAGTTGCAAACTTCAAAGGAGTAGGTATTGGAGCATATTTTTGGTATTAGAGATGGGTCAACACTATCCGGTATCCAAAAAACTTAGATTTTCGTGTACCAATAATATGGCAGAATACGAGGCTTGCATCTTGGGGCTCAAGTTGGCCATTGACATGAACATTCAGGAATTGCTGGTAATTGGTGACTCAAACCTTTTGGTACACCAGGTTCTAGGAGAATGGGCTACAAAGAATACCAAAATATTGTCGTATCTGTACTATATGCAAGAATTGAGGAAGAGATTCACAAAGATAGAGTTCAAACATGTTCCGAGAATCCAGAATGAGTTTGCAGATGCGTTGGCCACTCTATCTTCCATGATACAACACCCAGACAAGAATTTCATCAATCCTATTCCAGTAGGGATCCATAATCAGCCAGCTTATTGTGATCATGTTGAAGAAGAATCTGATGGGAATCCGTGGTTTCATGACATCAAAGAATACTTGGCAAAAAGAGAGTACCCAGAGCACGCAAATCATACTCAAAAATACACACTCCGAAGATTGTCCAACCATTTCTTCCAAAGTGGAGGAATTCTGTACAGAAGGACTCCGGATCTAGGATTATTACGGTGTGTCGACGCCAAGGAAGCATCCAAATTGCTCAAAGAGATACATGCCGGAACTTGCGAACCACACATGAATGGCTTTGTTTTAGCTAAGAAGATATTAAGAGCAGGATATTTCTGGATGACTATGAAAACGGACTGCATCAGGTATGTCCAAAAGTGTCATTAATACCAAGTACATGCGGATATGATATGAGTGCCACCCAATGAACTCAATGCAACAAGTGCACCTTGGCCATTCTCCGCTTGGGGGATGGATATCATGGGTCCAATCAAACTCGCCGCTTCAAATGGGCACATGTTCATTCTAGTGGCCATAAACTATTTCACAAATTGGGTTGAAGCCACATCTTACAAGGCTGTAACTAAAAAGGTCATCGCAGATTTTGTTAGGGATCGTATTGTCTGTCGATTCGGGGCACCGGAATCAATCATCACCGATAACGCCACCAACCTTAACAGTGATTTGATGAAATCCATGTGTGAAACCTTCAAGATCAAGCATAAGAATTCCACAACATACATGCCACAAATGAATGAAGCCATGGAAGCCGCAAATAAAAACATCAAGAAGATTTTAAGAAAGATGGTAGATAATCACAAACAATGGCACGAGAAGTTACTATTTGCCCTGCTTGGATATCTATGGCACTGAAGCCGTCATTCCCACCGAAGTAGAAATTCGTTCTTTGAGAATCATACAAGAGGCTGAACTCAGTGATGCAGAATGGATACAAAGTCGTTATGAGCAACTGACTCTCATTGACGGAAAAAGAATGAACTCATTATGTCACGGTCAACTTTACCAGAACAGAATATCCAGAGCTTTCAATAAAAGGGTCAGGCCCAGACAATTCACATCGGGGCAGTTGGTGCTAAAGCGGATCTTCCCGCATCAAGATAAAGCCAAAGGGAAATTTTCACCCAATTGGCAAGGGCCCTACATGATTCACAGAGTACTAACAGGAGGAGCGCTCACACTCGCAGAGATAGACGAAGAAGTTTAGCCAAAACCTATCAACTCAGACGCAATCAAGAGATACTATGTTTAGATTGTTTACATTTCTTCATATAACTGAACTATGCTTGACCTGATTCCCGTTTAAGAGGGGATACGTAGGCAGCCCTATGAGTTCGGTCACATCTCAATAAAATCTTCACTTTTTGCCATGGTCATAAACTGGGGCAGAATTTTGAGGAGGACCCTCAAAATTCTAAAGAAAGTCCAGCCAACTTCGTCATACATAAAATAGTCAAAGAATTGCTTTTAAATTGGGGCAGTATTTTGAGGAGGACCCTCAAAATTCTAGAGAAAGGAAGCCGCAATGTCTCTAAAATATGTCACAGTCATTGGTTCATCTAACTTAGTCGATGTTGCATACTACTATATTTTAAATAACTACAAATTCATGCATTTCTTTCGAAAAAACTTTATTTCTATAAACAGCCAAATGTTACCCAGGGTGACTCAAACAGGATCTCAAGACAGGAGCACAGGCAAAGCAAAAGACAAAAGCGCGAACCAAGCTTCCCTTGTAAAACTCACAATTATTCTTTGGATGCAGAAACAGTAAGACAGTAATATCTGCAGACATGTCAGGTCACCAGCTTCAAGATAGCGGATTATCTATCCCAAGCATCTCCAGCTAAGAAACACTCTACTATCACTCATCGTTTTCCTTACTTCGAGACTAAGCATTGTCTTATATTTTTGCATGAGGCTAAGCATCGCCTCCTTAATTGCATAAGGCTAAGCATTGTATTTCCTTGCATGAGACTAAGCGTTGTCTCCTTTCTTTGCATGAGACTAAGCATTGTCTCCTCTTCCTGCATGAGGCTAAGCACTGCCTCCCTAATTGCATAAGGCTAAGAACTGCCTTTCCTTGCATGAGACTAAGTATTGTCTCCTTTCCTTACATCGAGACTAAGCATTGTCTCCTATTTTGCATAAGGCTAAGCCCTGCCTCCCTAATTGCATCGAGACTAAGCATTGTCTCCTATTTTGCATGAGGCTAGACCTTTCCTCCCTAATTGCATAAGGCTAAGCACTGCCTTTCCTTGCATGAGACTAAGCATTGTCTCCTTTCTTTGCATGAGACTAAGCATTGTCTCTATTTTGCATGAGGCTAAGCCCTGCCTCCTTAACTGCATAAGGCTAAGCATTGACTTTTCGTATATCGAGACTAAGCATTGTCTCCTATTTTGCATAAGGCTAAGCCCTGCCTCCCTAATTGCATAAGGCTAAGCACTGCCTTTCCTTACATCGAGACTAAGCATTGTCTCCTATTTTGCATGAGGCTAAACCCTGCCTCCCTAATTGTATAAGGCTAAGCATTGCCTTTCCTTGCATGAGATTAAGCATTGTCTCTCTTCTTTGCATGAGACTAAGCATTGTCTCCCATTTTGTATGAGATTAAGCCCTGCCTCCCTTTTTTGCATACGGCTAAGCACTTCCTTTTCCTCAAGATTAAATACTATCTCCGCTATGCCATCTAAAACCTAGCACTATCCTCTGTTCACCTAGGGCTAAGCACTGCCCTCATCTTACACAAAACTAAGCCTTGTTTTGTCTCACCTTCGCATGTGACCAAGCGTCACATCTTTGTACTTCATAGGCTGAAATATCGCCACTTTGTCCAAAGGTGTCATAGTCCGAAGGAATCATCCTCATAGCCGGAGGACACCATTCCATGGCCGGAGGATCTCTCAAAAGTGCACATCATTATTCAAAGGAATCATAGTTCAGAGGCATCATTCTCATAGCCCGGGGACATCATTTCATGACCTGCGAATCCCTTGTCACATGATTCATGGCCCAGGACGTCATGGTCTAAGGACATCATCCTCACCAACTTTCATGGTCCAAAGGGAATTTGCATCATGTCTAAATTCTCGCAATAATCCATATATACTTGGGTGCATCGTGTTTAAGTTTTGTAGGTAATCCAGGAAGTAATCGTTCTCCTAACGGGAGCAATCTTTGCTCCGGTTTTCGTTCAACGTTCACATCCTACAATTATTTCAAACGCAACCAACCACCATAAGTTACCCATTTTTACTTGATAATCGATCAGATACTCATTTTGAGATACATCCATAACATTTCAAGATTCACATTCATGATTTCGCGCAAATTCATCTGATATTGTCCTACCCTAAAAGACCCATTTTCGAAGCATACAACTATTCTTATAACAACTCCATCGGTTCAGTTCACCGTTGGATCCAGAACTACACACGGCCTGATTCTTGTAACACCAGGGATATGTAGGCAACTCAGGAGCCAGGGTTCGGCCTCCATTTTTTAAATCTCCTCATTCGGTCAAAATCGGTCATTAGTTCTTTACCCGACAACTCTTTCATCATTCCTGCGTAAAGAGGGGCAGCTGTTGATACCCAATTTTGCCCTCATATTTTCTCAAACAGTATATATATTTTCAAAATATCACTTTGTGTCATTACTTAGTTTACAAGCATTTTCTATAATTTTTCATAATTTTTAAAGCTCAAAAATTAATTTCTTTCTACATTTTTATTATATAAATATCTAATAATTATCCTTTAAAATTATTTTGTGATGACTTAGTTACCTAAAATTATTATTTTTGCACATATAATATATGCTTCAAATATTTTATTTCATTTCATATAATTACATTAGCATTTTTAATCTATTTATCTAATTTTTGCAATAATGACCTGTATTCATACATAAAGGCTCTTTATTCTATATTATTTATGTCAAAATAGCAAATTTATATTATAATACAAAGTTATTATTTTAAGTATTTAAGTGCATAAATAATATTTGCATTCATTTATTAAGCATTTCCCATAAGTTATTTTGATAAATTTTGTGGTATTTAATTAATAGCCAAATTTTTTACCTATTTTTTAGACCCAAATTAACCCAGCAGCTCTGGCCCAACCCCCCAAAGCCCAATCCAAACGACCCCTAAAATTAACCCGGTCGGTACCCATTTTTATAACCTGACCCGTTCATTTTTGAATCCCAGTCGTTGATCTCTCAAGATCAACAGCCTTCGTTCGTTTACCCCCTTCTTTAATTAACCAAACCCACCCAAACCCTAACATTCTCTCTTAACCCGCCGCCCTAAATCCTCTCATCTCTCCTTCTCCCCCCCTTTCCTGTGCTTCCTGTAAAGAAACCCTAGACACCATATCCAATCCTCTCCAATCCCAACCCGAACATGGAATCAATCCATGATTTACTTACCTATTTTGTGTTACTCTGCTATTATACGCGTGTTTATGGTGTTACTAAGTTCTTGCCCCATTTTTGGCAAGAACTACCTCTCAAGAACCGGACTGAATTACCTTTATTTCGTGAAGACCTGGACGATCTCTCATCTATATACATGCTACAATGAATGAACCTTGCATTATTGGTTCGATTCAAGGTCGTTGGACCCGGCTAGGGTTTGGAATTTTCCTTTTTCCTTATTAATCTTCGATTGACTGTAATATTATTTCCTTTCTTATGTTTGATTGATTGTTTTCCTTATTTGTTCGCTTGATTCCTACTACTATATAAACCCCTCCCCTTTCCCCTTTAAAAAAAATGGATACTTTCACTAAAAATTGGAGCTTTATTCTGTGATTCCATCATTCTCTTGTTCTATATTTTATTTTGGCCGGCTGAAATCCAAGGCCACTGAGATTTTATTATTTGAACTTTCTCTTGGTGCTAGCATTGCCCGGAGTTCTTCTGAAGCTCTTGGAAACTTTGACGCATAGAGATTTTGGGTTCTTGTGGAATTTGTGTTCTTTGTTGTTGTCCGTTTAACTAGTAAGTCGCTTAATCTTTTGCAATTTTGTTTTTTATGTGTCTTTGATTTGCATGTACTCTCGCTTATGAAATCTATGGCTTAACATGTTTCTGGGCTATTTTTTATGCACAACTCTGTTAACCTTACACTCGTTTTAAACCTCTCTAGCATTTAACTCCTCCTAATGCTGCTGGTTCTGAGATTGTCTATGTCTAACTTGGATAATCTGAACTCTCCTAAGCTCGTTTAGCTAGTGTATTGGTGTCTGAAATTTCATGAATATGCTTACCTGCTTCGTCCTGAATCTATGTAATGAATGCCTCACATCTGTAATAACCTGTGTTAAGGCCTTCACTGTTAACTATGTTTGGTTTCTCTGTTATTGTGTCACTTAGCATGCCCGCTTGATCTCACACCCTTTTAATGATGGGCTTTCAATCTTAACAGTTACCTCAACTTGTTTTCCCTGTCCTGTTTGAACCATTTTATTTTATGGCATAACATAGATCTTCCTTAGTTAATTAGTCCATTGTGTCAATCCCAGAATCCCTACATGTGCTATCTGGTATGAACTTGCTACCTCACTGCTATGAATCTCCGCAATATTTGTCTTACATGTACAATGTGTTTCAATTTGTATTAAGGCCATTCTCTATGATCTTGCTTCTATGCCAATATGTTCCCCAGCATGTCTATGGTTCATCTTATATCCTGTTCTTTCAGTGATTATTTTGCTTGTCACAATGTGCATCCCCCATCATGTCTAAATACTGATTAGCATGACACTAGGATATGTTTAGCATCATCTATTAGGTTTTAACTTGTTTGTATTGTGCATCTATGACTGCAAACTTGTTTCTCCCCTGACCCTTCCCACATGTATTTTTTTCATAAGTTGTACTTCCTATCATGTCTCAATGCAACCCTATTTTCTGATAAGAGTTAATATGTTTATCTTATTGATGCTAAGATGTATACTTAACCTAAATTGGACTTCTTAGGTCTCAACCTGTTTTTGTTAACTTTTGTCAAGTTTTACAAACTTGTTCCTCCCTCTAATTTTCCCAATATGGGTTTGTTATGTGCTACTTTGCTAAATGTTGAAGTTCTACTAAATAAAGTCTTGTGATCTCCTTGATTAGTCGTGTATCGAATGTGGCTCTTTGTTGAAGGCCTGAGCATGCTGTGTAAGAGCAATTGAAGGCCCAGGCAATGCTGGGTATTTATTTTATTTGGGCATGCTATGGGCCTCTTATCACTGTTATGTAATATTTGTTAATTTACTCATTATTGGGCATGTAATAATCTTTGTATAAACAATTGTGGTTGTTAGCAAAAGGGAATGGGATAGATTTTAATATTCACATGCGATGGGAAGATAACATGCCTATAGGACTCAATGATGTGTGTGTTATATGTGTCGTTCACTCTCTATGTACACTATAGAAATCATGCCATTAGGAGAAGCACACACACTCACACTACTTGCCTACTAGCAAAGCATGAGCTCAAATGCTTCAATTATCCTTGTTGCTACATGTTATTGGAAAACATGCCCATAGGAAATAAATATCGTTGAACTTTCCTTCAATTTGCATTGCTGCAGCATATATACTAGAAATCATGCCTATAGGATTTGGATCACTTCATTTGCTACTGTATCGCACTGATCATAAGAAATCATGCCTATAGGATTTTGATAATTTCATTTGCTATTGTATCGCACTGTTCACTACAAACCATGCCTATAGGACTAAGTACAACAATAAAATGAGTTCCAAGCGTCAGCTGTTAGAGAACCTGCCCATAGGGTATAGTTACTCGTTCTATATTAATGATGAACCTCTAAAAACTGTTTACTGCTTGTTTATGCCACTGTCATCAAGCATAAGTAATTCTGGGCTCCCCCCCAATGGTCTTCATTACGCCTTACCGCGTAAGTCATCTAGACTCAACAAGGTTAATAATTGGAAACATGTAATCTTAATAATCAGCGTGTATAATCCTGTCTATGAGCAGTGCTTGGCCTCTGAAGCTGCTTGTGTGCTTCGATGCCTTGTCACATAGAAATCATGTCTATAGGGCTTAAGGTTCTTAATTCGGAATTGCCTAACATGAAAACTTGTCTTACGTGCATTTGTTGCTTAAGTGTGGAGGCAAACTTGAGCTCTTAATTGTCCATACTTGAAGTCTAATGTGTTTTTGTATGTCGCCTAGTTTTGACATTTCTAAGCAGTCTAAGTAAGGTCTAGAATCACCCAAATAGAGGTCCAAAACCTTCTGGACCATAGTTATGGGACAGATAGTGCATGCATAGGGTACGATCTATAATTGAATTAGAACGCTTTTAGGTAACAACTTTAACATAGTAATCGGGTAGCAGGAGATGATAGTCTGTGCCCGCTGAATAATATGAGTAACACCACATCTTGAGGGAGTTACGAAGTATTTTTTATGTTGCACGGGGTGATCCTTTAGGATAAAAGACTTAGGACCCCCCTCTTATTTGTATGTCGTTATTAGATCTAAATAGTCAGATCCCTATATTCGCACTAGGATCTGTATTAATCATGTTGTAATAAAGTTCTGTGACTTCTGAACTCCTTGGTTTATTTGATCACCTAACTTAATCATAATTCACATAATCTTAAGTTCAGCCGGGACCCACAATTGTGGACCTCGAGGAGTGCCTAACACCTTCTATTTGAGGTAATTTGAGCCCTTACCCGATCTTTGGTGACGCAGATTAGTCAAACAGAGTTATTTGCAAATAGGTGCCCTAACGCACCTTAAACATTGTTAGGTGTAGACTCTCCTCTTTTAATACCTCCTTTAAAAGAGTTGTCACACGTCGAAACTCGCTTTTCGCGAGAAAACGGGGCTGCGACAAACGTGGGATGCTATTTCGGGAAAAATATTTTCTTTAAAAGTTAAATATGAAGGCTCCCACGGTGATATAAGGAAATGAGATATTGTAAAATTATTTATTATTTGGGACTAGAGGCGGTACCTCGGGAGTGCACTTATTGATATTTATTTATGGCTGCATTTACCCTTGATTGATTGTGGGGATTTCTCTTAAAGCTGTAAATTTCTGTTTCCTTTCCACGAGGTATTATTTGCCCTTATTTTGTGTAATTTAATGGTGACATACTACTTACTCAATTCATTTTCCTTATCATTTATTGTTATTATATTGTTAAACATATCACCATATCTTTTATTATTGCAGTAGGGCTTGACCTGACCTCGTCACTACTCTATCGAGGTTAGGCTTGGCACTTACTGGGTATCGCTGTGGTGTACTCATACTATATTTTTGCACATCTTTTTGTGCAGATCCAGGTACATCTTATCAGACCATACATCAGTGAGCTACATATGTACGGAGACTTTCGAGGTATAGCTGCCAGCGTCCGCAGACTTCGGAGTCTCCTTCTATCATTATTATGTTGCTTCCTTATTTTTCTTTAGACCCTGATATATAGATACATTGAGGATAAATTCTTAGAAGTATGTGACTTATTTCTACCGAGTTTTGGGAGTTGATATTATTTGAATTGCAGTTTCATTTATTTTTAGATTTCTATTGATATTTCCGCATTGATAGGCTTACCTAGTCTTATAGACTAGGTACCATCACGACATCCTACGGAGAAAATTTGGGGTCGTGACAGTAAACTTCATGATTACATCATGACATGTGCAATTGTTAATTAAACTCCCAGTTTACTATGACATGTATTTCTATATCAATAAACATCCATTTTACTGTGTCATGTAATTTCACCATATTTTTTTATTTATGTCGTATAAATCAAGCAATAAAACAGGTAATTTTTATATATATATTATCTGCTACAATTGTAGTAATATAAAGATATTAAATCTTCTCATTATTTATAGTCTCAATATAACCAACCGCTTTCCCGAATACTTTAGAAACTTAATAAGTTTCTTTGAGATTTACTACAACACAATGCCTTATTGATAATCAATTTTATTCCTCAAAAATAGTAATAATTGTCTCTTCGAGAGATCTCAATTAATTTTGTACTAGCATATATTCATCAACATCTATATGGTGAATGTCTCTTTTAAAGAAAAAGTTATACCATTATGGTCATGGTCAAAATTATATGCAAGATCTGTTTGTTGCATTACTGTTGTCCTTTAATAATTACATTGCCAAAATATTTTGGCGTACAATAGGTACGTGTCCAATGACCATTCATGCCATAATAATGACATTATTTTCTTATTTCATCTCAAACCCCCTTCTAGAGGTGAGTGTGTCATATTCTCTACCACTAGCACGTTCATATTCTTCCAGGAATGAATATATATTCATAAATCATATGTTGCCACATTCATAATCATCTATATATGCTTTACAAAATCTCATGTCAAATCGATGATAAATATTAATTTTACAGAGCGAAGGATTATTTTGAGAATTCTTATTATTCTCATTACCACAATGATGACGATTATAATTTCGTCTATTGCCACGTGCACATCCATTGATATCTTCACAATAATAATTTTGCCTTCTTTAAGACTTATTACATATTGCTACCACATTCTCTTAAAGGAACGAGAATGAAGCAAATTCAATGGGACGTGTTTCCACTTCTTGTGCTCATAATCATATATGAATTTGATCATGGCAAGACATAGAGATTTTACCACTTCGGGTGGTTATAATTGCTCACAAACATTATTAGAGTTATAATCAAAATTTATTATCTTTGCTTGTATTTAAAATCAAATTATAGAATTTCAAGAATTTAAAAGAGAAAAATAAGGTAAAATACTTACCTTAAATCCAGAATTTATTCCCGAAGAAAGTTCATGGAATAATTGACAATCACTATGCTCAATATTATGTACAAGTTGAGCACTATGCATGTATCCCAAAGCCTGGTGACCAAAGCAGGTGCCTCTACTCAATTGGTTAAAGTCTCGTGTTGATAACGTGTTATGAAACAATAAAAGAAGAAGAAGAATATTGCAGAGAAAAAAAAAATATATATATATATATATATATATATATAGAGAGAGAGAGAGAGAGAGAGAGAGAGAGAGAATTCTTATTGATTTGGGATCATTTACAATGGAATAAAATCCCTCTATTTATTGGGGGAAAAGTGACTTAGCCACCAAGTAACAAACCCTAAGATCTCTCTAAAATATAGACATTCACCTTAAATATAGTTATATTTATAACAATTTAATTAAATTAGTTTCTTTTTAGAAAAAAATCAACTCAAACCTAATTGTGAAGAGCAAAAAACATAACTAGGCAATAATTTATTTTGTTTTACATAGCCTTAGCAGATTATCTTAATTTACAATTTTGACTATCATATATTTGCATTTTAATCACAATCCAGCTGGACTCGGATTCAACTCCCCTCCATTTTTTAGTCTCTCAATTTCTTCAAGTTTCTACTTGGATTAGAGACACTTGTCATGGTTAAAAATTAATTGATGAGATTTAATTGAATAAAATAAAATACTAACCATGGTTAAAAGTATTTAATTCCTTCCTTTATTCATTCCTAAATAATATATTTTGTCTCTCTTAGCGCCAGAACTTTCCATAATTTCTCCCTCTACGCGCTAAAATACAGATGCTCTTAAGGAAATACTAAAAATCATGGTAGCAGAGAAAATCTTTCAGATTTTTATCATGAAAATTCAGTCATTGAAGGTCATTGTTAGGTTAAAAATTAATAGAGAAAAATACAACAAGCGAAAAAACAGAGAACAAGATAGCAAGTCGTGAAAATTTATTTTTCTGAAAATAACTGCTCTGAAATTCTCGTCAAGTTCTTCTTCATACATTAATTCTATTCCTTATAAGTTATATATTTTTTTGTACATTTCTTTTTGTGGCAATTGTCGAGTAAAAGATTGTATATATATTACCATGTGTTTGTGAAAATTACTAAATCATGAATTTTTAGGTGTGGGAAGAATAGACTGAACTTTTTGGTGTAGAATTTCGATAATCTATAGATAAGAGAAGAAAAAGATATTATTTGGATAACCTTTTGGAAAGAATTTTGATAATCTATAGATAACCTTTTGGAAAGAGAAGAAATCATAATTTATAGTTATAATTGTGGGATTGAAAAAGATATTATTTGGGAATGAATAAAGAAAGGAATTAAATATTTTTAACTATGCTTAGAGTTTTATTTTATTCAATTAAATCTCATCAATTAATTTTTAATACAAGTAGGAACTTTGAGAGTTTTATCTTTTAGGAATGGTTCTCTTCATTTTATTGGTAAATGGCAATGATGATTTTAATATTTCTCTCACTTCCACTTATGGTGGCTGTAATTAATTATATGCTATTATACGTGGGATCCTTTTTGCCCATGTTTGAAGTCTTGCTTCTTATATTTTATTCCAGCATACTTCTCTCCTTCTTCTTTTTTTATAATTATTTGGAGTAGAACTAATCTTTTTTGAGAAACGATAATTTTGTAAAATGAGTTGAAAAATTCTTTTATTTTTTGGGTTTGTCAAAAAAATTGTAAACTAGTAAACCGTCCGATTTTTGGTATTATACATATATAAATCATATATTTTATATATGTAAAAAAATATTATATGTGTATTTTAAATATATATATATATATATATACAAAAAATATTATACCTTAAACAAGCAGTATATATATATATATATATATATATATATATATATATATATATATATATATATATATATATATATATATATATAGAAAATGCATATGACATATTCTGTATATATTTTATTACATATATACATGTCATATATTTGAAAATATACATCTCATATATGTTATATATGCACTCCTTATAAATTAATACCATTATATACACTGTATATATCATATGCACATTGGTCAATAAATTATCAAAAAATCACTAGGATTCGTCTACTTTCACCTCTAAAAAGAGGAGACATAGAGATTTGAATGCTAAATGAAATTTGGATAAGACGAGAAAGAGTGTGGAAAAGAAATAAGGATAAGAACCAATCCCATGATTTGTGCATTATGTATACTCATTAATTGTGTGCTTAATCTTTAAGAAGAAATGTTATTTATGGAATAAACAAAGAATGATGCCATTTTTAAAAAATAATTCTAAAGAAATTCTCAACCGTGTAAAAATTTCAATTATGAACCCACCTGTACATGTAGGGAGATAAATACTTTGGGAAAACAAAATAGTAGGACAATAATTTGATTTTGTTATAAAAAAAATCAAATTATGGTGGATGTCTATTCTTCCTCCATGATCTTCTCAAATGCTTAATGACATATTCAATGACATATTTCTATGCTTAATGACATATTTTTCTTCACTTTTCATACATATATAAAGGCCTTGTAATAAGTAGGAAAATACACACAATTGAAGAAGAAAATCTCTTCCTTCTCTCTATCTTCATTTTTTGTTCATGTTTTACTAAATTGCTTTTATTTCTTGTTCATGTTTTACTAAATTACTTTTATTTCATAACACGTTATCAGCACGAATTGCTCATTTCATGATCTTCTACGTCAAGACTATGTAAATTATAAGCAGACAATGAGATCAAGTACAATGAAAAATGTCTTGGATGATAATACAAAGATAAGTTTTACATCCATCTAAACACATTCATACTTTTATATCTTTGCATTAACTTTATGTGCAGTGTTTAGTAAAAATATTTTTTTCAATTGTATCCAGTGAAATAAAGAACTGGAAAGGTATGTCTTTATTTGCTACATCTCTTATAGGACAAAGATAATATTCCAACGTATATATATGTTCTGACCTTTTACATACTATGATAGATAATTATTAAGGTAATTTAGTAATAATATTTTTACCATAACATGATGTATTTCATTGAAAGCAAAATTGGCATATATCCTAACTAGCATTTTTGTTGCAGAGGAACTGTTTCAAGATTGAAATAGTTATATCTGTCTTCTTGAAAGTTAATTTACTTATGCCTATAATTATGAAGTAATAATATTCTAAAGGCTCGAGTGCGAGTCCTAGTGAATTTTGGCATATTATGCCAAAGATTGAGGGTAAGACGATGGGTTCAAGTCCCAACGCACTATGTTGATGAAAAGACGTTGGATTCAAGTTCCAACGCATTATGGCCTAGCATGCCTTTATATGGGTAAGTCATTGGGTTTGAGTCCTAATGCACCATATTGATAATAATAATAATAACTAAAGAAAAAATAATATAATTTTCATAAAAAAGCATGAAGCTTGTCCCACTTGATTTGCTCCATTCTTGAAGTGAATGTGATAGCAGTGCATGATAAGTCTAAATAAAGACAAGTGGTTGACCAATGAATGTGGGCGTGCGAAAGGCCAAAATAATAGTAGTTATCACTATGGTAATTATAAAAAGGGAGAAATTATTTGAAGAGAATGTGACTTGTGATAAACATTGAGATTGCATACTCATTCCTGAAAGTGAATGTGAAAATATATATATGATAAAGATTATGCATAATAATGTTCTTGTGCATAGTTGGATAAATACTACAACTCACCTTTAAGAAGGTTTGAGACAAAGAAAGATAAAGAATATTATTGTGTAGTTACATGAATATATCATTGGTCGCATGCATATGATACGCCAAAAATATTTTGTTATGCCTTATGAAAGTTATTAAAAGCAAAATTAAAGTAAGAAATTATTTTGCTTGTGATGATTTTGAACATGACAATTATTATAATATGATTCTCTTTGTGAATGAGACATTCATTATATGGATGATGTGACAAAAGATCTTGTAGTACAAAAGCAGTTAAGAGCTCTGAAAGAACTAATTTGTTACTACCCGGATGAATGAAATTATTCATGACATTAATATTGTAGTAAGTCTCAAAAGAAATATTTTGATTTACAAATATATTAGCCAAAGTGGTTGGCATATTGAGACTATAAATGAAAAGAAGATTGAATATCTTTATATTACTATAATCATACCGGGTAAATATGAAAGGTTACCTGATTTTTTTTCTATTTATACTATACAAGTATAAGCATTATGATGCAATCACAAGCCACAAGTAAACTAGAGGTTTACTGAAATAAATATTAGTTGGCATGACCGGTTGACCATCTCGGTTCAATTATGATACGAAAAAATTAATTGAGAATTACATTGGCATATATTGAAGAAATATAGATTATTCAAGAATTCTCTTGTGCTACTTATTCTCATGATATACCAGTTAAAGTTGGGATTGAATCCATTGATTTCTGGAACGAATAAAAGGTGATAAATATATGGGCTCAGTCACCTTCCATGTGGACCGTTTACTATTATATGATTTTAATAGATGCATCTATTCTATGGTCACATGTGCATTTGTTATCAATTTGTAGTTTGGCTTTTGCAAGATTGATTGCTCAAATTATTAGAGCACAGTTCCAGAATATAAATTATGATGATTTATCTTGATAATACTGGTTTAAATCCAAGTTGGTTTAACAGAAATTGTATGCCTCAAATTATATCTAAACCATGGGTTATGAGAACAAAATTGCCAAAATAAAATTTTGTATGTGATGTATTATTTAATATACAACAGTACTTGTACGCATCTAGCCAAGTTATGATAAGTTCTCCCTATCACAATCGGTTCAGGGTCAGGAACCAAATAATTTCCATCTAGAAATATGAATGTGCTATATGATTTAATTATTTCACCACAATACACAAAGATGGATCCCCAAATAAGGCTAGGGATATGTGTTGGTGATCCCAACAATAGGGGGAGAAAATGGGCAGCTGAAAAAATAATGTATGTAATGAATTATTATGAGTACATCGAGATCCTCGTACGAGAAAATGTGAACTTGAAGTTCAAGTGATAATTCATTTGTAAAATATTGCCAGGCGTATTTGCTGACCCAAAGCTAAATGTCATATTCAGCTGCTAATGCTCCAAATAAAATAAAGTTCATAATGAATAAAGTCCATGGCATACATAAAGCATAATAGACTAATCGGTTCCAAAGATAAAACTCCTTGAAGAAGGAGAAGAGCAAATGTTCAAGATGGTCGTAATAAGGAGGTAAGTGCTCTAGAAGAGCACCATGACATAGCACTTCATAAGACCTCATGGGAGAGGCTCAGGTACCTGAAAATAATAAGATAAAGAGATCTCAATAAGTTATGTCTTTATTGGGTAATAGTAGAACCGATATAAAATGATCGTCGATGATATTGTTAATATAATGTAGCGCTCAATATTATTAATATTGACGAGGATCTTGAGCTCAAATCTGTCATGAAATTTGGACAGATAAATAATTGGCCAAGTGAAAAATAAGCAATGAAAATTGATTTCACATGAAAAATATGAAGTTAGACGGATAGTCCCAACACCTGAAAGTATAAAGCCAGTGGAGGTATAAATGTGTTCTTGTGCGGGAAAAAAAAGGTCAAGTCGATAGACATAAAGACGACTTGTGTCACAAGAAGATTTGTAAATATCCTGGCATTGATTATATAGAGACATGTTCTCCTGTGGTGGATGTCTCCATTTTAGGTTTTAATCTGGCAATACAAGAAAAACGTAATATGCGTATAATGGAAATCATTGAAGGATTTAAATTGTTCTGAAGCATATTAAGGTTTTCAAGAAATTTATTAAATAAAGCTTCAAAATTTCTTATACGGATTGAAACAATCAGGGCGCATGTGGTATAATCGCCTGAGTGAGTACCTGTTGAAAGAAGGGTACACGAATAATTCAATTTGTCCTTGTGTCTTTATAAAAAGATCTAGATCTAAATTTGTTATAATCACCGTATATGTTGATGATTTATATATCATTGGAACTCATAGGGAGCTTCCTAAAGTAGTAGAGCTTCCTAAAGTAGTAGACTATTTAAAGAAAGAATTTGAAATGAAAGATCTTGGAAAGACAAAATTTTGTCTTAGTCTACAAATTGAGTATATGAAAAATGAATTTTTTGTCCATTAATCAACATACACTAAAATGATTTTAAAGCAATTTTATATGGATAAAGCACATCCATTCCAACCTCATGAAAATAATGAAGAGCTTCTTGGTCCCCACGTACCATATCTTAGTGCAATTGGTGTACTAATGTATCTTTCTAATATTACAAGGTCTGACATAACTTTTTCAGTTAATGTCTTAACAAAATATAGCTATGCTCCTACAAGGAGACATTGGAATGGAATCAAACACATATTGCGGTATCTAAAAGGGACTACCGGTATGAGATTATTTTATGGCAATGATTGCAGTCCTGATTTTGTTGGTTATGCCGATGCTGGGTATTTATATGACCCACAAAAGGTTCGATCTCAAACAGGCTATGTGTTTACATATGGAGGCACTACCATATCTTGGCGATCGACTAAGCAATCAATCGTGGTTACTTCATCTAATCATGCTGAGATAATTGCTATTCATGAAGCAAGTCAAGAATATGTATGGTTGAGATCTATAATACACCTTATTCGAGACAAATGTGGTTTGAAGTGTGACAAACTACCCACAATTTTGTATGAAGACAATGCAGCATGCATAGCCAGTTGAAAGGAGGATTCATAAAAGGGGATAGGACAAAGCACATTTCACCAAAGTTATTTTTCACACATGATCTTCAAAAGAATGGTGATATCAATGTGCAACAGATCCATTCAAGTGATAATATGGCTGATTTGTTCACCAAATCTCTACCGACGTCAACCTTCAAGAAACTAGTGTACAAGATTGGGATGCGAAGGCTCAAGGATGTGAATTGATGCTCTCATCAGGGGGAGTTAATACGCGTTGTACTCTTTTTTCCTTACAAAATTTTGTCCCACTGGGTTTTCCTTGCAAGGTTTTTAACGAGGCAACCAAAGGCGTATTTCTAAACATGTGTACTCATTTTCCTTCACTAGAATTTTTTTTCCATAGGGTTTTTTCCAAATAAGGTTTTAACGAGGCACATTATCTATGGACATCCAAGGGGGAGTGTTATAAGAAAAATTAAATTATGGTGGATGTCTACTCTTCCTCCGTGATCTTCTCAAATGCTTAATGACATATTCAATGACATATTTCTATGCTTAATGACATATTTTTCTTCACTTTTCATGCCTATATAAAGGCCTTGTAATAAGTAGGAAAATACACACAATTGAAGAAGAAAATCTCTTCCTTCTCTCTATCTCCATTTTTTGTTCATGTTTTACTAAATTACTTTTATTTCTTGTTCATGTTTTACTAAATTGCTTTTATTTCTTGTTCATGTTTTACTAAATTGCTTTTATTTCATAACAGATTTGAAGTTGGTTAAAAATGGAACCCACAAATAAGTGAGGGCATCTTTGTCAAACAAAAGTTTGGTAAAACTAAAAAAGCATATAGCAAGAATAATCCCATTTTTATTCCTCCCCTTTAATTTTCATGTTGTAAGCTTGAAGTCAAACAATACCCTTAAAAAATCTAGAACTACTTTATTTTGCTTTTAAGGACCCCACACTTCCTATTAATTCCCTATCTGCGCCCACAAATTCTTGAAAAGTCAAAAAAGTGTCATTTCATTTTGCTTACGTGGTGAAAAATTTACAGCAAGTACGTTCTTTTCGACGCCACGAGATTGGGAACTGCAGCTTTTTGGGACCGTTCCTGAAAAGTTTCTTTACTTGTTACTAAAACAGGAAATAAGAAAAAGAAAACAGAAATAGTCTTGTAAATAACATTTTACTACCTACAACTTGTTTAAATATGAGTAGGATCCCCTCTTTCTTTTTTATAGGACACTATTTGCTGTTTTTCCAAATTCATGTAATCTCACTTCTGATTGGATTTAATTACATTTAAATGCTTTTTTCTTCCATAAAAGGAAGTATGAATTCAATCCAATCTGTTTATATCATCTCATTCAATTATTATACCTACTTGCTTTGTTGACATTATTTTAAAAAAAGAAAAGAAAGACATGAATGCAATATAATTCTTTTTTACATCACCTCATTCAATTATTTGCTTTGCTGATATAAAGCAAAACAATTCATTTTATGTTTTTGTACGCCTTTAGGTGAAAATTAAAGGAAATACATTTTAAAAAAATACATACTTAAATAACGGTAATATTTTACTTTAATAAATGTTACTAATGTTAGTTCTATATAGATAAATTAAATTAATTTGTGAATTTTTAGATTCAGAAGAAAAGCGAGTTATTTTCAGTAGTTTATACCGATCTAAAAAATATTTATATGTATATATAACCTCAAAGTATTTCTATGACTGTGTATGAGAACATTATCCTCTTTCTTGTACAACTTTGAAGAATACAATGGTAAGCTAGCATCCCTTCTCAACCTATATCATATACACATAAGAAAAGTTTTTACAAGTATTAATGATTTTACACTGATCAATTTTGAGTCGATATACAATTTACTTTGACATGTTTATTATTAAAAGTTGATTTATTTAGTTTAATTACACATAAGAAAAGTGTATATGTTTGATTTAGATTTGATGAAAAGTTCATAGGAGCATAACACAATTCATATAAAAATATACAAATTTGACTTACTTTTACTCTCTTTTTGACATATATTTAAAAGAAAGATTGACATATATTTAAAAGAAAGATATCCTATATATTAGTACTAGTTACTAGTAGTAATAAGCATCCTATTCTCTTGGCTAGTCTGCCTTTTTCTAAATTTTCTCCTTACTGTCCTTATCATTTCATCACCACCTCCCCTTACTCCTTCCATCTAGAACCATCCTTTCTTCTCCATTACACACACACACACACAGTTTCTCTATATATAGATTTTCATTTTGGCGGACGAGGAGAGCGGCGGCGGAGAACGGCGTAAGGAGGCGGAGATGGCGGGAAACGATTGGATTAACAGCTACTTAGAGGCGATATTGGATGTAGGTCCAGGGATCGAAGATAAGAAGTCGTCGTTGTTGTTAAGAGAGAGAGGGAGGTTTAGTCCAACGCGATACTTCGTTGAGGAAGTTATTACTGGCTTCGATGAGACTGATCTACATCGTTCCTGGGTTCGAGTATGTTCAATTACACTTTTTTTTGTTAAATGTATTGATCAATGTGTTTTTTGTGATTGAATTTTGAGGATTTGTTGTTTGATATGTGAATTTTTACTGGATGAGTATAGGCACAAGCTACTCGGAGTCCGCAAGAGAGGAATACTAGGCTCGAGAATATGTGTTGGAGGATTTGGAATTTGGCTCGCCAGAAAAAGCAGGTCTCTCTCTCTCTCTCTCTCTCTCTCTCTATATATATATATATATATATATATATATATATATATATATATATGTGTGTGTGTGTGTGTGTGTGTGTGTGTGTGTGTGTGTGTATATGTGTGTGTGTGTCTGCGTATGTTTCAAATGGAGAATTTAGTCGCGTATGTATTTGACTGGCGCAAGTTTAAGAAAGAATACACTTTTGAAACTTGTGGAGTAAACCAAGTAATAGGTATTTGTGCGGCTATAAATCATCTTATTTAAGGGCAAAATATGAAATTTAAAGTTAAATTGTTTCTAAATCTCTCGGTGTGTGTGTTTGAAATGGAAAATTGAGTTGTGTACGTATGTGAAATAGGAATAGACTTTTGAAATTTGTGGTTTTAACATTTCAAAACATTTGTATGGCTATAAAATGTACTCTATATGACTATAAAAACTTTTCATTAGTAGTAAAATGAGAAGTTTATTGAACGGTCTAATAAGGTACTAATGTAACAATTTTTTTTGTGTGTGGGGCTGAACAATGGTAAGTATGAATTTTGTGATGTTTTACAGCTTTACATAGCAAATAATTTATTTTATTTTCGGTTGATTCACATCTCTATTGTATGGTTACTGGAGAAGTTGGAATTGTCCTGTTAAAGCCAAAAATAAATAAATATAAACAATGCAAAAAATTGGAAAAAAGAAGAAGAAGAAGACACTTTGTTAATGACGATCAAAGGGAATTCAGTGCTGTTAATGGACCCAGTTTCACATAGATTCCATGTTCTGCACAATTTATATTGTGTTTGATATTAGCACATGACTATTTAGTTTGTGGAAGGAAATGTAGCAACATTGCGATTTTTTGTGTTTAGATTCTCTCTCTCTTGTATATTAGTCACCCACCTTTTCTACAATGTAACCTTTGACTGGACTTTTAAAACAGAAGAATAAAATATGATTTAGCTAATGTGGATGACTATCGAATTCATTACGCAGTGAGAGACCATTTTCATCGCATCTTTGTTTGACCTTTGTAACTTTAGTTCACAGCTGAGCTGAGCTGACAATTTCTGACGGGGGAGAGAGCTTTTAATATCTGCTAGATTATGAAGGATAAGAATTGGCATGTCGAATCTGTCTCCTTTTTAGTTCCTCATAGGCAAATGATGCAAGGAAAGGGTACACAGGAACTGTGGACTGTGCAAAACTATCAATGTGCTGTTATGGTTTTTGTTAGACTCTTTGTTTGCAAGTCTAATATATGTGCCATTCATTTCCTCCTTAACTCGCACATTTTAGTTCTCTAACTCAAAACTAATTTATGCATTTTGTTTGTTAGAATAGAACTAAGTTCATGAAATGAATTTTGTGCTTTGCTAGGTAGCTGCATAATCTTGGGTATTCTTCTCTTGCTCAAGGTTCATCATGATGATCCATTTCAGTTTCATAAATTTTGGTTCACTACTTCAGTCAGACTAATTTAATTACCAAAGTTAATGAGTGCTTCATAGTTTAAGTTGAACATACTTGTCACATTAATTTTCTTTTGTTATTTTAATATTACAAAAATTGAAAGGACTTGAAATGAACTTCAACTTTTCAGCCTCCCCATCCCATAAAAATAGCAACCTGCATTTAATGTTACATGTCAATGTAACGAGTTACACAGATCAATCCATCAACTGCATTCATTCCAAAATTAGTTTGGGAATAGCGAGCAATGTACAAAGTTTACAGAATTTAAAAAAAACAAGACATCAAATTTGGTGATAATGATTGCTCATTTGAAAGTCTTCATATTACTCAAGTTATATAGAGAAATTTGATTAGGCATTGCAAGGTTGGTTAATTCAAATTCGTTAAATTTCCCTTAGGTTTTAATTTTTGTTCTTGCTAGCTTGTCCAGTTTATATCGTCTGTGATATGCTGTGTTCTTCTGTTACCGGTGGTCCCATGTTACTGTCTATTCACTCTATCAAAGATCTGTGCATTTCAAAATTGTAGAAGTGTTGCCATTTATGTGGTGTTTTATAAAGCATAGACATGGTCTACTTTCTCAAATTTCCAGCCTTGTATTTATGTAGCTTGAGGGAGAGCAAGCTCAGTGGATGGCGAAACGCCGTCAAGAACGTGAGAAAGGTCGCAGAGAGGCAGTTGCTGATATGTCAGAGGATCTATCTGAGGGAGAGAAAGGGGATGTGGTCAGTGACATTCCATCTCACGGTGAAAGTACCAAAGGCCGCTTGCCTAGAATCAGTTCTGTGGAGACAATGGAAGCCTGGGTTAATCAGCAGAGGGGAAAGAAGCTTTATATCGTACTTATAAGGTGTGAGAGGACCTTTACTGTAGTTTGATGTGATGAAGTAGAATGTGGAAAATTACTTGATTTTCCTGTGCAACATTTAAAGAGAAAATATGAAATACCATCATTAGATTTGTCCCTATAAAACCTTGAGCAACCATTCTTCAATTCTTAGTCTTTACTTCCTGTCTAAGAGAGGCAATTCAGCAGCTCCAAAGTACCTAGCTGCATGCTTCATTGAGGTGTTTTTTTCCTCTCACTAACACTACATTCTTGCAGTTTACATGGTTTAATTCGGGGTGAGAATATGGAGCTTGGACGGGATTCTGATACAGGTGGTCAGGTGATTATATTTCCATGTGTTTTAACTATATTTCTTGACTAGTGACTAATTAAATTTCTGCTTATGCAAATTCATCTTTTCTGCTCTTTGCTATTGGAAAGAGACCATCTTGTTTCTCTTTCCTACTGTTGTCGTCCATGACAGAAGAAGATTTTATGATATTTTTGTCCCTTTTCCCCTTTTCAGGTGAAGTATGTTGTTGAACTTGCGAGGGCCTTAGGGTCGATGCCAGGTGTATATCGGGTTGACTTGCTTACTAGACAAGTATCTTCGCCAGAAGTAGATTGGAGCTATGGGGAACCAACCGAGATGCTGCCACCAAGAAGTACCGAGGGCTTGATGACTGAGATGGGGGAGAGTAGTGGTGCTTATATTATTCGCATCCCTTTTGGACCTAGAGAAAAGTATATTCCAAAAGAGCAGCTATGGCCTTATATTCCCGAATTTGTTGATGGTGCCCTTAACCATATTATTCAAATGTCCAAAGTTCTGGGTGAGCAAATTGGTAACGGCTATCCTGTGTGGCCTGTTGCCATACATGGGCATTATGCAGATGCTGGTGACTCAGCCGCTCTCCTGTCAGGTGCTTTAAATGTACCAATGCTTTTCACTGGTCACTCACTTGGTAGAGATAAGTTGGATCAACTATTGCGACAAGGTCGGTTGTCAAAGGATGAAATAAATTCAACCTACAAAATAATGCGGAGAATCGAGGCTGAGGAGTTAACTCTTGACGCTTCAGAAATTGTCATAACCAGTACAAGACAGGAGATTGATGAGCAATGGCGTTTGTATGATGGGTTTGATCCAATATTAGAGCGTAAGTTACGTGCAAGGATCAAGCGCAATGTCAGCTGTTATGGCAGGTTTATGCCTCGTATGGCTGTAAGTGTTGGATCCCCTCTCTAATATGCTAGTATCTACTTTCACTTTCTAGTTGGATATGTCACTAAGCCAATGAATGTGAAGCTCTCAGTTGCTTCCAGTGGTTTCTGAAATAGGTAAAGCATCCGCTATTCTTGATGCAGGTGGAATTATTTCATATCACTACGTATAACGACAAGTTCAAAAAGTTAGTTTTTAAGGAAAATGTTTCCCTTCATAATCTGGGATTCTTTCAGCAGCATTAGTAATGGTTATGTATGTGTATTATTCAATATTCATGTCTTGGCAAAAAGGGATTTTTATGAGTAACGGGACTTGCCTTGATCTCTTTTTCTTCAAGCTGTCTTTCCAACTTGTGATGTAAACCTTCAAGTTAAATAGGTTCACAGCTTTCGCCATCTGAAACGGCTGGCAATTTCTGCATTTTTCTTTTGCAATACATTCTCTTTCTCAAGAGCCTCGTATGATAAACTGAGCATCCGTGTGCAGGTAATTCCTCCTGGGATGGAGTTCCACCATATTGTTCCACATGAAGGTGACATGGATGGCGAAACAGAAGGAACTGAAGATGGAAAAGCCCCGGATCCACCTATTTGGACAGAGGTTTCCGTTGACATCATTTTTTGCTCCTTCGAGTGACCTTCCACTCTTTCTGCATTCTTTCTATTCTTGCTAATTTCTTAATGTGATTTCCTTTTCCTAGATAATGCGCTTCTTTTCTAATCCAAGGAAGCCTATGATACTCGCCCTTGCTAGGCCTGATCCGAAGAAGAACCTCACTACTTTAGTGAAAGCATTTGGTGAATGTCGTCCATTGAGAGAGCTTGCTAATCTTGTAAGTTTGAGTTTACACCAGTTGTATGAGGTGAATTGCCTTCCTTTATAGGGAAGGGAAGCGGAGCTAGCAGTGCAATTGATGTTTCTCCTTTTCCTTTGTTCTTTTTCTGCAGATGTTGATAATGGGTAATCGAGATAATATCGACGAAATGTCTAGCACAAATTCATCAGTCCTCCTTTCAATCTTAAAGATGATAGATAAGTATGATCTTTATGGTCAAGTAGCTTATCCTAAACACCACAAGCAGGCAGATGTTCCTGATATCTATCGCCTTGCTGCAAAGACTAAGGTACTGCCAGTCATTTTAATGTCAAGTGCATAGTTCTCACTCCCTGAGTTGTTTGATCAATCGGACACATAGGGTGTGATGCTTCTTGATTGAATATGTTCCAAGCTTTTGTTTTTTCAATATGTAGTGGTGTTTTTTTATTCTTTTTCCGAGGGTAATATGTGGAAAGTATTCATTGTATATATGAAACAATTACTTTACGTTTTATTAGCACATCATTACTCATTTTGTGCAGTGTGCACGAGTAGATTATACCAAATAAGAGAAACCACAGGAGGATGTTACTTGTCAATTAGACAACTGATGATTTTTAGTCAATGTGAAATTTAGAAATCAACTTAATGCTACATGGAAAGCAAAATTAGATTGAGGGTGTCCAATGGACCAAGTGGACCTGAGTGCAGTTCTAAAAGCCATTAATTTGGTTCAACTTAGTGACCCCAGTTCAGAATGTGGAGAAGACTGTTTGGCACCTTCTTCCTCTTGTATCCTTTAATATAAGAGCATGGGCTCTTTGATACAGCAACATGATTTGCTCTTTCTCATGTTTGGCACCTTTTTCGTCCTATTTATAGTAATATATGCATGGGGTCTCTGATACAGTAACATGTCTTACGCTTTCTCATGTCACCTGAAGCCACATCTAATTAAATGGATAGATAGATATAACATTATCTCATTGTGGTGGCAGAAAAAAATGCAAATAAGAAGCCTTTCCCTCTCGAAATCAGATATTTTGTTAGCATGCTTGCCTTCCCTTCAGCAAGTAGTGGTTCAGATAGACAATATTGAGATACTTATTGAATTTCTTTTTACAGGGAGTTTTTATTAATCCAGCTTTTATTGAGCCTTTTGGACTGACTTTGATTGAGGTATTTTTCTTCATGCAGTGATTCAAGCTTTAATTGATGATTTTGTTATTCTTCATAATAAGTTGGTGAGTCTTTTCTATTGACCTATGCACTTATCTCCCTTGCACAGGCAGCAGCTTACGGTCTCCCAATGGTAGCCACAAAAAATGGAGGACCTGTTGATATCCACAGGGTATGCTGTTGCATTTATTTCATATGCTGTCTTTGATGCCGTCCACTCTGTTCGACAAAGTTCCAACAAATTAGATTCAAATTGATCTTCACTCGGTTTGCAGGTTCTTGACAATGGTCTCTTAGTGGATCCCCATGATCAGCAGGCAATCGCTGATGCTCTTTTGAAGCTGGTTGCTGATAAGCACTTGTGGGCTAAATGTAGGGCAAATGGATTAAAAAATATCCACCTCTTCTCGTGGCCTGAGCACTGTAAAACATATCTTTCCCGGATAGCTAGCTGCAAACCTAGGCAACCACGCTGGCTGAGAAACGATGATGATGATGATGAAAATTCAGAAACTGATTCTCCTAGTGATTCCTTGAGAGATATTCATGATATATCTCTGAATTTGAGATTTTCACTAGATGGGGAGAAGAATGACAATAAAGAAAATGCTGATAATACATTAGACCCGGAAGTTCGAAAGAGCAAGTTAGAGAATGCTGTTTTGTCCTGGTCTAAGGGTGTACTTAAGAGCACACCGAAAGCTTGGTCGTCAGATAAGGGAGACCAGAATTCTGGTCCTGGTAAATTTCCAGCGATAAGGAGGAGAAGACATATTTTTGTTATTGCAGTGGATTGTGATGCTAGCTCAGGACTCTCTGAAAGTGTGAGAAAGATATTTGAGGCTGTAGAGAAAGAAAGAGCAGAGGGTTCCATTGGATTCATCCTGGCCTCATCTTTCAATATATCACAAGTACAGTCTTTCCTGGTTTCGGAGGGCATGAAGCCTACTGATTTTGATGCTTACATATGCAATAGTGGAGGTGATCTTTATTATTCATCCTTCCACTCTGAACAAAATCCTTTTGTAGTTGACTTGTACTACCACTCGCATATCGAGTATCGTTGGGGGGGCGAAGGGTTGAGGAAGACACTGGTGCGTTGGGCCGCTTCTATCATTGACAAGAAGGGTGAAAATGAAGATCACATTGTTGTTGAGGATGAAGACAATTCAGCCGACTACTGCTATACTTTCAAAGTCCGCAAGCTTGGGACGGTAAATTGGCTTCTTTTCTCTATTTTTTGGTTGTTTTTTCCCCTTCTTATTTGCTTCTTTAACCACACCTCCTGCTGACCTGGGGGCGGTTCAATGCTGTCGCAAAAGCTTTCCTACTTTTGTATTGAGAATCTGCTTCTGGCTGCTGACATCAAGCATTCAGGCTTGTGCCAGATATTCTTCGAAACATCTGTATCTATTTTCTCCAAGCATCTGATATGATGATGCAATTGTACACCAGTAGGATTTTTTATTACACCCTCTTAACTGATTCTTATTGCTTTTGCAGGTTCCTCCTGCGAAGGAACTTAGAAAACTAATGAGAATTCAGGCGCTTCGTTGTCACGCCGTTTATTGTCAAAATGGGAGTAGGATTAATGTGATTCCTGTACTGGCATCTCGGTCCCAAGCACTCAGGTAACTGCTTTAGTTCCATCTACGTAAAGGTTGCTGGGGTATCTCTGCCAACTGTTCTGTTTAAAGCATCAACTATGTGAATTGCTATGTCTATGGTGCATCTTTCTTCAGAATACACGATAAATATTGACTTTGTTGAAATGCATTTATTAATCAATTTTTGCTTATATTCTTTTACTTGTATCTCTGAGAGACACTGAATATGAGTGGAATGCTATCTAAACGCGGGGTCTCATGGTCTTGCCACCTGTGCCTTGGTCCTTGGAAGTGGTTGATTCATTATATGTGCATTTTTGTGTGCTCTTGGCTAGTTCAATTATCAATTGCCTTGTATCCCTGCACCAGTGAAAAAGAATGGGGGGCCAGGAATGTTAGAACTGTGCCTTTTGATTTCTTCTGCTTGCCAAGATTTTATTTGTGGTTTTACGTGTTTGCGTAGGCAAAATAATGTCAACCTTTATGAGGTACAAATTTAGAGCTAGTCCATTGTCTATAATAAATATGATTACTAAAAACGTGCTTTAAATTGTCTTTGGTTGTGATGTTCACTCTCTTGGTCCAAAAGATGCTTCACGTCTATCAGCCCTCCTGCTAGTGTTCCAAATGACAATGTAGTACTCTTTATGCTTTACCACAAATATAGTGGTTCTAATTTATATCCTTTTCAGCTCTTTTATCTGTCTCAAACACGTGCTGTTTCCTTGCTGCG
Organism: Nicotiana tomentosiformis; assembly: GCF_000390325.3. Taxonomy (NCBI): domain Eukaryota; kingdom Viridiplantae; phylum Streptophyta; class Magnoliopsida; order Solanales; family Solanaceae; genus Nicotiana; species Nicotiana tomentosiformis. Next base: position 19,622,798 of record NC_090822.1, read on the forward strand.
ATTCTGGATTGTATTTCAATTGATTTCTAACTGCAGAGTAGTTACAGGATTGTTTCTTTCTGGAAATATGGGATAATTTTTATGTCCTTAAGGGCAGTAAACATTAAAGCTGAAACTGAGGCTGAAATCTCTAGTCCACTGGTAATATATTTTGAGACACTGGAATTTTCATATTTGGATGACTGAAGTATATTGTCTACAGGTACTTGTATCTGCGATGGGGAATGGACTTGTCAAAGTTGGTGGTTTTCGTTGGAGAAAGCGGTGATACTGATTATGAAGGATTGATCGGTGGTCTACGCAAGGCTGTCATAATGAAAGGACTCTGCGCTAGTGCAAGCAGCTTAATTCATGGTAATAGGAATTACCCGCTATCCGATGTTTTACCATTCGACAGCCCTAATGTTGTTCAAGCGGCAGAGGAATGTAGCAGTACGGAGATCCGTTCCTCACTGGAGAAACTAGGGGTACTCAAAGGATAATACCTTCCCCTTAGATTGGCAAAAATCTATATGAGCTAAGATTGTGCCATGAAAGAATAGCCATCCATTTGGGTTGTCTTTTGAAGCTATTAATAGTTTTCAAGAGACTACAAAATGAGATGAGCCCTTTGATGCTCTGAAAAGATGGACATAAAAGCTTCACTCCGTTTCGAGTGTTATGAAAGTCTTTTATCTAAACCAATGCTGTAAAGTTGTAGAATTTCTTTTGCTATGTCATTCGATAGAACCTCTTCCGGTTCATATACTGCGAGAAAAATAAATTCAACTGAAAAACGTTGACCGATCTTGTAAATTATCATATACATCCACCACAAGGCATTATTGGTGGTTTTCAAATGCGGAATGTTGACCGGATCAATATTTTTTAAACCTTGTGGATCTGTTGATCTGATCATCCCTTATGTAAACAGAGTGGTGCACTTGATATTTCATCTTTAAGTTCAATTTTCACTTAACAGAATTGGTTTCATATAATGCAACAAGCTGTGGGATGCTATTTTAGTCTTTTGCTGATTATTATCACGAACTGTTTGAACGAACAACTGTTAGATGTTCTGGACAGGCTTTTGTACTGTTTAATTTTTGGGATATTTTGTCTCTATAGTATCTCGTCTTTTCGTTTTTGCTATTGAAATTTAACTTCAGTGTTTGTTGCCAATTACTGGTATCCTTTTTGATTTTGACCCAAAAATACATGCAATCAGTCTCAAGTCTTATGGTGTTAAGCTATTCATCTTTTCAAGTGTGTTTTGGCCTTTTGTTTTGGGGACTACAAGTGTTAAGATTGACCTATCAATGTGTAATTGAAAAAGTATTTGAAGTTAAGACCAATGAGCAATTGCGAGAATTTATGTCTTGACAGATTGCAGACTTTTTATCATTGTATGCAGAGTGGGTCAAGCATGCAACTTTCTAGCCTTAGTGAATTACATTTTCGTGCTAGGAAGCTTCTTAATGTTGACAAGCTCCTCATTTCAATTCTAATATTTTACTAATCATTATTAACATGACTCTGAAAAAGAGCTTTCTTCTTATTTACTGTTTAAACGGTTAACCGGTTAGGTCTATATATACCCTGCCTGTTCTTTGTATTAAGAGATGCTTGATCATCAATAAAAGAACTCACATTGGGCTTTTGGAAGGAGATAAGTGATTAGCCAAAAGAAAAGAAAAATATGCATTCTTAGTGGAAGTTGAATAATGAAGGGGAGTCGTCATGTGACCAGTAGGTCACAAGTTCGAGCCGTAGAAGCAGTGTCTTGCAGAAATGCAGGGTAAGACTGCGTACAATAGACCCTTATAGTCCGGCCCTTCCCCGGATCCATAGCGGGAGCTTAGTGCACCGAGCTGCCCTTAGTAGAAGATGAATAATGTATAGTAGTAGCTTCTTTCACCTTTTTCCATTGCATTGGGGATATTGAAAAGGGAAGTGTAAAGGGAAATGCGAATTGAACCTACCCTATTGAAAGAGTTTCCCTCAAAAATTTCTCACTCTCGCTTGTCGGGGTGGGTGTCGGTCGGTTTGTTGACCAGATCCCCTTAAAAATTGTATATGCGGGTCTTCTCGCATGCGGTCTTCAAAGTGCTGTCTGTCGTACCGTTGACTCTATCTATTTATGAAATATTCTTTATCTCGTTTTATATTTTATATAGGCTCGCTCCCTCTTTTGATATCATTAGGTTATAAGCCTCAGATGAGTTCCCTTTTTTTCTTTTTTTTTTACTCCTCCTTTTTTCTTCTTTTATTGAGCGTGTGGCCTAGACAGAATGTCGACTTTTCTATTATATAGAAAAGGCAAAGAGGGTCGACCAAGGCAGACTTGTCATTATACCTGCCACCATCTTTGCCTTTTTAGTAGAAAAGACACAATGGTCGACCAAGGGTACCTTTGTCACTTGCTTCTGTCATAAAATCTATTAAGACACTTGTTCTCACTCCATGGTCATTTTTATTTTTTCCATAAATCTAGAAGTATCAGTTTTTTCATCCAAGCTACAGACACAACATGAATTCAAGAAACATTGATTCTTTCATCGGTTTTCTTCTGGCTTTCGAGGACAGCTCTTTGAGCTCTCTTCATCTTCTCAGCAGCTGAGTGTTGCAATTTCAGGTCATTTCTCTCTCAATTTTTCCCTAATTTTTTCCCGGTTCTCTTCTAATTTTTTAACTTCATGTTTGTTGTTGGTTATTATTCTTCTTTTTTCGTCCTTAATCTGCTTTCGTTCTGTCTTTCCAATTTCCATATATGGTCTTCACTCGACATTTTCTATCTATAGATGGAAGGAAAGATTGGAACTTTGAGTTGAAAAAATACAGAAAAGATATTAAAGGAGAAGGGTTTGTTATGGGTAAAATATAGGAGTATCTTTGGAAGTAGACAATGATAAAAAAAATATATATATTATGGTAGTAATTTCATTTGCATTAAGACTTTTTCTGAATTTTGAAAATATCCCTTCAAATTCAGTTAAAGGAATAGACTAATGATATTCGTTTCTAGATAGAATAGCAGTATTTTTTTCAATTTGATTTGACTCTTTGGGCCAGAAATTGAAACTCTTGAACAGTAAAAATGGTGGTCTTTTTTGCTATGGGTTTGAAAGATGATTTTTCGAATTTTCAGGTGTTGGAAATTAGAAATATAAACTGATATAAATGTTGGGACCAAACACACTCACGCAAGTATACGCGGTCGTCAAGTAATAAAGTGACTAAAAGTCGGATGTCGAACCCACGAGGACTTATGATTAGCTATTAACTAAATTAGACTATCCTAATTATCTAAACAAGAATTAAATCTAAAAATATTTTATTCTAACTAATTAAATAAGAAAAATATAAATAATAAACTTTGAACAGAGAAAGAGCAGATTTTAATGATATCAATGTAATCCTATTGTATTCTTCAATTGAATTGACCGACTAATTTATCTAGCTTATTGGTTGACAGGGTTAATATTGCTCATAAGAATCTGTCGAGTTCTTACTCGCCTATTCAAGCTAACCTAACGCCTATATGTCTATGGAGTTAGAATCAACAAGAACGCATTTATAATTCCTGTAAATCAACCAAGCAAGGCAATTAGGTATATGTCTATCCTAACCACGAATCCGTTCCCCGATGCCCGAGTTCAAGAACTTGCCCTACTCAATCCTATATGCAATATAGAATTCCCACTTTCGAGTTCAATTCTAGATTCGTAGATAATATTCAATTGGTGATCAAGCAATTAAATAATTAAGTGCAAGATTGAATAAATAAACTAATATGATAAATCAAGAAGTCAAAATCAATATCCGAATAACAATAGTCATGAAAGAACCACAACCCTAGAACGTGAAGTTTAGCTCCACATAGACATGGTAGCCAAACAACAAATCATATAAAGAAACATAAAAATTACTAAGTTTGGTGGGAGAAAGATGGAACTTGATGAATTCCGGCCTCCACAGCTTTGTCGTGGCTTTATTTTTCCTTTCCAATATGTTAGATAACCTAAAAGAGGCGTTTTTAGCTTATATATTGCGTACAAAAGTCGTGGGCCAAAGCTCTCCTATTCCTAGTCCAAATCGGCTTCAGGGATTGATGCTAAGGTGGATGCGACGCATCCACCTTGTCCTCCATTTCAATTTTTGCCTGCGAAGGTGGATGCGACGCATCCACCTTGTCTTCCATTTCTCAGCTTTGCATGCGATGGTGGACGCGACGCATCCAGCCTTCTCTTCTACTTCCCAGTTTCGCACGCGATGGCGAACGCTATGGCCCAACTTCACTGCTAAGGTTGCATGCAGGATGATATTTTCCTAGGTTGGATGCGACGCATCCAACCCTTCTTCCTCTGGCTAAACCACCTTTTCTTCATATTTTTCACTCCGAACACCTTAAATCGTCACACATAACTTAATTAGTCATCAAACCAATAATTACACCATGTTGGGCATTTTAAAGATTAAATAACATCAAGAAGTGGTTAAAATATGGGCAAAGTAACATCAACACATATCGAAATATGCCAAACATCACTACCCCACACTTAAACCTTTGTTCGTCCTCGAACAAACCATCACTATAGTAAACAAAATAAAATTAAGCTCTTATCATTCAAAGCACACTACATCTATGACCATGGTTATTTGCTACAATTAGGCTCTAGACTATGCATCAACACACTTCCCTTTTCTTATGCCCTTCTTTAAACATATTCGAACAAAGACAACATGCTCACAACAATCCTAACCTCAAAAACCGACTCAATGTCACAATGCACTCATGGCTTGAACAACCAACATCATAGAGAAGTCTAATAACGTTACCTATCCCTAGTGAAACCATTGTGCCCTCACAACAAAAGCAGAGAGAGTAGAATCAATCCACACATTCGAATCTCATGCTCACAAAGAAAATCGCTCACTCTCACAAAAGAAGTCACATGCATGTAGTTGGTACCATAGGCTTGCCCTTAATGTAAATCTCTACTAATGTAAGCTCGCTCGATCTAAAATCAATTAGGACTTTTTCATGGTTGTAATGTGGGCTAAGGGACGGGTAGGATATATTTAAGGAATAGTGATTCACCCTCCTAAGCACTTTAACACATCATCAAATAACTTAAGCGCGAATTCTTCAACACCCTTTCAATTTCACCAATAATATCACTTCAAACAATATTTCCTCTTTCTTTAAGCACTACTTTAATTCATACCCACTAGCAAGAACAAGACAATAATTTATTCATTTATATTTTTCTTTCTTTTTTTTTTTTTCCGCTAGTGGTGTATTATTTTACAAAATAAGTGCACCCTTCTTTCTTTCATTGGTTCCACTCAAAAGTCACCCCACACTTAGTCCCTTCTTACTTCTTTTAGCGCTCATCTAACAATTAAAGTACTTTAAGAGGTAAAAGGATCAAAACAATGTCAATTAAGAATAAAAAGGGTATAGGCTTGTAATGTGGGTACCAAATAAAAGGTCTACAGGCTCAAAAGGGTTAACTAGGGATAGATTTTATTTGTGATAAGCAATAAGCTCAAAAAGATCAAAGAAAGCCTAAAATCATTTTTCAAACCGAGCATCACCTAAAATTTCGCTTCAACTCACATACTGGGCAAGTTCTAGACACAAGTACACTACATGGACTACACAAAAACCTTACCACACATGGCACATGACTCATTAAGGACGGTCACATTCCGACTCTCAAACAATGCAAGTATTCACGGAGCAACGAGATATTAAGCATTAAGCGCAAAGTGAACACAAGTCAAGAAAATGAGAAATAGGCGCCACAAAACATGCTATCCATTTTAACAAGGCATCATCAATAATTTCAGAGTGAGAAGGGAAGATATTACATATGTAAAAGCCTAAATATGCCATTATCAACCAAGTCAAGGTCACCTAGGTTCATCATTCTTCCTCCTTTTATTCCCTACATTCCTACTCTACTCTAAAAAGAAAACAAAATTACCCGGTTCAAACTACATCCCATGGAAAAGAACCGAGGCACAAAGAAAAACTACAGGGGATTATTACTATCTACAAAGATACTATATATATATATATATATATTTTTTTTTTTTTTTTTTTGATAATGATAAACTGATAGATAAACTGATAGTTACTCCATATAGATGAATTTACTGCTATTTTATGCCATTAATCCAGTGAATATTTTAGTACATTCATCCATACATCAAAACATGAATCACCCCCACCCCACACTTAGGACTGTGCGTTGTCCCCAACGCACACAAACAAGGTAAAGTAGGGTGAGAAGAACTCCCTCAAGTCAAGGTGGAGGGCTCATCCGCAGTCTGTGGAGGAGCATCTGCATCCATAGCATTCCTATCATCAACAACTGGTGCGGATTCTGTATCAGGTGTTACAGCGACCTCAGTAGGCCTGTTGAGTGGAGCCTCGGTGACTATGGGAGGAACAGGAGTGGATGGTCCGGCAGTGGATGATGCAATCAGCTGGGAGATGTCTGTACCTGCACATTGAACCAGAGCTCTGAGGAGTAATGATATCTCCTTCATCATCGTGGCCTGCTCGGTCTGAACTCGGCTTAGATCCGCACGAGTCTGTCTCAACTCATCCCTGGTGGCACTCAACTCGACACGAGTCGCTATCAGCTCAGCCCTGTTCTCTTGCATATCTGCTTGCATATGCTCAAATAATTGTTGAATGGTGAGCTTAGAAGACCTTCCCTTGTTCGGCTCTAGAACATGAGTGACATCATATGGTCCTGGAGCTTTAGCCTCAATGTCGTCATTCTCCTTGTCCCATAGTACTCCCATCTCTGTTAAAAAAGCCGTTAGGGTATTAGCAAAGAACAGCCTCCACTTGTAATTCATCCTGGTTCGCTGCATTTGATCATGCATGATGGCTCCGAAGTTGAGTGGTATCCCCTCTAATAAAGCATATAATACGAGTGCGCGGTAACGAGGGACATCAGTTTTATGTTGGCATGGCAGCAGGCGGTTACAAATGAAATTTAGAGCCACACGTGCTAACGCACTCATGAATTCCTTGGCTATAGAGTGGTACTCCATACTCCCATGCTTCCATTCTGCATCCTTCCTGGTAGGGCATAGGACAGACTTAATGTGTGCATAATCTGGTGTTTTGCATATGGAGTCAAACCTGTCTGTAAGTGTGTGTGGCACCCTTAAGAAGTTATTCAGAGCTTCAGCTGACACATTAATATCTACCCCTCTTACTCGCACAATGTTTCCCCTTGCGTGACGCCAATTGGCGTAGAGCTCTCTAACAATGGTGAGGTTGGCTTTGCCGTGACCTTTCAGAATGGGTCCCCATTTTTGCACCTCTCGAATTGACTTTAGAAACTCTGAGTACTTTGTCTTAAGTGGTCCGATGTTTATCGGCTTTTCCGGAATATACTTCTTTGAAACCAGTATCTTCTTATAGGCTCGGAATGCCTTCTCATTAACAAAGTATTTCTCCCAATCAACTCGGTCTATGGGTTCACCCTCGTCTTCATCACTCATGTTGACCTGTAGGTGGTCATTGTCCGAATCGGAATCGGATTCAGATTCTGTAGTAATCTTCTCCTTCCCTTTATCAGTCGGATCACTCATTTTCGAAGCTTTTCTTTGGTATGTCACAGGCTCTCTTATCTCTATTCCTTTGCTTGGTGTAATACCCTTCTTCACTGTCCTCCTGACTAATGTTTCCTCCTCCTCTTGCTCTGAATCATCACTTAACTGCCTAGGCAGCAGTTCCATTTCCTTCTCCGTCCGCTTCCTTTTTTCTGTGGATTTGGACCGCCCGCTGCCCTTCCGGTAGGCTTTTTGGGCGGTTGCTTGTTACCATCTTTGTCTTGTTGCTTGGATGGTTTACTCACTGCTGTCATTTTACGAATCTAAGTACCTGCAATGCAAAGAATTCAACAATTAGCAGATGAAACAGCGAAGTTCAGCTTGAAAGCAATTGCAACAGCTTGCAGACTTCAATTTATTCGTAAAGTCATGCCATTCACTACTTCATGGAATTGTAGCTCATGACTTTCAGCAAGTATGTGATAACTCTCTTCAAAAATTCAATTTCACATAGCCCCTCACTCGACCCCACACTTATTCTCAAGCATACACCAATGTTGCTCGGTTACTCAGACTTCACCGACGCCTAAATTTTCCTCAGGGACAATTCGTCGAACATGTGGTATGCAACAAGTGTGCCTAGTTCATTCTATCAGTTGAGCAATGCAACTACCCTCCCAAAGTTTGACGAGATGAAGGGAATTATAGTTTATCATCTCGCAACCATTACAACGACCAAGAACGACAGCCCTAAAAATTTTGAAATTGCAAAACCTACTTGTTGCTACCATTGAAGGAGGGAGGAGAGACGAATTAGGAGAGAAGCCAACGGAAGAACGAAGAGGATGATGCGTACCTGTCGCGTTTGAGCTTATTGTGTATGCATTACAATTTCGATTAAAGAATTCTGTTCTGCGTTCGTAGGCGTCGCCAAAAAGAGACGAGTGGATGCGTCGCAAGAAGAGTTTTTAACGAATTCGTTATCTTAAGATGTGTTAAAATATATAGTACTTACCTGTGCGTGCGAGCTTTGACGCGACGCATCCCCTTGTCTTCCTTCAAAAATTTTCGGACGCGACACGGACGCGATAGGCAGACTTCACTGCCTTGAGCAATTGGCCCGTCAAAAAATATTTTTTTTTTTTTTTTTTTTTGCTGATGGGGGACGCGACGCATCCGCCTCGTTTTCTCATATCTGGGGAACTTTTTATTTTTTTATATATTTTTATTTTTTTATTTTTTTTAAGATCTATGTCCTAAAAAAAAAAATAAAAAAAAAATAAAAATAAACTAACTAACTTGGGTGGCCTCCCAAGAAGCGCCTGATTTAACGTCGCGGCACGACGCAACATGTTCTTCATGCCTCCACTAAATCCATTGTGGTCTTGTGACGTGCAATGTCACCACCCCAATAGTGTTTTACTCTTTGGCCATTTACCAAGAATGTCGTATTGGACCCCTTATCACACAATTCTATCGCACCATGAGGTTTCACACTAACCACTTCAAACGGACCCGACCATCGAGATTTAAGCTTTCCTGGAAAAAGCTTTAGCCTTGAATTAAACAGTAGAATTTCTTGACCTGGTTCAAACTCACGATGTTGGATATGCTTATCATGCCATCTTTTGGTCTTCTCTTTATACAATTTGGCATTTTCATACGCATGCAATCGAAACTCATCAAGCTCGTTGAGTTGTAGCAATCTCTTTTCACCGGCCAAGTCCATCTCCATATTTAGCTTTTTAATCGCCCAATATGCTTTGTGTTCAAGCTCGACGGGCAGATGGCAGGCCTTCCCATAAACCAACCTGTACGGAGAAGTGCCTATTGGGGTCTTGTACGCAGTGCGATATGCCCATAATGCGTCATCCAGCTTCCCGGCCCAGTCCTTTCTATTCATACTTACTGTCTTTTCCAAAATCTGCTTGACCTCTCTGTTGGAAACTTCTACTTGACCACTCGTTTGGGGATGATAGGCAGTGGAAACTTTGTGCTTGACTCCGTATTTTGCAAGAATATTATTCAGCAGTTTGTTACAAAAGTGAGTTCCCCCGTCGCTTATCAACACTCTTGGGGTCCCAAAACGTGTGAAGATGTGCTTCTTTACAAAGCCTACCACAACCTTTGCGTCGTTAGTAGGAAGAGCTATGGCCTCTACCCACTTAGAAACATAGTCGACCGCCACCAAGATGTATCTGTGTCCGTTAGAATATGGGAATGGTCCCATAAAATCAATCCCCCAAACATCAAAAAGTTCTACCGCCAGAATATTTTGCAAGGGCATCTCGTGCTTCCTCGTGATAGTTCCAGTTCTTTGGCATCTATCACAATTTTTAACGAAGGCATGTGCATCCTTAAACAATTTTGGCCAATAAAAACCTGATTGTAGCACTTTTTGGGCGGTTTTATCCCCGCCGTGATGACCTCCATATGGTGACGCATGGCAGTCATGTAGTATAGCCTTCATCTCTTCCTCAGGAACACACCTTCTCACCAACTGATCTGCACACTGCCTATATAGGAATGGCTCATCCCACACGTAGAACCTTACATCATGTAGGAATCTTCTTCTATTGTCAGCTGTCCATTCTAGTGGCGTCACCCCACTTGCGATAAAATTCACATAATCTGCATACCATGGGGCTTCACCTGAGGTGATTGCTAATATTTGCTCATCCGGAAATGTTTCTTTAATTGACCCTCCTTCAGCTACATGGTCCCGACTTTCTAATCTGGACAAATGATCGGCCACTTGATTTTCTGTCCCTTTTCGATCTCGGATCTCTAAGTCAAATTCTTGCAAGAGGAGGACCCAACGAATCAGCCTCGGCTTGGCGTCTTTCTTTTCAAATAGGTATCTGATAGCTGAATGATCTGTGTAGACGATGACTTTGGTTCCCACTAGATAGGATCTGAACTTGTCAAACGCCCACACCACTGCAAGCAACTCCTTTTCAGTCACTGTATAATTCATCTGAGCTGGATTCATAGTTTTGCTTGCATAATAAATGGAGTGAAAGATTTTATCCCTCTTTTGCCCCAACACCGCTCCAATTGCTATGTCACTTGCATCGCACATCAACTCAAATGGTTGTGCCCAATCGGGGCTAATGATAATTGGTGCAGTCACCAATCTTCCCTTCAGCTCCTCAAATGCTTTCAGACATGCATTATCAAACTTGAAGGTAACGTCTTTCTCTAGAAGCCTGCACAAAGGGGAAGAAATTTTCGAAAAATCTTTAATGAAACGACGATAAAAACCTGCATGACCCAAGAAACTGCGAATGCCTTTGATGGATGTCGGCGGGGGCAATTTTTCAATCGTCTCCACCTTTGCTTTATCCACCTGTAGACCATCTTTTGAAACCTTGTGCCCCAAAACTATACCTTCACGTACCATGAAATGGCACTTTTCCCAGTTTAGCACCAAGTTCGTCTCTTCACACCTAGCTAGCACTTTATCAAGGTTCATCAAACAACTATCAAAAGAACATCCAAACACAGAAAAATCGTCCATGAATACTTCTACAAATCTTTCAACCATGTCAGTGAAAATAGCCATCATACACCTTTAAAAAGTCGCAGGTGCATTACAAAGACCGAAGGGCATTCTCTTGAACGCATACGTGCCATAAGGACATGTAAATGTAGTTTTCTCTTGGTCTTCTGGGGCTATAGCAATCTGATTATACCCCGAATAACCATCCAGGAAACAGTAGTATTCCTGGCCAGCTAATCTATCAAGCATTTGGTCAATAAAAGGAAGGGGAAAGTGGTCTTTCCGGGTGGCATTGTTCAGTTTTCTGTAATCTATGCAAATTCTCCATCCAGTTACAGTTCTTGTAGGAATTAAGTCATTATTTTCATTAACTACTACGGTTATCCCCCCTTTCTTCGGCACACATTGAACGGGGCTTACCCATTTACTATCAGAGATTGGAAATACAATACCTGCATCAAGCCACTTAATCACTTCTTTTCTTACCACTTCTTTCATGATTGGATTTAGTCGGCGTTGGTGTTCTACACTTGGCTTGTGTCCGTCCTCCATGAGGATTTTGTGCATGCAGAAAGCTGGACTAATGCCTTTAATGTCAGACATTGTCCACCCAATTGCTCGCTTGTGCTCACGTAGCACCCTTAATAGCTTTTCTTCCTGTAATTTAGACAAGTGAGCAGAAATAATAACAGGTAAAGTGTCAGAACTTCCCAAATAAGCATATTGAAGGTGAGGGGGTAGGGGTTTAAGTTCCAAATTTGGAGCTTTTTCAATTGACGGCTTTGGTGGGGGGCCACTTGGCCTATTCAGGGGCTCAAACGGGATTATTCCTTGCATGTAACCACATGATGTATCTAGGATATGCATCATCTCCTCAACCTCATCATCCATCTCCAAGCTATCAAACATCATGATTGCTTTTTCTAAACAGTCGTCTAGATATACACTCGTGTCAAGAAGTTTCTCATCCACCTCCATCACAGATATCATAGAGAGCTCCTCATAGTGGCGGGGAAGTTGGATTGCTTTGTAGACATTGAAGACTGCTTCCTCGTTGTCCACTCTCATAATCATTTTCCCTTCTCTCACTTTAATTATTGCATCGCCAGTAGCCAAGAGAGGTCGTCCCAATATGATTGGAACTTGTTCATCAGCCTCGAAGTCTAGAATAATGAAGTCAGCTGGGAAGATGAATTTTCCAATTTGCAGCAGCACATCTTCAATCACTCCTTCGGGGTAGGCTATGGACCTATCAGCTAATTGCAACATCACGGTGGTTGGTCTCGGAGCTCCCAGACCTAATTGCTTAAACAAGGATAAAGGCATCAGATTTATGCTTGCACCCAAATCACACAGAGCACGTCCCACGTCAATATTACCGATTTGTACTGGAATGGTGAAGCTGCCAGGATCCTTAAGCTTTTGGGGAAGCTTGTTTTGGACCCTTGATGTGCACTCCTCAGTAAGTGCAACCGTCTCGAACTCAGTCAATTTCCTCTTATGAGCCACTATGTCTTTTATGTACTTAGCGTACTTTGGAATTTCACGAAGTACATCCACTAATGGAATATTTAATTGAACCTGACTCAACATGGAGAGAAATTTGTTGAACATGCGATCGTCATTCCTTTTCTGCAATCTTTGGGGGAAAGGTGGTGGTGGCCTTGTAACCTCCATTCGCTCTGAACTTGCATCATCTTCCTTTGACTCTTGTGTTGCCTTAGGTGTCAACTCCCCCCAGGTATAGGTTTTTCTTTTATCTTCCTTGGCACTTCCTCTAGTTCCCTCCCGTTTCTAAGTGTAACTGCATTAATTTGAGGGTTCTTCTCTGTATCACTGGGAAGTGAGCCTGTAGGTCTAGTATTTTGGTTTGCTGCTAACTGCCCCATTTGCCTCTCAAGATTTCTGAAATCGGTCCTGAGCTGTTGATTGTCTAGTAACAACTTTTTCAGCAAGTCATTCGTACTTTCTTCCATTTGTTGGGGTGGCTTCTGAGGTTGAGTAAAATTCCCTTGAGGCCTATACTGATTCTGTTGACTTCCGCCCCATGAGAAGTTAGGATGATTCCTCCAGTTTGGGTTGTAAGTGTTCCCATATTGCGCATGTTGATTCATAGGACCTCTGTTTTGTTGCCCCACATAGTATATAGATTCAGGATTCGTGGGGCACATGTCAATCATATGACTGTCTCCGCATAGTTCGCAACAAATAGACATCTGCTGTACATGTTGCATTTGTTGTGTTGTCATTCTATTCATCTGATTTGCCAATTTTGCTATATCGGCTCTCATGGCGGAAAAGTCATCAAGCTCAATCAAACCGGCGGCCTTCTGTTTAATTCCCCTTCGTGAATCCCCCTCTCCTTGCCAATTATGGTCATTAGCAGTGAAATTATTTAGCAAGAGTTGTATTTCACTATACGGTCTTGCCATGCAACTACCCCCACAAGCTGAGTCAAGATTCATCTTTGATGCTTCATCTAACCCATCAACAAAAGTGTGACCCAATACCTCATCAGTTTGACAATGATGCGGGTAGTCTCTGAGTAGCTTCTTGTATCTTTTCCAAGCTTGACGAAGTGTCTCGCCATCCCGTTGTTGGAACCCAAGAATTTGGCTCCTCAGCGACTTTGTCTTCTTAGTTGGGAAAAACTTGATCAGGAATTTCCTTGCTAGATCATCCCAAGTGTGGATAGAGTTCGCGGGCTCCTTTTGCAACCATTCTTTAGCTTCCCCCAACAGTGAAAAAGGGAATAGTGTCAGCCTGACATAGTCCTTGGAGACGTTCGGATAATTGTAAGTGTCCGTGATTTCCAAGAAGTTCTGAATATGCCTCTGCGGGTCCTCATGAGATAGACCCACATATTGTCCTGTGGACTGAATCAGCTGTACCATGTACTGTTTGAGTTCAAAATGCCCAGTGATATCAGGCTTCACAATAGCCTGAGTCATATTCGCAAGATTGGGCCTTGCGGCTTCAATTACCGGACGCTCTTCATTGCCTGCCATATCTATTGGCTGTGGTTGGACTGCGATGTCCAACTCTCTTTCTATTCTCGTTCTAGCTTCGTGTTCCCTTCTCACTCTATGTAGTGTTCGTTCGATTTCTGGATCAAGAGGAATGAGGTTGTTTGCACTTCTACTCCTCTGCATTCGAGAGAAGACCCTGCGTTGACACAAACCAGGCAAACTGAAAATTAAAACTTGAAAACAAATATCTAATAAAAGCTTAACTTAGTCACGTAGCTAATTTCTAAGTCCCCGGCAACGGCGCCAAAAACTTGTTGGCGACCAAACACACTCACGCAAGTATACGCGGTCGTCAAGTAATAAAGTGACTAAAAGTCGGATGTCGAACCCACGAGGACTTATGATTAGCTATTAACTAAATTAGACTATCCTAATTATCTAAACAAGAATTAAATCTAAAAATATTTTATTCTAACTAATTAAATAAGAAAAATATAAATAATAAACTTTGAACAGAGAAAGAGCAGATTTTAATGATATCAATGTAATAAAAACGATCTAGGGTTATGGGCTATCTAACAATCCTATTGTATTCTTCAATTGAATTGACCGACTAATTTATCTAGCTTATTGGTTGACAGGGTTAATATTGCTCATAAGAATCTGTCGAGTTCTTACTCGCCTATTCAAGCTAACCTAACGCCTATATGTCTATGGAGTTAGAATCAACAAGAACGCATTTATAATTCCTGTAAATCAACCAAGCAAGGCAATTAGGTATATGTCTATCCTAACCACGAATCCGTTCCCCGATGCCCGAGTTCAAGAACTTGCCCTACTCAATCCTATATGCAATATAGAATTCTCACTTTCGAGTTCAATTCTAGATTCGTAGATAATATTCAATTGGTGATCAAGCAATTAAATAATTAAGTGCAAGATTGAATAAATAAACTAATATGATAAATCAAGAAGTCAAAATCAATATCCGAATAACAATAGTCATGAAAGAACCACAACCCTAGAACGTGAAGTTTAGCTCCACATAGACATGGTAGCCAAACAACAAATCATATAAAGAAACATAAAAATTACTAAGTTTGGTGGGAGAAAGATGGAACTTGATGAATTCCGGCCTCCACAGCTTTGTCGTGGCTTTATTTTTCCTTTCCAATATGTTAGATAACCTAAAAGAGGCGTTTTTAGCTTATATATTGCGTACAAAAGTCGTGGGCCAAAGCTCTCCTATTCCTAGTCCAAATCGGCTTCAGGGATTGATGCTAAGGTGGATGCGACGCATCCACCTTGTCCTCCATTTCAATTTTTGCCTGCGAAGGTGGATGCGACGCATCCACCTTGTCTTCCATTTCTCAGCTTTGCATGCGATGGTGGACGCGACGCATCCAGCCTTCTCTTCTACTTCCCAGTTTCGCACGCGATGGCGAACGCTATGGCCCAACTTCACTGCTAAGGTTGCATGCAGGATGATGTTTTCCTAGGTTGGATGCGACGCATCCAACCCTTCTTCCTCTGGCTAAACCACCTTTTCTTCATATTTTGCACTCCGAACACCTTAAATCGTCACACATAACTTAATTAGTCATCAAACCAATAATTACACCATGTTGGGCGTTTTAAAGATTAAATAACATCAAGAAGTGGTTAAAACATGGGCAAAGTAACATCAACACATATCGAAATATGCCAAACATCAATAAACAATAAAGATGTTAAGATCACCTTAGGCTTTTTTTCCTTTTATATTTTCATTAAATTTTGTTTCTTAGTAATAAACTTCTCATATTTTTCAACAGATACTTATGGTTTTCTTTTTTGGGCCTTTTTCGCTTTTGAAACACCATGGACTTCTCAGACTTTTCAATAAAATAATAATAGTTGTATCTAATTTTTTCTTTTTCTTTTCCACTGCTTCATGTACCATATTGCTTCATCTATCTTCGGCAGCTCTTACAGCGTGACCAAAGTGGTATCTACGTTATCAGGTACTTTTCTGTTAGTTGGCATACTTTTTTTAAACAATTTTCATATTAATTTTTATTCAATGATTTGTACTTTTATTTCCTTCTTTTTTGAATTTGTAAATGAAAAGGATTAAATATTAATGCCTTTGGAATATGATATAGGAGTTCACTGACTTTACAATTCTTATACAAGTAAAATGGGATTAAATGCCTATGGTAATTGTTGAGTAGAGATTAAAGATGATACCGAAGTAGAGACATACTAGAGTGCTTGTGCATCTGTTTAAATATTGTAGTCACCATATTCTATGAGGTGAAAAGTAACATATCATATTAGATGGAGGTAGCCATTGTGTATTTCCCTACGTCACTCTTTCTGGACTAAATTCTGAATGATAAAGTTTAATTGTGACTGTACAATTAACTGTTTTGATGTTATTGCTGCAACTCTGGCTTCCTGACAGTATATTTATGTTGTATGGTAGAAATTGAGATGTCACAACTTATATTTCTATTACTATCTTCTTAATACTAATCTGTCAATTGATTCATTCAGCTATTAAGGTCATTCAATACTTTCTTTACGTACTCAACACAAAGTTGCATTATACTCCGAAAGCTCGAGTTGCAATAACATGCTCGACTTTTTCTAGGAAAGCTAGAGTTGCAAATGCCAAATGACATTTACATATTTTAATAACAACTACAATGCAGTCAAAAGTGTTGCATCTTGCGTTGTACGCTCTTTGACAATTATCAGTTTTCTTCATGGATTACATAGTAACCTAAAGAAGCTTCTAGCATTGGTAAACAATTGTTAATTTCTCTTTCCTATATTATTTCTGGACTAACAATATGCAATATGCTATGTGGAATATAAGTACCAAATAACATTCTACCTTGTTATATTACCGGTAAATATATTCTCCTTCAATTCAATGGAACTTGTTAACTCGAATAAACCTGTTTACGCCAAATAAAAATAATACTATGTTCTGTATTTCATCACTTTCTCAACAAAAAAAACAAGACCCATGTTTTGTATTTGATAATATTTTTAGGAAGCTCTTCTACCCGATCCAGTGCAAGATTGTACTTAACCTCCACTTATGATATCCAGGAAGATTAGAATGCACTCTTAGTTGCAAAATACCATAATGTTAATTGATTGCTCTTTCAAACTAAAGCTGGTTAGATTCGGCAACTTTAATAGTAATATTTTTCATTTGCTAATGCCTGGTGTGCAGAAGAGTTCCCTTCAAAGTTGTTGTTTCTTTATGGTGATATTTTCTTGGCAAATGATTTTATATTTTCAAAGTATATCAAATTTTTAGTCAAGGGTTTATCTCATTCATCTTCTCCAGATGTAAGATGTATTGTTGTTTGGATCCACCGCCCTATTTAAGAAGTTTCAAATGCAACATCTTCTCATGACATATTCTCTCTTTAGGTAAGGAGTCTCTCATTATGGTTTACAAGAGTTAATAACTCCAAAATCTCATCAAGTAAGAGTTAATAAGTCTAGAGCCTCATTAAAAAAAAGTTTCTCAAAATACAGTTCTTTGACATGATGATTCTTTTTTCATATATGCAAGAGTTACCTTAAGAATTCATGTACAAATTCGTTGCCCTTTATGATTCAGGTTTAATATCTTTTGTCCCATTTTTACACTCTTATATGCAAGAGTTACCAAGAAGTTTAAACCAACAAGTTATTATAAATAAATTTGCACTTGAATTCTTGGGTCGTATTCCCGTGTACTCTTTTTTAAATAATGCAATGAGAAAAAAAAGTATCATTGTTAAGCATAAAAGACATAGTCAGTTAATTTATCTGATTTGTTTCACTTGATTTCATGAACCATTTTTATCACTTTGTTGGTCTATATTTTAGGGAGAACGCACAGAGATAAAGAAAGGTAACATAAAACAGTATGGAAGATAAAGTGGAGAAGCACTAAGCTTTTTAATATTATTCTCGGTATTATGTTTCAGTACTCTGATTGCTCTATCGAGTATTTTCTTTAGCTTCATCAGAAGGTGAAATAATAACACGCTTATGTATTATTCCCAATTTTCTGTGAGACTGAAGTAGGAGTTGTAATGTGATAATTTAGAAAGAATCGAAACCACTTAGATATCTCTGTGTCTGTTTTGTGAAGGGTAGACACTTGAGCAAATACATTCAGGCCCCAGGGAGGATTGTGGCACTTCATTTTTCAGAAGAGTGCCACAGAGGTTTTGGAGACATCAAGCATGTAGTCGAAAAGAATGCGCCTACTTTTCAACTTTTTGTTGTTGTAAGACTCAGAAGAAGTTCAAAAAGTGCACATGCAAAACGTAATATCTGAAGGGAAGAACATTAATTAGCATTTTGAATCATTTCAGATAGTAAAGTTCCGAAAAGTTTTATTTTTATTTAAATTGAATTACTGCTTGAGCGTGGGAATCACTATAAAGCTCGAATAGGGAATACGTGCATTATAAATAGTCAAATATAATTACTCTTTCACCTATCTCTAAGCGTTTTCTTAAACAACTGTCGTGAGAGTCAAAATCAGGTTGCATAAAGGTAGAATCACCCAACTCTGTATCACTAAAATCAAAGTTCTACTTTCGAGCCCCGAAGTCATTTCTTAACAAGGATCGCAGAAATTTTGTTTTGTCCAGGTGAAATGTTCTTTATGCACTTTTACGCAATTCTTTTTGTTTTTAATGGATGGCATATTCATGTTCCATGCCTTTTCTTTCTTTTAGAATTCTAAGACTATTCATTAGTGTTGCTTTCAGTTTTTTTCCTGGAAGCATCTTCTAAGAAAGGCTCTACTTCCACTAGGAAAATTAGTTTGGAAAATTAGTGTTCAATTATCTTCACAAAATACCTACAGATTTGATCCAAATCGCCAATATAATTCATTGTTTATCTATAACATGCGCAAACTGACCCCGAATTTATCTGCTTGAATTTCTTTGCTATGAAGCTAACATGCCAAAAAATACATTGAATCAAATATTGGGCCTGTGCTCAACACGGGCAGCCCATATCTAGTAATATAAATAAGAGCTCAACAACTACCTTACAACTGGAAACAGAAAAGACTGAAGCACTTGAATGAGCAACAAAAATAAATAAATAAAAATGGTGCACTAACATTTGACTCTACAAATGTTCACATTTTGGCACTTAAATTGGTTCTGATCATCTAAAAGCTATTAAAAGCAATCAATTAAATGGCATTTATAGTCCTCCTAATAAATGTTTCTGCCACTAGCTCGTCTTTTGTTCCTAAATACTGGTACCAATTGTCTATGAATGAAAGTGATGGGCTTAAGAACGTCAAAGCAAGTCATGCGATGGAGTTCCAAAAATGCGATATCAAACAGCTAAGGAAAGACAATTAATATACAACTGATTTGCCAGCAAGAACCATACTGTTACTCCATCCGTCTCATATTAGTAGTTACTAAAAATAGTTATCTTAAATTATTTGTCATTTTAGAAGTTCAAGATAAAATTATTATTTTTTTCCTTTTTTACCTTTAGTAATAATTGTTCTTGAAGATAGATAACACATAAATAGAATAAATATTCAATGAAGAGAGATTATATCTTAAGATATAAATAAGGGTAGAATAATCTAATCCTTTTCCTAATTAATATTTCTTAAGGGGCGTGTAAAAGAGAAATACGACACATAATATGAGACGGAGGGAGTAGTTAAAAGCTACCTGTTACAAAGTGACGGATCCGAAATTCTAATAAGGGGATTCAAAAAAATGCAAGAATACAGTATTTGAGATTCAAACTTACAACTTAAAGCAATTGTGAACCGTTTTTGGCACTACACTAAAACCTTTTCCGGCCCTTATATCAAGAGGATACAACAATTTATATGTTTGCACGGGTGAGAATACAATATTTGAGAGATTCAAAACCTACAACTTAAAGCAATTGCAAACCATTTTTTGGCACTACACTAAAAGAATTCGGGCCGTTACATAAAAGGAATACAACAATTTATATGTATGCATTGGTATAGTTTTTTGACAAAGGAAATAACTTATGTTGCGGACTCTCCAAAACAGTTGCCGTACGCCCCTACTTGTATCGGATCCTTCGAAAATATATTATTTTTAGAGGAAGCGACATGTACCCATCGACATTTTCAAAGATTCCGAGCAACACATGAAAAAACATGTAATTTTGCTCTTGCTTTTCCACACCCATGTTGTTGTGGTCCTAGAAGTTTGCTTTTTCATGGAAATTGCTAGAATTTTCAACATAATGAACAAGGAATGGCTTGCAATTAATCATTTATGGGTATACCTATAAGGAAATGAAAGACCATATAGTATTTTTAATGAAAAAAGTCTCCTTCCCTAGATTATGGAAGAAAAGACACGAGTGGAAAACTATTGAATGTCAGGATTTCAACAGTAAATACTAGGTCTAGAAACTTGCTTTATTATTACCCAACTCCCACCCACATGCCTTCACATTTTGGAACCTTTTGAAATATTACTCATTTGTTTCAAAAGGACGACAATAACTCGAGTGAGTTTGAATCTTGATAGTCTGCTGTCTTATGTGGTCGTTTAAAGTCGTTTGGTACGATGGTTAAGCAAAAATAATTCTAGGATAAAAATTTAATATCACTTTATCTTTTATTTAATTATTAATTTTGGGACAAGTTATTTCAAGATTAAAAATAATGTTGAGATAACTTATACATGCCAGATGATGGAATAGTAACCCCATGATAAATTATCTCAGGATAAAGCAGTAAGATTGATAATCTCAGGATTAATACAACATATCAAACAATCAATAAAAATAATATCAGAATAACAATTCCCAATAGTTAATCCTAGTATGTATAACTAATCTCAACATAATTAATCCCAATATAACTTTTCTTTAAATCAAACGACTCTTTATAGTCTCTATTAACTACACTCAACTACATATCTCGATTCAAAATCTCATCTGTAGCATATTGTGAATTTTGAATGAAGGACTATCCGAGGAAATACTAGACTTGGGCTAAAGCTATGTTTAAGATAATATAATTGTGTACACTTTTGCTCTATAAACGATAAAATTAATAAATCATAGTTGTACATATAACAGTATTAGCATGAAACAGAAGGTTTACAATTTTCTAGTACTAAAATCGTTTTTGTCTTACAAGTCCTTTTGGTTGAAATTGAGTTCAAGCCTTGGAAAGTGGGGAATAAGGCGAAGTAAAAACGATAAATTTGAGAAGAAATTAGGATCTATTAAAGATGAAAATGAATTATTAGAGAAGGGACTGAGCTCCAATAATGCTAGCCACAAGCAAAATAAGGCCTTTCATATGCTAGTCAATGTTTTAAAGAGAATAAAAGCTGAAATTTGCATCAGCTATAGTACTAACAGTTCGGCATTTGTCTGTCCTTGACACTCTAAAGTCTTTTCAATTTTTTTTTTAATATTTAGCTATAACTTATTATGTTGGATGTCACTACTAAAAATCTGCTAAAAATCGACCAACTATTTTCGACCAACGTTGATCGGTCAAAAAAAAAGATCAAAAATCGTCCAGGTTGGACGGAAACTGGAGAAAAAAAAAATTACATTTTTTTAAAACTAAATACCGACCAACGTTGGTCGGTAAATTGGTCAACGAATTGACCCAGCTGGTCAGACAAGAAAATTTTGGATTACCGACCAACGTTGGTCGGTAATCTGGATCCAATTTTTTAAATTTTAATAATTATTTTATTATTTAAAATATTTTATAATATTTAAGAATTTATATTTAAAATTACCGACCAACGTTGGTCGGTTAATGTAGGGGAAGCATTTACCGACCAACTTTGGTCGGTAATTGTTATTTTCTGCAAAATAACCGACCAAAGTTGGTCGGTTATTACGTCAACATTGATCAAACTTTCGAATTACTTTTATATTTACTATCTAAATAATATAAATGTAATTCGTTAACACTTTTGTAATACAAATAATGAATACACTAACATATACTATATATAACATGCTATTTGTAAATTGATTCATCGACTTATAACTTACTTAGATGCATCGATGAATATTAAAAACAAAACGTTTGACCTATATCGACTAATAGTAAAAACAAAACGTCTCGACTTAAATCGATTAATCTAGCTATGCCATGCATTATTAGTGATGAATGAATGAAAAATAAAAGAATTAATACTAAACATTTTCGATATATATATATATATATATATATATGGATCACAAATTAAATAAACGAAAGAAGCTATTAGTATTAAGTAAACGAGTTAAATTAATAGGTCAAACATGGTCAAACTTTAACAAACTATATATATACACACTAACATATACTATAACAAGCTATATATATAGTTAAAATATTACAGTGAAGTGTGTTTGTGTGTGTGTATATATATATATATATATATATAAGAACACGAAGCGCTAGGACCACAGGGTCGGGTTCTTTTAGGGATAGACTTGGGAAGATACTAATTAGTATATATACTTTATCATCAAATATATCTATTTGTAAATTGATTCATCGACTTATAACTTACTTAGATGTATCGATGAATATTAATCGATGATTCATCAAAACGTCTCGACCTATATATCGATTAATCTATGTCATGCATTATTAGTGATGAACGAATGAAAAAAGAAGTTATTAGCATCAATTACAATATAGTGTATGTGTGTGTGTGAGAAATTACTCACATACTTAATTATAACTTAGAAAATTTACTTAGATAGATGCTATTATAATTTATTAAAATTAAATAGTTAATATAATTATTTATAAAGATTATGCTTATAGTTTATAATTATTTATAATAATTACATAGTTAAATAAAATAAATGCTTGTAGTTTATAATATTTTTTTTATAGTTTATAATATTTTAAGAAAAAAAAACACAAAAAAAAAAGAATTTAATTTTTTTATTAAAAAAACCGACCAAAGTTGGTCGGTTTTTGGTCAAACAGTCAACACTTAATGTACCGACCAAAATTACCGACCAACTTTGGTCGGTAATTCTGAAATCAGAGAATTGAAAAACGGGAGAAACTCCCATTTCTCTGAAATTTTCCCCTCTCTTCACTCAAAACCTTCCCCTCTCCTTCTCTATTTCCCTCACATAAATCTCATTCCCCACCCCGCGTTGCCACCGCCCAGCCCTCGCCGTCGCCGCTGCCACTGCCACTGCCGCCCCTCTCCTTCTCCATCTCCTAAAAATTCTAGGTTTGAATTACAACCCATTTATTTATTATTTCTAGGTTTTGTTAATTAGTTATGAATTAGTTTTAATTGATTAGTGTTTCAATTATTTGAACATTGCATTTTATTGAGGATTAGGGTTTAGGTCTTGTTTTAATTAGTTTTATTAACTGATTAGTTTTGTTAATTAGTCAATTAGTTATGAATTAGTTTAGTTTAGGGTATGGGTTGAATTTCTTTAGTTTAGTTAGTTTATGTTTAAACTCGTATGATATGAATTGAAATTTTAGTTTTTAGGATTTGTTCTTGTGAATTGAACTTTTAGGATATGAATTGAACTTTTAAGATATGAATTGGATCTTTTGGATATGAATTGAACTTTTAGGATATAAATTGGTGTAATTAGAAAAAAATAATTATCTTGAATTAACTAAAAAAGATATAATTAATTTATAATTATAGAATAAATTAATTTGTTCTTGTGAATCGAACTTTTAAGGTATGGGTTGAATTTCTTTAGTTTAGTTAGTTTATGTTTAAACTCGTAGGATATGAATTGAAATTTTAGTTTTTAGGATTTGTTCTTGTGAATTGAACTTTTAGGATATGAATTGAACTTTTAAGATATGAATTGGACCTTTTGGATATGAATTGAAATTTTAGGATATAAATTGGTGTAATTAGGAAAAAATAATTATCTTGAATTAACTAAAAAGATATAATTAATTTATAATTGTAGAATAAATTAATTTGTTCTTGTGAATCGAACTTTTAGGGTATGGGTTGAATTTCTTTAGTTTAGTTAGTTTATGTTTAAACTCGTAGGATTTGAATTGAAATTTTAGTTTTTAGGATTTGTTCTTGTGAATTGAACTTTTAGGATATGAATTGAACTTTTAAGATATGAATTGGACCTTTTGGATATGAATTGAACTTTTAGGATATAAATTGGTGTAATTAGGAAAAAATAATTATCTTGAATTAACAAAAAAAATATAATTAATTTATAATTGTAGAATAAATTAATTTATTCTTGTGAATCGAACTTTTAGGGTATGGGTTAAATTTCTTTAGTTTAGTTAGTTTATGTTTAAACTCGTAGGATATGAATTGAAATTTTAGTTTTTAGGATTTGTTCTTGTGAATTGAACTTTTAGGATATGAATTGAACTTTTAAAATATGAATTGGACCTTTTGGATATGAATTGAACTTTTAGGATATAAATTGGTGTAATTAGAAAAAAATAATTATCTTGAATTAACTAAAAAAGATATAATTAATTTATAATTATAGAATAAATTAATTTATTCTTATTTTATTTGTATAGATGGAACATCGTACTTGGATGTACAATAAAAATTATCCTAATCGGCGGGGATTGCGGGAAGATTTTGTAGAAGGGGTTGATGACTTTATTAGACATGCAATGTCACTTCCACCATACCAAAGTGAAGGAGTAATTAGGTGCCCTTGTGTCAGGTGCGATTGTATGAAGTTTAAAAAATCGGAGGAAGTTAAGCTTCATCTTTATATGAAGGGGTTTATAGAGAATTATTTTGTGTGGACTAATCATGGAGAGATCGATGGTAGCCGTGGGATATTTCATAACATGGTTGTTGGTGAAAGTAGTAGGTCGGTGGAGAATACAAATCTTGATTCTAGAATTCAGAATATGGTTGCGGATGCTTTTGGGGGTGAGCCCAATGAAAATGTTGAACAAACTCCTAATGATGACGCAAAATATTTTTATGAACAGTTAGAAGAAGCTAGTCGTCCACTACGTGAAGGAAGTCCGCACTCTGAGCTGTCTGTTGCAGTTAGATTACTAAGTATCAAATCTCATTGGAATATTTTTCAAGCTGCCATGGACTCTTTCATTGACCTTATGAGTGAACTAGTTGACCCTAATATCAACTTACCTGGTGATTTCTATAAGTCAAAGAGATTGGTTTCTAAGTTAGGACTTTCGTCAATGAGAATTGATTGTTGTGAAGATGGTTGCATGTTATATTATAAAGATGATGCAACTTTAGACAATTATAAATTTTGCGAAAAGCCTCGTTTCAAGAGGCTTTCCAGCGGGAATATGGTCGCTGTCAAGGCGATGCATTATTTACCTCTTATACCTAGGTTAAAGAGGTTATATGCGTCGATGAATTCTGCTCCTCATATGAGATGGCACTTTGAAAATAGAAGACCACCTGGTGTTATGTGTCATCCTTCAGATGGAGAAGCTTGGAAGCACTTTGATAGGACATATCCAGATTTTGCTAGTGAACCAAGGAAC
This sequence comes from Nicotiana tomentosiformis, assembly GCF_000390325.3. Taxonomy (NCBI): domain Eukaryota; kingdom Viridiplantae; phylum Streptophyta; class Magnoliopsida; order Solanales; family Solanaceae; genus Nicotiana; species Nicotiana tomentosiformis. The sequence continues at coordinate 19,648,341 of NC_090822.1, forward strand.
ATTCGGTTAGGTCTGTGTGTGGATGGCTTCATGCCTTTTTCTATATATGCGACACCATATTCATGTTGGCCTGTCTTTCTTGCACCTTATAATCTACCACCTGAGTTGTATATGACTAGTCCATATATATTCTTAAATTGTATTATCCCCGGTCCACGTAATCCGAAAAGTTTGATTGATGTATATTTGCAACCTTTGATTGATGAGCTAAAACAATTGTGGTATGATGGTATTGAAACATATGACATATCAACCAAGCAGAATTTTAATTTGCGTGCTAATTTAATGTGGACTATTAATGATTTTTCTGCGTATGGAATGTTGTCTGGGTGGATGACTGCTGGGAAGCTAGCTTGTCCTTACTGCATGGAAAATAGTAAAGCGTTCACTTTGAAACATGGCCGAAAGCAATCATGGTTTGATTGTCACCGTCAATTCTTGCATGATGATCATGAGTTTAGAAGGATGAAAAATGCATTCAAAAAGAATAAAGTGGAATATGATTCTCCACCTCCGATACTTTTAGGTGAGGAAATTTGGGAGAGGGTCCAGAACTTCAGTAAAGTTACTGAGGCTCCACCTTATAGATTCCCCGGATATGGTGTTAATCATAATTGGACGAAACAGAGTATATTTTGGGAGTTGCCTTATTGGAAGGATAATCTTCTCCGACACAACCTTGATGTCATGCATATTGAGAAGAATTATTTTGATAATTTGTTCAACACAGTGATGGATGTTAAAGGTAAGACAAAAGATAACCCGAAGGCTAGAATGGACTTACAAGAATATTGTAGGCGGCCTGAATTATACTTGCAGACAACAAACAATGGTAAGGTGTTCAAGCCCAAAGCAAGTTACACATTCACTTTGGAGGAAAGACGACAAATTTGTGATTGGGTTACGAAATTGAAGATGCCTGAGGGTTATGCGTCAAATCTTGGAAAAAAAGTAGATATGGAGGTAGGGAAGTTGAGCCATTTGAAAAGTCATGACTGCCATGTTTTCATGGAGACCTTAGTGCCTATTGCATTTTGTGATTTGCCTGAAAGAATCTGGAAACCCATCACAGAGATTAGTTTATTTTTCAAAGACTTGTGTTCTACCACATTAAGGGAAGAAAACCTACTTCGGATGGACCAGAACATCCGTGTAATTTCTAGTAAGATGGAAAAAATATTCCCATGTGGTTTCTTTGATGTGATGGAACACCTTCCAATACACCTTGTACACGAGGCACGACTTGGAGGGCCTGTTCAATGCAGATGGATGTATCCCTTTGAGAGGTAATATTATAAGTTTGATGTACTATTCTATTTTATTTGAATGTTATTGGCTAACATGAGATTATGTAGGACAATTGGCAAATGCAAACAATTTGTTAAGCAGAGGAATAAGATTGAAGGATCTATATGCGAAGCCTATCTTGCAAAGGAAACTGCACATTTTTGTTCTTATTATTTTGAGAGTAACGTGCCATGTTCTAGGAATAGGCCCAATAGGCACACGGTCGAATGTGTGAATGATCCATTATATCCACCAATGTCCATATTCAATCAACCAGGCCGATGTTCTAAGGATGTTAGAAAGAGAAGTTTGAGTGATATGGAGTACAAGTCAGCTACACTTCATGTGTTGCTAAATTGTCCCGAAGTTGTACCATTTCTCAAGTAAGTATTGATTTATTAGTTATCAAAATGTAAAATTTACTGTGACTACATATTGATGCAACTACTAAAAATATTTGATATGTCACAGTCACTTCGTGGGTCAATTTGGCTATGATGCTGTATATACGAGATTTGATACGTGGTTCAAACAGTTTGTAAGTGTGTGTGTGTGTGTGTGTGTGTGTGTGTATATATATATATATATATATATATATATATATATATATATATATATATATATATATATATATATATATATATATGTAGTGAATGTATAAAAATTGATTCATAAGTTGTGCTAACTTATGAATTTTTTTAACTCTATGTAGGTGAATAATCCAAATAATGGTGTAAATCAATTTTTGAAAGATATATCTTGGGGACCTGGGCTTCAGGTCACAACAATGTCTAAGTACGTAGTGAATGGTTATAAGTTTCATACAGAGGATTGCTCTAAAAATAAAAATAGCAACAACAGCGGGGTGTGGGTTCAAGGTGGTGATGGCAACCAAGTTGGAGATATTGATTATTATGGTGTGGTCAAAGAAATATTACAACTAGAATATACAGGTTGGCCATATAAGAAATTGATACTCTTTAGATGCAAGTGGTTTGACCCAAATCCAACAAGAGGTACAAGAGTACATAACCAATACAACATAATTGAGGTTAATCATACGAGGGAGTATGATCGCTATGATCCTTTCATAATTGCACATAACGTTAGGCAGGTGTATTATGCTCCTTATCCATTGCGGCGGAATAAGTCCGATTGGTGGGTTGTAATAAAAACTAAGCCTGTAGGTAGGGTGGAAGTTGAGAATGTGTTAGATGTTGCATATCAAAATGATATCTCCAATGTTCACCAAATAGTGGACGATCAGTTAGAAAATGATTTGGAATATCCTGAACGCATATTGGAAGAAGTTGATATAAATAAAGTAACAATTATAGAAAATGAGGACGAAGAATCAACTGATGAAGCTCAAACAAGTGAGGACAAAGAATTCTCGGACGAGGAACAATACGTCGATGAGGATTAAAAAGTTAGTTTTTTAAAGCACTCTCGTTTTATAGCTAGTTTCTTATATGTTTCAATCTAAATGTGTATTATATTATGCAGATGGCAGGCAAGGGTCAAGGTAACAATAACACTACTAGTTCTCGGGGTCGAGAAAAAGGTAGGAAGGGAAAGAGGAGGGTAGAAAATAATACTCCCTCTTGTCCACCCTTTTCAGAGATGCCTATGTATTATCCTCCACCACTCGACTATACTGAGCTGCCACAACATCACGAGCCGTACACCTTCATTCAGACACCCAGTCTTCCATTATAGGGCCATAGGACTATACGTCCGACATACAGTCCAACAGCCTCACAGCCATCTGCATCACATCCACATGGATCACATCCCTACATATCACAAGCACATGGATCGCATCCATCCATGTCATAGCCACTCGGGTCACAGCCACTCGGGTCACAACCATCAGTATCACATCCACTTAGGTCGTATCCAGCTATGTCACAGTCACAGGGATCGCAACCATCTTCATCATCGACTCCATCTATTGCAGGCCTTCTCCTGCGAGGCATTAGCTCTTACCCGCCTACACCGTCTTCACATGCCTCTGATACATATGCTTCGGATGGTGATGACGAGGTAGTGCATTATGATCGATATGGCATGATCATCATAGTCCCTGAGGGTGATGGGTAAGTGTTATTCATTATTTTTACGTCTATTGATTTGTAATATTTTTACTAAGATATTAATGTGTTTTTATTGTTAAATTGCAGGTTCAGGCCGGGTAATAAGACTACGAGGATAATCACCAATGCCATCAGAAAGCTTTATGATGGCCTTTATGCGACTTGGACTGATTGCCCATTCTCACTGAAGGAGCAAATTTTCAATCAATTTAAGGTATACATATTCTTTTAAACAGCTTAATAATTTATATTTATGATGTTTCCATCTAATATTTAACTTTTGAAATACAGAGCAAGTGTGTATGGGAAGACCGCTATAGCGCGAAAGTGGCTACAAATTTTCATCATAAAGCTCGCAAGAGATTGGCGGATGCTTTCTCTGATGCTAGAAAAAAAGAACAAGAGGCCTAGCTGGTTACTTGAGAATTTGTGGAATGATTTGCAAAGGCAATGGCTTACCGTAGATTTCTTAGAGAGGAGCAAAAAAGGAAAGAAAGCTCGCGCATCCGAGAAGGGAGGCTCCTTGCACACTGGAGGTGCGATCAGCCTAGGGACAATAAAAAGAAGATTGGTACGTAATTGCTTAAATTATTTTACTTTTCTAAGTATATCTATTCTGTTTATTAACTAAATTAATTTATTTTCAGGAAAAGAAGTATGTGCGTCCAATGAGTCATGATGAGCTATTCAAGGAGACACATATTGTGAAGAAGAAGAAAGAGGCGGATCAAGATAGGTGGGTCGAGGACCGGGCCTCGACTGCACATGTAAGCTTTCAATTTTCTTTAAGTATTATAATTTACTTTTATAAAAAATTTAAAATACTGATTTAATTTAAAATAATATAGGGTCGCTACCAAAGTAACATGGAGGAATTCATCCGTAGTCATCCAGCTGGTGAATCGGGTGAGCCAACCCAACCTTCGGACGAGGATACTGAAAGAATATGGTTGGAGTCTGTTGGCGGTCCAAAATGGGGGAAAGTATACGGGCTTCCTACTAAAAACTTTCATCGCTATAAGTGTGGAATGCGAGGAATAGGGACTTCCTCGCAAGGCGAGCAACTTAATAGGGAGAGCCTCTCCGCTATGCAGGAGACAGTGACAAAGCTCACATCAGAGCTAGAAGCGGCCAAGGAAAGAGAAAGGCTTAGAGATGCTCAATTCCTTGGCATACAAGCTTAGATCAGAACTCTCCTATCTAGTGGAGCTTTTCCGTTGCCCCGATCTCGTGAGTCATCTCCAGAGGGTCGACCTCCACGTGATCGTTCCTCCCGTCCTCCCCGTGATCGTGCTTCCCGTCCTCCACAAGACCGTTTTCTATATCGTCTTGTAAATGAAAGTTCATCAGACGGTGATGATGATGTTGTAGAAAATACCCCTTGACTTTTATATACTTTGAACTAGACAAATAGAACCAGTTTTGAACTAGTTGTAATTAGTTTTAACTTGTTTATGGATTTTTATGTTCAATTGAGCTTTAATTTGTTAGTTTTAAAGTATTTATTGAATGTTTTGTTTGTTGTTGTTGTGTTGTTGTTGTTGTTGTTGTTGTTGTTGTTGTTGTTGTGTTGTTGTTGTGTTGTTGTTGTTGTTGTATTGTTGTGTTGTTGTTGTTATTGTTGTTGTGTTGTTGTTGTTGTATTGGTATGCTGGCAGCTGGTGTAGCTGCCAAAACAGACATTTTATGCCAAAATTAAACCCAGAAAAATCAACCAAAGTTGGTTGATTTTTAATAAAAAAATAAATTATTCCAAAATACCGACCAAAGTTGGTCGGTTAATGAACATTGAATTCCTAGAATTCAACATTACCAACCAACTTTGGTCGGTATTTTGCCTGCACTGTTGAGATTACCGACCATAGTTGGTCGGTAATGTTTAATTTTAATTATTTTTAAAAAATATACATTTTCAATTACCGACCAAAGTTGGTCGGTTTTTTTAATTTTAATAATTAATTAAAAATCATAATTTAGTTAAACCGACCAACTTTGGTTGGTAAAATTAAATTAATAAAATATGTTTCCGGCTAAAGTTAGTCGGTAAGTAATTAAACTTGTCAGATGGTCGTTTTAAGCTACCGACCAAAGTTAGTCGGTAATTTCTGACCAACTTTGATCGTAAGCCATTCCGACCATCAAAATACCGTCCACACCGTAATGGTCGCGTTTTGGTCGGTAATTTGCCATAACCGACCAACGTTGGTCGGTTTTTAGCGAATTTCTAGTAGTGTGTGTGAATAATATCTCACATTGATAGTCAAAAAAATTGAGAGAAAAAAAAGGTGGAGGAATCTTCCAATGGTGAGGCATTTTAGGGATAACCGTGCATGTTTGATCCATATCGGATAATATCATATCATGTTAAAAGTATCATGGAACCGTCGATCCCAACATATTAAATTAACGATTTTTTTATCTAGAGTACTTGATCAAATTTGTTGGGTTTATGTATACTGTTATACCTGAATTTAGTATGGCGCGACCGCTAAATGGTATCGTCTTGGTGGAATGTCCCCATTTTTTATGGTCTGAGCAAAATGTCTCCCTTTTTTACTTGTACATCATAATTCTTTAAATTTTAAAGTTTAAAATTTTTGTTTGGTGGTAGAAAATAAAAGTTACTAATCAATTATTGTTAAAATTATGGGTGTCAATTATTCGGTTCGGCCGATTATTTTATAAATTTTGTACCATACTAATTTTTTGATTATTCTATTATGTATAACCAAAATTAGACTTTTCAAAACCGTCCCAATCGTGTCGATTTCTCTTCGAGTATCAGTACGGTTCGGTTAATTTTTGGTATTTTTTAAAATGTCGTGTAAAAATCACTACTAAAAGTAGAATGCAATAACATACATACTTTTATATGACTTAGAAAACCCTCTAAACAGTTTTACTATTTTAAAATGGTGATAAATTAAGAAAACGTGAAAGATGACCAGAGTATAGATCCATCAACTACTCTACAACAACATAAAAGAAACTAAGCAAAGACGAGAAAAGATAAATCACACGAGTAGAAAGATATTAACCAAGCTGAGACTCAAAAATAAAGTCTATAGAAGATTAAATATTCAAAAAGATAAATCTAAATCATACGAAAGGAAACATATTCAATACATTGTAGTTTGCTACTCATAATCGTTGGAATACTTTGTGTCTTGCTAGTGAATATGCTGGAAATAATTTAGTTTTAGTAGGAGTAGCTTAATTGGTTTGAGAACTAGGATTTTGATTTTAATTGCTTGTTGGCTTGTAAGCATTTTTATAATTCCAAGGCCCACGAAATATATAAATATATATATTTCATATGTAAATTTATTCTATACGGTTCGTTATTTTTTGGTTTATTTTTCATAAAATAAAAGGCACACCCTAATTATCGGTGCGGTTGTGGATTTATATAAAAATCTACGATTTTATTAAAAGAATCTAAAAATCGGTTCGGTACGGTATGGTTCGGTCGGTTTTTAAATATCCTTTGACACCCCTAGTTAAAATCGTTTGAATGTTGATAATTTATGTTTAACTTTTAGTTCAAATATATATATTGATGATTTACTGTAAAATCTTAAAACTCTATTGTTGGGCCTTAGAAATTAAGTGTTGAAGAAGACAAAATACGTCTTTTTGATTTGGTATTATTCGACTAAATTGGTAATTGAAAATTATTTGTGTTAGTATTTGGAAGTTTTGTTTCAAATTTGAGATTATTTGGAGCAGATTTGGGATGGTTTGATCGAAATTGAAGTTACAAATTTGAAGAACACTTTGTTAAAACAACCCAGAAAAAGTATGCTAATCCAGTAGACTTCTATGAACAACTTAACAGATAGGTAGAAAAAATATGCATCAACTCTACCAACCCGGTAGAGAAATACTTGAAGGGCAGAAGTATGACAATTAGGTAGACATCAATGAATAACTTAACAAATAGGTAGAGTAACAATATCATCAACTCTACCAATTCGATAGAGAAATCTTAAAGAGGCAATGTATGAAAATTCGTTAGACTTTGATGAACAATTTAATCCGGTAAAAAAACTCTTGAAGAGCTATGTGCGGTTCCAAGGTTATTTTTTAAATACCGTCAATTTTCGGGACTTTTTGTTAAGACCAACCTTAAAAAGTTCCTTTTGTGTCAATCACCTCTTAGTGGACTTGTAACCCAGATTATGGGGCACATGAAATTATGGTTTCTCCGTCAAACTAGATATCTTATGTATGTATTTTTTTAGAATTGATCCACTATTATTTGTTGCACACATGTTCCAAAAAGGTTGAATGATACACTTGATTGAATATTGAGTTATTTATCCAAATGAACATGAATTGATTCCCACTTAATATATTTTCTTTTCTCTTTTCTTTAATGGTGCATTCCAGGGGCGGCTCAACGGATCTCGTGGCCTAAGGCGAAACCATATTGAGAGACCCTTAAATTTATTTTATAAAATATTTACCCTAGCAACAAATTTATTTTATAAATAACAAATTAATCATTTAAGGCAAAAAAATAAATTTCAAAAAAAAAAAGGAAGAAGAGCACAAAAAATAAAGTGGTGACTATCGGATGTTAAAGTCTAAAACTCAAAGTGAAAATTTTGATTTGGCTATCATTATAAACAAGAAAACGAAATAAACGTACATAACGTAATAGCTTAACTTTTGAGCATTGACTGTTAAAAATATGTACTCCTTCTGATCAATTTAAACGTTGATTGTAGTTCATTTTATTAAGTATAACACTTATTGGTGAATATCTAAAATAAATTGTAAATAACCTAATATAATATGTCGAATTACACTAAAAGAAAACTGGTGCATGAATGTTTTTGTGTTCTTGCAGTTTCAGAGAACATTATAAAAGAAATTTATTATGTTGTTGATATATATAACTTAATTCCTATATAAAAAGGATAAAATTAAAATTGAAGAGTGAAGCAAATATACTAACTAATAAGGGAAGAAAATGATCATAATTTATAAATTTGATGTATAAAATAACCTCAATCAAGTAACAAAAAAATATACTGTAACACTTTTCTTTATACTAATTAGCTATATAAATTATATAGTATATAGTAATAATAATAATAATAGTAATAATTTAACAAAGCCTTAGAGCCGCCCCGGTCATTTATGTTCTAAAAATTCTAAATAAGCTGTACACATATGTATTATACGTAGAAGCCAACTATTTCGTACTTTCTTACTTTTGAGTATTATGAAATTTGTGATATATTCCATTGTTTATACTTTATCCATTTTCTAATCTTATTTTATTTTAAAAATGCTAGCTTTACAAGTAAAAATTTGTGGAGATTTACGTCCCATGCATTAATGGGGCTAATGTTTTGAACCTGCATGCATCTCCACTTTTCAAAATTTCTGTTCACGAGGCCTTGTCAGATTAATAAAGTTAGTACATCAAATAGGTTCTTGATTACTGTAGCAGATTAATATAGTCTGTATTTTATTTTGTAAGTTTTCTTGAAAACCAGCACTTCTAAGCAACTTGTTTGTTTTTATAAGCGGTTACTCTTTTATTTTTCCTGCATTTCAACTATATTTTTTAATTTTTATGATGATGTTATTGTTTCTTTGGTTTCTGTTTGACGGTACTAATATATTGTCCCTTCTCTTATCGTCTTTTTCGTGTTATTGAATCGAGGGTCTTTCGGAAACAGTTTCTCTACTCCTTCGGAGTAGAGGTAAGGTCTGCGTACACACTACTCTCCTCATATCCCACTTGTGAAATTTCACTGGGTTGTTGTTGTATAAGTGGTTACTCTCACATATATTTTTACCATTTTTTATTTTTTCTAGTTACATTGAAAAGAGATTTGCCTACATAAACATAAAGGTAATTTAACATCTACTAATACTACATTAATATGCGGGCATATGTGTAATATTGAGGAGTCACCAGACCTCGTAAAATTAGGCAGAAATTTTTTATATGTGTATATGTACCTTAAAAATAATTAGATAAATAACTTGATATCCTAAACATTAAAAGTCTTTAGGGGCACTAGTTGAGCAAATTAATAGTGCTCCTGTCACGTTAAAATCTTAGGCCCGCCTCTGACTATATTGAACCATTGCACACACTTTTTTGTTTGTCTTTTTTTTTTTTAATATAGTTTTGACATGCAACAAATCACCAACTGTATGTGCCATTACTTAATTAATTATTCCCCATATTCAGTTTTAGTTGTTCATTTTTGACTTCGCACTTTCTTTAATTTTTTTTTAAATTTTTCAAATTGTAGTTTTTTGGTGTCCAAAGGCCTGGAATAAGGGAAAGAGGAAGGAAAGGGAAATTATGGAAGCATAGATATTTTTTATTTGTTTATTGTAAAACCTTGTGAATGTATAAAATTAAAAACTTGTTCAAGAAAATTAATTTAGGTTAAGATTGGAGTTTCTTAAGGGCAACAAATTAAGAAAGATATTAAGCAAAACCTTCCAAATGTTGGCCACCTGTCCCCAGCATGCAAAATAGTTTTTGCCTAATTGCTTACCTAATCATTATTTACTTTATAATATTATACACATTTCACCAATGCCTTACAAAGTATATTCTAAGCATTTCACACTACAATTTGAGCAAAGGAAAATTTAAGCCAAAATTAGCTTAGCTTCCCCAACCAAAATGGGTAGGAAAAGTTTTCATCTACTCATTTGGCAATCTTATGTCCATATTCAAATTAGGTGGACTATTTGAACATGTGAACATTGTTTAAATGAAAATGGTTTTATATGTCTTAGTCTTGTAGAGTTAACAGATAATTATGTTGAGTAGAAAGTATCAGATATTCGGTAAAATATAATAATGTATGTGAGTTGGCTTGACACCACTACAAGTAACTCAGTTTTTAGAGAAGAACAAAATATAAAAAATAAAAGTAAAATATATAAGCTTTTACTTTTCTTTACTTAAATATTCTTTAATAAAGGGATCAATTACGTATGGATATCAAATTAATATGAAAAAAAAATTGAGTGAACTTTCATGGGAAAGTGGATTAAGATCAAAATCAAGAACATCATGTTGTCATTTGACTTTTGTTTTTCGAATTTATTTGCCTTTTAATTTGACCGTCATTTTCTTAATTTAGTTGATTCAGTGCAAGAAAGACTTAATTATTTGGTAGTTTTTTTAAGCATAGTTCTATGAGTCCATATCATAGATTGTTTTTCACTGAGTAATTAAAGTTAAATACCATTCTACACGAGTTGGTTAATTTTACTGCTACAATCTGATTGTACTTAAAGAAGCCGAAAACTTATACTCCACCATTTCTAAGGAACGTAGTGTGAGTTAAGAAATATCTTTTACACATGTTAAGACTAAAATTCATGAAATTTTTTAATTTTATCTTGAACTTCTAAAATGACAAATAATTTAAGATAATTATGCTAAAAAAATACAATAAATAATTTGAGATAGAGGAAGTATGAAATTATTTCTTTCCACAAAAGAAAAATAACATTATCCAAGAAAAGAGAAATTGCTTTATTTGCTATATTGCTATTGCCTTTTTACTACTCAAGAAGTAACTTTTTCATCTTTACAACCATTACCTATACGTGTAACAGATCAATCAAAAACCTTTTTACAAGATAATCACTACTTGGTATCATATCATTCTCCCCGATTATTTTATTTGCAAAATTTAAATTTTAGGTAGCTTGAAGCAAATACGTGTATACATTGCTAAAAATACATATATCCTTTTTATCAAAAGTCTAACTATAAAAAAAAAAAAAAAAAAAAAAAAAAACCAATTAAATCAATGTCAAACTGCCCCATACAAGAAATTAATAAGGAATGTAAAAATCTTAAAAACAGGTAATATGAATGAGTGATAGCAATCACTACTCGGCATATAATTATAATTTCATTCTTCACAACTATTTATTTTGTAATATTTAAAATTTAGGTAGCTAGCTCGATTCATGTACGCTACGTGTATTCATTGCAAAAATTACACATAATTATTTATCAAATATATAAGAACTAATTTTGTTTTGCAAAAAAAGGCCACCAATTAAATGGGAAGTCTAGATGCCACGTGTACCAAATAAAAAATATATAAATTTAAGGGGGTCATCAAAGTAACATGACAAAGAAGTTATTGATGACCTAACTCAAAAGGATTGTCCTAATTGTGAAAAAATCTTAGAAAATAAAAAAGAGAAAAAAAATCGCTATAAATACTGTCTTCTTCTTCTTACACTTTTTTAACATACCCTAAAAAACATATCCCCAAAAATCCAAAAGCCAAACAGTCAGAAAAAAGTCAATCAAGAAACAAAGAAAATTTTTATTTCTCTTCTTTATAATTTCACATTGGTTTAAAGGAGTATGATCAAAAGCTCAAAAGGGTCTGTTTGGAAGAGGAAAAACAAGGAGAATATGATGAATGAAGAAAAAGATGAGAAGCTAATTACAAATAGTAGCAAGAAGATGAAGAAAAATATTAATGGAAAAAGCAAAGGGGAAAATGAAAATTACCCTTTGCTTTGTTATCATGAATTGCCAAAATATATGAAGGATAATGAGTTTATTTTGAATTATTACAGAGCTAATTGGCCTATTAAAGAAGCTTTTCTCAGCATTTTTCGTTGGCATAATGAAACTCTTAATGTTTGGACGTAAGTATTTCATTTTTTTTCCCTGTTCGATTTGATATATACTGACAGTTTAAATTTTTTTATATAATCGATGTAGTAGTTATCATTTAGACAAATTAATAGTGTAAATTTTTGTTACACAATTAGTATGTAAAAGTTAAAGCTGGTGTTCTTTTATTTATTTATTTTTGGTTAATTTTTAAAATTGGATTTTTAGGAAGCTTTTTTATTTATTTTCTATTTATCTAGCATATTGTAAAAAAAATAAAGTAAACTTGTTTGATTTTTTGCAGGCATTTACTTGGATTTATTCTCTTTGTGGGATTAACCATAGTCAATGTAGTGGAAGTACCTCAACTTGCTGATTTCATGACTATGTTTATTTGGTAAGTCACCTAAATTTACTGTTTTTGAACTTTTTTCCCTTCTATTTTGTTCTCTCTAGAAATCAATCCCATGAATTAACAACGACTAATTATCCACATTAAATCTTGGTTATTAAACTAAAAAAATAAAAAATTGAATGCAAATAAATTCAGAGGTTGCCATTTCTTTAATCTCCTTAATTCTCATTAGTAGTTGTTTCGTTTTTCCTTTTCCTTTTTTTTAATGTATACTTCTCATGTTCCTCGTTTCTAATATAACTAGTGTTCAACTTTTAGGCAGAACACTATATAGTCGTACCTAAAATAATGACCGAATATATATATATATATATATATATATATATATATATATACAAAAAAAAATCTACACTTTTATCGCTACGAAATATAAATAGTTTTGATCGCGGACTAAAAGTTATATCTTTTAATGTATCAACCATTAAAAAGCAAAATCGAAAAATGAAAAAGGCTAATAATTTCTAGAGCAGATCATAGTGACAGCTAAAGACATTCAATATGGGTCCAATTTGATGTATGAAATGTTGGTAAAATGAATGGTTTTCTGGAATATGCTGTACGATATTGTTGGTCATCAAACTCCCAACTACATTCCATAAATATGTTCCCATTTATTTATACTAATAAAAAAATTTCATGGCTGAGATTCACGAAAAACCTTCAATAAAAATATTGTTGGTTGGTGCTTCACTAAAGTCATAGTCACAACCGCTAGGTGTGTCAATGGTTCGGTTCGATCGGTTATTTTATAAAATTTGTACCATACCAATTTTTTTGTTATTTTATGATGTATAACCAAAATTAGACTTTTAAAAACCGTACCAATCATGCTGGTTTCTCTTCGGTATCGGTACGGTTCGGTTAAATTTTCGGTATTTTTTAAAAAAGTCATTTAAAAGTCACTAATAGAAGTATAATGTAATAACATACCTACTTTTATAGGACTTATCAAAACTCTCTAGATAATCTTACCATTTAAAAGGTGATGAACTAAGAAACCATAAAAGATGCCCAGATCCATCAACTATTCTATAGCATCGTAAAAAAAAAAAAGCAAAGACAAAGAAAATATAAATCACACAGGTGAAAAGATATTAAGCAAGTTGAGACTCAAGAATAAAGCTTATAGAAAATTAAATATTTGAAAATATAAATTTAAATCATACGAAAATTGAATACATTGTAGGTTGTTACTCATAATCGTTGGATTACCCTGTGTCTTACTAGTGAGTATGCTGGAAACAGTTTAGTTTCAATAGGATTAGTATAATAGGTTTGGGGATTAAGATTTTGGGTTTAATTAATTATTGGCTTGTAACAGTTTTTATAATTTCAAGGCCCAATAAAAAATTTAATATTTTATTATTTTTTTATTAATATATAAATATATTTTTTCCGTGTAGATTTATTCGGTATTGTTCGGTATTTTTTCGGTTTATTTTCATAAAATAAAAACCTACCCTAATTATCGGTACAATTATAGATTTATATAAAAATCTACGATTTTATTAAAAAAACTTAAAAATTGGTTCAGTTCGGTACGATTCAGTCGATTTAGTTGGTTTTTAAATATCCATTGACATTCCTGACAACCGCCAAAGAATTTCTTGGAATTTATTAATTCACTTTAGTTTATAAAGGAAGAAGGGAAAAGAAAAAATTAGGCGGAGTATAAAATATAAATACTAAAAAGTTTTTAATTTGGGACTCTCGTTATAATGCACCGGTTGTGCCGGTAGAAATAGCACCAAACAGCCGCTTTTTGATATGTTGTTTAAAGTTTAGCCAGTGTTTTAAAAATATTTCAAATTTAGACAGATATGACAAATTTCATACAGCTCCTCCTCCTCCTTCTTCTTCAGATCTTCTAGTCTGAAGTTCTAAACTGCAATAGTTTAACTTCAAACCCAATAGTTTGAAACGTGAAGGTCTGAAGTTTGAACTCAGACCTGAGGTCTAAAGTTTGGGTTTGATAGTTCAAACTTGAGATCCGAAGATTTAAAGTTTGATTATAAAGTGGCTAAATTTTAAAAGCTTCATAAACTTTAGCTATTCTTTAAATTGGGAGAAATTCAAAAATAGCCATATTTACTAGTGGTAATTGAAAAAAAGTCACAGTTTCAAAAGTAATCGAAATTTAGCCACTTTTCATGTAAAGATAAATTTGAACGAAAACACTGTTCAAAATCCGAAAAATATTCCAGTATAATATACTGGAGTTCCAGTATAATATACCGGTCTAGCATAATATGCTGAAAGTTCATACACAGGTGCTCCAATCTCCAGTATATTATGCTGGACCGGTCCGTATTGCAGCAAAATAGTGGCTATTTTTTAATGACTTTGCAAATGGTGGCTATTTTTGAATTATCAGTCCGAAAACTGGTTAGTCCGTGCTATTTTAACCTTTAAATTGCATTCCTAAAATGGTTATTTGTGCACTTCGCCCGTTATAACTTGTAAATTTCAGCAAAGGCCTTAATTTCGCTCACTATTTGTGGTCCCTCCCCTACCCAAAATAGATTAAAAGGAATAAAGATTGCTTAATTTCATTCTCTGATAATTAATTCTTAATTATTGATTCAACCTCGCAGGAACTTTCCCACGAGTGGAGATGCAAATGTCTCCAATAATTCAAAGGAATTTTTCCAGGTGAGTTACTTTTCAATTCTCTTAAAATTAGCTTTCATTTTCGTAAATTCTAACAATATTAATAACGACACCTGAATCGGAAACATGTTAGGAATCATCTATATAAATCCTCACTATCTATATCGCTAAACAAAAACAGAAAAATCGAATAAATACGAAAATTAATATATCTTTTTTTTTTTTCCAGGGTTCAGGTAGACTAATTGATTTGAAGCAAGACCAAAACTTACAACTTGACATAATGTCAACACAGAGCGTACAAAGTGAAACAACATGGCCATTTTATGTATTCTTAGCTGGTTCAATGTTTTGTCTTCTCTCAAGCAGCATTTGTCATCTTTTCTCTTGTCATTCCCACAAGTTAAACATCCTCTTGCTTAGAATGGACTATGTTGGAATCACAGTCATGATAATAACATCATTCTTTCCACCAATTTACTACATATTCCAATGTTCACAACATTGGCAAATTGTATACCTAAGTGGTATCACAATTATGGGAATTTGCACTATCATCACTCTACTTTCCCCCGTGTTTTCGACTCATAAGTATCGATCATTTCGAGCTGTGTTGTTCATGTCTATGGGATTCTTTGGTCTGATACCTGCAATCCACGCGGTAATATTGAACTGGGATGAGCCTGAGAGGAATGTCACACTAGCGTATGAGTCCGCCATGGCATTATCTTATCTAATTGGGACTATGTTTTATGTTACTCGAATCCCTGAGAGATGGAGGCCTGGATTTTTTGACCTAGCTGGTCATAGTCATCAAATATTTCATGTATTTGTGATCTTAGGTGCATTGGCACACTATGGTGCTGCTCAAATTTTCTTGGAATATCGGAGTCGATTGGGTTGTGACAAACCCTAGATTACAATGCACTATGACCTAATTTACCAACAAAAAAAAAAGGAACATGATTATCAAATTTATTCTTTTTTATGTTTGTATTTTTAAAATTGATTTGATGATTTGATGTAAGGTATTGCGTTGTGTTATAGAAGGGGTTAATTTTTTTACCCTTTTAGCTATAATCATTCATTTGTTATGTAATGAAATTATAATGTATACATTTTCAAATTGGATTGAATGAACACTTAGATTTTTAAGTGATTGCCTTTATTTTTTAATATTTCGTCTGAAGAAATGTTAGGCTCGATTTTTCTTTTTAATTTTATTCTCCATCTCCTTCTTCATTTATAAGGAATGAAAAATACTAACCGCAACCTAATGTTCACATAATCGAATGATTTATCTTATGAGTCAAATATTAAAGTAAGAATATATATATATATATATATATATATATATATATATATATATAGGATGCCGCCATGTATGGTGCAAATTTTAAAGGCCAAAACCATAATAACTTTTATTTTATTTTTTAGATATACAGTAAAGTGGAATTTTTTTCTATATATACTATATTACAAACTATTTTACCCGGATTAACTGAAGTTTCCTAATTATCAAACTTAACTGATTTTTTTTTACAATTCATATACATTCCATTTTAAAAGACTCACAATAGCTAAATATTACCTTAATTACCATCGTGATTAACGCAAATCATTGCGGATTTCAGTTATAAAAAGATTCTATAGAATTGCGTTTATCTATCTAAGTGGATAATAATTATTTAAACGGTAAATGGTCAAATATATCCATGTACTATTAAAAATTATTTAAATATATCATCCGTTTCACTATTGGTCCAATTAACACCTTACCGTTATACTATGAAATATATTTATCCTTAATTTAGGCGGAGCCCCACGTGACAGCTCGGAAACGAATGCCCCACCCCAATTTTAAATACCCGATTTAGATTAAAATTCACCCTTTTTTAACCCAATACCCGACCCATTACCCTCCAAATCTCTTTATTTTTTATTATTATTCATTTTCTTTTCAACCTTCTCTTTCTTCGTCATCAAAACACCCTACCACCTTTATCACCCACATAAAGGTTTGGGTCCGAGATCAGGGATCGCGGCCCACGAAACCAGCTCACTAGGCCCGTTTAGGGCATGACCCGACCCACTTGCCACCCCTACCCACATTCAACCCAAAAATCAGAAAACCAAAAAGCAGCCATCTTCGGAAATTGGGTTCATCAATTTTTTTTAGTTAAACTTAAGTTACAATATTATGAAAAAAAAGAAGGAAAAAAAGCTTCCAACGTTTGAAATCAATCCCGGAAAATTTTCCGGGTTTTTCTGCCGGTGCCAACGCCGGTGTTCGGCTTGTCGTTGCGTTGGCAGTCGCCATCGGAACAGCTTGGTTTTCGTTTTCAGTCATCATCTTTTCTGTAAAAGAATGACACAAACAAACGTTTAATACACGTTTTCAAACTGGAGTAAAAATCACGTAGATTTTAATATCCAACAAAACGCCACGAAGGCTTAACTCTCCAAAACGGGAGTACACAAACCACAAAGGTTTTAGTTTGCAGAATAATAAGAATAACACAAGTACAGAAATAAATATTAAATTCCTTAAGATTGTTATTCCCGGTCAATATTCCTGTATTTGTAAATATTAATTCTGCAAAATATAAGTTAACGTAATGAAACAATAATAATGAATTCGAGCCCACTGAATTCACAGTGTTTCCTTAAGGAATTTAATCCCCTCCTAGTACCCAAGGTAATGGATTATTTCCTCCCAGGATAGAACGAATTACACACTGGTGTAGCGGTACTTCAAACCCCAGTGTTTCGGCGAACACAAAGTTCGGTAGCAAATCACACTTACAGTTGCTTTGTTTGAAGTTTAAAAACAATGCAGAACAAAGGAGGAGATACTCAGAAAATCGAATGGAAATGCTGAGAGGAAGGAATGCAATGTATAGCTAATTGTATGTTGAGTTCTTGGTAATTTCAGTTGAGTTCCGAGTGTTTCGCTTCAACATTTGCTGCTCCTATTTATAGCAAGCAAGAGGGAGTGCAAGCCAAACGTCCACCCTTCATGGTGGAGCAAGCATTACATTCATGGTGGAGCAAGCACTTCATGGTGGAGCAAGCACTTCATGGTGGGAAGACCATTATCCGGCTGCCAATGATCAAATACACGGATTGGAAAATATCCGTTACAAATACGGATAATCTTACGTTAATATTTACTATTAACAAATAAATTTGGTCCAAAAAAATTAATCAATCAATCGATCATTTGACCAAATCCAAATCCAAATCCAAATCCGAATCCGAATCCGAAGCCGAAGCCGAAGCCGTAGCCGTAGCCGTAGCCGAAGCCGAGCCGAGCGAGCGACGACGACGACGGCGCGAGGCTTGCTTTCTTCTTAACTCTTTAAGAGCTACAAGAAGAGCAATTATATATATACCCACCAAAAATGTCTTCCACTTCCAATATGGGACAATGTCTCATTGTTAAGAGGGGGAAACTTAAAATTTTACTCAAAATTTCATTTTCCCTCCATTTCCCATTCACCCTCATTTTAAGAATATTACATCTTAAATTAAAACCTCAACAATCCCCCACATGAATGGGGAATGGCTATATCACGGAAGTATGCATGGAAAAACTGTGTGATTTGCAAGCAAGGATTAATCGCATCTGGATAAGTAGGTTTCCCTTTGAACTTTCCGTAGTAAACTTATGTCGGATATACTCGGTCAATCGGTAGATTTGATATCTTTGAACCGTCGATCTTTGGTGTATACCTAGACAACCATAAGTCACACAATCAACCCTTAACCGTCTTTGGTTCTCATTGTTGTGTTCGTTTCAGCCATGAACACCGCCTGGTTCATAAGTGCGTAGAGAACTGGCCTTACAAAGTTCTCCTTGAAGCGGCTCACACTTCACACTTAAATAGGTGATTCCTAAACGTGTCATCCTGTAGATACACTATTTGATATACCCCGTATCAAATTTAGAAATCATTAAAAAGCCTTAATGCTTTATCCTTGGTACTGAACATTGTCTCATCACGAGAATGGACTAAAATTTTATTTGACAATGTTGAACCGTCATTAATGACTTTGTTTGATCTCTTTGAACCTAGATCTTGGGATCTCCAGTCTTCTAGGTAGAGTTACCGCCACAATGACTTGTTCTCGGCCATAGCCCCATTCCCCTTGATGATTTCTCAACTACCTCTCTAGTTAGGCCTTTTGTAAGTGGATCCGACACATTATCACTTGACTTTACATAGTCAATTGTGATAATTCCTCTAGAGAGTAATTGCCTAACGGTTTTATGTCTTCGTCGTATATGACGAGATTTACCGTTATACATGACGCTCCCAGCCCTTCCAATTGCCGCTTGACTATCACAATGTATGCATATTGATGTCAACGGTTTGGGCCAAAATGGAATGTCTTCCAAGAAATTCCGGAGCCATTCAGCTTCTTCACCGGCTTTATCTAAGGCTATGAATTCAGCCTCCATTGTAGAGCGGGCAATACATGTTTGTTTGGACGACTTCCAAGATACCGCTCCTCCACCAATAGTGAAAACATATCCACTCGTGGACTTAGAATCGGTTGAACCGGTGATCCAATTTGCATCACAGTATCCCTCAATCACCGCAGGGAAATTACTGTAGTGCAATTCAAAGTTCTGGGTATGTTCTAAATATCCCAAAACTCGTTTCATTGCCATCCAATGAGATTGGCCTGGATTGCTCGTATATCGACTCAGTTTACTTATAGCACAAGCTATGTCTGGTCGTGTACAATTCATGATATACATTAAGCATCCCAATACACGAGCATAATCCAATTGTGATATGCTTTGGCCTTTGTTCTTTGCTA
Organism: Nicotiana tomentosiformis; assembly: GCF_000390325.3. Lineage (NCBI taxonomy): Eukaryota > Viridiplantae > Streptophyta > Magnoliopsida > Solanales > Solanaceae > Nicotiana > Nicotiana tomentosiformis. Next base: position 19,668,217 of record NC_090822.1, read on the forward strand.
ATGCAAGATTCACGTCAATTGGAGTCTTTGCAACTTTAAAGCCCAAGTGCTTGAATTTTTCAAGTACTGTCTTAATATAATGAGATTGTGACAATGCCAGACCTTGAGGAGTCTTATTGATCTTAATTCCCAAAATTAAATCAGCAACTCCCAAGTCTTTCATATCAAATTTGCTATTGAACATACGCTTAGTAGCATTTATGTTGGCAATGTCATTACTCATTATCAACATATCATCCACATATAGGCAAACAATGACTATGTGATTTGGAACATTTTTAATGTACACGCATTTATCACATTCATTTATCTTAAAACCATTTGACAACATTGTTTGGTCAAATTTCGCATGCCATTGTTTGGGTGCTTGTTTTAGTCCGTAAAGAGACTTAACAAGTCTACATACCTTCTTTTCTTTACCTGGAACCACAAACCCTTCGGGTTGTTCCATGTAAATTTCTTCCTCCAACTCTCCATTTAAGAAGGCCGTCTTAACATCCATTTGATGAATTTCAAGACCATACACTGCAGCTAATGCTACTAACATCCGTATGGACGTAATTCTTGTAACTGGAGAGTATGTATCAAAGTAGTCTAGACCTTCTCGTTGTCTATACCCTTTGACTACGAGCCTTGCCTTGAATTTATCAATAGTGCCATCATCTTTGATTTTTCTCTTAAAAATCCATTTAGAACCCAAAGGTTTATTTCCAGGAGGAAGATCAACCAATTCCCAGGTATGGTTGTTCAATATGGATTCTATTTCACTATTGACTGCCTCTTTCCAAAACAATGATTCCGAAGAAGTCATAGCTTCTTTAAATGTTTGAGGCTCATTCTCCAATAAGAAAGTCACAAAATCTGGTCCAAATGAAGTAGACGTTCTTTGACGTTTACTACGTCTTGGATTCTCCTGATTACATGTACTTTCTTTTGTTTCTTCCCGAGGTCGTTTAGATCCTTTACCAAACGACTCACATTCCTTTTTATACGGATATATATTTTCAAAAAACTCAGCATTATCTGATTCTATAACCGTATTATTATGAATCTCGGGATTTTCTGATTTATGAACCAGAAATCGATATGCTTTACTATTTGTCGCATATCCTATGAAAACACAATCAACGGTTTTCGGTCCTATCTTTACCCTTTTGGGTTTAGGAACTTGCACTTTTGCCAAACACCCCCACACTTTAAAATAATTCAAGTTGGGCTTCCTTCCTTTCCATTGTTCATAAGGAATGGATTGTGTTTTGCTATGGGGCACTCGATTTAATATTCGATTAGCCGTAAGAATGGCTTCCCTCCACAAGTTCTGTGGCAAACCAGAACTTATCAACAACGCATTCATCATCTCCTTTAATGTGCGATTCTTTCTTTCCGCAATCCCATTAGATTGGGGCGTGTAAGGGGCTGTTGTTTGATGAATAATTCCATATTCTAAACATATTTCTTCAAAAGGAGATTCATATTCACCACCCCTATCACTTCTTATCATTTTTACTTTCTTGTTAAGTTGCGTTTCAACTTCATTTTTGTATTGCCTGAATGCGTCTATTGCTTCATCTTTACTATTCAGTAAGTAAACATAGCAATATCGAGTACCATCGTCAATAAAAGTTATGAAATACTTCTTTCCACCGCGAGATGGTATTGACTTCATGTCACAAATATCTGTGTGAATTAAGTCTAAAGGATTCGAATTCCTTTCAACTGACTTATAAGGATGTTTAACATACTTACATTCCACACATATTTGACATTTTGATTTTTCGCATTCAAACTTGGGCAGTACTTCCAAGTTAATCATTTTCCGCAAGGTTTTATAATTGACATGACCCAAACGCACATGCCATAAATCATTTGACTCAAGTAAGTAAGAAGAAGCTGGAATATTATTATTATTTTCAACAACCATTACATTGAGATTGAAAAGGCCCTCGGTGAGGTAACCTTTTCCCACAAATATTCCATTCTTACTAATTACAACCTTGTTGGATACAAAAACGCACTTAAAACCGTGCTTAACAAGAAGTCCAGTAGAGACTAAATTCTTTCTCATTTCGGGAACATGAAGGACATTGTTCAAAGTCATGACCTTGCCAGAAGTCATTTTTAGAAATACCTTCCCATATCCTTCAACTTTTGCTGTTGAAGCATTTCCCATATAAACTGTCTCTCCGGGTTCAGCAAGAGCATAGGTAGCAAAAGCCTCTCTAACTCCACAAACATGGCGAGTGGCTCCTGAATCAAACCACCACAGTTTAGGATTTCCCACCAAGTTACATTCAGAGAGCATGGCACACAAGTTATCAACATCATCATGGTTTACTACCATGTTTGCTTGACCCCTTTTCTTGTCTTTCTTCGGAGCACGACACTCCGTAGATTTGTGTCCGGATTTCCCACAGTTGTAGCAGTTTCCACTGAACCGCTTCTTGCTTGGGTTGTATTTCGGACCAGAAGCCTTCTTCCTCTTTTTGTTAGCTTCAACAATATTTGCTCCCATTATTGTTGAATTTCCACGGCCTCTCCTTTCAGCAGCTTTATTGTCCTCTTCAATTCTCAACCGAACAATGAGATCTTCAAGGGACATTTCCTTTCGTTTGTGTTTCAAATAATTTTTGAAGTCCTTCCACAACGGAGGCAACTTCTCAATCATTGCTGCTACTTGGAATGCTTCGTTGATTACAAGACCTTCAGCAAGTAGATCATGAATAATCACTTGCAATTCCTGGACTTGAGTAATAACAGACTTGCTATCTATCATTTTGTAGTCCAGAAATTTTGCGGCAACGAATTTCTTCATCCCGGCATCTTCAGTCTTATATTTCTTTTCAAGCGCATTCCACAATTCTTTGGATGTCTCCATGCTACTGTATACATTATACAGATTATCATCCAGTCCGCTAAGAATATAATTCTTGCATAAAAAATCAGAATGCTTCCACGCTTCAATCACGAGAAAGCGTTCATTATCTGGAGTTTTATCCGGCAGATCAGGAACATCTTCCTTGATGAACTTCTGTAAACATAACGTAGTTAAGTAGAAGAACATCTTCTGCTGCCAGCGTTTGAAATCAATCCCGGAAAATTTTCCGGGTTTTTCTGCCGGTGCCAACGCCGGTGTTCGGCTTGTCGTTGCGTTGGCAGTCGCCATCGGAACAGCTTGGTTTTCGTTTTCAGTCATCATCTTTTCTGTAAAAGAATGACACAAACAAACGTTTAATACACGTTTTCAAACTGGAGTAAAAATCACGTAGATTTTAATATCCAACAAAACGCCACGAAGGCTTTACTCTCCAAAACGGGAGTACACAAAACCACAAAGGTTTTAGTTTGCAGAATAATAAGAATAACACAAGTACAGAAATAAATATTAAATTCCTTAAGATTGTTATTCCCGGTCAATATTCCTGTATTTGTAAATATTAATTCTGCAAAATATAAGTTAACGTAATGAAACAATAATAATGAATTCGAGCCCACTGAATTCACAGTGTTTCCTTAAGGAATTTAATCCCCTCCTAGTACCCAAGGTAATGGATTATTTCCTCCCAGGATAGAACGAATTACACACTGGTGTAGCGGTACTTCAAACCCCAGTGTTTCGGCGAACACAAAGTTCGGTAGCAAATCACACTTACAGTTGCTTTGTTTGAAGTTTAAAAACAATGCAGAACAAAGGAGGAGATACTCAGAAAATCGAATGGAAATGCTGAGAGGAAGGAATGCAATGTATAGCTAATTGTATGTTGAGTTCTTGGTAATTTCAGTTGAGTTCCGAGTGTTTCGCTTCAACATTTGCTGCTCCTATTTATAGCAAGCAAGAGGGAGTGCAAGCCAAACGTCCACCCTTCATGGTGGAGCAAGCATTACATTCATGGTGGAGCAAGCACTTCATGGTGGAGCAAGCACTTCATGGTGGGAAGACCATTATCCGGCTGCCAATGATCAAATACACGGATTGGAAAATATCCGTTACAAATACGGATAATCTTACGTTAATATTTACTATTAACAAATAAATTTGGTCCAAAAAAATTAATCAATCAATCGATCATTTGACCAAATCCAAATCCAAATCCAAATCCGAATCCGAATCCGAAGCCGAAGCCGAAGCCGTAGCCGTAGCCGTAGCCGAAGCCGAGCCGAGCGAGCGACGACGACGACGGCGCGAGGCTTGCTTTCTTCTTAACTCTTTAAGAGCTACAAGAAGAGCAATTATATATATACCCACCAAAAATGTCTTCCACTTCCAATATGGGACAATGTCTCATTGTTAAGAGGGGGAAACTTAAAATTTTACTCAAAATTTCATTTTCCCTCCATTTCCCATTCACCCTCATTTTAAGAATATTACATCTTAAATTAAAACCTCAACAATCCCCCACATGAATGGGGAATGGCTATATCACGGAAGTATGCATGGAAAAACTGTGTGATTTGCAAGCAAGGATTAATCGCATCTGGATAAGTAGGTTTCCCTTTGAACTTTCCGTAGTAAACTTATGTCGGATATACTCGGTCAATCGGTAGATTTGATATCTTTGAACCGTCGATCTTTGGTGTATACCTAGACAACCATAAGTCACACAATCAACCCTTAACCGTCTTTGGTTCTCATTGTTGTGTTCGTTTCAGCCATGAACACCGCCTGGTTCATAAGTGCGTAGAGAACTGGCCTTACAAAGTTCTCCTTGAAGCGGCTCACACTTCACACTTAAATAGGTGATTCCTAAACGTGTCATCCTGTAGATACACTATTTGATATACCCCGTATCAAATTTAGAAATCATTAAAAAGCCTTAATGCTTTATCCTTGGTACTGAACATTGTCTCATCACGAGAATGGACTAAAATTTTATTTGACAATGTTGAACCGTCATTAATGACTTTGTTTGATCTCTTTGAACCTAGATCTTGGGATCTCCAGTCTTCTAGGTAGAGTTACCGCCACAATGACTTGTTCTCGGCCATAGCCCCATTCCCCTTGATGATTTCTCAACTACCTCTCTAGTTAGGCCTTTTGTAAGTGGATCCGACACATTATCACTTGACTTTACATAGTCAATTGTGATAATTCCTCTAGAGAGTAATTGCCTAACGGTTTTATGTCTTCGTCGTATATGACGAGATTTACCGTTATACATGACGCTCCCAGCCCTTCCAATTGCCGCTTGACTATCACAATGTATGCATATTGATGTCAACGGTTTGGGCCAAAATGGAATGTCTTCCAAGAAATTCCGGAGCCATTCAGCTTCTTCACCGGCTTTATCTAAGGCTATGAATTCAGCCTCCATTGTAGAGCGGGCAATACATGTTTGTTTGGACGACTTCCAAGATACCGCTCCTCCACCAATAGTGAAAACATATCCACTCGTGGACTTAGAATCGGTTGAACCGGTGATCCAATTTGCATCACAGTATCCCTCAATCACCGCAGGGAAATTACTGTAGTGCAATTCAAAGTTCTGGGTATGTTCTAAATATCCCAAAACTCGTTTCATTGCCATCCAATGAGATTGGCCTGGATTGCTCGTATATCGACTCAGTTTACTTATAGCACAAGCTATGTCTGGTCGTGTACAATTCATGATATACATTAAGCATCCCAATACACGAGCATAATCCAATTGTGATATGCTTTGGCCTTTGTTCTTTGCTAATGCAAGATTCACGTCAATTGGAGTCTTTGCAACTTTAAAGCCCAAGTGCTTGAATTTTTCAAGTACTGTCTTAATATAATGAGATTGTGACAATGCCAGACCTTGAGGAGTCTTATTGATCTTAATTCCCAAAATTAAATCAGCAACTCCCAAGTCTTTCATATCAAATTTGCTATTGAACATACGCTTAGTAGCATTTATGTTGGCAATGTCATTACTCATTATCAACATATCATCCACATATAGGCAAACAATGACTATGTGATTTGGAACATTTTTAATGTACACGCATTTATCACATTCATTTATCTTAAAACCATTTGACAACATTGTTTGGTCAAATTTCGCATGCCATTGTTTGGGTGCTTGTTTTAGTCCGTAAAGAGACTTAACAAGTCTACATACCTTCTTTTCTTTACCTGGAACCACAAACCCTTCGGGTTGTTCCATGTAAATTTCTTCCTCCAACTCTCCATTTAAGAAGGCCGTCTTAACATCCATTTGATGAATTTCAAGACCATACACTGCAGCTAATGCTACTAACATCCGTATGGACGTAATTCTTGTAACTGGAGAGTATGTATCAAAGTAGTCTAGACCTTCTCGTTGTCTATACCCTTTGACTACGAGCCTTGCCTTGAATTTATCAATAGTGCCATCATCTTTGATTTTTCTCTTAAAAATCCATTTAGAACCCAAAGGTTTATTTCCAGGAGGAAGATCAACCAATTCCCAGGTATGGTTGTTCAATATGGATTCTATTTCACTATTGACTGCCTCTTTCCAAAACAATGATTCCGAAGAAGTCATAGCTTCTTTAAATGTTTGAGGCTCATTCTCCAATAAGAAAGTCACAAAATCTGGTCCAAATGAAGTAGACGTTCTTTGACGTTTACTACGTCTTGGATTCTCCTGATTACATGTACTTTCTTTTGTTTCTTCCCGAGGTCGTTTAGATCCTTTACCAAACGACTCACATTCCTTTTTATACGGATATATATTTTCAAAAAACTCAGCATTATCTGATTCTATAACCGTATTATTATGAATCTCGGGATTTTCTGATTTATGAACCAGAAATCGATATGCTTTACTATTTGTCGCATATCCTATGAAAACACAATCAACGGTTTTCGGTCCTATCTTTACCCTTTTGGGTTTAGGAACTTGCACTTTTGCCAAACACCCCCACACTTTAAAATAATTCAAGTTGGGCTTCCTTCCTTTCCATTGTTCATAAGGAATGGATTGTGTTTTGCTATGGGGCACTCGATTTAATATTCGATTAGCCGTAAGAATGGCTTCCCCCACAAGTTCTGTGGCAAACCAGAACTTATCAACAACGCATTCATCATCTCCTTTAATGTGCGATTCTTTCTTTCCGCAATCCCATTAGATTGGGGCGTGTAAGGGGCTGTTGTTTGATGAATAATTCCATATTCTAAACATATTTCTTCAAAAGGAGATTCATATTCACCACCCCTATCACTTCTTATCATTTTTACTTTCTTGTTAAGTTGCGTTTCAACTTCATTTTTGTATTGCCTGAATGCGTCTATTGCTTCATCTTTACTATTCAGTAAGTAAACATAGCAATATCGAGTACCATCGTCAATAAAAGTTATGAAATACTTCTTTCCACCGCGAGATGGTATTGACTTCATGTCACAAATATCTGTGTGAATTAAGTCTAAAGGATTCGAATTCCTTTCAACTGACTTATAAGGATGTTTAACATACTTACATTCCACACATATTTGACATTTTGATTTTTCGCATTCAAACTTGGGCAGTACTTCCAAGTTAATCATTTTCCGCAAGGTTTTATAATTGACATGACCCAAACGCACATGCCATAAATCATTTGACTCAAGTAAGTAAGAAGAAGCTGGAATATTATTATTATTTTCAACAACCATTACATTGAGATTGAAAAGGCCCTCGGTGAGGTAACCTTTTCCCACAAATATTCCATTCTTACTAATTACAACCTTGTTGGATACAAAAACGCACTTAAAACCGTGCTTAACAAGAAGTCCAGTAGAGACTAAATTCTTTCTCATTTCGGGAACATGAAGGACATTGTTCAAAGTCATGACCTTGCCAGAAGTCATTTTTAGAAATACCTTCCCATATCCTTCAACTTTTGCTGTTGAAGCATTTCCCATATAAACTGTCTCTCCGGGTTCAGCAAGAGCATAGGTAGCAAAAGCCTCTCTAACTCCACAAACATGGCGAGTGGCTCCTGAATCAAACCACCACAGTTTAGGATTTCCCACCAAGTTACATTCAGAGAGCATGGCACACAAGTTATCAACATCATCATGGTTTACTACCATGTTTGCTTGACCCCTTTTCTTGTCTTTCTTCGGAGCACGACACTCCGTAGATTTGTGTCCGGATTTCCCACAGTTGTAGCAGTTTCCACTGAACCGCTTCTTGCTTGGGTTGTATTTCGGACCAGAAGCCTTCTTCCTCTTTTTGTTAGCTTCAACAATATTTGCTCCCATTATTGTTGAATTTCCACGGCCTCTCCTTTCAGCAGCTTTATTGTCCTCTTCAATTCTCAACCGAACAATGAGATCTTCAAGGGACATTTCCTTTCGTTTGTGTTTCAAATAATTTTTGAAGTCCTTCCACAACGGAGGCAACTTCTCAATCATTGCTGCTACTTGGAATGCTTCGTTGATT